>NC_045978.1:35449962-36049962 GCF_010909765.2 Amblyraja radiata | reverse complement strand
TCATTGATGTTTAGCGGTAGACAAAAATGCTGGAGAAACCCAGCGGGTGAGGCAGTCGCCTGGCCCGCTGAGTTCCTCCAGCACTCTGTGTTTTTTGTTTGGCTCTGAAGTTAAAGGTGGCTCAGCGGGACGGGCAGCGGCTCTGGGGAGAGGGTTGTGTTTCTGGTCGAGACCCTTCTTCAGACAATCACAAGTACTCTCACCGACGCGAGTTCAGTTCGGTCTGAAGAAGGGTCTTCTCTCCAGAGTTGCTGCGCTGCCTGTCCTGCTGAGTTACTCCAGCTTTATGTCTATCTTCAATTTCAGAGAATTACAATTTCTCACGGGGGGCTTATAACGTCTCTAAACCCCTCTGGGACCCTCTGAACACCTCTAAACCCCCTCTAGCCCCCCCTATTTCCCTCTATTCCCCTCTAAACAATTGTAAACACACCTGAACCCATCTGAAGCCCTCTAAACATCTCTAAACCGTTTAAACCCCCTAAGGCCGGCCATGCACGCACACACACAGACGCATACACACAAACACACACACTCAGTCACACAGACACAGAGACACAATCGCATACACTCATAAACACACACACACACACACACACACACACACACACACACACACACACATTCAATCTTTCAAAGTGCCGCTCATTTTATTAGATGTGTGACACTTTCATATAATTTTTCAAAATTTTAGTATATCAAGCATTTAATGTTTTTTTTGGTTAAAGACGAGCATACTACACGAAATATAAACATACATAAATTTTTACTTTTCTAGAGTAGGGGCCCCGCCATCAATTTTCTAATTGGGCCCCGCAATTCCTAGCACCGGCCCTGCTTGTGGGCCACCGCCAGGCGCCAGGGGGTACTTTAATTTAGTTACTCATATTTTTGCTTGGCCAGCTTGCAACCCAGTAGTATGATTATTGATTTCTCTAACTTCATGTAATGCTTGCACCCCCCCCCTCCCCCTCTCCCCCTCTCTCCATCCCTCCCCCGCCCAAGTCATACCATCTTCAAAGTCGTCTTGTTCAGTCTCATTGTTTGTAACTCGTTTTCACCCAGCCCACAGTTAACAGCAGCCTGTTTCCTTTACCATCGTTACTTATTTGCATGTTTCATTCATTTGTTCTATACCCCGCTACATCACCGTCTATATGTCTCGTTTCCCTTTCCCATGACTTTCAGTCTGAAGAAGGGTCTCGACCCGAAACATCACCTATTCCGTTTCTCTAGAGACGCTGTTTGACCCGCTGAGTTACTCCAGCTTTTTGTGTCTATCTTCACTTTTAATTTGTTGCAGATAAATAAACTACGCTGAATAACAAATGAATCAACCTCATACCACATTAATGGTATAATCACACACACACACACCCAGTCGGGGAGCAGCCTTGTTTAGGTGAAGTGCATTGGTAAGTAAAGGGCGAGTCTTGACTTAAGAGTCTTCGGCGAGGAGGCGGAGGCAAGGAGGCTACTCTTATTCTGTTGTGTATTTAATTTTACTATTTAAGTGTAATGGCTGGGACGTTAGTGCAGTGCGTATGCTGCAGGATGTGGGAAGTCGGGGGCACTGCTGGTGTCACTGGCCACTACACCTGTGGGAACTGTGTCCAGATGCAGCTCCTCAGGGACCGAGTTAGGTAACTGGAGCAACAGCTGGATGACCTGTGGTCCATCCGGGACAATGAAAGCTTCCTGGACAGGACCTAGAGTCAGGTCGTCACTCCAAGAGTGCAGGGGGTGCGACGGGTAGGGACGGAAAGAAAGGGGATGAGGCGAGTGCAGGAGACCTCGGTGGAAGTTCCTCTTGCTACCAGGTACACTCTCTTGGGAGCTGTCGGGGCAGACGGCGCTTCCAGTCCGAGTGACAGACAGGTCGGTGGCGTCAATCCTAGCGATGAGACTCGATCGGCGAGGCCGACTTCGGGCAGAGCCATAGTGGTGGGTGACTCCATTGTCCGATGTGCGGACAGGGGATTCTGTGGCAGCAGGTGAGACTCGAAGATGGTGTGTTGCCTCCCTGGTGCCAGGGTCCAAGATGTATGGACCGACCAGAACATCCTCGAGAGGGAAGGTGAGCAGCTGGAAGTAGTTGTGCATGTCAGCACGAACGACATCGGGAAGAAGAGGAAGGAGGTTCTGCAACGTGAGTTTAGAGAGTTAGGGAAAAGGCTGAAAAGCAGGACTTCTAGGGTGGTTATCTCTAGTATGTTTACAGTACCTCGTGCGGGTGAGGGTAGGAACAGGGAATTAGGGGATCTGAATGTGTGGCTGAGGGGCTGGTGCAGGGAGTAGGGATTTTGATTTACAGTCCTTGTACATCAGTCACTTAAGCATGCAAGTAAACCGGCAGTGAAGAAAGCTGATTGGCATGTTGGCCTTCATAACAAGAGGAGTTAAGCATAGGAGTAAAGAGGTCCTTCTGCAGTTGTACAGGGTCCTGATGAGACCACACCTGGAGTATTGTGTGCAGTTTTGGTCTCCTAATTTGAGGAAGGGGATTCTTGCTACTGTGGGAGTGCAGCGTAGGTTCATGAGGGTAATTCCCGGGATGGCCGGACTGTCATTTGATGAAAGATTGGAACGGCTGAATTTAGAAGCTTGAGAGATAAATAGAAACATATAAAATTATTAAGGGATTGGACACGCTAGATGCAGGAAACATGTTCTCGATGTTGGAGGAGTCCAGAACCAGGGGCCACAGTTTAAGAATAAGCGATAGGCCATTTAGAACTGAGATGAGGAAAAACTTTTTCACCCAGAGGGTTGTGTATTTGTGGAATTCTCTGCCTCAGAAGGCAGTGGAGGCTGATTCACTGGATGCATTCAAAAGAGAGTTATATAGAGCTATTAGGGCTAGATGAATCAAGGGATATGGGGAGAAGGCAGGAACGGGGTACTGATTGTGGATGATCAGCCATGATCACATTTAATGGCAGTGCTGGCTCGATGGGCCGAATGGCCTTCTCCTGCACCTATTGTCTATGCTTCTATGTAAACCAGGTTGAAATTGTGATCTGGCAAATCCTATGGTCATGTTTGAACCTTTAGTACAGATCTGTATAAATAAATAATGCTAAGATTAAAAATTAACTAAGACCTTTGCTAATTTACAGTTATTTAACATACCCGTACAACGTTTGCAATTCAACTGACATGATCTCAGCACCTCATGTGACTGGAGGAGCATCTGTGTTTTAAAAGAACAGCTCTCAGAGGAAACTCTGGATAGAAGGAATGGGTGACGTTTCAGGTTGACGAGAGTTCTGAAGAAGGGTCTCAACGCGAAACGTCATCCATTCCTTCTCTCCAGAGATGCTGCCTTTCCCACGGAGTTACTCCAGCATTTTGTGTCTATCTTCGGTGTAATCCAGCATCTGCAGTTCCTTCCTTCACAGCTCAGAGGAAAGTGATTTGGGGTAATTTCAATGACCTGCATTGTCTGCAGTCCAGTCCACCACCAGTCAGGTCATAAAGTGCCAGAGATGAGAATTTCACCCAATATTTCACATTATCTCCTGAGTTCCACCGTCTCCATCTGTCTTGAACTCCCCCAGGACATCAGTGGACAAGCAAGCACCTTCTGTCCCAACTTGTCTCTAGATAAACCACTCTTTCCAATATTGGTCTCATAAACTTTCTCTGAACTGCATCCAATAAACTAACATCCTTCAACAAGGAGACCGATACTGTACATAACGTTCCAGATGTTGTCTCACCGATGCCCAATCAAGCTGAAACATAACCTTAGCATTAGTAACTCAGCGGGTCAGACAGCATCTCTGGAGAAAAGGAATAGGTGACGTTTCGGGTCGAGACCCTTCTTCAGACTGGACCCGACCTGAAACGTCACCTATTCCTTCTCTCCGGAGATGCTGCCTGTCCCGCTGAGTTACTCTAGCATTTTGTGTCTATCTTCAGTTTAAACCTGCATCAGCAGTTCCTTCCTACACACTGTACACAATGTTCCAAATGTGGTCTCACCGATGCCCTGTAACGCTGAAACATAGCTTTAGTGTTCAATTTTCGTTGTGATACACAATAACAATCTGTCAGTTACCAAATCGCTTGCTGCACTTGCTTACCCAGCCGTTTAGTTACTTTAGAGATACAGCGCTGAAACAGGCCCACCGGGTCCATGCCGACCACCGATCCCCGCATATTAACACTATCCAACACACACTAGGAACAATTTTATATTTACCAAGCCAATTAACCTAAAAACCTGTATGTCTTGGGAGTGTGAGAGAAAACCGAAGATCTCGGAGAAAACCCACTCAGGTCACAGGGAGAACGTACAAACTCCGTACAGACAATTGTAGTCATGTACTAAGGCAACAGATCCCTCTTCGTCTAAAGCTGCAACCCCTCACCTGGTGCACAGCCACAACCTTATGGCCTTGTCCCACGGTACGAGTTAATTCCAAGAACTCTCCCGAGTTTAAAAAGAATCAAACTCGTGGTAAGCACGGAGAATGGACGTAGCGAGTACGTTGGAGCTCGGGGACGTCACTTAGCGGCTCGTAGCGATACTCGGGAAGACTCGCGAACGGCAGGTAAGCACGGGAAGACTCGTGAAGATTTTTCAACATGTTGAAAAATGTCCACGAGAGCCCCGAGTACCGACGAGTGGCCATTACCGTAAATCTCTGAGTTCAAATCAGGGCAAACTCGGGAGAACTCTTGGAATGAACTCGTACCGTGGGACAAGGCCATTATAAAGGAGGAATATGTGTGTGTGTCCCCAATACTCTCCCTACTCAACCCCCACCAGTCTCCAACTCAAAATGAATCACCAGAACTCTATTTTAAATGAAACTACAGAAATACACATTAGTGAGAAACAACTCCTCCAACCAACAAAAAAACAACCTTTTACAATATCAATAGTAAGTTTAGGTAAGAAATACATTGCGGAAATAGGCCCTTCAACCGACCGAGTCCGCACCGACCAGCATCCTCGCACACTAGGGACAATTTACACTTATACCAAGTGTTGTGAGGCAAATGAAACTTTACACAACTCGTAATTTACTTAACTTTATTTAAGCTTTAAGCAACTTATTTCTTTAATACATAAGCTCAGAAACGTCTGGCAAACATGGCTGATTCCGCAGGCCTTTCCCGCCCGAAATACTTCGCACATGCGCACACTCCGGAAAAGCCCTGCACATGCACACACTCTAGAAGAGCCCCGCACATGCGCACATGCGTCCACTTCATTCTCCCCTCCTATTTATCAGTTGAGACGGTCAGGAGGTTTATTATGTCTTGATGACCGTCGCAGCACTGGAACTTCAGGAGATAATGGTGTTTCAATAGCTGGGGGTAGATATATTGCTTGGTCATCAACTTCAGTCATATTGTTATTTAGATTTACAATTTTAGAATTTTTTAAAGTTTCCATAGGGGATGAAGGAAGTGTTGGAGGAAGTTCTCGATTAGTGTTATCAGGAAGTGATGGAACTGATGGAGAAGACGGACATGGTGCAAGGTCACGAAGTGAGACAGTTGACTGACGTCCATCCTGATACTTGATAATTGCATAAGAAGGGTTGACATCAGTCAGTTCAAGTTCATCAACAAAAGGCTCATTCTTATTTGATCAGACATAACGACGAAGCAACACAGGCCCAGGGCTAGTCAACCATGATGGCAGAGAAGTACCACTAGAAATTAAAGAACCGCTCGTGTGGAGTAATATTGGTAGCAGTTGACAGTAGAGATCTGATGGAGTGTAATGCATCTGGTAGAACACATTCCCAATGCTGATCTGGTATGTCATTTGACTTTAAAGCCAGTTTCACTGCTTTCCAAATGATTCCGTTATACCTCTCAACCTGACCATTTCCAGTCAGATGATATGATGTTGTTTTACTTGTTGCAATTCCTCTATTAGAAAGGTAGTCTTTTAATTCTTTTGACATGAATGAGGTGCCCCTATCAGAATGTATGTAACTTGGAATTCCACAGAATGAAAACAGTTGATCTAAACATTTGACAACCATAGCAGCTGACATATTAGGACAAGGAAAGGCAAATGGAAACCTTGAATATTCATCAACTAAGGTAAGTATATAAACATTTCGAGAGGAGGATGGTAAAGACCCTTTGAAGTCAATACTCAAACTTCCATAGGTTGAGTAGCTTTGATTAATCTTCCTTCTTCAGGACGGAAGAACCTTGGTTTTAATTCAGCACAGATTCTACATGAAGCACACGTCATTTTCACATCTTCTGTAGAGAAAGGTAAGTTTTTGGAACGAACACAGTGTAACAAATGAGTGACTCCAGGATGACACAGCCCATTGTGAAGATCAGCGAGTGCAGAAGAATGAACAAAGGCACAAAATGCTCAAGTTAACGTATCCGGAGCAACATTATCCTTACCAGGGCGGTACTCAATTGAATAACTATATGCGGATAATTCAATCCTCCATTCATGAATTTTACTCTTTTTAATCTTCGTTGGTTTTCGATTATCCAGCATAAAAGCTACTGAAAGCTGATCTGTTATCAAAGTGAAGTGCTGGCGAGCAAGGAAATTACTCAATTTCCTCGCTGCTTCAATAAATGCTGCAGCTTCCTTTTCGACGAGTGGGTTGTGCAATTCACTACCTTGGAGAGTACAAGACATGAAAGCCACTGGTCGTCCTCCTTGATTTAATGTTGCTGATACTGCTAAATCAGAGGCATCACATTCAACAACAAAGGGGAGATCCTCATCGATGGCGTGTAATGTCGCAGATTCTAATTGTTTCTATAAAGAAGGCACCAATTGCTGTAGAGTCAAGGGGGAAAGATTTTGCTCTAATCAAAGGTTGAATTTTGTCAGAAACATTTGGTATCCATTTAGCATAATATGCAAATGCAAGAACCCTTCGTAGAGATTTTAATGTTGCTGGAACAGGTATCTCTTGCAGTGGGCGGAGTCTTTCTGGATCAGGCTTGATTATATCATTTCCAACCCAATAACCAAGAATATTAATTGATGACACTGATATTATTGACAGCCTCATTTAATGTTAGATTTTTAGAATGTACAACATCTAAAAACCGTTGTACATTTTCGTCATGTTCAGCTTGGTCTTTTCCTGCAATAGTTATATTAACAAGATAAGGGAAAGTATCTTTAAGGTTTTCCTGTTCAACAACTTTGTCCATCTCTCTCTGAAAAACAGCCACGCCATTAGTTACACCAAAAGGAACTCTGCAGTAGTGGTATAATTTCCCATTTGCTTCAAACGCAGTGTATTTCTTCTCCGATTCCTTCAAAGGAATTTGGTAATAAGCACTTTAAGTCAAAAGTAGAGAATATCTTATACTTAGCTAATGTATTGATAATCTCTTCTATTCGAGGTAATGGATATGCATCAAGCTCCGTGAACTGGTTTATAGTTTGAGAGTCATCAATGCAGAGTCTCTTTCTATGTCTCTCCAGGGGGGTCATTAACCACGACAACTTGTGCCCTCCAAGGGGAAGAACTGGGTTCTATAATCCCTTCTTTTAAAAGATCAGTTACTTCTGTGTTGATAAAGTTCCTATCATCTTTACTAAAATGTCTTGATTTTGTAGCAATTGGCTTGCACTTGGAGGATAAATTAGTGAATAATGAAGGACATTCAACAGTTGCAGCAGAAAAACCACACAATACTGCTGGCTTTGACAATCCAAGATCAGGCATAGTTCCTTCATACATTATTGAAGTGATCTGTGCAGTTTCTGAAAATCCTGACCTAGAATTATATCGCTACACAAATTTTTCAAACTACCAAGACATACAGATTTATAGCTAGTTTTGTTCAGAATAAAGTCTACAATACAAGATCCTATAATTTGAGTATTGAGAGTTGTCAGAGCCATCGAGATTTCTCTATTTGAAGGAATTATAATTAGATTTAGTTGGGACACAACTTGTCCACTTATAAAAATGTCTGAACTGCCAGAATCAAGTAGTACATTAAGTGTATGGCCATTAATGGATACCGTTGTAGCTGCATGAGACAAGCTCTGAGGAAATGCAGCTGTAATTGCACATAAAGAAGGCGTATACATGGCAGCAGTCACAATTTTAATATTTGCTTTGGACTTGCATACTCAAGAATAATGACCCTTCTTGCCACAACTACCCGCTGGGAAAACAGTTGAAGACTGAGGAATTTGGTTTGTAAATTGGTAAATCAGGCAATTTATCAGTCAATTTAAGCAAAACTGCTCTTAGCGAGCGGCAGTGAGTGAGCGGCCTTGTGAGAAAAGTGTGAGTCTTTGGCTCGAGGGTCTTCGGAGAGGAGACGAAAGAAGGAAATGTCAGGCAAGCTGATTCAGTGCGATGCTTGCAGTATGTGGGAGGTCAAGGACACCGCTAGTGCCTCTGGCTGCTACAAATGCGAGAAGTGCATCCAGGTAGAGCTCCTGAAGGGCCGTGTTGGGGAACTGGAGAAGCAAGTGGATGACCTCCGGTTCGTCCGAGAAACGGAGTCGTTCCTCGACAAGTCCTACAGTACGATTGTTACACCTAAGGTACTGGAAGAGAGAAGGTGGGAGACAGTGAGAACGGGAGGGAAGCATGGAATGCCAACGTCCCCGGGTGTTGTACCTCTTGTGAACAGGTTCACCCACTTAGAAGCTGTCGGGACAGAAGAGGTGTTTACACTGGGCGGCGGACTGGCTTGTGATGCGAATAGGGCTGTTGAGCCAAAACCAAAAAGGCCTAAGGCAGGCAACGCCATTGTAGTGGGAGACTCCATTGTGAGAGGTACGGACAGGGGTTTCTGCGGCAACAGACGGGATGCGAGGATGGTGTGCTGCCTTCCTGGTGCCAGGATCCAGGATGTCACGGACAGAGTGCAGAAAATCCTCAAGGGCGAAGGTGAACATCCGGAAGTGGTAGTGCATGTCGGCACAAACGATGTCGGAAAGAAGGGGATGAATATTCTGCAGCGTGACTTTAGAGAGCTCGGAAAAATGCTGAAAAGCAGGACCTCCAGGGTTGTTATCTCCGGTTTGCTTCCAGTTCCTCGTGCTGGCGAGAGCAGGAACAGGGAGATACGGGACCTGAACGTGTGGCTGAGGAACTGGTGCACGGGGCAGGGATTTAGATTCTTAGATCACTGGGATCTGTTTTGGGGTAAGGGGGAACTGTACAAAAGGGACAGATTGCATCTTAACAGGTGTGGCACCAGCATTCTGGCAGGCAGGTTTGCCACTGCTACACGGGTGGTTTTAAACTGAATAAGGGGGGTGGGATGTCGAATGGGCTAGTGGAGGATGGAGTTAAAGGGAAAGGGTTTCTTAAATGTGTGAGCGTAGAGACAGAGGGGTGTAAAATGAGGGTAGAAGCAATAGGTAGCAAGGTGAAAAGTAAAAGTGGCAGGCCGGAAAATCTAGGGCAAAAATCAAAAATTTTCAACAAAATTGTATGAGGGGTAAGAGTGTTGTAAAAACAAGCCTGAAGGCTTTGTGTCTCAATGCAAGGAGCATTCGTAATAAGGTGGATGAGTTGAATGTGCAGATAGCTATTAATGACTATGATATAGTTGGGATCACGGAGACATGGCTCCAGGGTGACCAAGGCTGGGAGCTGAACATCCAGGGATATTCAATATTCAGGAGCGATAGAGAGAAAGGTAAAGGAGGTGGGGTAGCGTTGCTGATTAGAGAGGAGATTAACGCAATGGAAAGGAAGGACATTAGTTTGCAGGATGTGGAATCGGTATGGGTAGAGCTGCGAAACACTAAGGGGCAGAAAACGCTGGTGGGTGTTGTGTACAGGCCACCTAACAGTAGTAGTGAAGTTGGAGATGATATCAAACAGGAAATTAGAAATGCGTGCGACAAAGGCAAAACCGTTATAATGGGTGACTTCAATCTACATATAGATTGGGTGAATCAAATTGGCAGGGGTGCTGAGGAAGAGGATTTTTTGGAATGTATGCGGGATAGTTATCTAAATCAACATGTAGAGGAACCAACGAGAGAGCAGGCTATTTTAGACTGGGTATTGAGTAATGAGGAAGGGTTAGTTAGCAGTCTTGTTGTACGTGCCCCCTTGGGCAAGAGTGATCATAATATGGTTGAGTTCTTCATTAGGATGGAGAGTGACATTGTTAATTCAGAAACAATGGTTCTGAACTTAAAGAAAGGTAACTTTGAGGGTATGAGACGTGAATTGGCCAAGATTGACTGGCAATTAATTCTAAAAGGGTTGACGGTGGATATGCAATGGAAGACATTTAAAGACTGCATGGATGAACTACAAAAATTGTTCATCCCAGTTTGGCAAAAGAATAAATCAGGGAAGGTAGTGCATCCGTGGATAACAAGGGAAATCAGGGATAGTATCAAAGCGAAGGATGATGCGTACAAATTAGCCAGAAAAAGCAGCATACCGGAGGACTGGGAGAAATTCAGAGACCAGCAGAGGAGGACAAAGGGCTTAATTAGGAAAGGAAAAATAGATTATGAAAGAAAACTGGCAGGGAACATAAAAACTGACTGCAAAAGTTTTTATAGATGTGTGAAAAGAAAGAGATTAGTTAAAACAAATGTAGGTCCCTTGCAGTCAGAAACAGGTGAGTTGATCATGGGGAACAAGGATATGGCGGACCAATTGAATAACTACTTTGGTTCCGTCTTCACTAAGGAAGACATAAATAATCTGCCGGAAATAGCAGGGGACCGCGGGTCAAAGGAGTTGGAGGAATTGAGTGAAATCCAGGTTAGCCGGGAAGTGGTGTTGGGTAAATTAAATGGATTAAAGGCCGATAAATCCCCAGGGCCAGATAGGCTGCACCCCAGAGTACTTAAGGAAGTAGCTCCAGAAATAGTGGATGCATTAGTAATAATCTTTCAAAACTCTTTAGATTCTGGAGTAGTTCCTGAGGATTGGCAGGTAGCAAACGTAACCCCACTTTTTAAGAAGGGAGGGAGAGAGAAAACGGGGAATTACAGACCAGTTAGTCTAACATCGGTAGTGGGGAAACTGCTAGAGTCAGTTATTAAAGATGGGATAGCAGCACATTTGGAAAGTGGTGAAATCATTGGACAAAGTCAGCATGGATTTACAAAAGGTAAATTATGTCTGACGAATCTTATTATATTTTTCGAGGATGTAACTAGTAGCGTGGATAGGGGAGAACCAGTGGATGTGGTGTATCTGGACTTCCAGAAGGCTTTCGACAAGGTCCCACATAAGAGATTAGTTTACAAACTTAAAGCACACGGCATTGGGGGTTCAGTATTGATGTGGATAGAGAACTGGCTGGCAAACAGGAAGCAAAGAGTAGGAGTAAACGGGTCCTTTTCACAATGGCAGGCAGTGACTAGTGGGGTACCGCAAGGCTCAGTGCTGGGACCCCAGCTATTTACAATATATATTAATGATCTGGATGAGGGAATTGAAGGCAATATCTCCAAGTTTGCGGATGACACTAAGCTGGGGGGCAGTGTTAGCTGTGAGGAGGATGCTAGGAGACTGCAAGGTGACTTGGATAGGCTGGGTGAGTGGGCAAATGTTTGGCAGATGCAGTATAATGTGGATAAATGTGAGGTTATCCATTTTGGTGGCAAAAACAGGAAAGCAGACTATTATCTAAATGGTGGCCGACTAGGAAAAGGGGAGATGCAACGAGACCTGGGTGTCATGGTACACCAGTCATTGAAAGTGGGCATGCAGGTGCAGCAGGCAGTGAAGAAAGCGAATGGTATGTTAGCTTTCATAGCAAAAGGATTTGAGTATAGGAGCAGGGAGGTTCCACTGCAGTTGTACAGGGTCTTGGTGAGACCACACCTGGAGTATTGCGTACAGTTTTGGTCTCCAAATCTGAGGAAGGACATTATTGCCATAGAGGGAGTGCAGAGAATGTTCACCAGACTGATTCCTGGGATGTCAGGACTGTCTTATGAAGAAAGACTGGATAGACTTGGTTTATACTCTCTAGAATTTAGGAGATTGAGAGGGGATCTTATAGAAACTTACAAAATTCTTAAGGGGTTGGACAGGCTAGATGCAGGAAGATTGCTCCCGATGTTGGGGAAGTCCAGGACAAGGGGTCACAGCATAAGGATAAGGGGGAAATCCTTTAAAACCAAGATGAGAAGATCTTTTTTCACACAGAGAGTGGTGAATCTCTGGAACTCCCTGTCACAGAGGGTAGTCGAGGCCAGTTCATTGGCTATATTTAAGAGGGAGTTAGATGTGGCCCTTGTGGCTAAGGGGATCAGAGGGCATGGAGAGAAGGCAGGTACGGGATACTGAGTTGGATGATCAGCCATGATCATATTGAATTGCGGTGCAGGCTCGAAGGGCCGAATAGCCTACTCCTGCACCTAATTTCTATGTTTCTAACTATTACAAGTTGCCTCTCGAGCAGGGCATCTCTCTCTCTTATGAATATTACCCCCACAAAAGTAACACTTCCTTTTTGAATAATTATATGCTGCAGCAAGGGCACCTTTATCAGTAGAAATCGTTTCCGTTTGCTCCATATTAGTACGTGGGTGAAATTATTTTGTAGTAGTTGCAGCAGAATACACATTAGATGAGCCATAAGCATCTGAATTTTTCTGAGCCAAGTCTAATGAGTAAGCTTGATTGTAAGCCGATTGTAAATACCAGGTTTTGTGTTCTAAGAGTCTCGAATAACTTCCTGTCGATATTGATCAGCCGTAACTGCTTTGAAGGCACAGTCTATATTAAGTCTTTGAAGTTCTTGTAAAAATTCATCAAGTGACTCATCAGGTTTTTGTTTCCGAGTAGCAAGGAGGTGTCGAGCGAATATCACGTTGGGTGTCTTAACGAAGAGTTTGCTTCGTACATCAATAGCAGAATCATAAGTTGTACATTCCTCTATGTAATCATATACATCAGAAAAGATGGAGCTTATTAATGTCTTGAGTCTGCCTGGTGCATCATTGCCACACTCATCAAAGAAGTTATTTAGTATATGAAGCCAGTGCTTCCAATCCTTTACAGCAGCAGGTGAGTTGGGATCCAGATCCAAGCGTTGTGGTTTCAATAGTTTCTCCAGCTCAAGTTTGACTTCTAAGATTAAGTTGCTTAAATTGTTGTGAGGCAAATGAAACTTTACACCACTCGTGATTTACTTAACTTTATTTAAGCTTTAAGCAACTTATTTCTTTAATACATAAACTCAGAATCGTCTGGCAAACATGGCTGATTCCGCAGGCCTTTCCCGCCCGAAATACTTCGCACATGCGCACACTCCGGAAAAGCCCCGCACATACGCCCACTTCACCAAGCCAATTAACTTACAAACCTGTACGTCTTTGGAGTGTGGAAGGAAACTGAAGATCTCGGAGAAAGCCCATGCGGTCACGGGGAGAACGTACAAACTCCGTACCGACAGCACCTGTAGTCAGGATCGAATCCTTGTCTCTGGCGCTGTAAGCGCTGTAAGGCAGAAACTCCAACGCTGCGCCACTGTGCTGCCCGCATGTACAAAGTGTAGTAACATAAAACAGCATGTAGAGTGAAGGGGCTCTTGCTCTTCTAAAGGACTACCACATGGTCCACTATCCTGCACAGCCCACTTCCAACTGGTTTGATGCATCCCAGCTCGGTGAAGTAAAGGATTACTTTGGATTTTGAATGTGGGGATGAGAGTTTAGGTCGATGAAGCGAGTGAATCAACTGCAATGTATTGATCTGAAGTAGATCTGAAACCAGGTCTGTGGGGCATTGAATGGTGAGCAGACAGTCCCACTCCCACATCAACATGTTCATCTGTATATCTTATTTTAGAAAAGATGCAGAAGCCTTCATGAAATGCAGGAAGGCGTCAGGCCTGTGCTGCCGTGCTGTGACTTGGAGCTACAGAGTTACTCCATTGCCCGTCTCTGTACTGTCTGCTGCCAAAGTTCTGAGCAACGCCTCTTCAGCTGACATGCATGATGGCCAAGCATCTCCACATGTCTGACAAATTGTACAGTTGGCAAAGATTCAGCAAATGATGAAACTTCCTTCAGACACTTAATTTCTTTTTGACTGTCCTTGTGAAAAGAACAAGCAAGCTTCTATAACAAGGTGGTAATCAAACTTACAACATGCACGCCGTAGCATGTACACGAAGCAAGAAAAAAAAAAAACACTGGTGAAATACAGCACATCAGGAGGCATCCGTGGAGGTAGAGGGACCATGTGTAGGAAGGAAATGCAGATGCTGGTTTAAACCAAAGATGCTGGAGTAACTCAGTGGGACAGGCAGCATCTCCGGAGAGAAGGAATGGGTGACATTTCGGTTTGAGACCCTTCTGGAGGTAGAGAGAAACACTTCAGGTCAAGGCCCTTCAATAGGGGCCATCATTGTCATACGGCACAGAAAAAGGCCCAAATCATCCAAGTGAACACAGATGTCTTCCTGAGCTGGTCCTAGTTAGTTTATCTCAATAAACCGTGTCATCACGAGAGTATTTGTAAACTTTCTTGGCAAAACTCTCCAAGTGAGGTGAGATGCTGTTGGAAGACACAAGGAGCCACAGGTGCTGGAATCTTGAGTAAAGCACAAACTTCTGGAGGAACTCAGTGGGTGAGGCAACATCTATGGAGGGAATGGATAGGCGACGTTTTGGGACGGGACCCTTCATCGGACTGTTTGTAGATTATTATGGACAATGTGAGGGCCAGAACTAATACTACTTCACCCTCTGGGTTCCACAACAGAATATTTTTCCCCCACCTGATTGCATCTGCAATCTCTTGTGCCTCCATAGTATGTTCATGGCCATCCAGTCCAACAGCAATTACTCTACATGTCAGAAAATTGACGCCATACTTTTGCTATTGTGAATGCGACAAGACTTTGCCCTAGTGCTATAGTAGAATTCCCACTTAAGTTTTGTTTCAAGAACATCAGCATTTAGCAAAATTGGGGGTGTGCTTTATTGTGGAATGTGATGGCCATTAGGAGTTGGAAACCACAGGAAAATTTGCCACATTTCGCAGGAAAATGTTCCCCATATTGGGGGAGTCCAGAACCAGGGGTCACATTTTAATAATAAGGGGTAGGCCATTTAGGACTGAGATGAGGAAAAACCTTTTCACCCAGAGAGTTGCGAATCTGTGGAATTCTCTGCCACAGAAGGCAGTGGAGGCCAATTCACTGGATGTATTTAAGAGAAAGGTAGATTTAGCTCTTGGGGCTAAAGGAATCAAGGGTATGGGGGAAAAAGCAGGAACGGGATACTGATTTTGGATGATCAGCCATGATCACCGGGTGGCGCCAGCAATGGCTGCCTCACCAACAGTCTGTCTGTCCCTTTCTTCATTTTTTAGTATGTTTTAAAAGTATGTTTTAGTGTATCTTTAGCTTGTTTTATGTGGGGGAAACTTTTTCTAATCTTTTACTTTGACGGAGATGCGATTTTTTTTCTATAATTTTATCTCCGTCCACACTGCGGCCTAACATCGATGAGTTGGCGGCCTTTGCTGGAGACCGATTTCGAGAGCTCCCCTGCGGGTGCCTGCGGACCTAACATCACGGTGCCCGCGATCCCTTTGTCAGAGATCGACCTCTGAGCACTAACATCGTGGAGCTCGCGGTCTGTGGTTTGTGACCGACATCGGGAACTCCAAGACGCAGAGGCTTCGACCGCCCCGACACGAGAGCTTCGACCGCCCCAACGCGGCGGCTTCGATCGCCCTGAAGCGAGGGCTTCGACCATCGGCTGTGGGAGCTTCGATTGTCCCGACGGATGGTTCGACTGCCCCGGGAGAAAAATAAGGGAAGAAGATTGTACTTTATTGCCTTCCATCACAGTGAGGAATGTGGGGAATCCGCTGTGGTGGATGTTTATGTTAACTTTTATGTAGTTGTGTGTCTTGTTGCTTTATTAGCATGGCTGCATGGTAATTCGCATATCACTGTACCTTAATTGATACATGTGACAATAAAAGGCCTTTGACCTATCGAATGTTGGTGCTGGCTCGAAGGGCCGAATGGCCTACTCCTGCACCTATTTTAAGACATTACTTATATACGTATGTGATTGACCCATTGGAAACACATCATGCAGACACTAGTTGTAGGAAATGTAGCAGCCAAATTAAAACCGAACAAGCTGATATGGGAAATGTAAAATTGTCCATTTTGCCAGTAAAAAAAGCATGTTATCTAACTGTTAAGAGTTTATAGAATTCTGAGATGCAGAGGGATCTGGGGGTCTCAGTCCGTCCAACACAGGCACAGCCCTGCCCACCATCAAAAGCATTTACATGAGGCACTGCCTCATGATGACAGATTTATCATCAAGTATCCACACCATCCAGGCCATGCTCCCTTCTCATTGCTACCGTCAGGAGGGAGAGACAGAAGATAGACACAAAAATCTCAGCGGGACAGGCAGCATCTCTGGAGACAAGGAATGGATGACGCTTTGGGTCGCGATTCTTCTTCAGACCTCGACCCGAAACGTCACCCATTCCTTCTCTCCAGAGATGCTGCTTGACCCTCTGGGTTACTCCAGCATATTGCGTCTTCCTTCGATTTAAACCAGCATCTGCAGTTCTTTCCTGCACAAATACAGGGGCCTCATGTTCTACACCACCAGGATCAAGAACAGCTACTTTCCGACAATCAGTAGGTTCTTGAACCAATCTGCACAACCCTGACACTACCTCTGCAACGTACCACTGCAATCTACTTCTTGCACTATCATGGACCTGTTTTCTAATTATGTGTTTTACATAAATGTCTTGTTTTTCTCAACCTGTTTTTTCATTTGAATATTTTATGTATATTTTATGCATGTTGTCCGCGTCTAAAGCCTGTAATGTTGCTGCAAACAAGTTTTTTCACTGTATCTGGACCTTGCTGTACTTCCTCACATGATAATATACTTGACTTGATTGGGCCACAACAGATCTTGATATCAAAGTAAATCTTTTGGTTTCTCTGCCAAAGTGTGACGTCATGTTTTTCCACATCATTTTCTATCTGTGATGTTGTCATACATTCACCTAACCTGCCCGTGGCCTCTTGAAATCTCTCTACATCTCCCCCCACATCCTGCAGTACCACATAGCTTTATACCATCAGGGAAACTTGCATTTGTTCCCCTTATCTAAATATTTGATAGAGGTTGGGGCTTCCTATTCATCAAAGAGTCTTAACACATTTATTTACACTTTGTTTTCTGTCTGTTAATCTACCCTTATTCCACACCGGTTTCTCACTCAGTATCACAGAATCTAATGGGCCTATCCCGCTTAGGCGATTTTTCAGGCGACTGCCAGCGACTATCAAGTTGCCGGCAGTCGCCTGAAAAACCGGCAACTGGAACGCCGACTGTCAGAGTGGAAAACACACACACACACATCGCTTCCTTCACCAGCCAGTTATGCAGGCGGGGGACAGGGCAAGCGGGGGGAGCGCTGTCTGAGTGAAATTCACATGGTGCAAAGCCAATGTGATACAGACACACACCGCGATGAACAGGAAGGTTGGCGCTGTAATTAAGACGGTGAAAGCACTATGTATGGTTTAAAAGAGGGGAGTAGAGGTGGGGGAGAAGGAGTGGAGACAACGTTTAAGAAGCCAGAGATACACGGCTGTGAAGCTCGGCAGACATTAACATTACCGGTCGGTTATCCTTGGTTCTGAAAACTACTGCTTACGTTTTTTTTCCCCAATGAGCCAATGAAATTAATCGGTCAGCACCGGCTACAACGTACGAGAACCTACGAGAACCTTCAACCTCCTGGCGACCCACTAGGACCTCCTGGCGACCAACCTACGGCTCATGAATTCTCGTTACTCTCCATGGCGGCTTCGTTCTTGTTGAAAAATTTGCGGCGACCATAATGAGGCCGCGACTAGTTCCCAGAATGCGGGAACTCCCCACGACCATGAAGGCGACTACCTGGCAACTATCCGCGAGCATGTGGGCCTGTCGTGTGTAATCTCCTGCAGTCGCCTAAAAAGTCGCCTAAGTGGGACATGCCCATAATACAGACACAAAAAACTGGAGAAACTCAGTAGGTCAGACAGCATCTCTGGAGTAAAGGAATAGGCGACATTTCGGGTCGTGACCCCTCTTCAGACAAAAAAAATCTGAAGACCCAAAACGTCACCTATTCCTTCTCTTCAGAGATGCTGTCTGACTCGCGGAGTTACTCCAGTATGTCTATCTACAGTTTAAACTGGCATCTGTAGTTCCTTCCTTCTCAGAATCTAATTTTTGTCAAATAAATCCCTTATGTGTAACCTGTCAGAATGATGTTCAGGTTTACTTGCGCCAATCTCACCTCACAAAAATCCCACACTCAGTGGATACACTGTAAACACACAGGACTCACGGCTGAGAATAATGGCCGGTTCTCACGGTGCGACCTGACGCAAGATGTCAGCAGAGTGAAGTGGTCGTGGTCCAGCACGAGTTCCGCACGATATAACGGGGGGTAGATAAAGAGTTCCCACGGTACTCGGCTATTCTGTCATTTGTGCGAGTGACTTGTCCGTCTCCCGATCTTTCCCGTTAATCGTGAATGAACATCGTGGACTGTAGTGTAGTTAATCACGTGGCACAAATGATGTCACTTTTTTTCACACACTATATAAATATCCTCCGTTCGTAGAATTGGCTCATGTGCAGACATGCCTATACAAAGTTGGTTCGAGTACAGGCTGGTTGTTATTTTCATTGACGCGCTGTATGCATTAGCGCAACATGTGCATCGAAAACGCTTGCGTGAAGGCAGAAGGGTGAGATTAATTAAAAAGTGACTTAAGAGGAAGTCTCACTGGGTTAAGCCCATGTTTCAACGGAGACCTCAATTTGGACAATATGAGCAACTGCTTAATGTGCTGTGCGAAGAGGATAAAAGTGCATTAAAAAACTATGTCAGAATTTCACCCGAGCTCTTTAATGAGTTAAAGAATAATTTGGGACCTCTGCTGAAGAAGACTGACACTGTAATGAGAAAGGCACTGGAACCAGGGTTGCGCATAGCAATCACCCTCCGCTACTTGGCCTCAGGCGATTCTTATAAAAGTCTATCTTACAACTTTCTTGTCGCCACCAACAGCATCTGTGGTATTGTCCGAGAAACCTGTGAGGCGATCATCCAATTTTATTCAGCTGAAGTGATGGAATGCCCCAGTACACCAGATGCATGGAAGAGAGTTGCACTGGGGTTTGAAAACAGGTGGAACTTTGCTCACACATGTGGGGCTTTGGATGGCAAGCATGTGGCAATTCGTAAACCACCCGGAGGTGACTCAAATTATTTCAATTACAAGAAATTCCACTCAATTGTACTCATGGCGGTGGTTGATTATAACTACAACTTCCTGTATGTGGATGTGGGCACACCTGGAAGTGTTGGTGATGGCCGGATTTGGAAAGAAACCTGGCTTGGAAAGAAAATGGAAGGTGGAACAGCAGGCCTGCCGTTTAGAACATTGCATTGTCCCTTGAAATGCCTGAGTTCACGCTTGTAGCGGAGGTTGATGGATATAATGTGTTTTAAATAATCTCGCGTGCCTCATTTGTTGTATTTCGTGTTTGCGAGGCCCTTTTACAGACAAATGTTTTGTGTGATGCATCTCCTCTCAATATGTGACAGAATTCGTCTTCTTATATTGTCAAATAGGAATAAAGACTTTGTATCACATTTAATAATAATAATAATAATAATAATAATAATAATAATAATGGATGGGATTTATATAGCGCCTTTCTAATACTCAAGGCGCTTTACATCGCATTATTCATTCACTCCTCAGTCACACTCGGTGGTGGTAAGCTACTTCTGTAGCCACAGCTGCCCTGGGGCAGACTGACGGAAGCGTGGCTGCCAATCTGCGCCTACGGCCCCTCCGACCACCACCAATCACTCACACACATTCACACACAGGCAAAGGTGGGTGAAGTGCCTTGCCCAAGGACACAACAACAGTATGCACTCCAAGCGGGATTCGAACCGGCTACATTTACCGTGCTGATTGCCTTATTTCATTTTCTACCAAGAGGTGAAGAACACATTTAAATAGCTGAACATTTCAGGGTTCTGCACACTCAAAAATGTAAATGAGTGAAAATGTGATTATATCACCTCCATTAAGGTATTTCGTGTTTCAGCATGAGAGGGATTATAACATTAGAGACATTCATCTTGTTGTGATGTATTAATGACGATTTGCAGACATCAAGCTGATAGTAAAAAATAAATTTATTTAGCAGTGAGGTAAACAAGCAATGACAATCAAAATGCTGAGGTAAAAGCTTTATCACACTTCAGGATATAATAAAATGTGGAGCCACCAACAGAAAAAAAAAATGCCTCTCCCTGCTACAAGGAGCCCACAGGCAGTGGTATCTCTGGCATCTCCTCTTGCCTCTCCACCTGTCTCTCTTGCTGAGTCTCCTCCTCATTTACCTGCATGGCTAAAAACTTTCTTACTTTCTTTGACCCCTTTCTTTGCGCTTTTCTGAGAGGCATCTCTGCAAGTCTTACTGTGAAAAAGATTCTCAAACAATGACAATTAGGTGGGACGTCCTCGATGGACACATGGTCCATTGGCGATATTGAGACCACCTTTTTTACTCACCTTATGTCCCCTCTGTCAAGCTTCCGGGTTTACCGTTCGCAGGAGTTCCCACGGTACCCGTTATTACGGATATCGCACGGATATCGCACTGGCATCTGTGTTCATACAATGTTGCAACGCTCACCAAAAAGTGCTCAAGTCACTCTTGGAGAAAATTCAAACATTTTTGAATTTTCTCCCGACCTTACAAAGTTACACGACTACCTGCCGTTAGCGCCACGGAGGTCCTCGGTGGTCCACGAATGCCGTACTGTTATCGCAGGAGGTACCCACGATGTTAAACTCTTGTTAAGTCTTGCGTCAGGTCGCACCGTGAGAAAGCCCTTTAACTCAGCGGGACAGGCAACATTTCTGGAGCCCACAGAAGTACTTTCCAGTTGCAACTACTTTTGATTTTAATGGACTGGTTCCAATCAGCTGCCTGATTACTTGGACGACTAAAAGCTATTGGTTACTATCTTATATCGCACCACAAAGTGAAGAGATCAAATCTCCGGCACCTGCAATGTTTGCTTTTGATTTAAATAAAATTATATTTTGTTCATTTTGAGGACTTTCCAATGTCAGTTGTTGAAATGCTGGATACTGGGTAAATAAATCTAGCAATTTAGATCAGATGTGGACAAAGGAATTATATTTCAAACCAGGATGGGACTTGTGGCCATTTCAGATGGTTACGAAGTACAGAAGAGTCCGTACTCTAGAATGGCTGGAGATAGACCCAAAAAGCTGGAGTAACTCAGCGGGTCAGGCAGCATCTCTGGAGAGAAGGAATAGGTGACGTTTCGGGTCGAGCCCCTTCCTCAGACTGAGAGTCAGGGGAAAGGGAAATGAGAGATATAGATGGTGATATGGAGAGATGCAGAACAAATGAATGAAAGACATGCAAAAAAGTGACGATGATAAAGGAAATAGCATAACAGCGCCTGCTGGCGCACGCAGGTATCGAACCCGGTGTTCGGAAGCCGCGGTCACATGACTCGGGAGGGGCTGCTGTTTTTGCACGGTTTCACTTTCGCGCCATTGTTATTTGCTGACCACCATTGTGATCAGACGTGTATGCATAGACCTGTTGACTAAGGAGCGAGTTGTTAATAAAGATTGTTCAGGAAACGTAGTCGTCATCTCTGCATCTGCTAAAATAGGCCATTGTGCGCTAGGTGAAAATAAGTTACAGACAATGAAACTCACCAGGACAACATTGAAACTCCAACCCGATGACTAGGTTGATGGGAGGGACAGAGTGAGAGGGGATGGATGTAAGGGTTACTTGAAGTTAGAGATATCAAGGTTGTAAGCTGCCCAAGCGAAATGGCTGGAATGCCTGTGCAGATCAAACTCCACCCTGGTCCTCCTGAACTGGCTGTTGCTCAGGCCCTATAATGTGAGTACAACAATGTTTACATTTTGCTGCATTAAAGGACGATGCTACAGACTCTGTGACAAAATCAGTCCAAACTCGTTTTACTAATTGTTACGTCGGAGGAGGGTGCAACACTTATGCACATTGTCTCAACCACAGCCACCCACAGATTCCCGGCTGATCACCACAAGTATCTCCAGTTTCCCACCTTAAAACTGATGAGTACATTCCTTTGATGCTGTCTCCCTGTGTGGTTGTTGTGTGATATTCCTTCACTGATAATGGATTCCACAATGCACTAAGTTCCAGCCTCAATACAAAACGCACTAAGTTCACATCTGGGATCAGTTCCTTGAGGTGAACATAATGATGGGGGATATAGAGTGCAGGGGGTTGATTACTTCTTAACCTGATCGTGTCGTGGTTAAAGACTCATATCAGAAGGAAACAAAAGTATTTCTGAACCTCCAGTTGTGATCAATCTAGGCAGATGATATCACTAACCACCAATGCACTGGGTGGGACGGAATTTTCACTTAAGTACCATCTAGGAATAATGGCATTGCCAAAGATAGTGGTTTCAACCTCCCCAGTGTTGAACTGGTACCATCTACTACCAGTTGTTCTGAGAATAGTGGGGAGTGCAGGGGGTAGGGGTGAACACTATGAGTTCAACATTATTATTAACACAGAAGTGGAAGTTCACCCTAAACCCAAGCTTAAGAAGCAAGAGAGAACTGCTGGTTAATCCTCAAGGCTTTCCAGGGAGAATGCAAAAGCAGGAAGTCTGAAGAAGGGTCTTGTCCCGAAACGTCACCCATTCCTTCTCTCCAGAGATGCTGCCTGTCCCGCTGAGTTACTCCAGCTTTTTGTGTCTATCTAAGAAAAACAACTTCTGTGAACAGATAGTTTACGTGGGAAGAATCACTCTGCAGGGCAGGAATTAGAAGGAGGCACTTTGGCCTTCATCAGCCAGTATTGAGTATAGAAGTTGGGAGGTCATGTTGCAGTTGTATAAGATGTTGGTGAAACCGCATTTAGAATATTGTGTTCAGTTCTGGGCACCATGTTATAAGAAAGATATTGTCAAGCTTGAAAGGGTTCAGAAAAGATTTACGAGGATGTTGCCAGGACTAGAGGGTGTGAGCTATAGGGGGAGGTTGAGTAGGCTGGGTCTCTATTCCTTGGATTGCAGGAGGATGAAGGGAGATCTTATAGAGGTGTACAAAATCATGAGAGGAATAGATCGGGTAGATGCACATAGTCTCTTGCCCAGAGTAAGGGAATCGAAGACCAGAGGACACAGGTTCAAGGCGAAGGGGAAAAGATTTAACACGAATCTGAGGGGTAATTTTTTCACATAAAGGGTGGTGGGTGTATCATGGACCAAGCTGCCAGAGGAGGTAGTTGAAGCTGGGACTATCCCATCGTTTAAGAAACAATTAGACAGGTACATGGATAGGACAGGTTTGGAGAGATATGGACCAAGCGCAGGCAGGTGGGACTAGTGTAGCTGGGACATGTTGGGCCGGTGTGGGCAAGTTGGGCCGAAGGGCCTGTTTCCACAATGTATCTCTATGAGGTCCAGGGACAAGAGAAGCCTTGCTGGCACCCTGGAGTAAAGGATGTGCAGGAGATAGTGAGGTGGATGGCGTGAGAAAGGAGTGGAGGAAATGAGACTTGGCTAGTATGGAACAGAGGGAATTCAGAGGAAGGACAAAGCAGGCTGCGACAGTGATTGAAATCACCAAAGATGAGGAAAGACAATGCAGGTGAAGGAGGGAGAGGAGGCCATCTCATGATGAAGCAGGGCACAGATTAGCTAGGACTCAACCTTAATCTTAAGAGAGGCAAGACTTGGAACTGAGAAACTCCCGTTCGAGAGAGGAAGAGAGCTTCTTCATTGCAGGTATACCTTGAGGATATTTCGCAGTGGAGCAGACATCATGTTTAGGAAGGAACTGCAGATGCTGGTTTACACTGAGACAAACTGCTGAAGTAACTCAGTGGGTCAGACAGCACCTCTGGGGAAAAAAAGAAATAGGTGACATTTTTCGGGTTGAGATTCTTCTGTTATGGGAGCAGTTCTTGTTAACACTTGGCCCATTTCCATTGTGTATTGCATCATTTGATTACTGATTAATTTTAATTCTCCATCCTACACAATGCTCCTTTATTAAAAGCAGATCACCACAACCCATTGGATGCCAGATGAATAGACACTGACTCAGAGTTCAGAGATTGCTCTTGCTCAAGTGGGTGAAAACACAGCACCTATTCATGCAGAACCTTTAGAATGAAAAGAAAATATTGCATAACACTAATCAAAGCAAAGTTAAGGAGAAAAAATGCTTGAGGCAAGATAGGAGAGCTTAAGATTTGCCAAGAAGAATGGAAGATTGGATTTGCAGAGGATTTTTAACCAGGTGGACAAGCAGAAAAATCTTTTTAAAATAAATTGTAGTGGCTAAGAGCTAGGGGCCCACCGTAAATGATGAATTAAAGGGAATAGACTACTTGGGTTCAGGGAAGGTTCAGGGTTTAGTGCAGCATGGTGGAGCAGCGGTAGAATTGCTGCCTTACAGCGCCAGGGACCCAAGTTCAATCCTGACTACAGGTGCTTGTATGTACGGAGTTTGTACGTACCCCCGTGACCTGCGAGGGTTTTCTCCAAGATCTTTGGTTTCCTCCCACACTCCAAAGACGTACAGGTTCAAGTTCAAGTTCGTGTTTATTGTCACTTAACCAACTAAGGTACAGTGAAATTTGAGTTACCATACAGCCACACTAAGTGAAAAGCAACAATACCATTTAGCACAATTTAACATTGACATCCACCACAGTGGAATCCACATTCCTCACTGTGATGGAAGTCAATAAAGTTCAGTCATCTTCATCCTTTCTCCATCGGCTTAGTATAAATGTAAATTGTCCCTAGTGTGTGTAGGGTAGTGTTAATGTGCGGGGATCGTTGGTTGGTGCGGACTCGGTGGGCCGAAGGTCCTGTTTCAGCGTTGTATCTCTAAACTAAAAATGCTACGATAAATGAAATGTAGAAAGTTGCAAAATTAAGATAGATATAAATGTTGGAGGAATAATTTCAATGAAAAATAAAGTGCTGGAGGAACTCAATGGGTCAGGCAGCATTAGTGGAGAGAACAGCATTTGTGGAGGGACAGCATTTCGGGTCAGACCCTTACTGATGGAGTTGGGGGGATAAAGCTCAAAATGAGGGGGCAAAGCCTAACAAATGATAGAATCAGGGTACTGATTGAGGATGATCAGCCATGATCACATTGAAGGCTGGCTCGAAGGGCCAAATGGCCTACTCCTGCACCTATTGTCTATTGTCTATGATATAGTGACAAAAGCTAGAGGAGAAAAGGAGACAAAGGGGTGTTAGATATGGAAAGAAGTGGAAGAGTAAAATGTAAAGCCACAGGGAAGGATATAGACGGAAGTGGATAGGGGAGAGGGTAAAAATAAAATGGGGGGTTCTGAGTAAGGAGGGGTTGGAAATTAACGTGAAGGTGAAAGGTAAACGTAGGGTGATTGGGGTGATGGGAGAAGTGTGTATGCACCAGGAGAATGGAGTCGAGCAAGGAGGGATAAGGACATCTGAGATGCTGAGAGAATGGAGCAGCTGGGCTTGTACACTCTGGAGTTTAGAAGGATGAGAGGAAATCTCATTGAAACATATAAGTTTGTTAAGGGCTTGGACACACTAGAGGCAGGAAACATGTTCCCGATGTTGGGGAGTCCAGAACCAGGGGCCACAGTTTAAGAATAAGGAGTAAGCCATTTAGAACGGAGACGAGGAAACACTTTTTCTCACAGAGAGTGGTGAGTCTGTGGAATTCTCTGCCTCATGTGGAAGCAGGTTCTCTGGATGCTTTCAAGAGAGAGCTAGATAGGGTTCTTAAAAATAGCAGAGTCAGGGGATATGGGGAGAAGGCAGGATCAGGGTACTGATTGAGGATGATCAGCCATGATCACATTGAAGGCTGGCTCGAAGGGCCGAATGGCCTACTCCTGCACCTATTGTCTATTGTTTATTGTCTATTGTCCTCATTCCTAAGGGATGAGGACAATAATCAATAAGCAATGAAACTGCGAGCTGGATCGACCGTTGCACATACGCACACACACACACAAACACATCGCAAAGGCGGGGGCCAGGGAAAGCAGGGGAACGCTGTCCGAAATTCACACTCGCGATGAACAGGAAGGTAAAAGACGGCTGGCACAGTTATGGTAAGTCCTTTAGAGAGCGCGGAGAGTGGGGGGGGGAGAGAAGGGGAGAGAGGGGGAGAGAAGGGGAGAGAGGGGGAGAGAAGGGGAGAGAATGGGAGAGAAGGGGAGAGAAAAGGGGAGAGAAAGGGAGAGAAGGTGAGAGAGGGGGGGAGAAGGAGTAAAGACATTTTTATTAAGCCAGACAACTTATAATACTGTTTAGCGAGGATTTAACGTTGCCGGTCGGTTTTCCTTGGTTCTGAAAACTCCAATGAGCCAATTAAAATGCCCGGTCAGCAAAGGAGATTGCCTGCCTAGAGACCCCACTCCACTACACTCCACTTCAAAAGAACCATGCTGACCAATTTTTACTCGCGGAAAAAAATTCAAAATGCTGAAAATTTTTCTGCAACCTAGCTGAGGCCGCGAGTAGGTGGGAACTTCCCTCGAGCGTGAAGGAGAGTTCCAGTGACCTCCTGGGACCTCCTCGGACCACGTGTCAACCATGCTGCGAGTGAGACAGGCCCTTAACCTTGTGTGATGCATCTTTGTAAGGAAAATGTGTAAAGAACTCCACGTTTCATCCAATGTCACCCTTCATTATTTCAACAGCAACTGAAAACAAAAAAGTGGTAAATGCTGGAAATCAGATATGCAGCAAAACCATAAAATACTGGAACAGCTCAACAAACCAGGCTACATCTTCAACCAGAAACACTCACTGTTTCCACAGATGCTGCCTGACGTGCTATGTGTTTCCATTATTTGTTGCTAGTTGTATTAAGAGTGTCTTTTTTCTGAACTAAGTTAGGAGACACCTTCCACCAGTACTTAGTTGAAATTAATTACTGGAAAGGATTTTCATTAGAATAAATGATATATTCTGGTTCAGCTCTGGATTTAGAGCAACATTATGTTTGTAAGCTTACCTCCACAGATGTGTTTGAACCACAAAGTTCCTCCAGCAGTTTGTATTTTGTTGGAGGGCCTCATAAGGATAGGAGCAGAATTAGGCCATTCGGCCCCTCAAGTTTACTCTGCCATTCAATCATAGCTGATCTATCTCTCCCTCCTAACGCATTCTCCTGCCTTCTCCCCATAACCCCTGACACCCGTACTAATCAAGAATCTATCTGTCTCTGCCTTAAAAATATCCATAGACTTATCCTCCACAGCTTTCTGTGGCAAATAATTTTACGAATTCACCACCCTCCGTCTAAACAAATTCCTCCTCATCTTCCTAAAGGAACATTCTTTAATTCAGAGGCTGTGCCCTCTGGTCGTAGACCCTCCCACTAGTGGAAACATCCTCTCCACATCCACTCTATCCAAGCCTTTCACTATTCTGTTTCAATGAGGTCCCCCATCATTCTTCTAAACTCCAGCAAATATAGGCCCACGGCCATCAAACACTCATCGTATGTTAACCCACTCATCCCTGGGATCATTCTTGTAAACTTCCCCTGAACCCTCTCCAGGGACAGCACATCCTTCCTCAGATATGGTGCCCAATTGCCCACAATACTCCAAATGTAGCCTGACCAGGACTTTATAGAACCTCAGGATTACATCCCTGTTTTTGTATTCTAGCCCTCTTGAAATAAATGCCACCAATGTTTGTCTTCCTTACTACCGATTTGACTTGTAGTTTACTCCAGAAACTCACCCAGGCATCATTCTCATTCTCAACACAGCAGGTTCAATTTCCCATGCTTTCTTTAAGCCCACCATCGCCCCACTTCCCATACACCTTTAAATTAAATGGTGTCTTGTTTTCTGCCATCCCTTTATAGTCACAGAGTCCAAGAGATACAGTGTGGAAACAGTCCCTTCGGCCCAATTTGTCCATGACAACCAATTGTCATTCTGAACTCGTCTCTTTTGCCCGCATTTTTCTGCACCTCCGCCACGGGTACCATGTAATCCCGTGTAACCTGCTCCATGGTCGGATAGTCGGCGACTAAACCGTCTCCCCCACCTGCTTTGCCAGGTGAGGAGGGGGCTGTGGACCCCCAGCAGGACCAAAAGCAAGATGAGCTTCTAGCAAGCCAACAGCCATCCACATTTCAGTAGAAGTTGTGATCACTGTCGTACACAGCATTGTAAGGAATTGATGATAAAGCACACACACCAAAATCCTCTACTTCCCCAGCGGTGGAAGTCCGCAGGAACTGGAGGACAGGGATGTGTGGTGGGTCCGTCACCGTTCCCGCTGGAAACCAGCACCACTGCGTCTCTAATGTTTTCAACGATGATGAATTTCCTATCCAAATATCTGCCTATCTGTCATTTGAAAGTTGTAATTGTAGCCACTTCTACAACTTCCTGTGGCAGCTCATTCCAGGAATGGACTACTCTCCGAGTGAAAATGTTATCCCTAAGATATAAATCTGTCGCCTTTCACCTTATGCCTATGCCCTCCAGCTTTACAATTCTCTATCCATGGGGAAAAATACTGTAGGCATGCACTTTATCCATGCCCCAGCAACGTTGGTGTCATCTGCAAATTTCCTAATGATGTCAACAACAATTTTCCATCTTAATTGTTTATCCAGATAACAGGTGAGACCAGTTCCAACCTCGTGACACTCTACTTGTCACGGGCCTCCAATTATAAAAGTAACCCTTCGATTCCTTCCTCCAAGCTCGTTTTGGATCCAGTCTGCAAGCTCACCTTGGATTCCATGTGACCCAAGCGACCAAGCTGGCCCGTCATGTGGGGCCTTGTCACAACCCTTGCAAAGGTCCATGCAGATATCATCCCCTGCTCTGCCCTCATCAACCCTCTTAAAAAAAAACCCCTGTCACATCTGCGAGGCACAATTTCCCAATACAAAGCCAAGCTCGCTGTCTCTAATCAATCGCCGTCTATCCGAATGCTGGGCCACGTTTCCACGCTGTATCTCCAAACTAAACCTGCCCACCAAAAGATGGTGGGTGTATGGAACAAGCTGCCAGATGAGGTAGTTGAGGCAGGGACTACCCCAATGCTTAAGAAGCAGTTAGACACGTACATGGATAGGACAGGTTTGGAGGGATATGGACCAAACGCAGGCAGGTGGGACTAGTGTAGCTGGGACATGTTGGCCAGTGTGGGCAAGTTGAGCCGAAGGGCCTCTTTCTGCACTGTATCACTCTATGACTCTATAACACTGACGTCAGGCTCACTGGCCTTTAGCCCCTTGGCTTGTCCTTGAAGTCCATCTTAAATAACAGAACACCAATAGCCACCCTCCAGTATTCTGGAATGTGATCTTATGATGACGCAACAAACTGCAAAAGCCTCTGCAATTTCTTCCCTGGCTTCTCACGTGGTCTGAGGGTGCAATTGTCAGGCCCTGGGAGTTTATCCATCTAAATGCGCCTTAAAACCACCAATGCATGCTCTTTGATAATTCATGTATGGTCTGAGATGTCACTACTCGTATGCCACAGTGCCTTAGCTTGCATGATCTTCTAAGTAAAAACAGATGAGAAATATTCATTTAATATCTTCCCCATCCCTTGTGGCTTTACACAAAGACACCATTCCCTCCCTTGCCAAGCTTCTACCTTTAATACTTGTAGAATCTCGAAGAATGTTCCTGTACTTTGTCTGCCAGATCCATTTAATGTCTTCTTTTTGCCTCCCCAAGTGTAATCCTGCACCTTGTATACGCAGAGGGATTTGCTTGATCCCAGCTGCCTGGATCGGAGGTATGCCTCCTTCTTGTCCTTGGACAGAGCCTCAACATCTCTCATTAACCAGGATCCTTGAAGTTGCCAGCTTTGCTTTTCACCCTAACAGGAACATGCGGTCCCTGTACCCTTGCTATCTCACTTTTGAGAGCTTCTCACTTGCCAACCATCCCCTTACCTACAAACAGACTAATCTCCTCAAGTTCTTGCCTAATGCTTCCAAAATTGGCCTTGCCCCAACTTAGGACCGTATCTTATGGACCAGTCTAGTTTGGTTTTCTGTAGAGATACAGCACAGAACCAGGCCCTTCAGCCCACCGAGTCCGCGCCGACCAGCTATCCCCGCACATTAACGCTACCCTACACACACCCACTAGGGACAATTTACACTTATATCAAGCCAATTAGCCTACAATCCTGTGCGTCTTTGGAGTGTGGGAGGAAACCGAAGATCTCGGAGAAAACCCACGCGGTCACGGTGAGAACGTACAAACTCCGTACAGACAGCACCCGTAGTCGGGATCGAACATGGGTCTCCGGTGCTGCAAGCAACTCTACTGCTGTGTCACCATGCAATCTTATCCTTCTCCATAACTCCCTTAAAACTAACACTGATTCCAAGGTTCCCCCCCGCAGACATTTCAGTCTCTTGCCCTACATTGTTCCCTAAGAGGAGGGCCAGTGTTGCAACTCCCTAGTTGGCCCCACTATATATTCATCATGGAAGCTTTCCTGGACACATTTAGCAAATTCCAAACCGCCTGTGGGAGACCCAATCAATATTACAGAAGTTGAAAGCTTCCATTAATACTACCCTAGTATTCTTATACAACACCACCAACACCAAGACCCGGAGCGTGGCCTTGCATCGCCCGGCGCAGCTTTAATGGCCGCGAGACTTATTTACCATCGCCCGCCGGGGGCTTTGACTTTGACATCGGGAGGAGAATGAGGAGTGCAGGGGAGAGATAAGACTTTGCCTTCCATCACAGTGAGGAGGAGATTCGCTGTGATGGATGTTTGTGTAAATTGTGTTGTGTCTTGGTTCTTCTACTTGTTTGTATGACTGCGGAAACCAAATTTTGTTTGAGGTTCAAATGACAACAAATAAATTGTATCATTGTATCATTATCATTCTTACAGCCATCTCCACATCTGCTCTTCTATTTCCCACTTACTGTTGGTGGAGGGCAGGGGTGGCACTATAATGCAGACCCAATCAAAGCAATCATTCACTTCTTGTTTATCAATTCTACCCATATAGCCTCATAGCAAAATTCGCCAAGAGTACCCCCTCTAAGTACTGTACATATCCCCCCTTCACAAAGAAGCAACACCACCTCCTTTCTTACCTGCATGTCTATCGCTGCTGTAGCATCTGTACCTGGAACATTCAGTCGACCTTCTCTGGGGCTATAATATCCCAGTCCCCAGTGCCAGCCATGTCGATATAATCCACCCTACCCATAAAGCACCCATGATTGGAATAAATGCAGTTTAAATCATTAGTCATTCCATGTTTGCTGCCGTGTACTGCCTGTCCTGCTTGCTAATCTCTCTTTGACCACAGCATTTGTTTTGTCCCCACCTTTTCATCTGCCACTTTTGTGCTCTGGGACCCTCCTCCCTGCCCATCTAGTTTAAACCCTCCAGATTAACTCTAGCAAACTCCCTCCAAGTTATTGGTCTCCCCACCTTCCAGTTCAGATGCAACCCATCCATTTTGTATAGCTCATCTGTGCCCCAGGAGAAATCCCAATAATCCCCAAACACAAATCCCTGTCCCCACACCCACACATTCATCTGGCCTATCGCCTTGTTCCTATTCTCACCATCTCAACTGGTTGCTATTTCATTTTTCAAGTTACCGAGAATAGGACTGAAGTGTGCCAAGAGTGGGTTTTTATGGTCCCATCTGACTGGGGAGATGTTCATAAAATAGACAAAAAAAGCTGGAGTAACTCAGCAAGACAGGCAGCATCTCTGGAGAGAATGAATGTGTGTCGTTTCGGGTCAAGACCCTTCTTCAGACTCAACATGTGCTTGTTTGGCTATAAATGGGGCAGCCTGACAAGCAGTTGTGAAAAGGAATTGCATTTTTCAGTTCTACAGAAACATGACTCAAAGAATCAATGCTTTCAGGTGTGGGAAGAGAAGACAGAAAAGGAAGCAATGGTCTCAAAATAATCACGGACATACACATTTGAATGGGATCAGTCAGTTTCACAGAGTCTCCGTTAGTTTAGTTTGGAGATACAGTGCGGAAACAGGCCCTTTGGCCCACCGAGTCCGCTAGTGATCGATCACTGGTCACCGCGGACTCGGTGGGCCACTAGCACTATCCTACACCCACGAGACACAATTTACAATTTTACCGCAGCTAATTAACCTGCAAGTCTTTGGAGTATGGGAGGAAACTGGAACACCTGGAGAAAACCCACACGATCACAGGAAAAAGTAGGCCCATGGTCAGGATCAAACCTGGGTCTCTGGCGCTGCGAGGCAGTAACTCTACCGCTGCGCCACTGTGCGGTAACAAACATGAAACCCAGCTCCACATGCTTGTGTTAAACCAACCAATTTCATCACATGAGTCTCTTACATTTTACATTTATTATAAACTTTACATTGATAAAAAAATATATATATATATATACACAGGCCAGCATGAACCACTAGGGGAATACACCGTGAATGGAGATAGGGGGTTGGAACTTGAAGGGGAAAGAGGGCGAGGAAACTAATGGGAGGGAAATGAAAGCTGCCTGCAAGTCCAATCGTGCGCCCACAGGATTATTTCCACATGCAATCTCTGCAGAAGTAATTCTGCTGCTCCTACATCCACACTTATTTGCCTTGAAGCAGGCTGGAGGGTTGTTAAGGAACGTCAGCAAAAAAAGGTGAAGTGGAATGTTCCTCTGGAGCAAACATCTTGGATCTGGCAAGTTATCGCCTCCACACATAAAAGCAAAGATAAGTCCAGGCGTTGCAAATGAAACAGCCGTCTATGTGTTCCCTCACCGGGCCCGCTGATGCATGACATCGCACTGTCACCAGACGCAGCCCAGGGCTGAATGTCACTGGGTCAGCAGTTACACGCCAGCATTAACATGTCACAGTTAATAACTTCACAGCTGCGGGGCAAGACGGAGAAAGTCACAGCAAACACTGACACACCACGGCCATGTCCATCTCTGCTGCAGCCGTCAATAGTCCTCCCTCCGGCGGCAGCCTACACCGGCAGAAGCTCAGTCATCACATCCGGGCTCTTGTCTTCCTCCCCAGCCGTGGCCACGATATTCCCATTCTCCGTCAGCTCCTGGACTGGATACTGAGTTTTCCTGCTGCACTTCACCTGGAAATATACGAAAGCCTGGGTCAGATTACGGAAGGGCAGACTGGAACACAGAGCGGAAAGGCTCTCCACCCACCGGTGGGGCATATGGGGGCGGTCCCTGTCGCTGGTTGGAACGCCAGTCACATCACCGTGCCAACGGGACTACCGGGCAAACACCACCACCAGACACTGCCCTCAGCTGTCCATATCCTGGTTGGCACTGGCCCGTACACCTCCCCACTCCTGAGCACCATTGGTGACTCTGCCCCACTCACCACCCATGATCCCTCCAGTGATCACAAGCTGCCATGACCCCCACAAGCTGCCATGACCCCCAACATCTCCTCGATTCCCAGTCACCTCCAAATCACCACATGAACCCCTTCTCAAATCAATGACCTTCTTCTGAGAGTCGGTCACTCCCTCCAGACCACCCGCCCGTGATGATCAGGGGCCTCCCTCAACTGGAATCAGTGGCCTCAACCCCATCACCGCAACTTCCCCGACTCACCACCAGTGACGTTCTCATCTACAGTAACTCTGGTCACCACAAGCGACCATTTCCTTAATCATCACATGACTGACTGACCACCATTACCCCCGATCACTAGTGACCCCTCCCCGATCTCTAGTGACCTCCCCCCTGGTCACTAGTGAACTCCTCCCTGATCACTAGTAAACTCCCCCTGGTCACTAGTGAACTCCTCCCTGATCACTAGTGAACTCCCCCTGATCACTAGTGAACTCCCCCTGGTCACCAGTGACCTCTCCCTTGATCACTAGTGACCTCTCCCCCGAACACTAGTGACCTCTCCCCTGATCACCATTAGTGACCCCTCCTTCGATCACCATCGGTGACACCTCCCTTCAAAGAGTGAACGCTCCCCTAATCATCACCATGTCCATTGTAAACTGGCCTTGTGCACTGATTTATTCACAACACAACTTACCAGCCTGGTAATAGTGCCCCGTATCTTGGTTCGATTCTCTGAAAGAACAAAAAAAAAACACACAATCATTCAGGATCTGTACCCATCACCCAGCACCTTCCCTGTTCTAGAACAAGGCAGACCGAGGTCAAGATTGAGTCCTCTGACACAAAATACGTTAAAAAAATATTCACAATGAACTGCTCTAACTACTCACCTTGATTGTGTGCAGAGTAAATAGCGAAGGATAGTACGATGGCAGTAAGTACTGCACTAAGGAGTGCAATGATCACAACTAAGACCACTTTGCGTGGAGATTCCAGTGTCCCTGAGATAAAAAGATGCAGATTAGCCAGCAATAAATAATCAAGTATCTTTAATAAATGATAGTTTAGATTGCTTTAACAGTTTATCTGTAAGATGGATGGGTGTTTAACCAAATTCTGCTAGAACCCAGGCTTGGTGGCTTGGTGGTCCAAGGGATAGCATGGCAGCTTACCTTCTCTTTATTTGGTTCCCCCATGATGTAAAGGACAAGCGAATAGGTCTGAAGAAGGGTCTCGACCCGAAACATCACCCATTCCTTCTCTCCAGAGATGCTGCCTGTCCCTCTGAGTTACTCCAGCATTTTGTGTCTATCGTTGGTTTAAACCAGCATCCACAGTTCCTTCCTACACAGGTCACGTGAACTCCCACCTGAGAGCTAGACAACCCCGTATGACGGAGTGGGGTTGTAAGACCTGCTATCTGAGAATAGGTTACACCAGCAACCTCACAGAGAGGAAGACAGGTGGTCCTGTCCGCTGGCAAACTGCGCCCACTGGTGGATGAAGAGAGAACTTACCCTGGGGAACAAACCGATTTGGAAAGGAATCACAACTTGCCACCTGCTCTCTTGACTAGTTTAGTGTTATGTATAGGAAGGAACTGCAGGCGCTGGTTTAAACCAAAGATCGACACAAAAACCTGGACTGAGTTACTCCAGGTTTTGTGTCTATCTCTGGCATCTGTAGTTCCGTCCTACACACTCCAGTACTTGTCGAGTAGCTGAGAAAACACTGATCGTCAGTCTAATCCTTCCTGGACTACTTCCCAAGGTGAGAAGTGTGACCAGTGTGGGAAATACAACCTCCAATGCCCTCTTATAGGTGTAGGGAGGAACTGCAGATGCTGGTTTAAACTGAAGATAGACACAAACGCTGGAGTAACTCAGAAGGACAGGCAGCATCTCTGGAGAGAAGGAATGGATGACGTTTCGGGTCAAGACCTTTCTTAAGACTCTTATAGGGATCAGTTATATCCAATGCGAATGAATTTCTCTTTTTTACAGAGCTTTTAGAAACAAAGTGGGGAGATTGCTAACATTTTTAACATTGGGAAAACTGAGCACATGAATCGGTAAATCAAAATCTCTAATGTGGAACTCACCACATTGCACATCCTTTGTTGTTGTCCCATTCACCAGCATCTGGAGTGAACCACAGCTAGAGGCAAAAACAGGAAATATTTCAGTTATTTTCCTCCCCTTTGCAGTTCTCCGCCACTCAGACCCGCTGCCTCTAGTACAACTGGAGACGGCAGATGCTGTAATCTGTGCATCAGGGACTCAACCCGAAACATCGACTCTCCCTTCACCTCCACAGACGCTGCCTGGTTTGCTGAGTTCCTCCAGCAGTTTTTAAATATAAAACACTAGGGGCAGTCTACTGCAGCCAGAGTCTGAAGAAGGATCCCAATCCAAAATGTTGCCTGCCCATTTCCCTCCACAGACGCTGCCTGACCTGCTGAGTTTCTTCAGCACTTTGTTTTCTCCTCCTCCTTTAGGACATGTGTGGGGCAGTTTGATTTTCGCTTGTGTTCAACCATCCAGCTACCAGGGGGTTTGGATTGGTGATGAGGCAGCTCTAGAGATGGTGCAGCATTTGAATGTGGTGGAACATTAGCCTGTGGTGGGACAGCTGAAGGTGGGATGTAAGCCACAGAGCATTAGAGGGAGCAATGCTGAGCTTTGTCACAAGAGCATTCAATGCAGTCAGGAAAGAGAAATGCCCAGGCAGCTCATCAACCCCTCGCCCCTCTGCTCTAAGAGGAAGTTACTGTATGTGCCTGTGATACCGCTGCAAGTAAATTCTTCATTGTACCTGTACCTGTACCTTGTGCATAAGTCATAAACTCGAAGATAGACACAAAATGCTGGAGTAACTCAGCGGTACTGCCTGCATCTCAGGAGAGAAGGAATGGGTGACGTTTCGGGTCCAGACCCGTCTCATAAACTCGACTTGGCTTGACTTGACTCCCCCATACCAAACTTTCCGTTTTAACTTATTCCTGTTTCACCTGACATTCTATCAATGGCTAACCTTCTAATATCCCAATGATCCAATGGGTCTCGACCCATTCCTTCTTTCCAGAGATGCTGCCTGTCCCGCTGAGTTACTCCAGCATTTTGTGTTTATCTATGGAAACCTCTGCTTGTATTAACCAAACTCACGGACTTCATTCAGATATTTCCACTAAACCATCATCTTCGAATACCTGAACTCTGATTGAAATGTGGCTTATTAACATCAAAGCTCACCCATCAAAATTCAATAATCTAATAGCCCTGTCCCACGGCACGAGTTCATTCCAAGAGCTCTCCTGAGTTTGCCCTGATTCGAACTCGGAGATTTACGGTAATGGCCGCTCGTCGGTACTCGGGGCTCCCATGGACATTTTTCAACATGTTGAAAAATCTTCACGAGTCTTCCCGTGCTTACCTGCCATTAGTGAGTCTTCCCGAGTACCTGCCGTTAGCATTATGAGCTGCTAAGAGACGTCCCCAAGCTCCGATGTACCCGCTACGTTCATTCTCCGTGCTTACCACGAGTTTGATTTTTATTAAACACGGGAGAGCTCTTGGAATGAACTCGTACCGTGGGACAAGGCTTTCCTTCCAAATTATATTTCTTACACTCAAATGCATGTATTAATATCACACCTTAAATATCCTACCTGTTAAAATCTATCCCTTTTGTCCAGCAAAACCTCCATTAAGGTTCAGTGACAATAAACACAAAGTTGATCATGAGGGTTGTTTCAATACCAGTGTCTCAAACTAATTCCTATGTTCAGTAGACATAATATTTCTTAAATATATAAATATGTCAAAGTTTATTAACTATGGCGATAGATGTGGCCCTCCAACCGTTCACAGACATGGGACCCGGCACATGAAGGTTGCCCACCCCTGGCCTACTTGCTTTGGATAATTCTACTGTATGTAAAACTACTTCTGAGAAGTGTGAACATTATATCCTAGAAATTTCATCCAGTGCCAGACTCACTCGCTCCATTTCCTGCAGGGTTCCAGGTTAGAAGATACATTCGAGTAATATCCAGCCTCACACATCTCGCACACGGGGACCGTGAAATTTCCACTTTCTGAGGAAAACAAAAGCATGATATGAAATTATGTTCTACGTACTTTATTGCAAATTGTTTAGAAATACTGCAGTCAACAATTTGATCAAAACCTTGCCTCGACTGTGTCACTCGTTAAAATCACGCCGCCTTTGATGTGTTAAACCACACTAAAGTACTTCGCACTTCATAATCCAATACAAATACATATGAATCATAAGCAGGAGGAACACCCACAGGGCTGGTGATTAAATGTTTGGTGAACGTTAACTTTTAAAGAATATCTTAAATGGGAAAGAGTAAGATGGAGAGAACAAAGGGATTTGAGTGCTTACTGCTGAAGCATTGCTGCCATTAATGAAGTAAAGAGAGGGCAGATTTGTGGGAACACTGGGTTCTTGGACATTACTGGTCTGAATTCTCCTGAGATAGGAGGCATTTAGATCACACATTTCCAACTGTTGCCAACTATTTTCCAAGGATCATAGAGATACTGAAAAGAACCAGCAGATGAAACTGCAAGTGAAAGGCTTGGATAGAGCAGATGTGGAGAGGATGTTTCCACTAATGGGACAGTCTAGGACCAGAGGTCATGGTCTCAGAATTAAAGAACGTTCCTTTAGGAAGGAGATGGGGGGGAATTTCCTTCGTCAGATGGTGGTGAATCTGTGGAATTCACTGCCACCGAAGGCTGTGCAGCCCAAGTCAGTGGATATTTTTACAGCTGAGATCGATAGATTCCTGAGAAGTGCGGGTGTCAGGGGTTATGGGGAGAAGGCAGGAGAGTGGGGTTAGGAAGGAGAAACAGGTCAGCCATGATTGAATGGCGAAGTAGAATTGATGGGCCGAATAGCCAAATTCTGCTCCTATCATTTATGAACTTTATGAAGATAATCTAACCGCAAATTCTAATTGCTGAAAATACTAGATCATTTAATTCATTGATTAATTTAATTCAATCTAGGAGGGAACTCCTTGTAAATTGTCTGATTCTGTTGAAGACCTGACGTTTCCCTGTATGTTCCAGACGGTCGGGGGATTTACCTGCTCTGTGCACAACTCCGTAGCCAGGTTCACACACTCTGTTCACTTCACAGATCTCACAGTCCTTATTGACACAGTGCTTCCCAACCTGGCACTGACAGACTGTATCACTGGTACTGGTGCCAATCTTTTCCACCACAAATCCTCCATCTACACAAAGGGGGGCATAAAAACAAAGAATTAGAGGTGGCAGCACATTAGGTCATAAGGTCATAAGTGATAGGAGCAGAATTAGGCCATTCAGCCCCTCAAGGCTACTCCACCATTCAATCATAGCTGATCTATCCCCCCTCTGAACCCTCTTCTCCTAGCCTTCTCCCCATAACCCCTGACACCCGCACTAAATCAGACAATTACAGCGAATATACCTATTTGTTACGACAGAGGGAGGACTAAAAGTGATTATTAAGAAGCAATGTTTTCGCTAAGTATTAGGCAAAAACATTTTTATCTTTAAATAAACTTTGCGGAAGTTATTTCCCATCATGGTGCAGCTGGCTTGGTACTTTTCACTGAAGATCAGCTAACTCTCCCTAATCAATTAGGCGAGCAGTAATAATTGCTGCTTACTACTGGTGCAGATTTTGTGCATCTGGCAGTGTTGCAATGTGTTCCACTGGGACTGGTAACGATCAGGACCACAGTGCTGGCATTCCGTGTTCTTGGCCACCGTGCATTCCCTGCTCACGTACATGCCTGCAAACAACAAACGGTCAACATCCTCAGCACAGGACATGCGCAGTGTTACGGCTAAACCGTTTATCCTGCCTTTTCTTTACCAATACAATCGCAAGGTGAAACGATTCAGACCTCTGAAATCACCCATAGCCTCAACCCAATAGACACTTCCACGTGGTCAACAGGCGGCCACACTGTGTGGCACGATCCTGATCCAAATGGATTTGCCGTCTGGTTTACAGATGATTGGAATTAGGGTTTTATTTAATCAAAAAGTATTTTATTCAAGTAAATAAATATACAGGAACTGTGCAGAAAATTCTTCAGACATTTTTGGAGGCTGTACATACATTCAATTTGTCGTTACATGGTGTTTACACAATTTTAACACACACCGTTGCCACTCATGTGTCCCACTGGCGTTAACTCCCTTCCCTTATTTGAGGGACATCTCCACCACACCCTACCCCCTCTCTCCCCCCCCCCCCCTTTAGAATAAAGGGGAGGTCATTTAAGACTGAGGTGAGAAAAAACTTTTTAACCCAGAGAGTTGTGAATTTATGGAAATCCCTGCCACAGAGGGCAGTGGAGGCCAAGTCACTGGATGGATTTAAGAGAGAGTTAGATAGAGCTCTAGGGGCTAGTGGAGTCAAGGGATATGGGGAGAAGGCAGGCACGGGTTATTGATAGGGGATGATCAGCCATGATCACAATGAATGGCAGTGCTGGCTCGAAGGGCCAAATGGCCTCCTCCTGCACCTATTTTCTATGTTTCTATGTCCAACAGCGGAAGGACCCTAGACCGTGGTCCTCCCCCACCGAGCCTTGGCGTTGGCTGCACCGAGCTTCAGTGCGTCCCTCAGCATGTACTCCTGCAGTCTGGGGTGGGCCAGTCAGCAACATTCCCCGACGGACATCTCGCTCCACTGGGAGGTCAACAAGTTTTGGGCAGACCAAAGAGCGTCTGTCACTGAGTTGATGACCTTCCAGCAGCATTCGATGTCCGTCTCTGAATGGAATTGTGCTTAATGTTTTGACACCCTTGGATTGGGTCAAATCCCTCACCTGAATGAAAAATGCAGGACTGGGCTTGCTTGACATGACACTTTACAGGCATCCTCCAATGAGGGCGTCTATAGAACCAAATTAAGGTGGATCGATGCCGTTAATTTGTAGATCAACCCTAGCTTGGTTATGAAGGCCGAACAGGCATGAGGAGCTGAATGGCCTTCTCCTGCTCCTAAAGCTCAGTCCCCAGATTAACTTGTTAATATTATCACTCACCAGGCGAACACTTCTGGCAGCACTTGTCAAATTTTGCGTATTGGTTTTCAGGGTTGCATTTACTGCTCGAGACAAGTTGACAACACTGTAAGAGAAATCAAAGCAATATCAACAATCCGGTCAGGTCCACAATGATAACTGGCCGCATCTCCTTGGATAAAGACAACGGCAATCCCCCGAACACGTCCCAAAGACCACTTCTTTGGCTTGGTGCTGAGTTACATTTGCAGGCGCTCCAACAAAGTGGAATGGTCTGTTAGGTTACAGGTGCCCCGTAAAAGAACAAGTTGTTGTTATTAAAGGTGCTCCATAACAGAATAGCGTCCATCCCCTCTAGTATCAGGCTTCTGAACAGTCTTTCCATAAGCTAGGATACTATCTGATTCACCTCTATCCCATTGCTGACATTGGATTTAGTCTATGGAACTGATGCGCTACATTGCAGAGAACTATATTCTGCACCCTGTATCATCTCCTTTGTGCCACCTAGTGTACTTGAGTTTCACTTGATTGTATGCGTATATATATATTACCTGATCTGATTGAATGCCATGCAGAACAAAGCTTTTCACTGTACATTGGTAGCGATAATAAACCTAAATCTAAACTTAAACCATCTTATTGTCAAGAGAGAAGGAATGGGTGATGTATCGGATCGAGACCCCTCTTCAGTATCGACCCAAAACGTCACCCATTCCTTCTCTCCAGAGATGCTGCCTGTCCCGTTGAGTTACTCCAGCATTTTTTGTCTATCTGCAGTTCCTTCCTACACTTATTGTCAAGAGAACCAGATGGAACTAAATCTTTGTCAATTTGGCAGGTTTGTTTACTTCCCAAGACCTTGACAATTCTGGTATAGAAATTCATGGGTACTAGAGGTGCGGGACGTCCACTGAAGGATCTTTGCATGGTCCTGAGATTTGGGATACTGGTCGCCAATAAATGGCCTTTGCATGCTTCCCTTTGTGTGCCACCTCAATGCAGAACCAACAAAGAAAGGTCTCAGTTAAGATCATAAAACATAGGAGCAGAATAAGGCCATTTGGTCTGCCTCACCATTTAATTATGGCCCATCTACTTTTTCATATCAAACACATTCTGCTGCCTTCTTCCTGTAATCTTTGACTCCTTAATAATCAAGAACCTATCAATTTCCGCTTTAAAAATTGTTGTTACCTCAACACTGTGGTGCTTGCGATTTAAGTCTGAAGGGGAGATAAGCAAGAGAACCCATGTGTGAGTTCTTCTGAGCCTCAGGCAGGACCTGCCCAGGGAACAGCAACAATAAAGATTATGTGAATGTGTCCGACAAGGATATGGTGGGCTGAAGGGCCTGTATGTGCGGTATGACAGAGTGGGCTTCAGTGGGCTGAAGGGCCTGTATGTGCGGTATGACAGAGATCCACAAACTTGCCGCAGTGTAATGATGATCTTTTTGCCAATTAAAGGACATACAGTCATTTCATAAACTTCCAATCTGTGTTTGTGAATCACTTTGTTCCCCTGCTTCAAAAAGAGGAATTGCTTTTCTTAGAAAAGCCGCAGCCTCGGAAATCCAAAGAAATTCCAAACGTTCATGTGAAGTGCGGGAAAACAATTACTTCCTTGTACCTGGAAAATTACCACACGTGATTATAGACACGCTCTGAATCACAAACAGCACGTGGATTAACTGGAACTACAAAGGTTACTTCCAGCAGGCTTTTTGTGATTTCTTCATAAACTCACAAATTCCGCGGAGCAGGAGGAAATAATTTGGCCCATTTTATACGTAACATTCTTTTTTGTACAAATCCTGCTTCTCAGCTCTCAATCTGAAGCTCTGTAGATCACAGAATAAGAGCTCTCTCGGGTAATTCGGAAATACAACAAAGGTTTTTGTCTCCACACTTCAAACAGTGCGTTCCACAAACATTCCTGTAACTAGATAAACAAACTGCAGTCAGACTACAGTATCCTGGCTGTGGCCCAGCCAACACTCATGCACGGGACTGGACTTTAGAATTTAGAGATACAGCACATAAACAGGCCCTCAGCCCACCCACCAGTGATCGCCCCGTACACTGGCACTATCTTATATATCTTTTGCCTCAGGACAGGAGAGTAAAGGAGTGGAGGAGAAATAATACAAAGCGCTTATGCTCAGTGTCCTTGAAGTCTGTTTATTATATTCGGATCAAGGAGAGGATCTGACAACTAGGGACAATTTACAATTTTACCAAAGCCAATTAACCTACAAACCTGAACATCTTTGGGGTGTCGGAGGAAACTGAAGCACCCGGTGAAAACCACGCGGTCACGGGGAAAACATACAAACTCGGTACAGGATCAAACGCAGGTCTCTGGCACTGGACGGCAGCAACTCTACCGCTGCACCACTGTGCCACCAATTGACCAGTAACTGGGCAATTTTCGCTTTCACGGTGTCCTTCCTGCCTGGGGATTTTGTACGGGCAAGATCAGAACCAGCAGTTGACATATGATCTGTAAAGAGTTTATGCCTCAAGTATCATGGGTCACAGTCAAAAGTGCCAACCACTGAGCGACCAACATGTAATGGCTACTGGAATATACTAACTGACAACAGGTAGAACTATCACCAACAGAAAAAGAATGGTAAACTGACGGCAAAATATATAATAAGTATATATATCTAAAACTAAAATATGAACTAATTCTGTAAATATTTCAAATTTCTCATGTTTTTCCTCAGGATTTATTTTATTTGGAAAAACAGCAAGTGATTTATCTTCGACCTGTAAACCATTGCAAAAATATTGTTCCACTTAGAAATCGGCCAATTTGTCGGCCAGGTAAAATGTGTTACACTAAAGGGAAGTGTATGCCTTGTATTCATTTCCTAATGTTTTTTAGAAGTTCCTCTTTTAGTTTAAAGCTTAGCCATTGAAATGACAAATACTGGTAATGACTCACATGTCATACGCCTTAATAAATACATTTTATACAAGCGCATCGGGACTTAAAATATAGATACAATATAGCTGGACAAAGCCTGGCAGATAATAGGTTGAAGACAGACATTAAAAAGCTGGAGTAACTCAGCGGGTCAGGCAGCATCTCTGGAGGAAAAGAATAGGTGACGTTTCGGGTCGAGACCCTTCTGGATACAGGTCAGGGAGGTTTTTGACAGACAGATGGTTGGACAACTGTCCCTATACCTCCTCTCTCACCTCCATCCAGGGACCCCAGCAGTCCTTCCAGATGAGACAGAGGTTCACGTGCACCTCCTCCAACCTCATCTGCTGCACCCAGAATCCTGGCCTCCTGTGCATCGCTGAGACCAAGCGTAGACCCGGCGAACATTTCACCGAACACTTGCGATCGGTCTTCTGGATCTCTCAGTTTCTAACCATATTAACTCCCATTCCATGCTGACATTTCTGTTCTGGGCCTCCTCCATTGCCAGAGTGAGGCCACACACAAACTGGAGGAACAACACCTCATATTCTGCTTGGGAACTTACAACCCAAAAGTATGAACATTGAATTCTCTTAATTTAGGTATCCATAAACACGCTCCTTCCCCCTTCTCCCCCCCCCCCCCCCCCCCCCCCTCCCCCCCCTCCCCTCCCCCTATGCCTCACCTGGACCTGCACCTATTTCTCCCCTCCTCCTCCCCTTCCACCTACATTTCAGCTTCACAATTTGTAACTCCATTGTTCACACCTGTCTTTTCATCTCCTGCCTTTGTCCAACCATCTCCATATCGAAACTCCCCTTCACCTGTATCTACCTATTACCTATCTCTCTTCCAGCTTTCTTTACTCTCCCACCTCCCCCTCGATTAAAACGTGTTTCCTATTAAAAAATCAGTGCTAAAACATCAGCACAAACATCACAAGTGACACTAATCTCTTTCTGTACACCTATTTTGGTAACGGAATTGACACTTCTGTATTTAGATATGTTTAGAATAGATAACTCATCTACATGGATCTTACTCTTTATGGACTAGATAGACACAAAATGCTGGAGTAACTCAGCGGGACAGGCAGCATCTCCAGAGGGAAGGAATGGGTGACGTTTTGGGTTGACTGACGAAGGGTCTCAACCAGCATATTCACATAATCTTTATGCAGCTGTAACTGCTGTCATTAATTCTTGGTTAAATATTGTAAGACAGGTTTTGACAGGGTAAATAGACATGCACTAGCTGGGGACAATAACCAATGCTACAAGTTTAATATAATTTAGTAAAAGAACCAAGGGGAGACAAGAAGCATTTTTTATTTGCAAAAGGAAATGTTGGGATTTAGAACTCAGAGATCGATGCAGAAGCAAAAGCAAATTGAATATATTTTGGAAATGAAAGATATTGTGAGATAATATAAATAACACAGCAAGAGTGGAACTATTTGAAGACCTTCCAAAGAACAGACAAGTTGATCTGAAAGGCAATAAGATTCTCTAATCTCTAAGCAATGACTCAGTTACTTGATAACAACATACCTGAAAGACCTAGTTCAGTAACCAAAAGCCAACATGTACAGTATTTCACAATCCACTGACTTCTAATTAACAGTCTGAAACTGATATGGAAACCTCCTGGTTATAACTCTGTGGATATACCTGAACTGAGTCTGATCAGAACTCACTCATTTGTATTCTCTCCTGTTTCCTGCTTGCGTACCTTGCACTGTCCTCGAGAGGTGGTGGAGAGTTACTCGCATTAAGACTTGCTGCTATCCATGCAATGAAGGTACCCAACCATCTCATTAGGTAGAAAGTGCAGTATGTGAAGCCCGCGGTGATAAAAGAACATCTGATGTTTTTAAATCAGAACAGTGTATATCTCAGTGGGGAACCAATGTGTCTTGTGCCATTTTCCTTCCAGTGTTAAAGATTTGAGGTAAATATGCTTGCTTTATCTCTATAAATAAAGTACCAAACAAAATGCACTGGGATGTTCCGGTGTTATTAATAAATGGTAAGACAATCTATTCTCTTCTGTCCTATTCTATTCTGTTCTGATCTGATCTATTCTAAATGCAATACAGCTCAGCTCAGCTCAGCAATTATTTTAATTCCTGTGCCTATTGAGATAACAGTTTATTGTTTAATGAATGGAATTGCTCCTGTATCAGCATCATAGAAACATAGAAACATCAAAGATAGGTGCAGGAGTAGGCCATTCAGCCCTTTGTGCCAGCACTGCCATTCAATATGATAATGGTTGATCATTCATACTCAGTACGCCGTTCCTGCTTCTCCCCATATCCCCTGATTCTGTTAGACCTAAAACCTATACCGAACTCTCTCTTGAATACATCAAGTAATACCTAATCACATCTTAATTCCAGGTGTAGAATTAATCCTTGTATTTTCTTCATCAACTCTCCTTGGCCTCCTCGGGTATCATGTAATACTTTTTTTCCACTTGTTACAATACCACTGCTTTATGTGCAATTTCACCCAGGAACCTCTGTGGAATTTCCACAGAAGGCTGTGGAGGCCAAGTCCATGGATGTTTAAGACGGAGATTGATAGATTCTTGATTAGTATGGGTGTCAGGGGTTAGGGGATGAAGGAAGGAGAATGGGATTAGGAGGGAGAGATAGATCAACCATGATTGATTGGTGGAGTAGACTTGATGAGCCCAATGGCCTAATTCTGCTCCTATCACTTGTGAACATAAACTAGGGTTAGCAAGGTCAACCAGGTTAGCCAGACTTGTTTGTTAGATCATTACATTCACCAATGGAAGCTGATATTAAGCCGTGTAGCTTCCTGCAGTGCAGCTTTAAGATATATCTGTGATTTGGCCTGAATGACACTACTCCCTCCTTTGCTTGTGGGAATGTACCTGGATTTAGCCCAATTATTGACGTAAGAAACTGGGATTCTGGAAACTGGAGCTGATGAGATGACCGCACCATTTAGACTATGAATAAGAACAGTCCCTATATATATATCTGTGTTTGCATAATGTCCTGACAACATTTCAGGAACATTCTTTGTCTATCTCTACTTCCCTGAAATCAAACACTCATTTAGTTCTTGCCCCACCTCGGAAAGTCTGGTTTGCTTTATGCAAAAGAGGAAGCAGAAAGGATAGCCGAGAGAAAGCTGAAAGGTTAGTCAAACCGAGCTTGTACAGTATCTGTCCTCTGTGGGGCTTTTTTATGGGAAAATCCCACACGATCCAGTGGTTTTGAACATATATGGGAATTCCTTTACTGTAAGGAATCTCATCCAACATGATTCACTCGCAAAGAACTATAAATCATTTAAATGTACAATAATTATACTTTCTGCTAATACTGATAATTAGTACATGCTGTGCTGTTGTGAATGCAAGAAATTGTTGCCAGTGGGCAGAGACCTGATTTTAACCCAATATATTCATGTCACACAGCCACTGAGATCAGAGGAGTCTTTTAACTGGAGAACTATGACATGACTGCAAACACATCCTTGCTTTCGCTCTCTCTCTAGTCGGGTTCGAACCCGGGGCTCTGGCGCTGTTAAGGCAGCAACTCCACCAATGCACCACCCATGTTCAGGGGGCAGCGAGAGATGAAAATAATGCTGCTCGGCATCCCACAAATGAAGCAGATCGAGAACTTTTCCTATCAAAATATCCCAAATAAATCTGTTTTAATATGGTGCTCTTTTTTCAATTTGTAAAGCCCCAGTAGTAATTTATCAATCCCTTTTATTTCATTGTCATTGTGCTTGGCTAAAATGTTCTGCTTCAAATACTTTACCACAACATCTATTTTTTATAAATACACCCAGAAAGTTTATTAAACCACAGCATACAGGGTGAGGAAGGGTGTTTTACTTACAAAAGTCCCCTTACAGCTACCAAAAACAGTGCTGAACTCCCTTAAGAGACACAAAGCTGTTGCCAACTCTGTTGCTTGCTGTCGAACGGAACGCCCCAACTTGTAAATTACATTGCATACTTTGCTCTGATGGCAGTTCACTTTTTCACAAGTGGTGTACATTCACACTTACACTCACTTTACTTCAGCTTTGGTAAGTTGCTGTCATTCGGTGCTAAGCAAAGTTTAAAAGAACTTGCTTGGAGTCACCGTGGGTGGGAAGTAGAAGGTACAGCATTCAATATGCATTACTGTAAGATTTTTAAAAATGGCACTGGGATTAATTACCCAATAGCCTGTCTAAATGGCAATGATTGGGATAGAAATATTGGTCACGAGTCTGATTGAACTCTTCCCGAGGCATTCACACAAAACGCTGGAGTAACTCAGTGAGTCAGACAGCATCTCTGGAGAAAAGGAATAGGTGACGTTTCAGATTGAGACCCTTCTTCAAACTCTCGACCCGAAACGTCACCAAATTCTTTTCTCCAGAGATGCTGCTTATCCCGTTGAGTTATTCCAGCTCTTTAAGTCTGTCTTCGGTTTAAACCAGCATCTGCAGTTCCTCTCTTCTCAAGGCACCTGCTTTAAAAGGGCATTAATAATACCGGTGCCCAAGAAAAGCAAGGTGACGTGCCTCAATGACTATCGACCGGTGGCACAGATGTCGGTGGTGATGAAGTGCTTTGAGAGGCTGATCATGGCGCAAATCAACTCATACCTCAACAACAACCTGGACCCACTGCAGTTCGATTCCCGCCACATACCCCGAAATGTTGCCTATTTCTTTCGCTCCATAGATGCCGCTACACCCGCTGAGTTTCTCCAGCACTTTTGTCTACCTTCAATTTTCCAGCATCTGCAGTTCCTTTGTAAACACTGTACAGGCAGAATCTCTGGAGAAATGGAATAGGTGAAGTTTCAGGTCGGGACCCTTCTTCAGTCTGAGACTCAGGGGAAGGGAAACGAGAGATATAACCGGCTTTGATAATGGAAACTATTGGGTGGGCAATAGTGCGTGATCTGTACGGCACTCAGCATTATGCTCACACTGAAGTCCAACGTGAACATTGTGCTTTCTACCTTTCTGATCATGAATTAGGTCACTCGGCCCATTCCATCTTCTATCCCACAATGTGTAGGAAGGAACTGCGGATGCTGATTTAAACTGAAGTTAGACACAAAAAAAAGAATAGATGATGTTTCGGGTCGAGACCAGCTCCAGCTTGTTGTGTCTATCTTTGCTATCTCACTTAACTTAATGTCACTATGCTGCATTGCCTCCACCTTTAGAACTGATGCTCGCTATGAACATTCCGGCCACACTGCCTCCATATTATTCACATTGAATGTCTAACACACACAAAAATCAAAGTGCTGGGGGAACTCACGAGGACAGGCAGCGTCTGTGGAGGGAAATGGACAGGCCACATTTTGGGTGGGGACCTTTCGTCAGACTTTTGCCTTTTTAAGTTAGAAGGCAAAGAGGTGAGAAGTCTGTATCAGTGATGGAGGAGTGTATGTACACCACACCTGCAGCTTTATAGTCAAACTACAGCTTGGTGGTCCTGGCTCAGCTTATCTCACCCCTCACACTGTCCCAGCACATTAGCACCACTCTGACCCTCCAGCACGTAGCTGAAGGAACCCCTTTCAGCCCTGCTGCCTTCACCTCCAAAGTTTCAACTTTGACCATTGTCTGAAACAACAGTAGATAGACACACAAAGCTGGAGTAACTCAGCGGGTCAGGCAGCATCTCTGGAGAAAAGGAATAGGTGAAGATTCGGGTCGAGACCCTTCTTCAGACTGAGAGTCAGGGGAGAGGGAAACGAGAGGTATAGACGATGATATAGAGAGAGATAGAACAAATGAATGAAAGATTTTCAAAAAAGTTACAATGATAAAGGAAACAGGTCATTGTTAGCTATGGGCTGGGCGAAACCCAGTTACAATAGACAATAGACAATAGGTGCAGGAGTAGGCCATTCGGCCCTTCGAGCCAGCACCGCCATTCAATGTGATCATGGCTGATCATCCTCAATCAGTAACCCGTTCCTGCCTTCTCCCCATATCCCCTGACTCCGCTATTTTTAAGAGCCCTATCTAGCTCTCTCTCTTGAAAGCATCCAGAGAACCTGCCTCCACCGCCCTCTGAGGCAGAGAATTCCACAGACTCACCACTCTCTGTGAGGAAAAGTGTTTCCTCGTCTCCGTTCAAAATGCTTACCTCTTATTCTTAAACTGTGGCCCAGAAACACTGTTACAGATAATGAGACTCAACAAGACGACTTTGAAACTAGTACAACGACTTGCATGGGGTTGGGAAGGGGAGAGAAGGGATGCAAGGGTCACTTGAAGTTAGAAATCAATATGGAATTGGAGATGTTGCGAGAGTTCAGCCGCTGAGACGGCATTCGGGGAAAAACAAAACCAGACACAGTTTTGGGTCAGCACCGAGAGGGAGGGAACCGAGCCGAAACAGTGGCCAGTTTCTCTTCCCAGAGACGCTGACTGACTGGATGCGTTTTTGCAGCATTTTCGGTTTCATTTTAAATCCCAACATCTGTACTTTTATTCGTTTTCCCAAACAATAACTTCAAGACTTTTATCAACACGAGGCTCCCACGGATTCACCACTCGTGAAGGAAACACGATCCATCGGCGGCACGGTGCGAATATGCGTTGAATCACACACCCGGTGTCTGAATAAGAAGGACCACATTGCCGCATCTTCCTGCCTGCCCGCACTGACACCGGGGATGCCGACGAGATCACCTCTCTCTGCAAAACCGGCCGCGCCGTGGCTCCATCCGGCTCAACAAGTGATCGAGTACACCCATTCCATTTCACTCGTTCTCGCTTCTGTTGAGCACCCTGGCTTTCTCAACCATTGGCTTTCTCTCCCCCCCCATCCCTCGCCCAAGGTGCAGTGATTACCTGGCTCAGCCCCAACGCACGACCCTCATTTAAGATCAGATGCCTCAACTCACAGTTTACACCCCAGTGGTATGAATATCGACCTCTCTAACTTCAAGTAACCCTCCCTCTCCATCAGTGGCGGACTGGGTCTAAAAATATTGGTTGCCACGAGACAAAGGGGGCCCACCCACAACTACAATGCAATCATTTAACAGGGGCCCACTTGCCATCACTTCATCAGGGGCCCACTTGCCATCGGGCAAGCTGACACCCTGGCCAGTCCGCCACTGCTCTCCATCCCTCCCCCATCCTAGTTATCCCGACCAGTCTGACTGTCCTCCTGATACATTGTTTTCTTCGTTACCACCTTGCCCTAGCTAACAATGGTCTATTCTATGTTCAAGAAGGAACCGCAGATGCTGGAGAATCGAATGGAGACAAAATTGCTGGAGAAACTCAGCGGGTGCGCAGCATTTATGGTGCGAAGGAAATAGGCAACGTTTCGGGACGAAACGTTGCCTATTTCCTTCGCTCCATAGATGCTGCGCACCCGCTGAGTTTCTCCAGCTCTTTTGTCTACCTTCGATTTTCAAGCATCTGCAGTTCCTTCTTAAATAAATGAAATAGCTACCGTGAAAGTAACCTTTTGAAATGAAACAAGCGAAAACAATAACAAGATTTAACCTTCTAAATGGATTTGAAACAGGCTTTTTTTTAAATCTACTTGCTTACCTGAAACAGTAATAAAATGCAACAAAACAGGGCGCGTGGACACATCATTTCGACCAGATCTCTCGCCAGTATCGCCCTTTAATAAATGTCAATTACTTTCACAGTCTGGAAAGGAATCCTTTTCTTGCTCTGAAACAACAATAACTCGACAGCTGCGTTGTTCTGCTGCCTTCGGACAGAGTGACATTTATAGGAAACCAGTTGTGTCCTCCCCTGTCTGGGACATTTTCACGGGGGCTTTCCAGCCACAACTCCCACTCACGCCGTTCATTTTCAGGTTTCTTTGTGAGTGGTGTTAATCCAACCATGTTACATAACTTTTTTTTTAGAAAAAATAATACCGCAATGCAGATCATAGTAAATACGAAAGAGACACACAAAATGCTGGAGTAACTCAGCGGGACTGGCAGCATCTCTGGAGAGAAGGAACGGGTGACGTTTCGGGTCGAGACCCTTCTTCAGACAGTTCAAAAACGTCACCTATTTCTTCTCTCCAGAGATGCTGCCTGACCGGTTGAGTTACTCCAGCATTTTGTGTCTATCTTCGGTTTAGCCAGCATCTGCAGTTCCTTCCTACACATCATAGTAAATACTGCATTTTTTTTGCAGATGGTTACAAACCCAGGAGACTCAACCCCAGACTCACGCCCAAGAATAATTATTTTTCAAGAATATTTTTTGTAAACATTGATACTATTTTATTTCATTTCACTAAAGGCAACAAAGAAAATCTTATCGGCATAATGTAATAAAAAGGAACTGCCGGTGCTGGTTAATACCAAAGATAAACACAAAATGCTGGAGTAACAGCAGGTCAGACAGCATCTAAGGAGATATATCTTTAGATTGATTGTGTGTGTGTGTGTGTGTGTGTGTGTGTGGTGGGGGGGGGGGGGGGAGGTGGGGGGAGAAGAAAGTGGGACTAGAAGCAAGAAAAGACCAGGACAAATCAGGACTAGCACAGAAGACCTCAGGCAGAGAGGTTCCGTGATAAGCCAATTGTTGACAATGTGGGGGATACATCGTTGTTAACTGTGGAATTAGTTGAATTATTGAATGCCTTTGAGTGGAGAGAGGGGCAAGGTGGGGAAGAGCGGGAAGTGGGTGTGGGTGGATTAATTCTGCTTCTTTCTCTGCCGGAGCTACCTGGTCTGCCAAACATCCTCAGATTTCCAGATTGTATTTCAGATTTATAACTTCTGCAGGCTTTCTATGATTTTTGCATTATGTTCCAACCCACCACAAAAATCAATAAACCCAATTTATATCATAAATGTTTAAAATGTAAGGGTTTCCAGAGGAGAGAAGAATAACATTTTCCCACAACAACTGATGTCTGACCAAGCTTTCAGGTGTCTCCACTTCAACATACACTCTATGGGTGCATGGATCAAGCTTCCAGAGGAGGTAGTTGAGGCTGGGACTATACCAACGTTTAAGAAACAGTAAGACAGATATATGGATAAGACAGGCTTGGAGGGATATAGACCAAGCACAGGCAGGTGGGACTAGTGTCGCTGGGACATGTTGGTTGGTGTAGGCAAGTTGGGCCGAAGGGGCTGTTTCACACTGTGTCAGTCTAGGGCAAGGCTGCTTTGTCAAAGGGAGCTGAGGGAATGCTCTGTGTTCAGTTTCATAGAGACATGGCTCACCCCCAGCTCCCCAGACTCAGCAGTCCAGCCTGAAGGTTTCTCCATCCACCGTATGGACTATACACTGGCATCTGGGAAAGGGAGAGGAGGGGGCGTCTGCCTCATGGTCAACTCTGCGTGGTGCTCAGACGTGGCAGTCCTGTCCAACTCCTGCTCTCCACACCTCGAACATCTGGCGGTGAAGTGCCGTCCCTTCTACCTCCCAAGGGAATTCACCTCCATCATCCTTACCGCGGTCTACATCCCACCCCAGGCAGACATCCATCTGGCACTGGAGGAGCTGCACGCCGTGGTCAACAAACACCAGACGTCTTACCCTGAGGCATTTACCACCATTGCTGGGGACTTCAATAAGGCAAACCTCAAGAAATCACTCCCTAACTTCCACCAACATGTCTCCTGCGGCACCAGAGGACCAAACACCCTAGACCACTGCTACACCACCATCAAGAATGCCTATCGCTCTATCCCTCGCCCTCACTTCTGTGTGCTGAAGCAAAGCAAGAATTTCATTGTCCTATACTGGGACACATGACAATAAACTCACTTGAACTTGGACTTGAACTTGACTCTCTCTAATTTCAACAGGTGCACAATAGAGAGCATGCTGACCGGTTGCATCGTGGCTTGGTTCGGCAACTTGAGCGCCCTGGAAAAGAAAAGACTACAAAAAGTAGTCAACACTGCCCAGTCCATCTTTGGCTCTGACCTTCCTTCCATCGAGGGGATCTATCGCAGTCGCTGCCTCAAAAAGGCTGGCAGTATCATCAAGGACCCACACCATCCTGGCCACACACTCATCTCCCTGCTACCTTCAGGTAGAAGGTACAGGAGCCTGAAGACTGCAATGACCAGGTTCAGTAATAGCTACTTCCCCACAGCCATCAGGCTATTAAACTTGGCTCAGACAAAACTCTGACCATTAATATTCCATTATCTGTTATTTGCACATTATCAGTTTATTTATTCATGTGTGTATATACAGTATTTATATATAATGGTATTTGGATACACTGATCTGTTCTGTAGTCAATGCCTACTATGTTCTGTTGTGCAGAAGCAAAGCAAGAATTTCATTGTCCTATCAGGGACACATGACAATAAACCCTCTCGAATCTTGAATCTTGAATCTGTAACTCTATGACTCTTAAAGCTCACACAGGTCAGACAGCAAGTGTGGAAAGAAAAACTTGTCCTTCCGCAGAATTGTGAAAGAGAAATGAAATTCTAATCTGAAAAAGCAGAGTACGTGGAGGGATCGATGGATATAACATGGGACAAACAATGTAAATGTTCTGGTTATAATCTGATTTTTAGCAAAGGTTATATTTTATATTTATATTTAAAAGTACTTTTGGACAGATATATTCCTGAAAGGTTGTGATGCAGTGATGTTCTATATTAAGGTAATTAAAATTTGAGAATGTTTGCAGTTTGGGAATAAAATTTAATTTACAGATCATTTGTCAGAATAATTTCCTTCTATTTACAAACTGCAAAATGGGGAAGATTTTTATAGAATTCCGGGAAAATAGCTTTGTTGCTTGTGGACATTTACAGTAAGTATATAATCTGGTACATTCTAGGGAATTTTGGGGGTTGGGCAGCGACAGAAATCCCCCAGGTTCTCCAATGGTAATAATTAAGCTGTAACTCTTTCTGCTTTTTGGAGTTGCCAGGAAACTTCCAGGACGCCCAGGGTGCGGCTGCCGGACAGCGCATGCGCCTTTGTGCCTCTGGTGGGTGAAGTGATCGGTGGATCAAAACGAATGAACTACAAGTCCCAGCATGCATGGCGCTGGACTGCGCAGGCGCTTTAGGCTGCTTCTGCCTCCAGTCGGCCGCCATCTTTGAGCTACCGGGGGGATAGTGGGAAGGTTGTTGTCGGCTTGCGCTGTTGGTTATGGTGAGTATGAGTGACAAGGGTGTTGACAGCCGCCGCCACCGTTCCCCGATGGTCTTTGGATGCTTCAGGTCGCGATGGGTGATTGAGGGTGCGCTGGGTGAGGCGGTGTGTGGGGAGCTGCGCCTTTCCCTGTGCCCATTCTCCTCAGTGACAGGCGCCCTCACGCCTGGGCCCCCTCGCCCGGTGGGTCCCTCACGCCTGGGCCCCCTCGCCCGGTGGGTCCCTCACGCCTGGGCCCCCTCGCCCGGTGGGTCCCTCACGCCTGGGCCCCCTCGCCCGGTGGGTCCCTCACGCCTGGGCCCCCTCGCCCGGTGGGTCCCTCACGCCTGGGCCCCCTCGCTCGGTGGGTCCCTCACGCCTGGGCCCCCTCGCCCGGTGGGTCCCTCACGCCTGGGCCCCCTTGCCCGCCGGGCCTCCCACCCGGGGCCCAGTTCTGGGACCTGTTCAGGGGGCATCTAGCGCGGCGAGCCCCTCGCCTGGACCCCGTTCGCCCTGCGTGCCCGATACCTGGGCCCCTGCGCCCGGCTTATAAATTAATTTTGTTATACAGAATCAAAAACGTGCTAGAAACACTTTATAATTCAGGCAGCTCGGTGACAAGAGAAACAGTTACAGTTTAAAGTGGAATAGTTGGGATGTGCTACCTCAATTGCCTCAATACCCAAGTATTCCACCTTAAACTGTAACTGTTTATCTTGCCACTGAGCTGCCTAGCATTTGCTGTGTTTGTTGTTTGTTTCAGATTTTGTGCATCTGCAGTTTTTAAATTTTAGTTTATTGATGTTTTGTTATTTAGTTAATTAGCAAACACTAAAATACCTACCAATTCTGGCGTTGATTTTCCAAAACCTTAGATAGAACCCGAAGAGGGGTACATTTGTCAAGGAGTTTGCCAGTTCCATAGTAAGACATTCTCGTGGATAGATTGTATTTTCTGAGACCCGGCAGGTACTATATGATAGAATCTTTTTCTTATTGAATCAAGTATATTTCAGAAACAAATGTACCTTTCTTCCAAAGAGAACATTTCCGAATATGCACTTCAGGAACAACTTTCTTCAAAAGCAATTACTGTGAAAATAACTGGTTGCAGTTATCAATGTAGTTTGCGCCCTAGAAGGACTGACCTTGTCTAAAGTCGGGGCTTCAATTGATATTGGTTTATTATTATCATGTGTACTGAGATCCAGTCAAATTATATCCAGTCACAGCCACAAGTACAACAGGCCAGGCAAAGAGAATGTAGAATATAACATTAAAGGTTACAGAGAAAGTGTAGATAAAATGTAAAGATATAAGGTCTGAGGTAGATTAGAAGATCACGATGAAACTGTCTGAATGGACCATTCAGTAGTCTGATAACAGAGGGAAAGATGCTGTTCCTGAATCTGATATGTGCTTTCATGCTTTTGTGCCTACTGTCCAATTAAAGAGAGAAGAGGAAATGGCCAGGGTGAAAATGGGCCTTGTTTATGTTGGCTGCTTTCTCGAGGCTGCATGGTATAGATGGAGGCAGGATGGGGTATGATGGACAGTACTACTTCCATAACTGAAATTTCTTGCAATCTTGTGGGAGTCAGCTGATAGATCTTCTAATGTCATCGGCTACGTAGCACAATTGCTTGATGTGCATTTGTGACTCCTCTACTAGTTTCTGACAATTAGCAGAATTTGAATGGTTTGCTTCTTTTCCTTGTTTATAATCTGGCCATGAGGAACTCACCTGGACACTTACTTACTTTTTATTACAGACTCAAGTCCAGATAAAAGACAAGACATTACATAGAATACATTGCACATAAAAGCACAATAAATTACATATAAAAGCACAGTAAATTACTTACAAAAGCACAATAAATTACATACAAAAGCACAATACATGGTTTAAGATCAAGAATTAAAAAAAAAAAAATCAGTGTCCTACTACAAGACAACTATACCAACGTCTCCACAGCTGGGATTGGTAGAGTGTAGTGCTAAACCTTATGTTTAATAAGGCCAAGATGATTTTATTTTCAGAGTCATTAATCTGGCAAATAAATTTATACATAAGTTTCCTTAAGACTGTTTGTAAAGTATTGACTCCTGCAGCCACAAACATTTCACTTGTACTGCACCATCTAGGACTCTTTAGTAATATTCTCATGGCATAATTATAAGCTACTTTAAGTCTGTAAGCTTGCTTTTCTGTAGTTTGACCACAGGTGTGCAGTATAGAGTGGTGTACAATATGCTGTACAGAGGGTCCAATCAAAAAATTACTCTTGGTGTAGGCCAACAAGCTATGTTCAAGTCGTATGATGATGTCGGAAGCATTATGTTGACTGCATATAACCATATAACATATCACAATTACAGCACGGAAACAGGCCATCTCGGCCCTTCTAGTCCGTGCCGAACATGCATTCTCCCCTAGTCCCATCTACCTGCACTCAGACCATAACCCTCCATTCCTTTCCCGTCCATATAACTATCCAATTTATTTTTAAATGATAACATCGAACCTGCCTCCACCACCTTCACTGGAAGCTCATTCCACACAGCTACCACTCTCTGAGTAAAGAAGTTCCCCCTCATGTTACCCCTAAACTTCTGTCCCTTAATTCTCAAGTCATGTCCTCTTGTTTGAATCTTCCCTACTCTCAGTGGGAAAAGCTTATCCACGTCAACTCTGTCTATCCCTCTCATCATTTTAAAGACCTCTATCAAGTCCCCCCTTAACCTTCTGTGCTCCAAAGAATAAAGACCTAACTTGTTCAACCTTTCTCTGTAACTTAGTTGCTGAAACCCAGGCAACATTCTAGTAAATCTCCTCTGTACTCTCTCTATTTTGTTGACATCCTTCCTATAATTAGGCGACCAGAATTGTACACCATACTCCAGAATTGGCCTCACCAATGCCTTGTACAATTTTAACATTACATCCCAACTTCTATACTCAATGCTCTGATTTATAAAGGCCAGCACACCAAAAGCTTTCTTTACCACCCTATCTACATGAGATTCCACCTTCAGGGAACTGTGCACAGTTATTCCTAGATCCCTCTGTTCAACTGCATTCCTCAATTTGCTACCATTTACCATGTACGTCCTATTTTGATTTGTCCTGCCAAGATGTAGCACCTCACACTTATCAGCAGTAAACTCCATCTGCCATCTTTCAGCCCACTCTTCCAACTGGCATAAATCTCTCTGTAGACTTTGAAAATCTCCTTAATTATCCACAACACCACCTATCTTAGTATCATCTGCATACTTACTAATCCAATTTACCACACCATCATCCAGATCATTGATGTACATGACAAACAACAGTGGACCCAACACAGATCCCTGTGGCACCCCACTAGTCACTGGCCTCCAACCTGACAAACAGCCATCCACCATTACTCTCTGGCATCTCCCATTCAGCCACTGTTGAATCCATCTTGCTACTCCACCATTAATACCCAACAATTGAACCTTCTTAACCAACCTTCCACGAGGAACCTTGTCAAAGGCCTTACTGGAGTCCATATATACAACATCCACTGCTTTACCCTCATCAATTTCCCGAGTAACCTCTTCAAAAAATTCAAGAAGATTAGTCAAACATGACCTTCCAGGCACAAATCCATGTTGACTGTTCCTAATCAGATCCTGTTTATCCAGATGCTTATATATATTATCTCTAAGTCTCCTTTCCATTAATTTTCCCACCACTGACGTCAAACTAACAGGTCTATAATTGCTAGGTTTACTCTTAGAACCCTTTTTAAACAATGGAACAACATGCGCAGTACGCCAATCCTCCGGCACTATTCCCGTTTCTAATGACATTTGAAATATTTCTGTCATAGCCCCTGCTATTTCTACACTAACTTCCCTCAATGTCCTGGGGAATATCCTGTCCGGACCTGGAGATTTATCCACTTTTATATTTTTCAAACGTGTCAGTACTTCCTCTTCTTTAAATCTCATAGTTTCCATAGCTACTCTACTTGTTTCCCTTACCTCACATAATTCAATATCCTTCTCCTTGGTGAATACCGAAGAAAATAAATTGTTCAATATCTCCCCCATCTCTTTTGGCTCTGCAGATAGCTGTCCACTCTGACTCTCTAATGGACCAATTTTATCCCTCGTTATCCTTTTGCTATTAATATAGCTGTAGAAACCCTTTGGATTTACTTTCACCTTACTTGCCAAAGCAACCTCATCTTCTTTTAGCTTTTCTAATTTCTTTCTTAAGATTCTTTTTACATTCTTTATACTCCTCAAGCACCTCATTTACTCCATGCTGCCTATAATTATTGTAGATCTCTCTCTTTTTCCGAACCAAGTGTCCAATTTCCCTTGAAAACCATGGCTCTTTCCAATTTTTACTATTTCCTTTCAACCGAACAGGGACATAAAGATTCTGTACTCTTAAAATTTCACCTTTAAATGTCCTCCATTTCTCTTCCACATTTTCCCCATAAAACAAAATATCCCAATTCACTCCTTTTAAATCCTTTCGCATCTCCTCTAAGTTAGGCTTTCTCCAATCAAAAATCTCAACCCTAGGTCCAGTTCTGACCCTCTCCATAATTATATTGAAACTAATGGTATTGTGATCACTGGACCCGAACTGTTCCCCAACGCATACCTCTGCCACCTGACCTGTCTCATTTCCTAACAGGAGGTCCAGCACCGCCCCTTCTCTAGTAGGTACCTCTATGTATTGCTGCAAAAAACTTTCCTGCACAGATTTTACAAACTCCAAACCATCCAGCCCATTTACAGAATGTGTTTCCCAGTCTATGTGTGGAAAATTGAAATCTCCCACAATCACTACCTTGTGCTTACTACTAATATCTGAGATCTCCTTACATATTTGCTCTTCCAATTCTCGCTCCTCATTTGGTGGTCTATAATACACCCCTATAAGTGTTGCTACCCCTTTCCCATTTCTCAGTTCCACCCAAATAGCCTCCCTAGACGAGCCCTCTAATCTATCCTGCCAAAGCACTGCTGTAATATCTTCCCTGACAAGCAATGCAACACCTCCACCTCTTGCCCCTCCAATTCTATCACACCTGAAGCAACGAAATCCTGGAATATTTAGTTTCCAATCACAGCCCTCCTGCAACCATATTTCACTGATCGCCACAACAACATACTTCCAGGTGTCAATCCAGGCTCTAAGTTCATCCACCTTTCTTACAATGCTCCTAGCATTAAAATATACACATTTAAGAAACCTACCACCTCTTATTCTCTGTTTATTGTATTTTTCTTCTTTCTCCCCTACATTTTGGGTCAGAGTGCTACCCTTCTCTGCCTCCTGCCTCATACACTGACTGCTAGCTTTCCCTATTTGAGTCCCTCCCCCCAACCGTTCTAGTTTAAAGTCTCCCCAGTAGCCTTTGCAAATCTCCCCGCCAGGATATTGGTCCCCCTCGAGTTCAATATACTGTACCTTGCATGTAAGAACATAAGAAAACAGGAGCAGCTGAAGGCCACTTAGCCCCTCAGGCCTGGCACACCATTCAATATGATCAGGGCTGATCTACCCCATGCCGTATGGGACTGTCATATGAGGAAAGATTGAAAAGACTGGGCTTGTATTCACTGGAGTTTAGAAGGATGAGGGTGGATCTTATAGAAACATATAAAATTATAAAAGGACTGGACAAGCTAGATGAAGGAAAAATGTTCCCAATGTTAGGTGAATCCAGAACCAGGGGCCACAGTCTTAGAATAAAGGGGAGGTCATTTAAGACTGAGGTGAGAAAATACTTTTTCACCCAGAGAGTTGTGAATTTATGGAATTCCCTGCCACAGAGGGCAGTAGAGGCCAAGTCACTGGATGGATTTAAGAGAGAGTTGGATAGAGCTCTAGGGGCTAGTGGAGTCAAGGGATATGGGGAGAAGGCAGGCACGGGTTATTGATAGGGGACGATCAGCCATGATCACAATGAATGGCGGTGCTGGCTCGAAGGGCCGAATGGCCTCTTCCTGCACCTATTTTCGACGTTTCTATGCCTCTTTTCTTTTATGCCAATTTCCCGCAGCCCTTAATATGCTAGTCTTTCAAATGTTTATCAACCTTATCTTTAAATGTCCCTTATGGTCCTGCCTCCAATACCCTCTGGGGTAAAGATTTCCAGAGATTCACCACCCTCCATGAGAAGTCATTCTGAAGCACCTCAATTTTAAATGCCCAGCCCTAATCTTGTTGTTGCATCCCCTCATTCAAGATTATTAGACTACTGAAAATATGCCAACATCTACCCTGTCATGCCCCGTAAGGAAATTGTGCCTTACAATATAACTTAATGAAGCATGTTGAAGTGTATGAAATCGCAAGCATTTATTTTTAACATTAAAACATCATTTGATCTCATGAGGAAATAGCTCAGATTTCACCTCTTCCTTTGTCAATTTCTGGACATAAGTAGTTATTTTAACCTATCGTCACCACCTTCCGAAAACTACCATAAACCAACTTTGCTTCAACCTTCTAAATTCCGACATTAATTCCTGAAACTAACTTGTTGCTTCATCTTGTCCTCTTTTGTTTAAGGAAACCTAACACTTGCCTAAGATAGGCATAACATGCTGGAGTAAGTCAACAGGCTAGGCAGCATCTTTGGAGAAAAAGAATAGGTGACGTTTTGGGTCAGAACCCTTGTTTAGTACTTGCCTGTTTGCCCAATCTTTGTCTTCATCTGAGCTAACATCCTTCTGGTTCAGTGTCTCTATGTGCTTCATTGCACCTCGTTGAAGGACTCTGACATGTCTTAGCTGCATAAAAACATTTTTAGATCAATCAGCACATTTGAGATTTTGTGAACTAGGAAGGTCAGAATTAGGATCATCGGGTAGCTTTATGAAATGCTAGAGATAAACAAGCAATTGGGAAGCAAGATACATGTTGGCCTTTATTACAGAGGTTGGAATACAAAAGTAAGGACAGGTTTCTGAGAACATATTATTTAATGTTCTTAAACTCTGAGCAGATTTTATGATTTTCTATTTGCATATCTTTACGTGATTCTGCTATTATAAAGTACTTGTTCTGTATTCACTTTTGCAATATGGGGTCAATCATGCGTCAGCCATTCAGGATTGAGATGAAAATAAATTTTCACTTAATGAGAGAAATCTTTGGTGCTCTCTACCCAAGAGAGCAGAGGGGGCTCAGTTGGTGAGTATCTTCTGAAGTCAACAGATTTTTGAATATTAAATAAATCAAGAAACTGATTTTGTGCATGAAAGTGGTGTTAAGGTAAAAGAGACTACTTTTATTAAATGGAAGAGCAAGCATAAGGAGGCCAGGTGTCTATATTATTGTGTTTCTTAATCCACTTTTTGGTTTGGGAAACATTTGACAATTTGTGTGATAAATCACTATTTATTTATAGTAGAATTTAGAAAATATGGCTGGGATTCTTTTTGATATAAACTGCTGTTGGGATAAATTAACTGCAATTCCAAAGAAGCTAGTTCTTGACCGATGAAGCAAAAATTTAAATTTACCAACGTCAGTGCTTTAGATTGGATATTCAATGTCTTGTCCTGATTTCCTCTGAAGCCTTCTGCTACTTTCGGGATGTAGCTGCATTTGTGTTAATAGTCTTCCAGTTGTTTCCTGTGGGACGATTCTTTATTCTTGTAAGTTTAGGCAATGAGTGCTGTTTTCTGTAACAAGCCATTAAGCCGTGCCTGGTTGTGTCCTTGACTACTTGATTATTAGATGCTGAACAGTCAATACTGTCTTTGCCCAATGCTGCACATCCTCATTTTCCATGAGAAAAATAGGAAAGCAATCAGGATTGATAGACCTTGATAGTAGCACCACTATTTCCATCGTGCAACACAAGGTCAGAACTTGATGGCAGAGTATCCCTGGAAGATACAAACATACTTTTTTTTGAGTCTTTAGCAGTGGCCTTCCGTCCAGGATTCCCACATTTCCTTTTTATCTCCTTGTTCAATTTCAGCCATATCCCTCCCTCTGACTTTGCATTTCACACTTTATTTTCTTTCTTTATCTAACACCCTTTGCTCCTTTTCACCTCTAGACTTGCACTTACTCGACCCATCACCCAATCTCACCCTCACCCCCACCCCATCTCTGCTGCGTTGCTGTACGCACCCATCACTTGCAAAGTTTTGCCCCACCCTTAACCTTTCCAGTTTCTCCCCATCACAGTCTGAAGAAGGGTCCTAATCCAAAATGTCACCTGTCCGTTCCCTCCGCTGATGCTGCCTGACTCTTGAGTTCCCTCAGCAGTTTGTTTTTAGTTCAAGATTCTAGCATTTGTAATTTCTTGTGTTTCTTGTGCAAGATTTAACCTGACACGAGATCAGCATGCAGATTCCCCATTGACACTGCCAGGGAATTGCAGCAAGTATTACAGTCCTCCATTGTATTCTCACGAGTCCATCAGAACACAGCTGGCAAAACTCCAGTGAAGTGATCAACAATTTAGGACCGCCACTCACATGGAGATCATGAATTTGTAATAGATCAGGAATAGAATGGTTTAATAATGTCAATGCTTGTACTAAATTAATTATAAAATTAATCCATACTAAAGCTAGTTAGGTAGTGAGTACTTTGTGCTTTAATCAAATGTTTTTTTTGGTGGGGAAGGGAATTGCTTGGTGGGGAAGGGAATCTGCCACCATGGTGTAATGTAGCAGCATAATTAAAATACACACCTCCAGATTCAGGGACCGTTTGTTCCCAGCTGATATCAGGCAACTGAACATTCCTACCACAACCAGCGAGCAATGCTGAACTGCGATCTACCTCACTGGTGACCCACGGGCTATCTTTGATTGAACTTTACTGGCTTTACCTTGCATTAAACGTTATTCCCTTCTGTATCTGTACACTGTAAATGGCTCGCCTGTAAATCACGTATTGTCTTTCTGCTGACTGGTTAGCACGCAACAAAAGCTTTTCGCTGTACCTCGGGACAAGTGACAATGAACTAAACTGAACTGAACTGATGTAGGGTTAAGCCCAACTGACACCTGATCTTTCTTTTTTTTGAGTGAACACCAACATCAGCCGGTTATTTGCCCTGACAATATTGTTGGAAATGATTTTGTCTCCTCTATACGACGTCCAGACAAAATCGCCAGGTCACTACCTCAAATGAGAATATTTTCGGTTAGCCTGACTTCGGTGGTTGGTAAGATTTTAGAGTCAATTATAAAGGATGAGGTTACGCAGTACTTAGAGGTTCACGATAAAATAGGCCAAAACCAGCATGGCTTTGTTTTGGTGAAAATCTGTTGGAGTTCTTTGGGGAAATTAATGGCAGGACAAACCAACCTAGATTTTCAGGAGGCTTATGATCAGGTGCTGCATGTCAGGCTGCTGGGGAAGATGAGATCCAATGGTATTAAAGGGTAGATACTAGCATGGATAGCGGGTTGGATGGATGGCAGAAGGCAAATGGTTGCAATAAAAGGTGCTTTTTCAGATTGGCTGCCAGTGATTAGTGGAGTTCCGCATGGGTAGGTGCTGGGGCCGCTTTTCTTCACGTTGTATATTAATGATTTGGATAAGGGGATTGATGGCTTTGTAGCCAAGTTTGCAGATGATGTTAAGATAGGTGGAGCGGCAGGCAGTGGAGAGGAAGCAAAGACTCTGCAGAAGGACTTGGACAGGTTAGGAGAGTGGACAGAGGAATGACAGATGAAATTCAGTTTAGCAAAGTGTGGAGTCATGCATTTTGATAATAAGAATAAAGGCATAGAATACATTTTTAAATGGAGAGAGAATCCAGAAATCAGAGGTGCAAAGGAACTTGGGAGTACTGGTGCAGGACTAGTCACTTGTCCAGTGGTATTCCTTCCATCCATTATAAAATTAAAGTACAAATGTACTTCGATGCAAGTCTTTAAATGAAGCAGCCCATGTCTGCATGCAAAATTCAAGCTTAAACTATAATGGCATAACTATTGCCAACTAAAGTTTCTCACCATTGCTCTTTGGTCAGTAGAATTATTTTTGCTGAATCACTGGCCTTGAGCAGTGAATGAACAGAAACTTAACTGGACCAGACACAAAAATACTCGGCTTCAAAAGTAGGTTGCACGCAGGATACCCCAAGTGAGTGATTTAACTCCTAATCTCTGAGCCTGTAGTTACTGAGATAGAATGCATTCCATTTGCATACATAAATGCAGCTCCAACTTCTCACAAGAAATCAACATTTTCCACCTCAAAGCGGACCACTTGGGTAACATCCCATCTACAATAGTTTGTCTTCTCCACTCTCAGGTAGACACAAAAACCTGCAGTAACTCAACGGGGCAGGCAGCATCTCTGGAGAGAAGGAATAGGTGACGTTTTGGGCCAAGGCCCTTCTTCAGACTGACTCTCCACTCATACCTTGTGGCTGTTGGACTGGGCAAATTTACTTTGGCCACTCCTAAACTTGCTACCTCTTGCTGTCCTCCTTCAAATTATATACCATTCTGACTGGAAATATAACGTAATTCCATTATTCTTGCTGGGTCTAAATCTTGGAACTCCCAGCCTAATTTTACTGGCAGAAGGACAGCAAAGGTTCTTAAGAACACAACTTACTACCTCCACCAAGTCCATGGTGATTAACCATAAATTGTTGTGCTGTTAAATAACACAAATAAGTGAATTTAGTTGCAAACTACCCATATGTAAGATACGGACGGGTTTCATATTCCTGCTTGACATTTAGCACATGTTGTATATTTAGGTCATTTTGCCCTGCAGGATGTTTTCCATAATCAGGATTTGTGTTTTACCGGTACAAAAATCTCTACTGGAAGCACAACAATAAGACACGTACATATTTGTGTGTGCAGAATAGCGAGCCCTGTCTCCTGAGGCTATTTTACGGAATATCTATTGCCCAGTCATTGATATCTTTGAAATTTTCTTCAGTAAATGTGTAAAAATGTATTAAGCTGCTGGGTGCTGCAGTTTTTGTTTTCACCAGGTTAATTTTCTCCAGTCCATTAATTGATGGTATGCTGATACTAACCACTGTTTAGCTCTGATTAATCCTATTCGGGTGAATATTTTGCTTTGAATAATCCTATTCGGGTGAGTTTAATCTTAAAAAGTGTGAACTGTAACAGATTAAACTCATTCAGGGGTCAACAAAAAAAAAGATGCACAGAAATAAATGGCTTTTTTTAAGACATTTTAGAGTCAGTAGAATTGATTGCCCTTTTCATCAGAATGAAACGGGAACAATAGAACTTTCAACTATTTATTCTATGGAACTTTTCTTTCACTCTGCTTAAACCAAACAAAGATTTCCTCCAAGGTAGACATAAATGCTGGAGAAACTCGGCGGGTGAGGCAGCATCTATGGAGCGAAGGAAATAGGCTACGTTTCGGGTCGAAACCCTTCTTCAGGCGAAACATTGCCTATTTCCTTTGCTCCATAGATGCTGCCTCACCCGCTGAGTTTCTCCAGCATTTTTGTCTTCCTTCGATTTTCCAGCATCTGCAGTTCCTTCTTAAAGATTTCCTCCATGTATCTTTCAGCTGCCTGTTGGCAGTGTTGTGATGCTGTGTGTTGAAATTTATTGTAATTGGTACATTATCATATGGCATCTTGATTGGAGTTGTACAGGTTCTCGCTTGGGTTTCTTATGTGTTTGGATATTTATTGTGTAAACAGATGCCTGACGAATGAAGCATGTTGTGTACAGTCCATTCTGATCAACTGTTTGCAGTAGATTGATTGATTCAGCTAAATTCATTTTTGCTGTCCACTATAAATGTATTGCAAGAGGGGTAAAAGATACAGAATCCATTAAAGTATCTCCTCTTTCCTATTCTGACACATGTGGTGTAGGTGGCAGATGGAGTATAATGTAAGTGTGTATATTTGTGTTTCTTTAAGAGGGCTGCTTTGTGAAGTTATCCAGTGCATATAAAGTTTTTGAATATAGTCTACTCCCAAGACCTTGTTATATTTTTGGTAGGATTTGGCCTTCTCGACACTTTGGTTATGATTTTCACCGATGTGATTCCCTACACCTTTCCAAGAAAAATGTAGGGTGTCACTCTAAACAGAACCAAGACAACACAAACCTTAAAAAAGGAGACATGGGTCAGGTACAGGCAGCTGGGATCAAATGTATACCTGGAGCAGGATAGGGAATTGAGGAGCATACTTAAGAAAATCAGGAGGGCAAAAAGGGGGCATGAGATAGCTCTGGCAATAGACAATAGGTGCAGGAGTAGGTCATTCGACTTCAAGCCAGCACTGCCATTCAATGTGATCATGGCAGATAAGCTTATGGGCAATAAACGAACGGTTTATGACTAAGGGAGAAAAAAAGGTAACTAGGGAGATAATAGGGGGCATCAAAAACCAATAAGTAGCAAGAGATGGACAAGTTCCTCAAATAATATTTCTCCTATCTTCAACCAGGGGGTGGGAGGGAGAGAGACATTATGACTTGGGAAAGTTAATGGAGATATCTTGAAGACAATCTGTGTTTCAGTGGAGGAGGTACTGGATGTCTAAAGATGTATGAATATAGATTCATCTCCTGGGCCTGATCAGATATACCTAAAGCCCCTGTCCCACTTTCACGACCAAATTTGTGATCTCTGACGACCTTAAACGACCTAAAAAAAATCAAGGTCGCGGTAACCTATGACCTTCTACGACCTTCCACAATTATGTCTACGACCTCCTACGACTATGTTGAAGACCTCCCACGACTATGAAGAAGACCTCCTTCGACTATGTTGTAGACTGGCTTCGACTATGTACGTTTTATTACTGTTTGCAGTAGCCCTTTTGCTTCAGAAAGGCAGAAGGGGAAGAGCAAGGGTGAAGAGGAAGCACAAGAAGAGGTCTCAGTGGGTGAATGGGGATGATGTGATGGACTGTCCTAGTACACCAGGCTGGGCTTTGACAAAAGATGGAACTTTAAGCACACATGTGGGGCAGTGGATGGCAACCATGCCATTCTTGTCCCTGTCCCTGTACCCCTCATTTTCCTTTTTGTACAGGATGGCATTCTGCTGGAACCATTCCTCAAGGTCCCCCTCCTGCTGCCTGATGAAGATGTGGGGCATAACACAGGAGAAAGGGCTGCTTTGCTGCCTTCAAAGGAGGCAGTGAAGGATGGGGTGGTGGTGATGACATATACAATCACACCCTGGTCTCTTCCTCCAGGGGTCTCTCATGCAGGGCTACCTCCTCCTGCACTATCACCTTCTGTGGCATCACCTCCTGCCACTTCTCATCTTGGGTTGGCAACACCTGCATGGCCGTTTTTTTTTTTTAGGATTGTGCCTTCCCCCTGCGCTGCAGCCTTTTTGGTGCCATCTCTATAACACAAGTCTCCTCTCCAAAAAACTCTCCAGCTATGAATGAACATGCCTTGGAGTGACAGAGGTGACGTTCTGCTGTTTAAATAACCTTTTTTTTCTCCTGACCATTTTATCACCCCGGAGCTATTACCTTCGACTGCCTCAGACCACCTACGACTAGCATCAGGACCTACTACGACCTATCTACGAGTAAAATGTATCGATTTTTTTCCATGCCGACTTTTTTTTACTCGTGGACATTTTTTATCAGGCTAGAAAAAAACGCCGTGACCAACTTGATGCCATGAGTACGCGGAGACCACTCGTGAGCATGAGGAAGACCTCCTACGACCTCGTGGCGACCATGCTGCGAGTATGAGTCAAGGGCAAACTCGGCAGAGGTCGCGAATTAGGTCGTGAAAGTGGGACAGGGGCTTAAGGATTCTAAGGATAGTGTGGGAAGCTGGAGGAGAAATTGCAGGCTGAGATATGTGAATCATCGTAAGGCACTGGTAGAGTGCCAGAAGACTGGTGATTGTGCCAGAAGAGCTACAAAGAAAAAATGGGAAATATAGATCAATACGCTTAATGTCTGTGGTAGTTACCGGACGTTACTGGAGAGTATTCTGAAGGATAACATATACATCCATTTGGAAAGATAAGGTTTAATTAGGGATGATCAACATGACGTGTAAGAAGGAACTGCAGATGCTGGTTTAAACCGAAGATAGACACATAAAGCTGGAGTAACTCAGTGGGCCAGGCAACATCTCTGGACGGAAGGAATGGGTGACGTTTTCGGGTCAAGACCCTTTTTCAGACTTCAATCACCCATTCCTTCTCTCCAGAGATGCTGCCTGCACCGTTGAGTTACTCCAGTTCTTTGTGTCTATCTGTGATCAACATGGTTTTGTGCATGAGAGTTTGTGTCTGACAAATTTGTATTAGTTTTTTGAAGAAGTAACCAAGACGGTTCCCGTGGGCTGGGACATAGACAATCTAAATGGACTTCATCAAGGCCTTTAAGGTTTTGCTCTCTGGAAGATTAGATCACATGGGACACAGGGAGATCTAGCCAACTGGATCCAGAAATGGCTTCATGGTAATAAGCAGAGGATGGTAAAAAGTTGTTTTTCCAGACTGGAGGCCTGTGACTGGCAGTGTGCTTCAGGGGCTGGTGCTGGGCCCATTGCATCCATGATTTGTGTGAGAATGTAAATGGCATGATTATTATGTTTGAGGATTACACTAAAATGGGTGGTATCGTAGACTGTGAGTATAGTTATCAAGAATTACTATAATCTAGTGGGATATTGATCAGCTAGACAAGTGGCTGAGGGATGACAAATGGTGTTTAATTCAGTGCTTTGTGAGCGCTAAACCCCAGTGAGAGCAAATATGCACAAATGGAGCATCTTGTCATTATTTTTAAGGTAAATAAAATTCCATGAATTTGTTCTGATTACAAATCGCAGGTACTAGTGGGCCTAATCTATGGCAGCAATAGGACTACAACCTTGCGTGATATTTCCAACAAAGTATGAATTCTTTAAATACAGATGAACAGAATGAGATACCAATTATTTTGTCATGCTTCTGTTTGAAGGTCCTGATGTCAATGCAGAAGCCTGTCTGATTTGTATTGCCCCACCCTTCCAATGTAATGGCAATAGAATTTGTTATAACTACCAAGAAGGACCAGATCCTTGGGTAAGTGTACAAATGGATCGCTGGTACCTTCGAGTTAAAACCCTGTGTGGTTAGGAGATTTGCATTTAAAGCTGACCAGAGACACTTTCAGTGGAGTCATGCGGTCATTATCCTCGCTGTGTTGCCGCCACAGAGGAGAACTATTTTGGGCCAAATTAACGTAGAATGTACGCCATAAGAGCAAATGTAGGTAGTGTAAACATGTAGATATACCAGCTGTAAGTCTTAATGTTTTATGATGACTGGTTATCTTGTTTAGTTTAGCGATACAGCGTGGAAACAGGCCCTTCGGCCCACTGCGTCTGCATGGACCAGCGATCACCCGCACACTAGTTCTATGTTATCCCAGTTTCTGATGCTAGAAACTTGGGGCGATTTACAGAAGCCAATTAGCCTACAAACTTGCTCATTTTTGGAATGTGGGAGGAAACGGAGCACCCAGTGAAAACCCACGTGTTTGTAGGTACAAACTCCATACTGCGAGCACCAGCAGTCAGGATTGAACCCTGGCCATTGGTAATGTAAGGCAGTAACGCTAGCCCTGCATCATTGTGCTGCCAAATATGGAAATGCAAAGTGGAGCCATCGTGGTTTAGGAGCAGACGAGAATTCACATGAGCATGGTAGAACTAACCTGCATCTTATTAGTTATTATGTAAAACAATTTGTTATTATCTAAAGAAACATGCTTGGCCCAGGTCTTTCAATATTGTTCGAGAATGTCACAGTAAAAAAACGAGGTTCTGCACTTTGGGCAGATTAGAAAAGTAGTGCTCTATAAACGGTGAGAAACTAATAAATCTTGGTGTGCAGGGAGACTGCTGTGTTGGAACATGAGATGCAGGAGTAATCCTACAAGTACAGTGAGCATTTTCAAAAGTAAGTGGTTTATTGATCTTTGTACTGCATCCTCCTGGCAACAGAAGTGTTTCTGAGATTGTACAATGATGTGACCGGATCTCATTTGGATTATTGCTTGCCGGTTTCTCCATGTATTTTAATTCATTGCAGCATTGTTTCATGTGATTGATTTCTTGGAAGAGGTGGTTGGCTGCTGGGAGAGAGGGAGCTGCACACATTGATAAATAAAAATCCTGAAATTAAAACATAAAATGCTGAATAAATCTGACAGATCAGGCTGTTTCTATGACTTAACGTTAATTGTTTCTGTTTTTACAAATGCTCCCAAACTTGAGTGTTTCTAGCAAGTTAGTAGAACAAGGTGATCTCACTCAGTCAACGATTTTGAAAAAGATTGACAGGGTAAAAGCTGTTTTGGCTTGAATTGAAGGCATGATCTTGAGTGATCAACTATTTAGAAATAAGATTAATATGATATTTGGAGAGTTGCAAATATTCAAGCATCCACGTGTGATAGTGGTTTCCACTCATTGAATATATACAAAATTAAGTTGGATAGACTTAGACACCCTTGGGGAAACTAAGCAATACGGGGAAAATAGGTTGTTGTCACAAATGCAGAGGTACAGTGAAAAGCTTTGTTTTGCATGCTATACAAACAGAGTTCAATCAAGTCAAACTCTAGTACATTAGATGCAATGAGTAACAGGAGGTTGGGAAAGGAATTAATTTGTGATCCAAATGGTTTTTCAAAAATTGTTTGACAAAGTCCCACAGAGAAAAGGCTGGTTAGCAAGGTTAAATGTCATGAAATAAAAGGCTGCAGTAGCATGGAAAAGTAATTGGCCTCATTGACAAATAGTTCAGATTATAATAGTGGGGTTCGTCAGGGTGAGTGCCAGATTAACTTTTAGTGTGTAGAGTTACATTTTAAATTTGCAAATAATATAATAAAGATCAATGAAATCGAAAGAATGGCATTGCTGGATCCATTTACTTCGAGTTGGCATGAATTGAATGGCAAATTATCCTTCGATTAGCAGGCAACATTTACTGCTGCTGTTGTGATTGGTCCTAGAATGTGTTGAGTAGCTGCGTGACCATGGAAGACGATGCAGCGGTTTTATGTGGCTCATCTAACAGCTTTTTGAGCAATGGTCAGTAATGAAAATATTTAAAATGTTACCTTAATTAGTAAACTGGTTTCTTTAATTGTAGAATACCAGTTATCAGTTATTTGAGAACTATTTTACTTTTTAAATCAGGTGGCCTCTCAAGAAGAACTCTGGTTAGTTCTGTTCTTCTACCTTGTAAGTATTTGATGGTTAATCTAACTTTATCTTTTCAGCAAAATGCCAGCTCCTGTTCGATTGCGAGAACTAATTCGCACAATCCGTGCTGCCAGAACACAAGCAGAAGAACGAGACGTAATTCAGAAAGAATGTGCACTTATCAGATCATCCTTCAGAGAGGAAGACAACACATATCGTTGCCGAAATGTAGCAAAACTCATCTACATGCATATGCTTGGGTACCCAGCGCACTTTGGCCAGGTAAGATGCAATAAATTTGTTTATTTTTCCCTGAATATTTCTTTCCTCAATGGATTTTGTTTATGCCTCCCTATCATTAATGTACCACGAGTGTAGAGTAGTTTTTTTAATGATTTCTAAATTTTTAGATTTTCTCTTTTTTTTAAACTCATTTTCTCAAGATGAGTTCATGTTGTAATGCAGGGTCACAGTGTCATTGGCCCTCGCTAATTGACTAGGCACTTATTCTTTATTTGACGGCCTTTTGTTCCATCTTATCCTGTTGTGGCATTTTCATGGAAGGTAGACATAAAATGCTGGAGTAACACAGCGGGTCAGGCAACATTTCTGGAGAAATGGAATAAGTGATGTTCCGGGTCACGACCTTTCTTCAGACTTCTGACTTGAAACATCACCTATTCATTTTCTCCAGAGATGCTGCCTGACTTACTGAATTACTCCTCCATTTTGCATCTATCTTCAGTGTAAACCAGTATCTGCAGTTCCTTCCTATACATGGTATTTACATGGGCTCTTTTTGGTCATTGGGCACAAATAAGCGGCATTTCTGGTCGAATTGCACATTTATTTAGCTGGTGGATTTCCTGAAATTATTTTGCAATTTTTAAATATGTCATATTGCCTGTATTCCAATTATCTGGCATTGTAGTCTTTGCTAATTAACATTGATGCCCATTGCAGAGCCTCTCATATATTTTTAAGTATGATTTTTGAATTGTAGACATAGTCTTTTCGAACTCTGCAAGTTGTCTGGTAAAAATAAATTAGCAATATAGAACTATACCATACACTAACCACTAAGCAAGTCTATCCTTGGTTTATACTCCAAATTAATATATTTCCCACCCAGTTTATGTAATCATATCAGCATATCTCAGATTCTTTCTTCTGGAATGTAGTTTCTCCTTAAGTAGTTCTTTATTGGTTATATTGAATTCCACATTCCAGCCACTCCCTGGGTGAATAACTTTCTCTAAAAAATCCTATTGGTTTATAAGTGGCAGCCTCTGTAGACAGTTAATGAATTATTGAAATTCATGTCATTTCTGTCCACTCTGCAAGTTTCTTCTTTCTGAGTATCAACCATGCAACCATGGTGGTGTATTTGTAACAATTGTTGACCAAATATAGTAGTTCGGAATCATATAATTTACAAGACTGAATAAATAATCACAGTTTAAATCCTCGTAGAATATCATTTACAACTTTTCTACTTAAACCCCTCATGCCATTCCAAAAGTTGGAGTAACCCAGCGGGTCAGGCATCATCTCTGGAGAAAAGGACATTTCAGGCAGTCTGAAGAAGAGACTCGAGCCGAAACACCAGTCTGAAGAAGGGACTCGACCCAAGATGTCATCTACTCCTTTTCTCCGGAGTAACCCGCTGAGTTACTCCAGCTTTTTGTCTGTCTTTGGTTTAAACCAGCATCTGCAGTTCCTCCCAACGCACTGTTGTACTGTAGTCAGTTTGTTGTCTGAAGAAGGGTCTTGACCCAAAACATCATCTATTCCATTTCTCTGGAGATGTTGCCTGACCTGCTGAGTTATTCCAGTTTTTTTTTAGTCTTTCTTTTTGTTATCCATTCTGTTACGTATCCCCTAATTTTGAAAGTAATTTATTTGGGCACTATATGGCAGACTCGTAACTAATCAAAACTCTTGAAGTTCATTGTATGATTACTTCGCGAGGCATTACCTCATTTTGGTTGCCTGATAATAAAATGTGGTCGAGTGTGACCTCCACCTTTGAAACCTGTGATCACTTATCTTTTTGGATGTTCTAACGATTTTGGGAAAGACTAATTTTTAATTCTAATAAGCAACTAGACTAAGTGGGACCCGTTGGGTCCCATGTTCACACGGGAGGGCTGGTCCCCCGACGCAATATTCCACCTCTCCACCAATTCCAATATTGGTGGCCAGTGGGGGGGTTTCTGGAGTGCTGGTATGGGTTATTGGGGTGGCAGCTCAGTCCCTCAAGCCTGATCTGCTGGCAGCTCACTCGCGGCTGGTAGGCTGGCAGTTGACTCATGACTATTCCTTGAAATTCCATTTCAAGCAGGGTGCAAGGCCACCAAATTCAAATCCATGTTCCTACCATTTCAGGCAGGGTGCAAGGCCACCAAATTCAAGTGCAGTTTCTTACCACTATGAGCAGGGTGCAAGGCCACCAAATTCAAGTGCAGTTTCCTACCACTTCAAGCAGGGTGAAAGGCCACCAAATTCAAGTGCAGTTTCATACCACTTCATGCTGGATCCAAGGCCACCAAATTCAAGTGCAGTTTCATACCACTTTCAGCAGGGTGCAAGACCACCAAATTCAGTGCAGTTTCATACCACTTCAAGCAGAATGCAAGGCCGCCAAATTCTAGTGCAGTTTCATTCCACTTCAAGCAGGGTGCAAGGCCACCAAATTCAAGTGCAGTTTCATTCCATTTCAAGCAGGGTGCAAGGTCACCACATTCAAATGCAGCTTCATACCATTTCATGCAGGGTGAAATCACCATAAAACCACACAAAACACCAAATTCACAGATCAGTAGACATTCAGTGTGTTCAGTTGATTCACAGCTCAGACAGTCGTGACCTCTCCCTCCCCCATCATGCAGAGACTGAGCCACACCCACACTTCCGGTTTTATAACCCCTCCCCCTCCCACCAGAAAAGGTGTGGCTTTCATGGCGTGATTGACAGGAGAGAGATTCTCAACATTTTTTAAACACTAATAACACTTTTATTTTTCATTGATGGGAAGAATTCTCTGCACCTGCTCAGCAGAGGGGGACTGAGTAAGATGGCCAAAACTCACAGCCGTAAGTGGTAGCGTTTTATCTAAAATCAATATACAGTGCAAACAGGAAGTAAGTGCATTTGCAGTGGTGCCTTTTAACTTCAAGCCAAAGCACCCAAGCCATCATTTGCAGTAATTAGTGCCTATCAACTTCAAGCCAAAGCACCCAAGCCACCATTTGCAGTAAGTAGTGCCTTTCAACTTCAAGCCAAAGCACCCAAGCCACCATTTGCAGTAAGTAGAGCCTTTCAACTTCAAGCCAAAGCTCCCAAGCCACCATTTGCAGTAAGTAGTGTCTTTCAACTTCAAGCCAAAGCACCCAAGCCACCATTTGCAGTAAGTAGTGCCTTTCAACTTAAAGCCAAAGCACTCAAGCCACCGTTTGCAGTAAGTAGTGCCTTTCAACTTCAAGCAAAGCACCCAAGCCACTATTTGCAGTAAGTAGTGCCTTTCAACCTCAAGCCAAAGCACCCAAGCCACCATTTGCAGTAAGTAGTGCCTTTCAACTTGATGCCACCATTTGCAGTAAGTAGTGCCTTTCAACTTCATGCCACCATTTGCAGTAAGTAGTGTCTTTCAACTTCAAGCCAAAGCACCCAAGCCACCATTTGCAGTAAGTAGTGCCTTTCAACTTCAAGCCAAAGCTCCCAAGCCACCATTTGCAGTAAGTTGTGCCTTTCAACTGCAAAGCAAAGCTCCCAAGCCACCATTTGTAGTGTAGTGCCTTTCAAATTCAAGCCAAAGCACCCGCCACCATTTGCAGTAAGTAGTGCCTTTCAACTTCATGCCACCATTTGCAGTAAGTAGTGCCTTTCAACTTCAAGCCAAAGCACCCAAGCCACCATTTGCAGTAAGTAGTGCCTTTCAACTTCAAGCCAAAGCATCCAAACAACCATTTGCAGGCAGTGCCTTTTTACTTCAAACAAACCATATTTTCATTTTCAAACCACATTAAGGGGACTCACAGTTGTGTAGACATTTGTTCAGTGTTATTCAGAGCTCAGAGAGACGTGACCCTTGGCTTCATCCATCTTGCAGAGACTGAGTGAGGCAAACCACTTCCTGGTTTTATAGTCCCTCCCCCTCCCTCCAGCAGGGGCAGCAGAGAGAATGGTGAATTTTTTAAAAACATTAATATATCTCTGATTTGTCATCGATGGGAAAAATCCTCCGCACCCGTAAGGCGGAGGGGGGCTCTGAGCGAGGTTGCCAAAAATGACGGCCGTAGGTGGCGGCGTTCTGTCGGAAATCGCAGCACAGTGGGCCAAAAGCGGTCAAGATCAGAGTTTTAGTAATATAGATAATAGCTAGGTTTTTCTGAAATTGTTTTGCAATGTTTAAATATATGAATCCTATTATACCAGGTCATCAGAGATGTCCTCATTCTTTAGGAAACGGGGGTTCCCTCTTCCATTATAGATGAGGCTCTCACTAGGGTCTCCTCGATATCCCGCAGCTTCACTCTTGCTCCCCCTCCCCCCATTCATAACAAGGACAGAGTCCCCCTTGTCTTCACCTTCCACCCAATCAGCCGTCGCATACAGCATATAATCCACCAACATTTTCGCCACCTCCAATGAGATCCCACTACTGGCCACATCTTCCCATCTCCACCCCTTTCTGCTATCTGCAGAGACCATTCTCTCCGCAACTCCCTGGTCAACTCGTCCTTTCCCCACCCAAACCACCCCCTCCCCAGGTACTTTCCTCTGCAGATGCAGGAGATGCACCACCTGTCCCTTTACCTCCCACCTCGACTCCATCCAAGGTCCCCGACAGTCTTTCCAGGTGAGGTAGAGGTTCACTTGCACCTCATCCAACCTCATCTACTGTATCCGCTGTTCTAGGTGTCAATTCCTGTACATTGGCGAGACTAAACGCAGGCTTGGTGATCGTTTCGCTGAACACCTCAGCTCAGTCCGCCTTTACCTACCTGATCTCACAGTTTCTCAGCACTTTAACTACACCTCCCATTCCCAATCTGACCTTTCTGTCCTGGGCCTCCTCCATTGTCAGCGCAAATTGGAGGAACAGCACCTCATATTTCGCTTGGGTAGCTTACACCCCAGTGGTATGAACATTGACTTCAAACAGCTCTTGCTTTCCCTCTCCATCCCCTCCCCAATTCTCCCACCAGTCTTACTGGTTCCGACTACATTCGACCTCTGTCCTGCCCACTCCCCCGACAACAGTCTGAAGAAGGATCTCGACCCGAAACGATACCCATTCCTTCTCTCCAGACATGCTGCCTGTCCTGCTGAGTTACTCCAGCATTTTGTGTCTACCTATGAATCCTATTACCTGTATGCCTATTCTCTGGCATTTTAATCATTTCTAATTAATGTTGATACTCGTTGCAGTGCCTCTAATTTTTTTTAAATCATACATGGTTGAAATTCCTTCCAATTGGGATTTTGAAAACAAGATCCCAATTGGAACTCTTCCCCAAGAGTGACTTTTACACAAACCCAGGCACTTTGATATCATGTATTTGTCCATTGGGACTAGTCCAGGTGGAAACTGAATCAATTGCTGTGGAAGTGCTCAGGAGTTGAAATAAATTAATTTGGGAAAAATGTGAATTTCCTTTTTCTGTACATGAAGACACTGACTTTTACAATATATGATTTCAGTGTTACCATCAGTCCAAATATACTTATTTCATGTGATGTTTCATCATTTTTACAAACCTGGAGGCTGATTGCCAGTAGTTTTGATTATAAAATGGCATCTGGTCATCCAAAGCTGTTTTCAGCTATACTCTTTAGTACATACATCCTAATATGTCTGAATTAGTTACCTATCTTGTTCAGTTAATAAATATGAACCTGCAAACTTTTGTCAGTACAACTTATTCTGCACAGGAAATTGTTTGCATTTCAGTAGGACCTGTGCAGTTTGTTTTTAAATGTCAAAATGTGTAGGGAAAATTATTGTAGGCTAAATTGAGGGGAATGTATTAAATTAACTAAAAATTTAATTTAAGACTGATTTCAAGAATTAGTGTGGGTGAGTTTTAAATTGGATACCAAATGGTCGCTTACTAATAATTAAACTCTTCAATCAGTTAAAAAGTGATTGTGTGTAATCCGTTTTGAATTTAATGCAAAATTTTTCTGCTTCTCCATATTAGTAGAAACTGAATATGTTGCAATACAAAGTAGGCTACAATTTAAAGACCTATGTTTGAATGTTGAAACTTGTCAATTTTATTTGCACAGCTGGAATGTTTAAAGCTAATAGCATCACAGAGATTCACAGACAAGCGAATTGGCTACCTTGGAGCAATGCTGTTACTAGATGAGAGACAAGATGTCCATCTACTGATGACAAACTGCCTTAAGAAGTAGGTACTATAGGTGTGAATTATTTGACCCTAAATCACTCCCTTCAGGTTCAACTTGATTTCACTCCAATTGGGCATGGCTATGCTCACTGTTGAAATAACTAAATTGTAGGAAAGTTATTTTATTCCCTGTATTCTCTTCTGTATTCTGAAGGCATTGATTCTTCTGCTCTGTCGTCAGTCCAGTGATACTTAATTTGTGATGTTTTGTCGCTTGTTGATCCAGATTACTGGTGTCAGTAAAGCTATTGATTATGGTATGCAAAATGTTCAGCTTAAGCTGTTTTTGGCAATTCTCCATGCAAGCACACTGCTCAGCAGGCCCAAATAATTAAAAAAATATTTCAATGGTTCTTTATTATCACATGTACCAAGGTCCAGTGAAATTATATTTTTTTGCATACAGTTCAGTAAGATTATTGCCATGCACAAATACAATCTCTAATTATGTACAGAATGTGTAGAAACGGCCCACTGTGTCCATATGCATCAGACGGCAGGTTTTGGCGCTATTTTTAAATTCCCAGCTGCAGTTGGCCGTATAGGCATGTTGCAGCCGTTGCCTCCATACGGATCATTCAACAAGCATTTGTCCCTCTCCTCACCCGGCCACCTTCATCCTCCCACAGCTGACCTTGAGGACATGAAAGGTGAGACCTCCTTCTTACCAGCCCTTTGTTTGTGTAGCCATCGCCGATTCCCTCCACGCTACTTTCTGGTTCCCGATCCTCTGGAACGAGCACAAACTGGGCTTGGTGGCTTACCACTCCAGGGGGGTTCCTGGTTCTGCGGCAGACGAGTCCAGCCTGCTACTTGGGTATGGCAGCGGTGCGCCATACCACAGTTGGGAGCCCAATAGTGACATTTACATTCTGCGAATGTTTTAAGGTTTGAAATTTCCCAGAAATGGCCAAAATTCCCCAGAAGCAGTTCCACCAATCCCATTTTCTTTATCAGGCGAGATGAGTTCTGAAAAAGAAAGTTATATAAATCTCCTTCTCTATTTGATTCTTATTATATTCCAGTACACATTTGAATGACAAGTCCTCAATAGCTATATCATTATCAATATTGTATGGCTCTTGCACATTTCTGCAGTTTCCTTGCAAATTTGCTGCTAGATATTCTTCCCACTCATTAAAAGCATTTGGCATTATCCCAGTAATGTATTCTGTCCTTGATTGATCAAAGATATCCTATTTTCTCTGGCACTTAGAAATACAGGAGTATTAATATTAATATTTTCCTTTTCACTTCAAAACTGGATACCTTCCATCCCTGACTGTTCCCCTTCCTACTCTTTAAGCTAGGTCTCTATTGTAGTACAATTAATTGAACCTGTGGCTAAGCAGCGATATTGCCTGTACCTCTTGTGCTTGCAGGCTTGCACTGTTACCTGCTGGACCTTCTTGGACTCTCATTTTGTCTGGTCCTGTCTAAAAGCGTTGATATTTGTGAATCTTAGAATTGATGTTTGCGCTTCATAACTGTGCAGCCATACATTTTGTGCCTCTCTACAGCGATTTGAATCACAGCACGCAATTTGTCCAGGGCCTCTCTCTTTGTACACTGGGCTGCATGGGATCATCAGATATGTGCAGAGATCTGGCTGGAGAAGTGGAGAAACTACTGAAAAATTCCAATTCTTACATTCGTAAAAAGGTGATTTTTTTTTTTTTTTTTGCTGCAGGACTAGGAAAAAAAAAAGCACAAAATAACAGGATAAACATCAACCTAGGACTGTTTACCCTGAATGGAAAGAGGCTGAGGAGTGACCTTGTTAGAGGTTTATAACAATCATGAAAAGCATAGATAATGTGACTGTCAGTCTTTCACAAGTTATTGGAACTAAATCTTGAGGACATAGGTTTATGGTGAGAGGAGAAATATTTAAAGGGGATCTGAGGGGCAGGTTTTTAAGAAGATGGTAGGTTATATGGAACAAATTGAACTGGTAGTGGCAGGTATAATTACAACATTTAAAGGCATTTGAGGAAGCACATGGCTAGGAAAGGTGGGGGGGTTATGGGCCGAATGCAAGCAAATGCGACCGGCTCCGGAAGGCACCTTGATCAGCTTGGGCAAGTTGAGCCGACAAGGCATGTTTCATGCTAAGTCTGACTCTTGAGATGTGCCATTGCTGATACTTGCTCTGCCTAACTATCTGCCTATCAAAACTCCACTCGCCGGTATCCACCTTGCAAGCTTTGTCCTGCCCAACCTGCCTGGAATGTAACCTATCTACGTTCTCCAGAGATGCTGCCTGAATTGCTCCAACATTTATTTTTCCTGATTAAATCACGTCATCCATTTTTGGTTGGATACTTGTGAGAAATCGATCGCAGTTTCTGATTGTTTGTGACTTTTAAATTTTATATGTGGTTATAGTAAATGTTTCGAGCCACATGAGTTGGAAAAATCAAAATTCCACTAACAGTCAACATGAGGGTCATGGACCAAAGAGTGTGGTTTTTAAAGTGATTGATAAAAACATTAACGGGCAAGTGAGGATAAATATTTTCATGTGGAGTGTGGTAGTTCCTGGAACTCAATGCCTGAAAGAAACAAAAATGCTCATACCATCTAAAATATTCCTGAACGTATAGTTGAAGAATTGACAAATGTTGATGTTAGAAGGCTGAGTATCACTCTTTGACTAGCCAAATGGCTATCTACTGTGTCAGTTTTTTAAATTCTGTTACGGCATTCTAAATAGCAATGGTAAGACGGTGGAAAAACATTTTGTAGTGAACAATCTAATGTAACCTGAGTAACAGGGCTTGTGTACACTGTAAATAATTTGCACTGCTATTGGGTGGAAATTCCCCATCTAAATAAGTGATGGTTCATTGTCCCACTAAAAACAATTTAAAAGTATGCAGTGTTTCTCAGGCAGTAGAGGCCTTTTTGTGGGTATGCAATCAACTTTTGTAAAAATATAAAGAGTTGTGAATCCTTCACTGCTAAAGTTCAGTATGAGATAACCTCTGCACTTAAAGCAAGGTCAGACAGAATGAAATAATTAATCAAGGAAACTTCCAAAGAGGAGGAACTAAAGCTCTCAGAGAGATCATAATTTCACAAGCTTCAAAGTAAAAGCCCTGGTTTAGATGTGGGCATTGAAATAGTAGTGCAACCTTAAACAGAGCTGATCAGATTATCAAGATCAGTTTTTGGTTTTAAAGTAGCGTCCAACAATTAAAACATTACAACTCAGCGAATTCTGCAGTGCCAAAATGCTGCATTTTCAGACTTTTACAACAAATAACAAAGCTAAATCTCAAAGCTAATTGTTATCAAATTCTATTTTCTCATTTTCTTGTGTGCATCAACTGAAGTCCTGTTTCTCTTCGATGATGAGAATGTTCTTGAATCTGCTAGTTTGACCAGACAGATGCTCTGAGGAAGGGTTGGCTAAGGCCACCGAATTCAAGTGTAGTTTCCTACCACTTCAAGCAGGGTGCAAGGCCACCAAATTCAAGTGCAGATTCATGCCACTTCAAGCAGGGTGCAAGGCCACCAAATTCAAGTGCAGTTTCATACCATTTCAAGCAGGGTGCAAGGCCACCAAACTCAAATGCAGTTTCATACCATTTCATGCAGGGTGCAAGGCAGGCATGTGCCGTTAGTAATTACTCAGGGTAGACAGTCAGTCAGCTTTTTAAAAAAAATCTTAAACTGCGCATGCGCAGATTGTTCTCGCCGTAAAAAATAAGTAACAATTCAATTTTCCCAAGGCTTCTAAATCTCCTTCATTTTTTAATTACTGAATGGGTGGGGGACGGAGGATGAAGGCAGGTGGAGAGATGGTGGGAAAAACGGGAGCACACCGGGACGTTGAATCAGTTGTCATATTGAATGACAATACTAATTCAAGGGACCAATTGGAGGGAGAGTTTCTTTCACAGCGTGTGGAGAGTCTGCCAGGGGTTAACGTTGCGGGGAGGGCAGGAGTGTTGAGAAGGAGGGGGTCGGAGATCATGTCATACTCACTCACCGCTGCCGCAGCGCTCCGGGAACGGACAGCAAAACTGGTCGCCACTTCCGGGGAAGGAAGCAGCTCGGGTGACTGCGAGCGGCCACCAGAACCCGACAGCAGAACCGGCTGCCACTTCAGCGCCTTCTGCCAGCCCGCTCACCTCTGGCAGTGCTCTCCGTCTGAACACGTCTCACCTGCCTCTCGCCGGTTTCACTCATGTCAGCCACTTCCCACAAATCCTTAAATTCCGACAGCCGAGTAACCTCAATTGGTCCCTTGAGCGTGCTGTCGGAATTTAAGGACTTGCGGGAAGTGGCTGACATGAGTGAGGCCGGCGAGCGGCAGGAGAGCACTGCCAGAGGTGAGCGGGGACCAGCAGAAGGGGCTGTCCGGTCCCGGCGGCAGCTTGCAGCCACCCGAGCTAATTCACTCCCCGGCCACAATGCGTTGGCTCCGTGCCCAGAGCGTCGCAAGTGGGTTACTGGCCCCGACCCCCTCCTTCACAACGCTCCTGCCCTCCCCACTAATTTACCCCTGGCCAGACTCCCCAAACACTGTGAAAGGAGCTCTCCCAACCCCGGGAAATACGGTATTTAAAAACATAAAGCACCTAGAAATGTACTTACTCGAAGGACCGAATGGCCTCCTCCTGCACCTATTTTCTATGTTACCACGTTATTGGTACACAAACTCCATTCTTTACTCCTTGTTTCCTAAGATACTCTTAAAATAATGACAATCCATATTTGAAAAACCCGCCAAGAAACTCGCGATGCGCATACGCAGTAGTCTGCTGCACATGCGCAGTGCTGCAAAGGCAGAATTTCAGCTGCCTTCAGCCTCGCTTGTCATTGACGGCTTGAAGCAGCACTGACGGCACGTGGGCTGCACAGACCTTCACGTGTTACAAGTGCTGCGGATGAAAGGCACGGAGAATTATGCCTACCTAAGAGATCGATCTCTTAGATAGGCATAATTCTCCTATGCCTTTACTATTTATATTTAATAACTGCCATATCATAATTTTAGTCTTGCCTACCACGACGGCACGTGCCTGGTGCAAGGCCACCAAATTCAAATGCAGTTTCATACCATTTCATGCAGGGTGCAAGGCCACCACATTCAAATGCAGTTTCATACCATTTCAAGCAGGGTGAAACCACCATAAAACCACACAAAACACCACAAAAACACCACACTCACAGTTCAGTAGACATTCAGTGTGTTCAGTTGATTCACAGCTCAGACAGAGTCTTGACCTCTCCCTCCCCCATCTTGCAGAGACTGAGCCACACCCACACTTCTGGATTTTATAATCCCTCCCCCTCCCACTGGAAGGGGCATGGCCTTCATGGCCTGATTGACAGGAGAGAGATGCTCAACATTTTTTAATAACACTTTTATTTTTCATTAATGGGAAAAATCCTCTGCATCTGATGAGCGGAGGGGGACTGAGTAAGATGGCCAAAAATCACAGCCGTAAGTGGTAGCGTTTTATCTAAAATCAATATACAGTGCAAACAGGAAGTTGTCAAGTTTAGACTTTTAATCATTTGCCATTTCAAACCAACCACCACCAACCATTTGCTGGGCTTTATTTCAAACCAATCACCGACAACCATTTGCTGGGCTTTATTTCAAACCAACCACATTTTCATTTTCAAACCACATTAAGGACACTCAATGTCAGTAAAACCACACTCACGGTTTAGTAGACATGTGTTCAGAGTTATTCACAGCTCAGACTGAGAGACGTAGTAACCCTCTCGCTTCCCCCATCTTGCAGAGACTGACTGAGGCACTCAACACTTCCGGGTTTTATAGTCGCTCAGGAAGGGGCGTGGCCTTCAGGAGAGAGAATCGCAACATTTTTTAAACACTAATAACTCTTTTATTTTTCATTGATGGGAAAAATCCTCTTGTCCTGCGCAGTGGAGGGGGACTGAGTAAGATGGTCCAAAAATCACAGCCGTAATGGCAGCGTTTTTTCTAAAATCAATATACAGAACAACAGGAAGTGGTCAAGATCAGACTTTTAGTAATATAGATATGATATGATAAGATAGAAACTTAACGGCAGTAAATATGAAGTTATTTGAAAATAATTCTACACTTAAAAAATAGAAAATATTACATTGCTAATGTGCTTTGTATTTTGCAAGAATTTCAGAAGTCGTCTTGTTTCTGGGACTTGAATGACTCACAGTTGACTGATGTCTTGTTCACAGGCTGCACTGGCTGCTGTACATGTTATAAGGAAAGTACCAGAGCTGCTGGAAATGTTTCTACCTGCTACAAAAAACCTTCTTAATGATAAGAACCATGGTATGTGACCTCTTCCATGCATAGCTTGCAGAAAATGCTTTTTTACTTAATAGTTTATTGATCAATCTTCATTCTACTTTTCTCTAATCTTTTGAGAGTCTCATTTAGATGTTTAATTCCCAGGATATTAGTGAACCAATCTAACTGCTTCATGATCATCTCTCCTAATAGAAGGGTGTTTTCCTTTTGTTGGACTTGCTCACTTTTAAACATCAGTGGTGGAATTTAAAAACTGTTCTGAATTATTAGTCCACTAATGTAATTGTGATACCATCGCACTTCCTGCAGTACATTTTTAACTAAATAAATTGAACGATCAGAAAAAATAATTGTTGCCGTCTAAATGTTGTTTTAATTTAGCAGAGGGGCAAGAATAATATCTTGATGTGCAATAAATGCTAACCCTGCTAGGGACACCAAGATCTCAATTTTTTTATTTTTTTTAAATCTGCAAAGCAAGCTTTTCCAAAGAATTATTAATGAAAGCATAAATGTGCATATTGATTTGGGTTTTTAGATAATTATTTTGACAGTGACTGGCCACTTTATTTTTTACATGAATGCATTTGAATTCATAGTAAAGCATAATATAGTAGGAGTAATGACGTAATCGAAAAATTATAGTAAGTTATAAGGAAATGTGATCTCACATTGTGACATCAATTGCACTACATTTAGTAGAGCACGATTTAGGAAACAAATGACTGCTGCAGTGTTTCCTTTTCCCGTTAAGAAAACTGCAAATAATGATGTTCTCCCTTTAGTGCTTTGTTTTTAGAACATTGTTTAGAGTTTTGCCACTCAATCCATTTAATTGTACATCTTCTGAACCTACTTGAATGGGGATTCTATATGATATAAATTTTGAGCGAAGAATGTGTTTTGCAATATTTAAGCAGTACATAAAACATAAGAAATAAGAACAGGAATAGGCAAATCAGCCTGCTCCAACCATTGAGCAAGATCAGGCTAATCTTCGACTTCAAACACCCTTTTCCCTCCTTATTCTCTTTTCTGTTTAAAATGGATCTGTTTTGATTGTACCTTGAGTTCTACATGTGTAGGCTCAGTCATTGGTTGCACTCAGACATTCAAGTTCATCTTAAAACTGGGAATGGCAAACTGTAATGTCTATAGTCTTGAATTTCAAAAGGCATTTTATAATTTGAATGTTAATGAATATAGAAATGATAGTGATTTAATGATGTATTGATATAGAATAAACGGAAACCAAAATGAAAGTAAGAATACTTTGTAGTATTAGACTGCCACAAAGCAGTCCAAATTAATATTGAAACCAAATGTACTCAATCTACAGGGTAATTGATTCCAATTTACAGGTAATTTTCTCGGATAGATATTCTGAAGGAAAACCTCATCAGGTATAATCTAATTGAAAGTCATGAATAGGATACTATCCAACTCTTAGTGGGGTATAATTTCACAAATGCTAGAAAAGCTCCCAATTAATGTTGATAGAGCTTGTAACTGCATGACCTAAGTAAGATGCTCAGTCAAAGCAGCCCTTGGCTAAAGTCCTCCATTTACTTTTCATCATATAAAGACAGAATGGCAATCCTAGCTAATATTATTCTACCTGTTTCTCCCCACTCCCAGTGCCCCATAATCCAAGGTTGTTGGCTTTGAAATAGTTTGATCTGATGAACCAGCTAGTTCAACACAACACATGGGAGCAATTGAATGGGAGTTTCCTGGTGTGAAATCATGGAAGACACTTTTCATACAGCCTTTAGATCATCTCTTGATTCCCTTTAGTGATTTGGTCTTCCTATAACTTGGTTTGTCATGGAGAATGGGATGTGGTCCGCTTCTATTGCTGCTGGGAGATGTGCAAGTGGTCCACAATGCTTCAATATTCCTTATAGCTTAACAGAATATTCAGCCTTAACTCAGTATTTCTCTGTGACAGCTGAGGCAGATATTTCACAAACCTACTTGACTTTGTTTTCTCCATTCTATGAGCTTCAGCAATAATATAGGAAGATTAGTTGCTACGTTTGTAGATGAACAGTTATTAAATGCATCATTAATGCATTTTATAAGATGCTGAATTGTTTTGTATCCTGGTGTATTTGGTTTACAGACTGGGTGCAATATCATGGTATCTCTTAATAGCAAACAAAAACTAGAAATGACTGAAGGTGTGGTAGTTTTTGAGGTCACCGGCATTATAATTCACTGCCTTGTCGTTCATTTGATGCATTCATCAGTTAAAACACTTTTCTCTCTCTTTGTCTTAAAGGTGTCCTCCATGCTGCTGTTGTCCTTGTCATAGAAATGTGTAAACATAGCCCTGACACACACACTTATTTTCGCAAGGTACAGCCACGTCGTGTTTACCATTGCTATCAGAAACCTGTTTTTTCAATGTACTCATTTATATCCAGCTTTTGCTTTAAAAAATATTAATTGCTAATGCTGCAAGCACTATTCATTGTGCCATTATAAAAAAAATATTTCAATATATCTGAAAAATAATAAAGTATACTAAATATTTTCCAGCATATTTGTTCATTGTTCTATGAATGAGAATATCTAGAAATTAATTTGATGCAAATTTATCTACACAATGTGTGCCATGGAAAATGTTTTTAATACTACAATTTGGATAAAATTGCTAAAATTAACAGTGAAGCTACTACGTAGTGAGTGGCTCTCGCACTGTAAGCTTTCAGATTTGATACCCAGTCTGCATATGTATGATAATTAATTTTGATTGTGCGATAGGAAGGAAGGTAAACCCGTCTCCGCTCTTGGGAGGGTACAAATTTTGTTACCGAAAGATGACCAGGTACAGATAATGAGGGCTAGACCAGGATTGTTTTGTCTCTTCTTGATTATTTGGTGTGGTCTTACTTCCTTTGTCATATGATCACTTGAACAAACCATGATACGATATCTTAACTAGCCTTAATGCCTTTAAAAGGAGAGGGAGAAAGGTAAATTATTTTTTTTTTAAAGCTGCAATGAAATTGAAGTTCCAATTTAATGTTTTTTAATTGGATAAAGTGTTAGATCGGTGTTAATCTAAAGGATTAGGGTGGTGGGTGTATGGAACAAGCTGCCAGAGGAGGTAGTTGAGGCTGGGACTATCTCATCGTTTAACAAACAGTTAGACAGATACATGGATAGGACAGGTTTGGTGGGATATGGACCAAGCGCAGGCAAGTGGGACTAGTTTAGCTGGGGCATTGTTGGCCGGTGTGGGCAAGTTGGACCGAAGGGCCTGTTTCCACACTGTATCACTCTATGACATCTATCCTCTTGCAATGGGGCTTAACTCAGTTGAGCTGAGTGATGCTTCAGAAGTGTGGCCAGGTGCAAACACCAGAGGAAGCATGATAGTCATTTGGGGAAATTAGAATAAATATTTTTATCAAAGTAGTTTCAGCATTAATCAGATAATGCAAAACATATAAAAATAGCTTCAGAAATGATTAAAAAATTAAGTATGTTTTTGATGGTGTTACTTTCCCAGTAGCAGATACTGCTCTAATTTAAACTTGTAATTTGTGCAATTTAAGATGTTGACCACTGCTTTGTCACAGCTTAATCATTTTTTGTTTAATAATTACATTTTTGATCAGTAGCCCAGTGACCTGATCCAGGGGAATTGGGGCCAGTTGGTGGATGCATAGTGCTGTAACATTATAGAACCTGCCGCAAACTAGGCATTGTCCCTAAGCTCATAGGTCCGAGGCCCAGGTATCCTACTCAATATGGAGAGTGAACAGGCTATGGCCAACTAGGAAAGTGGACAATTACAAAATTATGCATTTCAGTACGTTCACTGAGAGTGATCGAGCCTGGTACATGTATGGTGTTTAAAAGACATTTGGACAGGTGTGGATAAGAAATGTTTAAAGGAATAGGGGGAAAATAGGCACATTGAATCAGTTTAGATGTATCTTGTTGGCATGGACAAGTTGTGCCTAAGGACCTGTTTCTGTGCAGTATAATGTGTGAACACTGGGAACTTAGGAAGTCCAGTCAGACAGTACTGTCATTGACTGGATGCAGCCAGGGGTGGGGCCCTAGATAACAGACACCAGATATGGCCAACAGAATTTGAGACCTTGACATTTCGGAACAGCGTTTAGAAGTTGGGAGGTTATGTTGCAGTTATATAAGACATTGGAGAGGCTACATTTAGAGAATTGGGTTCAGTTCTGGGTTTGGGTTCCATGATATAGGAAAGATGTTGTCAAGCTGGAAACAGTACGAAGAAAATTTATGAGGATGTTGCTAGAAGCTACAGGGAGAGCAGGGCTCTCGCTTAACTTTTTTTCCCCGTTGCCAGCCGGGCAACCTTGGCAGCTTTTTAGGTTGCCAAATGACTGTTTAGGTGGTCATTTAAGATGGCTTGCATGACGCGTGCGATAATGTGCTCGGACGAAGCGCGTAGTTACCAGTCAGAATTATACTCAATGAAGCATTCACATATTATTTCTGCTTCAAATAAAATCACAAACTAAACATTCACCAATCAAGACATGATATATCCCACAATGACATGCAGCAAAATTATAAGACAGTATCTCAACTCTTTTTACACATTGCAATGAATGCAATTTTTATTAGTTCTTTCCACTTCCAAACAAAAATGTGGTTGGATTATTCAGCGTATGATCAACCTGTGTCAATAAATACTGGACCATGGTAACATATATGCGTACGTATAGTTGTGAATGTTGTTCATTAAATAACTACAGTACTGATACTCCATATTAAGAGCATTGATTTGCCGTTAAAATGAATTCTGTAATAATGTGTCAATGGTAGCAGTGACAATCGAACACTGCGGTTTTAATGTTTCACCCGTTCACAATTGAATTAATCCATCTTTATGGATTAAAACAAATAATAACATTGGGAATTAAAACACATTTGATTGCATTCCGTTATCAAACATAGTCAATATTCGCTCTGAAGACGTTTCCAGGACAATAGGGTCATGGAAGGGGGTGTGTGTGAATCAGTGTGGGGTGGATAGATGGCAGGGGGGGGGGGGGGGGGGGGGGGGTTAGAAGTCAGTCGGTGCAGAATGGATGGATTAAGGCAGGTGAATTAGTACGTGTTGGTTGGAGAAGGTAAAATTGTGAGGGGAGAGCACGGGGATGTCAGTGGTGTTGAATGGGGGGGTTCAGTACGGGATGGGTAGGGGTAGATAAAAGTGCTGGAGGAACTCAGCGGGTGAGGCAGCATCTATGGAGCGAAGGGAATAGGCAACGTTTTGGGTCGAGATCCTTCTTCAGACTGTTCCCCCCATTCTTCTTGAATGGGAGGATCAATACAGGATGGATGGGGGGGGGGGGGGGATCAGCGCAGGATGAATGGGGGGGGGGGTGTCAGTATAGTGTGGATCAGAGGGTTTGTGCAGGATGAATGGGAAATCACTACAGGATGAATGGGGGAAGGTGCAGGGTAAATGGAGGGTGGGTCAGTACGGGATGAATGCGTGGATTAGTACAGGATGGATGGAGGAGAAGTGCAGGATGGATGGGAAAGTGGTAAGTACAGGGTGAATTGGGGAACCAGTGTAGGATGGATGGGGGGGGGGGGGGTGGGGGTGGCGGCAGGAGAATTAATGCGAGGTGGATAGAGTGATCAGCGCAGGGATGAATAGATTGGGGGGGGGGAGATGGGGAGGGGAGCACAGGGGATGTCAGTGAGGACTGAATAGAGGCGGGAATGGGGATCAGTGCGGGATGTAGAGGAGGGGTCCCAAGATAAGGGGGGGGGTGGAGGGGGCGTACAAGAGAGAGAGAGAGTGAGAAGGGGGGCGAGGTGGGGAGGAAGGAAGGTCAGCGCTCCCCGGACAACATCGCCCCGCTGCCTTGGCCGTCGGGAATTCCTCGCCACCGCCTCCCTCCTCCACCAGCCAACAGCAAGGTGCGGGGCCGAGCGGTACAGCTCAAAGATCCTATAGCTATAGGATCTATGGTGCAGCTGCTTCAGAAGTGTCGGAGCGAATGACGGGTCCCGCACAGCAGCGGCAGCGGCAGCCACAGCAGCTTCATCTCCTCCCCCTCCCGCTGCTTGCAAACCCGCTAACGGCGCACTTTCAAAACAAACCCTCCCGCACGCCAAGGCTTCCCCCTCCCTCCCTCCTCCTGGCCTCGGCGTGTGGAAGGGTTTGTTTTGAAAGTGCGCCGTTAGCGGCAAAGATCCTATAGCGGAGCTCTGCTATAAGATCTTTGGTTAGCCGATTTGCAAGCAGGAGATGGAGCCGCTGTTCGGGACCTGTCATTCGCTGCGACCCTTCGTCACCCCGTACCTAGTATCTTTCCCACGCAATACAGCCGTCACCGCCGACACAAAACGTTGCGTTCCTTCTCTCCAGAGATGCTGCCTGACCCGTGGAGTTACTCCAGTTTTTTGTGTCTATCTTCGGTACAAACCAGTATCTGGTTGCCAAGCCGGGCAAAATGACTCGGTGTTTAGTTGCCCGGCGGTGCTTTGAGTGGTCATTGGCACCCGGGCAACTCTTAATTTCGAGCCCTGGAGAGGTTGAGAAGGCTGGGACTCTATTCCTTGGAGTGCTGGAGGATGAGGGGTGATCTTATAAATGTGTATAAAATCATGAGAGAAGTAGATGCAGAGTCTTTTGCCCAGAGTAGGGGAATCGAGGACCACAGGACATAGGTTTAAATTGAAGGGGAAAATATTTAATCTGAGGGGTAACTTTTTCACACAAAGGATTATGAGTATATGGAACCAGCTGCCAGAGTAGATACTTGAGGCAGGGACTATTGCAACGTTTGTGAAACAGTTAGACATGTACATGGATAGGACAGGTTTGGATGGATATGGGCAAAAAACAGGTGAGACTAGTGTAGTTGGGATATGTTGGCCGGTGTGGGCAGGTTGGGCTATATGACTATGATGTCGGTGAAGCCACACTTGGGCCAGGACTTAAACATTCCTACTTCTGTTTGCTCCTCCAAATGGGTGGTATAATTAATAAGATGGTGTTGTAAAATCATAAGGTGGTGTTGTAAGATCATAAGATCATAATTAGGCCATTCGGACTATCAAGTCTACTCTGCCATTTAATAGTAAGATTAAACGAGAACTTACCAGTTTGAAGTTTGATCTGTATTTTATGAGGAGTTACGATGAGGGATTACGTGAAGAACCCCGCCACATGCGTGTCATTCTTCAAAGCAGCGGTGTGAAATCACAGATAACTGTAATAACTAAACATAGTAAGATTAGAGAAGAGATACCAGTTAAGTATATGATCAAGGTTGGGAGCGGAAGGCACGTAATCCCTCATCGTAACTCCTCATAAAATACAGATCAAACTTCAATCTGGTAAATTCTCGTTTAATCTCACTATTTTACTTCGGAGTCACGTGAGTGACTCCGTGAAGATTTTAAAGCTCTGTGATTTCATGCCGTGGAAACGAGTCCATGCATCACGTCTGCCTTGATGACTGTAGGAGGAATTGTGTTAACATAATTTGGACATGAATTCGACATTGAAATCATAAAATTTATTAACACAAATTTATAACCCCTTTTTATGGGTTTAAATTAATTTACAGAACTTAAATTTGTTTCTGCAAACGTTCCAGGTTTCATTACTGGTTTATTGTAAAATAATTGGAATGTTTTTTCCCCCCAGACCATCCTGCTGCCTTGAGGATTTGGTCCATTGGTACATCCAACTGTATCACTGCCGATGTAGCTGCAACCCTGGTGGAATGAGATTTAAAAATATTAGTATCCACCCCAGCCTGTGTTAGCACCTGTTTCAGCCATCTTGAGATGGTCTGGACCGTCACTCTTTTGTGTGGTTGCTAGTGGCTGACCAAAAAGTGCCTTCTCATTGCCTCTTAGGATTTTCGTTTTCTCCATGTATAACGACAGATGTCTTATTATACACAGACGGTCATCTGTTTGGGTATGACCTAAATTGTATATTGAGGCCTGCTGATCCCTGTCTGTTCTGCTTACTAACTCATAGATATGAAACGTAATATTTTCTGTTGAAGTCATGTTGTCCAATCTTAGTTTATGCAGTGACTGTACCCTCTGTGCCGTGACCAATGCCATTAGCATGACTGTTTTTAATGTCAGTCTGTGTAGGGACAGAGCTGTTGCTGGAGACCAATTCCTGAGCATCTTCAGGATAATACTTACATCCCATATTTGGGAGTACCTGGTTCTTGGGGATTAGTATTAAAAATTCCCCTCATAAGTTTAGTTACCAGTGGGTGAGTCCCAACAGAGTAACGCTCTGTCCCCTGCCATAGGTAAGTCGATAGGGCACTTCTGGCGCAGTTGATGGCACTGTAACTGAGCCCCTCATCATAGTGGAGGCCTGCCAGATATTCCAGAACAGACGGGATGTTCATGTCTCTGTAGGTGATGTTGTTTTTATGGCAGTGCATCGCCCACTTCCTGATATAGACCAGATACTGTTTTTTGGTTGACTGTCTTTGGGCCGCCGAGATCATGTTCACTGTTCGGTCCGTCAGTCCCAGTTGTAGTAGAGGTGTTTTTAAAACTCTACAAATTAATAAGTTCAAATGTTTATGGCATGGGTGGCTATCCCTTGTTACGGGATATAGCAATAAATCTGGTCTATGTGGGATGGTGATACATGGTTCTAATACCATGTTTAATACCACTGGGAACCATGGTTGAGTAGGCCAATCGGGTACTACCAATACTAGACGCAGAGTCTTGTTGTATTTTCCTTAATACCCGACTGATGAGGCAGGAAGGAGGGAATGCGTAAATAAACAATTCCCCCCCCCCTCCCCCCCCCCTCCAATGCAGCGAAAATGCATCTGTCGCCGCTGCCCCAGGGTCTGGTTCCCATGAAACATAATTTGATAACTGGTGGCTAAGTCTGGATGCAAATAGATCGATATCTGGTGTTCCATATTTTGCTGTAATATCAGCAAATACTTTTTTATTCAACATCCATTCGGCGTTTTCATTAAATTTGCGTGACCTAGTGTCTGCCACTAAATTTAGTCTTCCTGGTAGGTAAGTGGCTGATATCCAAATATCTCTCTGGATACACCATTGCCAAATTGTATTAGCCAGATTGTCACATGATGCCGATTTGTTTCCACCCATGTGGTTAATGTATGCTACCACGGTGGTATTGTCTATCTGTAGTCTAACATGCTGGTGATATGATCCAGTACAATATGACTTTAGGCCATGGAATGCACCCAACATTTCCAGGTAGTTTATGCCCAGTGTGAGTAATAATGATGCCTCCTGAGCAGTCCATCTACCTCCACAGCTGGTGATGGTATTGGTGGCTCCCCACCCAAGTGCACTGGCATCAGTTTGTAGTACCATGGAAGGGTTACTGACAATGATTGGATTGGAACAAAGCCAGATGTTATCTATCCACCATTTTATTCCATTTTAGCTTGATTGGTCGTTTCATAGGTCTGTCAAAGTGACCTGCATTAATTTAGAGTGCTTGTATTTTTGCTCTGTAAGTTTTGGTAATGTAGAGGTCTAAATTGTGTGGCTGGAAAGGCAGCCACCATTTGCCAATTACTTGTGCTACCAATCTGATGGATGGTTTGCTGATGTCAATGAGGTTATGCAAGCCTCTATTAAATCTCTAGCCTTTCCCCTAGGCAGAGTCACGGACATGTGAACTGAGTCAATGGTGAAACCCCCAAATAGTCCATAGTAGTGGAAGGCGTTAGTTTAGATTTAACTGGATGGATAATAAATCCCAGTTTTTCAAATAACTGTTTTGTGGCTGTTACAGTTTGTTTGGCCAATTCCAAAGTTTTGCCCACAATGAGTATGTCATCTAAATATGCCATGACCATGTGTTTACGTTTCCGTGGAAACGCTAGGGCTAGTTTCAAAATTTTTGTGAACAGCCTGGGGCTGATGACCCATTTGGCAATGCTTTATACTGCCAGAGTTGCCCATCCAGTTGAATTTTAAGTAACATCTGTGGTCACCTCGTATAGGCACTGAATAGTAAGCATCTTTTAAATCGATGCTGGCCATGAAGTAACCTTTGGAAATTAATTGTTTAGCAGTAACAAAGGTATCCATTTTGTCAGATCTATGGTGATGCGACAACCACCATCTTTTTTGTTTTTGATATATATATTGGACACGAATTCTAATGGTTCGTGTTGAGTTTTCTCAATTACACCTTTTATGTAAAGCCGCTCCAGTTCAGCTTGCGCTTTTGATTTTCCTTTATCAGAAGGCACGAACATTCGGTTCGGTATATGTTGAACTGGAGGGCTGTACTTGTGTATAAACTCTATTGTATATCCCTGGATACTGCTTAAGATGTAAGTATCGGTTGTTAACATGCTCCATGCATTAATAAAAGAGTGTAGTCTCCCCCCAACCTCCATGTTCCCTGTATTTTGTAGGGAACCAGACCCACCTACCTCCATAGTTACCAGTGGCAGGTTTACTTCTTTTTGTAGGTTCTTCGCTGCTGTTGTTGCGCTGGTGTCTGGATTTTCGGTTTGGTTGGCGTTGGAGGTCCCCGCATCTTCCAAGAAGGCCGGCCTGGGCCATGGCCTAAAAAGACTCATGTTTGAGTACCGGGCCTTCGAGCTTTCACCAGTTCTGCTGGTGGGTGCGTAGGGGTGCTGTCTTTGGCTGTAGTGTTTGTTGGAGTCCATTTTATTAGTCCAGTAGGTTATTTTGTTCCTGCACCCCTTGCACACTTGTCTTTCCTTCTGCGGACCCCTCTTCCAGGTCAGCCCAGAACTGACCCGCAGTGCTCCCCTCTGATGAGGTAGAAGAATGTGCAGCCCTTCAAGAGGTACTGCTGTGGGTTTATCATAGGGCCCACAGTGACCCGACTCCATCTCCCGGAGTCTGTCACATTGGAGCAAATGCTCCACACACCGCTCCATCCGGCTCCAGCGCTCTCGGTCGCTGGCCGCCCGCGGTTGTTCAAAGTCGGACTCCTCTGAGTCCACGACCTTGTTTGTTTTTGTGTCTAGCCTTTCCGCCCGGCTGCGTGGATCTGGCCGGTGCGGAGGCGACATCGGGCACAGCTGATCCCACTATCGGTGATCCGAGTGCCGCTGGCTGCTGCTGGCTGCCCGCTGCTCCGCGGTCCTCCCTCACCAGCTTTGTCCTTGGAGTGCCGTGGAGTGGATCTGGCCGGTGCGGAGGCGACATCGGGCACAGCTGGTCCCATCTAGCCCACCAGCTTTGTCGCAGCCCGTTGGTTTCTCCACCTGTAATTGGCATGGTAAAAACACAAAAATACCGCAGCTCTTACCTGCAGGGCCAAGTTAAAATTGTCGCTACGGGGGAACGTCGTTCCACCCCGGCTCCTGCCGTTTTCGACTTGTCCAAAAAGTCGACAGCCCCATTTGAATAGTCTCCCGCCCGGCCGTGGTGTTCTGGCCGGCGCGGGACCAAAAGTCGGCACAACTGATCCCTTACGGGGCTTGTGCCTTCAGCTGCTGCTGGCTCCCGCAACTTCGCGGTCCTCCCCAGCCAGCTTTACTCGCAGCACTTGTGGACACTATGTTGTCCAGCTTCCCCCCCTGTGTAAAAACAGCGCGGGGACAAAACTACCGCAGAGTAAATCACTTACCTGCAGGTCGCGGTTTCAAACTTACCGCTGCGGGGGAACGCTCCCCCCCGCCTGTCGTTTCGCAAGCGTGAAGCGATATGGCACGCATGCGTCTTGGCGGGGTTCTTCACGTAGTCACTCACGTGACTCCGAAGTAAAATCATGGCTGATCTATCTATCCCTCCTAACCCCATTCTCCTGCCTCTCCTCAGAACCTCTGACACCCGTACTTATCAAGAATCTATCTATCTCTGCCTTAAATATGTCCACTGATTTGGCCTGCACAGATTCACCACCTTTTGTCTCAAGAAATTCCTCCTCATCTCCTTTCCAAAAGAACGTCCTTTACTTCTGAGGCTATGAGCTTAAATCCTAGACTCTGCCACTAGTGGAAACATCCTCTCCACATCCATTCTGTACGTTTCAATGAGGTCGCCCCTCATTCTTCTAAACTCCACCAAGTACAGGCCCAGTGTCATCAAATGCTCATCATACGATGAGTTAACCTACTCATTCCTGGGATCATTCTTATAAACCTCCTCTGGACCCTCTCCAGAGCCAACACATCCTTCCCTCAGATATAGTGCCCAAAATTGCTCACAATAGTCCAAATGCGGCCTGACCAGCGTCTTATAGAGCCTCGGCATTACATCCAATGTTTTGTATTCAAGCCCCCTCGAAATAAATGCTAGCATTGCGTTTGCTTTCTTTACTACCGATTCGACTTGCAGGTTAACTTTTTGGGAATCCTGCACCAATGTTAAGGTTCATTTTCTTAAAACAGACAACTTACAATAAGTTGGGTAAAACCAATACAAGCTTTAATGATCATTTAACTAGAGAGTGCTAGGAGATACAAAGTCAAGCATATAGCAGATGCTTAACCTCTCCCAGGCCATCACTCTAATGAATGAAGACATACAGCATTTTTTTATACTGTTTTGGAAACATAGTCACATGTTCATACAGAATGGCAGCAATGACATCTAACATATCAATCACAGCTCTACCCATTCAAAGCATGCTTGTCATTAATACAATATAATCATGCTATGGTTATATCGATCTTAGTTTAGTTACGAAACCCCAAATAACAGGAAGTTAGTCAAAGGTCTATCATCTGCAGTACCTTCTTAAACAATGTAAGGATCCTTATCAGTTGCCCACAGAAGTTTCTGCTAGTCGAGGATACAGAATTCTCAGGAAGCTCCCAAGACTTGTGTTTACAGAAGCAAGCCAGAACCTTCTCACCATTGTCAATATCTTTTGCTTGGGCACAACAGGAAGCAGCTTGGATGCAGTTTGAATACTGGCCTCCAATTTCCTGATTACCCAGCCCTTCTACAGAATCCAATTTCAAAGCTTTCATTTACTCAGAACCCAAAACCCAAATTAATCTTTACTTGATAAAATACATAACGTATTCCATTATTAACTAGGATATTATTACCAGCACCCCCAAGTCCTTTTGCACCTCCGATTTCTGGATTATCTCCCCATTTAGAAAATAATTTACGTTGTGGATAGCAAGGAAGGTTGTCAAAGGCTAAGGTCGAACACAATATTAACAGATTGAATTTCATCCTGAATGATGCGAGGTGATGCAGTATGGGAAATCAAATGCGGCAAAATATACATTAAGTATTAGGTTGCTAAGGAATGTTGATAAACAGTGGGACCTTTGGGTCCAAGTCCTTAGTTCCTTGAAAGTGGCAACATGGGTAGATAGGATGGTGAAGAAGGCATATCGTATGGTAGTCTTCACAAGTTGAGGCATTGAATAGAAAAGTTGTGATGACATGTTGCAACTTTGCAGTATATCTGTTAGACCGCACATATTATTGTGTGCAGTTCTGATCATCACGCTAGAGGAAGGATGTTGGTGCGCCAGGGAGGGTGCAGAGTAGATTCATCAGAATGTTATCTGAATTGGAGGACTTCAGTTATGGAGAGGGAATGGATAGGGCTTGTTTTTCCTAGAGTGAAGAAGGTTGAGGAGGGTATCTGACAAAGGTACATGAAGGGACATAGAAAGGGTATATAGCCAGAATCTTTACCATAGTAAGGTTATCAAAAACCAGAAAACACTGTTTTAAGGTGCGAGGAAGGAGTTCCAAGGAAGCTTTGAGAGGCAAGTTTATTTTACCCAGAGTGGTTGATATCAGGAACTCTCTGTCGGAGGAGGTGATGGAATCATATGTGATCACTACATTTAAGAAACTTTAAACAGGCACTTGAATGGGCAAGGCATATAGCAGGATGTGGTCCTAATGTGGGCAAATGGAATTACAGTAAATGGCCAGAAGATTAACTAGGATGTCGAGTGATGACGGACCTTTTTCTGGGGTGTATAATTCTGACTTGTATCCAATGTTTTGATCAAGCTTTTGGTCATCTGTCCTAATTCTCGGCAGCAAATCTTTCTTAAAATCATTATATTGAGGGGCTTGGGATGTTTTCTGTTACCAGTGCACACACGCTGACACGATGCTGGGTCTGAGGAGTAGGATGGCAGCTAAAGTGCAGAGCATATGTTGTTGGTGTCAATAATTCTATATGCAGAATAATTTTGGCAGTGTTGTGATGCACCACTAGTTTGTCAATGTATTTGGTATTCTATATCTTGGGATTTCAGGTGGAATGTGAACCTATCCTTCGATACTTCAAATTATAATGTGCACACCATGGCCATGTTACACCAGATGATCCTGACATAGTTTTCACTTATTTTAACTAATATCACATGTATACATTTTTATTCCTGTCTCCCATGTGCTTATCTAGTTTTGTAGTAAACAAGTATTGCCTCAGCTACTCTTTTTGGTATATTTCACGTCCTTACAAATAATTGGATAAAAGCTATTCTCAATAGCCTATTGGTTAATCTATTTATGGGTTTATGTTTATTTACGTTTTACATTCACCCCCTCCCCCCTCCCAACCAGAACCTCTAGCAGGTTATGCCTCACACTTTGGCTAAGTCTTTCCTGGCATGGTTACTATCTCTCATTCACACATTCCCTGACAACAAAGGAGTAGACCATTTTGCCCAATTGTGATTGTTCTGCGAACCAGCGCTTATGTGTTTCCCCCACTTCATCTATACTCTCTTTTACATGACTATTAACACTTCACCCCCTCACCTCCATATTTTCCTACCACCCATTTACATTAAGGTGACCAATAGGCTGAATAGCCAGGATAACTTTGGGATATAGGAAAAAGAACAGGAAAATGCTGAGAAACTTGTGTGGCCACAGTGGGAACATGTAAAACCACACAACACCAAATGTCAGAATTGAGCCCAGGTGACTAGAGCTGTGATGCAGTTATGCTACCTGCAGGACTACCAGATCAGCTTATTCCTGGCATGATTCTTGTGAATCCCTTTACATCTTTATCAATGCCTCCATTTCTTTTCACAACATACTGATTAGAATTCTGCAAAGTCGATCTACACAATTCTCAAGGATAGTGTTTACGTACCTTTTAATAAAATTAAAGCTGATCTTTTACCACAGTATAGTTTTCCTGCACTAATTTCATCCTTTGATTCCCTTGATCTCTTTCTTGAAAATACTTGAAAATACATGAGCTCCCGTGCCTTTCTTGAATGGAGAATTCCAACAAATCATTTCCTTCTGCATGAGGAAAATTCAATGTCCTGAATGGCTGACCCCCTCTTACTGTGAGACCACTCGGTGTTGTTAGACAGTACAGCCAAGCAAAATAGGCCTACCTCAGCCACAAATAATGTTTTGTACATTTCTATGATGTCACACCTTATTTGAAGATTGGCCCAGTAGCTTAACCTCTCCTCATGACAAATCTGATATCCCAGAAATCATTTTTGTAAACTTTCACCACACTACCATCAAAAATGGTGTAATTTCTTCAGTAGGGAGGCTAGACCTATGCACAGCATTCTAGATACAGAATAACCAAGGTTCTTTGTAATTGATGCAAGCATCTCTGCTCTTGTACCTCATTTATTTTTACAATAAGACCAGAGCAGTTGGTCTTCCTAATTGATGTACCTGAATTTAAGTATCAGTGATTCATGTACAAGATCACCCTGTGAATATCAACACCATTCAATCTCTCGTTATGGAGAAAGTACTCTGCAGTTTTTCTAGAAAAGTTTTTCCATGCTATATTCCATCTGCTATGCCTTCGCCCATTCACATCTCTCTGAAGCCTCCGCATTCTTTGTACGATCACACCATTTCTACATTATTGTCATCTGTATTTTGTGCAATTGCATTTCGATTTCCAAAGATCAAATCTAATCTTCCTTTTGTAACGTCACATGATTCATTCACTTGGCCAATCATGACCCTCCCTCTTAAAATCTGCCCTGACTGTTTCTGGTGACAATTTGGATAAATATTCTATTTTGATGACAGCACAACTCTAGTTCATATAGTTTTATGGGATTTATTTTTTATTAAACACAGGAATAATGTAGGGGGACTTGTTCCTCTAAGAAACTGGTTCAAAATATTGGCAGAATAATGAAAAATGTTATTGTAGGTGGAGCATTATGCTCCTTAAATATTGTTTTAGTTAGAATACTATGCTCTTTAAATTTAGCATAGTCGAAATGCAAATCAGTGGTTAATAGAGTAATAGCCCCCTCGCCCCCTCCAAGTGCAAGGGAACAATGTTTCGTTACATATATCACTGATTTTGACTTTGACATATATCACTGACTTTGGCTTTGACATCGGGAGGAGAATGGGGAGTGTAGGGGAGAGATAAGACTTTGCCTTCCATCACAGTGAGGAGGAGATTCACTGTGATGGATGTTTGAGTAAATTGTGTTGTGTCTTGGTTCTTTTCTTGTTGTATGACTGCAGAAACCAAATGTCGTTTGAACTTCAATGAGGTTCAAATGACAACAAATAAATTGTATTGTGAATAGCGAATGGTTTCTGTCCTCAGTTGCATTAGTTTGGCTATAGCTTCCCTTAGTTGAGAAAGGTGAATTACTGGCTAAGTTTTGGTTTGTGTTTGCTGGGTGACTTGGATCTTTAATTTCAGTTAGTTATTTGCTCATTTATCTTCGTGATGGTCTCCCATCCAAGTGCTGACTAGGCTTGAATCTACTGAGTCACAGTGACTATAATGAGCATTCTGATCAATTACTGATCAATTATCCAGTGAGCCATATTTGCATGTGCATAAGTGAATTTTGGAGGAGGCCCAATTTAGCTGAAATATTCTTTTGAGCTTGTATAATCTATCGCTGTAGTTTCTCTCAAAATGATCACTATACCTTGCTTTCACTTTTTAGCTGTTTCCTGTCTGAGTAAATATCAATGCTACTAACTAACCAATGCAGTGTCTTTCCTCTGTCTGCTTTCTTCTTTTAATGAATACCTTTCTTTTCTCTGCTTTCATGATTTGGAATATAGAATGAGAAGGTAAGGGTAAACCAATAAGAAGACAAATAAATCATCCTGTACTCACTTTTAAGATTATTCAGGAAACCTTTAATCTGCTCTCAGATAAACGAGCTAACTTTGGTCGAAGCGAGCCACCATCAGTAACATCCCCGAAAAAAGATGCTAGCTGTAGTAACACTGAGAATTGTCAATAAATGAGTCAAGTTCAAGTTCAATTTTTTTTAAATTTGGTCACATACACCTTTAGGTGTAGTGAAATTCTTTTTGCCATGCAGCACATAAAAAAAGAATACAACATGACAGTAATAGATAGTTTCAACATCAAAACATCCCCCCACAATGGTTTCCATTGTGGGGAAAGGCACAAAGTCCAGTCCCATCCTCATGTCTACCCATAGTCGGGCCTCCTTACTCGAGACCGTGGCTTCCGGAGCCGACAGGGCCGCGCCGAATGGAGCTCAACTGGCGATCTCAACAAGAGATCCCAGGCTCCCGATGGAAAGTTCAGCGCAGCTGCTCCACAGACCCGCAGCTCCGCAACGGACCCAGCTCCAGTTACCGGAGTTTCAGCGAAGTCACCGCCAGCCCCGCAATGGCGCTCCAGCGCTGCACCGCCGTCCTCCGACCCGCAGCTCCGCCGATGCCGAGCCGGTACCGGTGCCGCCGCCGCTGCTGAGCCGGTGCCGCCGCCGCTGCCGAGCCGATGCCGCCTCTGAGCCGGTGCCGCCGCCGCCGCTGCTGAGTCGGTGCCACCGCCGCTGAGCCGGTGCCGCCGCCGATGCCGAAACTCCAGGCGGTCCCCTCAGGAGACACCGCTCCAGGCCCGCTGGTAGGCCGCGGGGACGGGTCGAAGCTGCAGCCCGGAGAAAAGCTGCATCTCCGACCAGGTAGGGACCCTGAAAATTAGTTTTCCCCTCCCCCCCCCTCCCCCACACATAAAAAAGCTAGAACTCCTCAAAACAAAACATTAAACTAACTAAAAATAAGAAAAAGAGATGAAAAAAAACAGACAGCTGCAGGCTAGGCAGCCATACCCCCTACAAGATTCATGTAGGTAGATTTGCAGAGTGGTTCTGTATAAATAGAATAAGGGAAATCTCCATGTGCTGCCGTTTGAGTTGTAGGTTTGTGAACTAATGACTAAATGAACTTGCTCAGACCCAGCATCACCAATCATGCATGTTATTGATAAGAGATCCACCCCTTCTCCCCCCGCCCACCCCACTGCATTCCTTAATATAAAAGTTCAATTTTTAATAAGTGTTTTCTCCATAATGCTAATACTCCAAATCTATCTTTGATGTATCCCTTCAATAGTCAATTTCCAGACAAATGATAAGTTCATATGTTCATTGATGACAAGGCAGTATTTATTGTGCATCTTGGACGGCTCTTAAAGGTAGCACTGAACTTCCATAAACTGCTGCAGTGTCTGGTGAAAGTACTTCTGCAGTAATGTGCAAGGGGGTTCTGCAATTTAGGCTGCCATCATGAAGGTAAAGATTTCTTTAAGTTAGTCATGCGTGTAGTGTGGATGAAAGCATGCAGATAATAGTGATGTAAGTTGCCTTGACCCTGTACCCTGTATGCAGCAGAGGGTTTTTTTCTTGAATGCTGTTCGAAAAGCTTAGGTGAATAAACACAGTTGAAAGAAGTGGATCTTAAAGGTGATGGTTGGTGGTATGTAATCTCAAGGGCTGCGTAGTCCTGTATGGTTCAGAGTTTTTTCTGCTTTTGGATGTTGTGCTTACCCAGGAATGCAGAGTATTCCACTCCCTCTTGACTTGCCCTATAAATGAAGAGTTGACTTTAGGGAATCGGAAGTCACTTGGGATACCCAGCTTCTTACCTGTTTTTATCTTTGATGCATGTGCGCTTTCTATTCATTGGTAACCAACAAGGTGATGGTAAGAGTTGACTTGGAATTAGTATTTTCTTTGAGCATTGACAATGGGTTGTCAACCAGTCTTGCTGAAGATAATGACATGTACAGAGTAGCTGTTACTCAATGTTCACCAGTCCATGCCTGGAAGTTATCCAGCTTTTGTCACATGTGGGCATAAGCCACCTCATTTTTTGAGGAAATGCAAGTGGAATTGAATGTTGCGCAATTGCTCGTGAACATCTACTCTTCTAACCTTGTGAAGAAAGGACGATTATTGCATCGGCTGAAGATAGTTGGTCCTAGTATACTTCCCTGAGGAACTCTTGCAACAATCATGTGGGGCTGGGATCATTGACCTCCAACATCCTTTGGGTGAGATAGGACTCCAATGAATTCTGTTTTGCCTATGAGTCAGAGTTGACCAGTTTTACCGAAGACCCTTTGAAGCCACACCTGGTCAAATGCTCATTAATATCAAGGGCATGCACGGTCTCAAAACACTATTTCTAAAGCCAAAGGTACCAGGTTTTAGCTGTAGATTTGATTGATTTAACCATAGAATTAGTGTCGCCTTTAATTATCCAGCCAACAAATTTCAAAATGGACACTAGTCCTACTAAATTTAGAGAATCAGTTTACTAAAGAGAGGCACCAGTAAAATGAAAAGCTTTTATGTGTACAGTATTTTTATCTGTTTGTAGAGTGTTAATGAATACAAAAACCTTAATTCAAGTGAATGATGTCCAGCACAATTTGTGCCCGAGTTGAGCGATTGTCGTCTTTTACTTTCATGTTGCTTGATTTCTTTGTTTTCGTATTTGCATTCTATTATAGTTCAACTATTATTGTTTCTATCACCAGCTGGGAATTGCTTGTTTAAGGGAAGCATTTAGTTCATACTTGTCAGGTTTTGGGTCCAAGGTTTGGGGATTGTGGGTAAAGGATTAAAAGATCTGAAGTTAGATACAAAATGCTGGAGTAGCTCAGCGGGCAGCATCTCTGGAGAGAAGGAATGGGTGACGTTTCGGGTTGAGACCCTTCTTTCACCCGAAAAGTCACCCATTCTTTCTCACTGGAGATGCTGCCTATCCCGCTGAGTTACTGCTGCATTTTGTGGCTACGGTGTAAACCAGCATCTGCAGGTCCTTCCTGCCTATTGCAATCTGACATAGTTTACAAAACTAGCTTTGCTGGACGCTTAAAAATAATGTGAGTCTGCCAAGTGAGCAGTTACACCACTTGATATTGAAGGCCTCTGTAAAGCAAGTGTAGTGTTAGTACAAAACAGAAAGTTTGTGCACCAGCTGCAAGATTTTTATTATGTCAATAGGGTATTAAGTTTCCTCATCTTTCATCCATTCTTTGATATCTACTGTAGTATGTGATTTAATCCCTATGCATTTATAGATACCCGTGTTAAAATTGCAACAGTTGTGCTGGACTGGAATAGTTGTATAGGCTCTCTAGCTTAATGGGTGATAATCATGCTACTTCCTGTGGCATTGCGCCCGCTCTAGACAAAAAGCAAAACTCTGCAGATATTAGAAATTAAAAATCAAAACAGGAAATGCTAGAAATACAGAACAAGTCGAGAGAGAAACAGTTATCATTTCAGAGAGATGACCTTTTAGCAGAAGGGTATTGAAGTGTTATCCTCTTGTTTTTCTCTCAGCATACCTGAATATTTTCAACATTTTGTCCTCATTGAAGCGGAACACATTCTGATGTTGGTCAGAGCCGTAGTATTTCTCAGCCTGGCAATACCAGTGTGTTACAACTGTTCCCTTACCTCACTTTAATGTGGTTTAAAATCGCCCAGGATGGCATTTTGCCCATTTGCGTAGTGTTTGAATTTGAATCTATTTTCTTACTCTTAAATTTAAATATTTTACGTCCCCAACGGCTGTTTAGGAAGATAAAGTGTCAGGCCATTCAGACAAGCTAGTCAAATCGTTCCCTGGTAAGTTAGTTGATCTTAAGATTGGGTACTATAGAGAAGGAGAAAAAAGAATCAGCCAGGGTTCCCATTTCTGATTTCTGTTTCCTGTCCCCTACAATGTAATTAGATTGAATTGTCCCAACTCCTCTTCCTTGTCGCTGAACATTTCCCTACACATATTATATTTAACAAAGTATGTTTGAGACAAAGATACCATTTTCCAATCTTGGGCATTGAGTTTCATTTTTAGAATTGTGCTTATTTTACTATCTTCATGTCTTGTTTTTTTCGTCCCTCAGATTTGTGTACAAAGCTAATCATTGTCTGGAAGTCTGGACATTGCCCCCTTAAGCTCCTTCTGCTTGGTGTAGACCAAAAAAATGATTTATCCCAGAGCAAAATATGATCGAGCATGATAACCTATTTCCAATCATTGAGGAGTTCTCACTCTGCATTCTTCTCTTTTAGTCTTTGATCCAATTTGCTACTTTCTCCTAATTCAGATCAATTGTATTGATGTGACCAATATCATAGTTCATTTTCTTGGAATGTAATCATTAACGTACTGTTTTCATCATTTACTTATTCTTCTTAGGTTGTTCCACAACTGGTCAAATCCCTGAAGAATCTAATAATGTCGGGTTACTCACCGGAACATGATGTGTCTGGAATTAGTGACCCATTCCTTCAGGTTTGTTTCCAAATCTCTGTTAAAGAAATAGCCATCGCATATTTATTGGGTTGTTCATTTGTAATCTTTCTGAAGGAGTCTTTGGTGCTTCTAAGCGTGACATCATTGGAAAACAAAACGTTTTTTCAACAGACATAAATCATTTTTTCACTGTTGCGTAGAATTGTGCAAAGTACAAGGTGATCAATATGTCTGTATTGGTTAGAAAAAAGTTATGTGACCTAATCCCAAATTCCAGCAGTCGGTCTGCTGCCCTTCAAGTTGCTTCTCTCAACTACTGTTTAAACATGCAGGCAGTCCCGACTTGTGTGACAGGCGAGTTACGTAAATCGCACTTGCTGGAAACAATTCACAAAAGGTGGTCCCACTTTGAGTCATAGAGTGATACGGTGTGGAAACAGGTCCTTTAGCCCAACTTGCCCACACTGGCCAACATGTCCCAGCTACACCAGTCCCACCTGCCTGTGCTTGGTTCATATCCCTCCAAACCTGTCCTATCCATGTACCTGTCTAACTGTTTCTTAAACTTTGGGATAGTCCCAGCCTCAACAGTCCTCTGGCAGCTTGTTCCATACACCCACCACCCTTTGTGTGAAAAAGTTACTCCTCAGATTCCTATTAAATCTTTTCCCCTTCACCTTGAGCCTATGTCCTCTGGTCCTCGATTCCCCTCCTCTAGGCGAGAGACTCTGTGCATCTACCCGATCTATTCCTCTCATGATTTTATACACTATAAGATCAAACAAACTTCTTGAATGACCTGTGTTATTGCAATGGGAGGTTGGTGAGGGTTTCCCATCCGCTTCATAGACATTAAAACATCGCCCGGGTTCACTGCTCTTCCAGTTTTGGCGACTGTCGGTGCGACACTGGGAAGGTGAGTGAGAATGAAGGAGGCAGTGGAGAGTAAATCCTGGCCGAGTCACTGGCATCTTCCATACCAGAGAACCCTTCTTCACCAGCTGCCGCACCGTCTGGTTGACATGGCTGTTGTTGTGGCTCACGTTGTTGCCCATGGCCGACGGCGCTTTCTTCAGGCCACTGCTACCACCAGGGCGTGCTCAGTCACTACGGGGCTCCCACCCTTCTCACCAGCTGCCGCTTCGTCCTGAAGCCCATCACTTGGTCCGCTTCCACCGACATCTTCTCCCCATACAGTAGCCATCATTTTCCGGGGTGGAAGACATCGGCAACTCCAGGGCAAGAAGAGGAGGCAGCGGTGGAGGGGAAGCAGCGAAGTAGACAACAGCCGCATCAATCAGATGATGAGGCAGCCGGTTAAGAAGGGCTCGCTGATGCAGACTAGTTGCATCTGCGCCCAGTTTGAAGGTGCAACGACACAGTGTTGGAGTAACTCAGCAGACCGAATCAGTTTGAAGAAGAGTCCCAACCTTAATTCGCACCTATCTATATTCTCCAGAGATGCTGCCTGACCCACTGAATTTCTCCAGCATTTCGTGTCATTTGTGCATCTGCCATATTTTTGTTTCTACCTAGTTTGTAGGTGATTCCACTGGCGTAAAATCTAACTTGCCTCTGGTTTTGCGGAACATAACCCTGGCGTAAGTCAGGGAATGTCTGTAATGAGGATTGCCCTCTGTTTGGGTTCTTTCCATTTAGACCTCTTGGAATTTTAAATACCTGAACTAAGTCTACCTGCAGACTCTGTCTTATCGAAAACAGCCCTATTCTATACAATCTTTCCTCCTCCCAATATCTGTCCACCAGTGCACCACTATTCCATGCTCGGGCTCTGATCACCATGAATCCACAGAAAATCCTTTATGTGTGAACTAGACATATGGCTGCAGACAAGTGGAGGGTAGAGGAAAAAAAAGCTAAAGCCAGTCAAATTTCAATTCTGTTCTAGAATATGCTCTTTCCAAGCATTGAATATTATAGCAATAGAAACCTTTGCTGAATGTGCATCACCATAATCCAGTAACGCATGGCCGTCTTTTAAAAAAAAAAATCATTCAAGGTATATGGGCTTCAAATGCAGAGCCAACAGTTAATTGTCAGAGGTTATGGGGAGAATGGGGTTATGAGGGAGAGATAGATCAGAATGGCGGAGTAAACTTGATGGGCCGAATGGCCTAATTCTGCTCCTATCACATGATCTAATTGCCCTGGAAAAGGTGGTGGTAATCTTAAGCCACTGCAACCCAATGTGGGGAAGGAGTGCGGCAAACACTTGCTATCTCCACCTCTGCCATCATCCCTACTTGCCCAAAGGCACCTGAAACTTTTAAGAAGGAACTGCAGATGCTGGAAAATCGAAGGTAGACAAAAATGCTGGAGAAACTCAGCGGGTGAGGCAGCATCTATGGAGCGAAGGAAATAGGCAACGTCTGAAGAAGGGTTTCGGCCAGAAACGTTGCCTATTTCCTTCGCTCCATAAATGCTGCCTCACCTACTGAGTTTCTCCAGCATTTTGGGCACCTAAAACTTGCCAATTATTGCCACACTCCTTCCCATCACCTCTTTGTCAGCTTTTTCCCTACTCCATGGATTCAAACCCAGGCCCCATAATTTTGCCATTAGTATCTAGATTATGAATCCAGTAATAATACCACTACATCATCTTTGTCAAACTAGCAGGCTTCCCACAGCAAGATTATACTTGAAATTGCTGACCACCTTGATCAGTGATTCCCCAACTTGGAAGGATAGTCATTTCCTCGTCACCTATACCTTTCTAAAATTTAGAAAATGGACAATAGGTGCAGGAGTAGGCCATTCGGCCCTTCGAGCCAGCACCGCCATTCAATGTGATCATGGCTGATCATCCCCAGTCAGTGCCCCGTTGCAGCCTTCTTCCCATATTCCTTGACTCCGCTATTTTTAAGAGCGCTATCTAGCTCTCTCTTGAAAGCATCCAGAGAACCTGCCTCCACCGCCCTCTGAGGCAGAGAATTCCACAGACTCACCACTCTCTGTGAGAAAAAGTGTTTCCTCGTCTTCGTTCTAAATGGCTTACCCCTTATTCTTAAACTGTGGCCCCTGGTTTTGGACTCCCCCAAAATTACGTACTGACGGTTTTGAGCAGCCCCTCCTGCCTTTCATTGAGATCATCCTTGTGCCCTAGAATACTGCAACTGCAGATATTTTCAGTTAGGTTATGAAATACAATAATGTATTTTGCTCTTTTGTGCATAACAAGAAGTAGAAACAAAGTGGGCTAGATGGCTATTTGAGTGTGCATTGCCATTCACCAACCACATAGCTCGTTGTTTGAGTATTCAATTAACTGTGCTTGCCACAATCCTCTTTGTACCACCATCTATAAATGCATACATTGCATCAATCAGACAAATGGACAGGATTGCAAATGTGCTTCTAACTCCCCTTTTGTTTTCTATAACATGTTTTCCCTCAATGTCACGATACGCTGCTTTAGACCTGTCTAATTGGAAGATGCTGCTAAATTATTTTATTGGTCATCTGTCTGATCTTGTCTTCATGTTTCCTATGGAATGTATTTTGAAAGGGGCTTTTCTATTTCACAGGTGCAGATTTTAAGGTTGTTGAGAATGCTGGGAAAAAGTGATGACGAAGCTAGTGAACAAATGAATGATATTCTCGCTCAGGTGAGCAATTCTGACGAAGGGTCTTTAACCTGAAAAATTAACTTTCTCTGCCCACGGAAACTGCCTAATGATCTGAGTATTCCCAGCATTTTCTATTTTTATTTTATTTTGACACAATTAATAAATACATCTTTCTAAATGACACCAGTACACATTTTATGAACATTTGATTGAAGCTAAAAGAGGAAAAGATTGAAAGGACTTATTTAGTTATAAAATTAATCTATACAGGTAGGTTATATTTGTAATCCATGGGTGAATTTGCTGGGTTTCATTGCATGGTGTAGCCATTAGTGTGACGTGATTTGTGAATGAGTTAATTTCTTTACCGTCAAATGGCATACCCTTGTCCTCTACTCAGTCTTGGTTCCAGCTTTGTCCTTTCCTAATCCAGATCCTGTTTCTCCGATCCTTCCACTTGGTTCACTTTCTTTCTTTCCCAGTCTGCCTTTCTCACCCTGTGCACTTTTTCATGTTTCCCAGCACCACCTGCCTACACTGTTACCCACTTAGCCCTTTCTCTAACTGCTTCCATTCCCCCAACTCCTCCACAAATATAGCTTTAGAATTGTTGTTGCCCAATCTTGTAGATCGCTTCTTGTTTTGTTAAAAACCAGATATCACTCATCCCTCATTTCAGGAACCCATTTTGGGGATGAAATGTAAATTTACTCAGAAATCTATATTTTGATAGGAATTAAAATATTTTCATAAAGCTCAAATTGAAAAAAGGAATACTGAAAATAATAAAATGGCCAAATTGAAAATCTTTGCAAAATTAGTCACTTGTCATGTCCATCCATCTTTTAGACACAAAGTTGTAAACTGCACATTTTATACTAGCTGTGCTGTCTCAATGTCCTGCATAGTTCTTGGCAAGACTTTCTTTTATACACCAAACCTTTTGCAATAAAACCCACCATTTGAGTTTCTAAAAGCTTGTTTTACTGATACTGTGCCTTGTAATAAAACAAGATTGTGGAATTTGGAATCAACAAGATTGTCCTCACTTTGCTCCTTCATTGCTGGTGTTAGAAAATAAACATGTTCCTTTTGTTGCTGCTTTTATATTGCTGTTTTGTTTTGGTTTTAAAATAACTTTATAAAAACATATTTTTACTGACTACTGCAGCTGCTGGCAACCCGCCAGTTACCATACGCATAGAAACTTGAAGTTTGAAAAATGTTCAGTTTCTCTGTTACTGGCCTTGACTGATTCTGTACACTTTGCAATTGTTGCTGGTTGCACAAGATGCAAGTGTCAAATAAAATGCAAGCAACCAATATAAAAGCAACTTCCGTGAAATGCATTAAAAACTATGTGAACTCAAGCGATCTTAGTGGATTACATCTGGAAAAGTGGATTTATTTGAAATCTGGAAAGACTAATAACTGCAGAAATATACAATTCTCGTATGCATCCAAATACATTTTGTGTTGAGTTAGGTGTGAGATTAAGAACTCATTAGATATATTTCAGTTCTGGTGAGAAATTGGTGTTATGTATGAAAATGGGTCTATTTTTGTTTCATCATTTACCTGTGTGATAGCATTTTAATGACAAATTGAAGATAATGAAAAGCACAGATGATGCTTTAAATCCTTCAGGATGTTTGATATCACCTGAACTCTATTCCCACTACAGACTAGTGTTTCAAACAGTCTAAGTTGTGTCTATGGCGATATGCCTTGCAAAAGCCTTTATTCAGATCTGACCAGTGGTTGATTGTGATTTAGACAATAGGTGCAGGAGTAGACCATTCGGCCCTTCGAGCCAGCACTGCCATTCAATGTGATCATGGCTGATCATCCCCAATCAGTACCCCGTTCCTGCCTTCTCCCCATATCTCCTGACTCTGCTATTTTTAAAGCCCTATCTAGCTGTCTCTTGAAAGCATCCAGAGAACCTGCCTCCACTGCCCTCTGAGGCAGAGAATTCCACAGACTCGCCACTCTCTGTGAGAAAAAGTGTTTCCTCGTCTCCGTTCTAAATAGCTTACTCCTTATTCTTAAACTGCGGCCCCTGGTTCTGGACTCCCCTCCCTGCCCCCCAACATCGGGAACATGTTTCCTGCGTGTCCAAACCCTTAACAATCTTATATGTTTCAATGAGATTCCCTCTCATCCTTGAACTCCAGAGTGTACAAGCCCAGCTGCTCCATTCTCTCAGCTCTAAGATTTCTAAAATCTCTAATATTTATACTTGGCATACATGTTGAGAATATGCCCTTTCGTTCAAATCATTTTGCCATCCTCAATTGAAAATATATTGTTGCAGTCATGTTTCTTCCCATTTTAGGTGGCAACCAACACTGAAACCAGTAAAAATGTAGGCAATGCCATTTTATATGAAACGGTGTTAACAGTGATGGATATCAAGTCTGAAAGTGGGTTAAGGGTAAGTCAGATTTCCTAGTGACAAATTGATTCAATTAACTTTGCATGGGTGACCATCCGGTCCTGTTGCTTCAGTCCTAATTGTGATTAATTTGAAAAGGAAAATTCCACCCTTCCGATGGATGTTGTTCATCTGTTTAAAAAAAAAAGAGCTCTACTATCCTCTGTATTTCTGTATAATTCTGGCTGAGGTGAGTTGGTCTCAGAGTTAATACAAAATACTTAACTTCAAGATCTGGGCTTGGGTGGTGAATCTTCTCATCCAATGCCTCTTTGATGCATAATGATCAGCTTGGCTCTGGTAGTCTTCACACAGTTGCAGCATGTGTTTACATTTAGGCAACTTGCACAAGCTGCAAAGAGCAACTGTGGCATTATTCCCAGCGTGTCAAAATCGGAAGGGAAGAATTTAAACTTTTGTTATGTGGTAGTGTGATCCAAATTGTTTATCAGATTCAGACATGGTTTAATCTATGTGAGATTGAGCCCTTCTTGATGGGTGAAGGAGAATCCGAATGTATGTAAGTGGTGGGATGCTTTTACTGTGAAAGCTGTTGGAACAATGTATCTAACTGAAAATCTCAAAGTGAATAGTGGGCCTGTCCCACTTAAGGGCCTGTCCCACGTTCACGAGGTAATTCACAAATTCTCCCGAGTTTTCCCCTTGATTCAAACTCGCAGAATGTTCGTAACGAGTCCGTAGGAGGTTGTAGGAGTTTGTAGATATATCGTAGCGGCTCGTTATGTAGGCACTCGTGGCATCAGATAAGTCGGGACGTTTTTTCCATCCCGATAGAAAAATGTCCATGAGTAAAAAAAATGGTCGAGATGAAAGAAATTGCAACTTTTTACTCATAAGGAGGGCATCGAAATAGTCGTGGGAATTCGTAGACATATTCGTAGGAGTTCGTGAACATAGTCGTGGAAGGTCGTAGGAGTTCGTAGATTACCACTATCTTGATTATTTTTTTTAGGTCCTTTAAACTCGGCAGGGGTTTTGAATTAAGTCATGAAAGTGGGACAGGCTCTTAAGAGGATTTAAGTCCCTTAAGTCGCCACATGTTCGCGGGTGGTTGCCGAGGAGTCGCATTCATGGTCGCGAGGAGATCCCACATTCTGGAAACTAGTCTCGGCCTCATTATGGTCGCCGAATTTTTCAACGTTGAAAAATTAGCGCGACTAGAATGAAACCGCCATGGAGAGTAGCGAGAATTCTCAAGCCGTAGATGGGTCGCAAGGAGGTCCTAGTTGGTTGCCAGGAGGTTGAAGGTTCTCTTAGGTTCTCGTAGGCTGTAGCCTGAGCTGACCGGAGAATTTCATTGGCTCAATGGGGGAACAAAACGTAAGCAGTAGTTTTCAAAACCAAGGATAACTGACCAGTAATGTTAAATGTCCGCCGAACTTCACAGCCGTGTATCTCTGGCTTCTTAAATGTTGTCTAGCTTCATAACAGTTGTCTCCACTCTTCTCTCTCCCCCCCCCCCCCCTTTTTTTTAAAGGACTTACCGTACACTGTGCTAGCCGTCTTAATTACAGCGCCAACTTTCCTGTGCATCGCGGTGTATGTCTATCAGCGTGGCTTTGCACCATGTGAATATCAAACAGCACTCCCCCCCCCGCTTGCCTTGGCCCCCGCCTTTGCTGTGTGTGCGTGTGTTCCACTCTGACAGTCGCTGTTCCAGTTGCCGGTATTTCAGACGACTGCCGGCAACTTGACGGTCGCCGGCAGAGGTCTGAAAAATCGCTTAAGTGGGACAGGCCCATAAGACCTTCACAGCTCTTCAGTAGTTAATGTAGGGATGGAAAAGTAGTGAAGTGAAAGCACATTTATTCATGTTTTGGGGTGTTTTTCAAAAAAATATGGCAATCCTTGTAAATGTATCCCTGAGTAAAATTGTAGGATGAATCGTATGCTAAGCTACATTCATTAGGTATATATATCAGCATTAAGTGTTTTCCCGAAAGGACAGGGTGGAATGTAGATGGCCTAGCTGACTTTTACAGAAGTATTACTAGTCTTCCCAAGAACGAACAAGAAAGTGTAGACAAATATGGTGGGACAGGGAGTGAGAGGAGGGTAGAGATAAGTAATTTGCTTAAAAGGTTCAGAGGGTATCATTTACAGGAATGATGAATTTCAAACAATTTATTTGAACCTCATTGATTTTAATAATTACTGTGCTGCTTTCCTGCAGCTTGATCCCCTGCTTTGCCCATGGTGAGGAGGAAAACACATTTCTTGGATCTTGCCTGAGTGTAGTACTGGAGACCTGCAACCACTTGTGGCCAAGTGTCTGCATTCCAATAAAAGGCCAAAACCATAGTTCTGACAAACATTGTCAACAGTGGTGCAACAATAGTTAAGTTATGAATAGAGACACATGAAATTGCAGATACTGATATCTTGAGCAAAACCCCAAGTGCTGGAGAAACTCAGCAGGTCAGGCAGCATCTGTGGAGGGAATAGGCACACAACCTTTTGGCTCAGTTTGAGTGTTCAACATAACAACAAAAATAGAGGCATAACTGAGGCCCATATGAGTTAGTAGGTCATGTTAGTAGGTTTTTTAATTAGCTTTGACATGAAGAAAATGAGAGGAGTCAAAAGAGAAGTTGTTGAGGACGAGGACAAGTTCAGTCAGGCAGGGGGAGCGCTGGTTGAGGGAACCTGATTGGGTCTCTATTCAAGGAATAAGCGAAGGGTCCCACGGCCTTTCTGGTGTGGAACGGAGGTATAAAATAGACTGGACATCCACAGTAAAGATGTGGCAATGGGGGGGGGGGGGGGTCTAGTTATTGAAGTGTTGATGAATGTGTGCAGTGTCTGGGATGTAGGTCAGAAGTGTGGACAAAATGGAATTGAGGTAATTGAAGATGAGCTTCTTCTGAAGAGTCCCGGCCCAAAACGTCATTTGTCTATTCCATCCATGGTGGCTGCCTGACCCGCTGACATCCTTCAGCAATTGTGTCTTTGCTTAGCTATGAAAAGATTTGTTTATTTAATATGTAATAACCTGTTTTTTTCTAATCCGCAGGTTCTAGCTGTAAATATTTTGGGTAGATTTTTACTAAACAATGATAAAAATATTAGGTGAGTATAATTCTAAGATTTATTTTGTGTATCAGACGTTCAATCTTGCTGTCTAAACTGACTCTGTAGCTAAACTTTTTCTCCTCCCCTTGAAGATAGACACAAAAAGCTGGAGTAGCTCAGCGGGTCAGGCTGCCTCTGGAGAAAAGGAATAGATGATGTTTCGGGTCAAAACCCTACTTCAGAGTAGGTTTCAATGAGATCCCTCCCCCACCCCCTCATCCTTCTAAACTCCAGCGAGTACAGACCCAGAGACATCAAACGCTCTTCTTGCATTAACCAAATGGAAATGGTATCATTTCCTCCTCTAGACCCTTTCCAATGGCAGCACATCCTTCCTCAGTTATGGGACCCAAAGTAGGTGCACTAGGCTCCCTTCGGTCATGACTGACCATGGGTGATGCATCCTAGTTTGCAGGTGATGTGTGGTCGGATGCAAGCCTGGGCGATGTCATATGGAGGACAGGCTGTTGCCCAGGCAGTACGTCCCCCTCCCCTCCACGTCGCTGATCGATCCAAAGGAACAGCAGGGCAGTTACAGTTTGGCACCAGCGCCGTCGCAGGAGCTGCCAGAGCGAGGTTGTAGACAACAGACGAACTGCCTTAGGGGCTCTGACTGCGGATTTTCTTGAGGTTTACTCCAGGAGTCTTTTCCATGACTGGATATGGCCACGAGGCAGTGGAGGTTTTAAATCAGAGTTTCCCTCTCCTAGATGGACTACCTTCCCAGGCTGACGAGCCCCATCTGCCAGAGACTCATGGGGGCGGGAGTGTCTACCTTCCCGTGCAGGTCTATAGCACCTGCCCACTGCCCGGGACCTAAAATAGCTCACAATATTCAATTTGTGGCTTCACCAGTGCTTTATAATGCCTCAGCATCACATCCTCGCTTTTATATTTAAGTTCTCTCAAAATGAATGCTTGCGTTGCATTTGCCTTCCTTCCCATGACTCAACCTTTTTGGAATCCTGCACCAACCCTCCCAAGTCCCTTTGCACCTCTGATTTCTGAATCCTCTCCCCATTTAGAAAGTAGTCATGACCGTACACTTTGCTATGCTGCATTCCATTTGTCTCTTCTTTGCCCACTCTCCCAACCTATCCAAGTCCTTATGCAGACTGACTGCTTCATCAACACTATCTGCCCCTTCACCTATTATCATATAATCTGCAAACATGGCCACAACGTCATCAATTCCACCATTTGCAGAACTATGTCCGACCCCTGCAGAATGCAACTGGTCAACAGCAGCCTAATAGTCATAGAGTGATACAGTGATACACTTCGGCCCAACTTGCCCTCACCGGCCAACATGTCACAGCTACACAAGTCCCACCTGCCTGTGCTTGTTCCATATTCCCTCCAAACCTGCCCTATCCATGTACCTGTCTAACTGCTTCTTAAACGTTGGGATAGTCCCAGCCTCAACTACGTCCTCTGGCAGCTTGTTCCATACACCCACCACCTTTTGTGTGAAAAAGTTACCCCTCAAATTCCTAATATCTTTTCCCCTTCACCTTAAACCTATGTCCTCTGGTTGTCAATTCACCTACACTGGGCACGAGACTCTGTGCACTCTGGGCAAATATAGAAGGCCCACTTTACTCCCACTCTCTGCTTTCTGCCAGTCAGCCAATCTTCTATCCACGCTATCTTGACTTCGATTGAAGACTCGCTGGCATACATAAAACTGTTGGAGTAAATTAGTCTCTTTCAGGGTGGAGAACAGGGTACCCCAAGGATTAGTTCTTGCCCCTCAATTGTTTACTATTTATATTATCAACTTGGAGGAGGTAATGAGGTGTAAGGTTTCTACGTTTGCTGATGATATGAAAATAGGTGGGAGGGCATGTTTGTGAGAACGTTGTGATCCTGCAGCAGATTATTGATGATTGATCAAATGATCAGAAAATCTTGCAAAAGTTGTTAAAGAATTAAAAGAATTAAAGAATCAGGCTATTAAACTCGGCTCGAACGAAACTCTGAACATTAATAGCCCATTATCTGTTTATTTGCACTTTTATCAGTTTATTAATGTGTGTATATATTTATATAATGGTATATGGACACACTGATCTGTTCTGTAGTCATGCCTACTATGTTCTGTTGTGCTGAATCAAAGCAAGAATTTCATTGTCCTTATCAGGGACACATGACAATAAACTCTCTTGAATCTTGAAAAGGATGACGATTATAGTGTGAAATTCGGAGGAATCGTTGTTCCATTGCATGAATTACAATAAGTTATCAGGCAGATCCTACAAATAATTGAGAAGGCAATATTGGCTTTTCTTGCAAACTGATTGGAGGTTTGTTCCATTTATATTGGATAATGGTTAGGCTACACCTGGAATACTGTAGATTATTTTACCTTTCCTAAAAATTACATTGGAAGCTGTCTGAGAAAATCCTGGAGATCTGAGAGTTATCCTATAGAGAGGCAAGACAGTTTGGGCCTTTATTTCTTGGAGTGTAGGAGGCTGAAGGCCTACCTGATTTAAACATTTAAAATCCTAATGGTGCTTGACAAATTAGATGTCGAGATGTTTTCTCCAGTGGGAGAGTCATAAACTAGCTAAGGGGCAGATCATTTTAAAACTGAGGTGCGAGGAATTTATTGTGATACAGAACAGTGAGTCTCTGGATTTCTCCTCCCTGGAGGCTGGTGAAGGGTAAGTCATGGAATGCACTTTAAATTGAAGATGGATAAATATTTGAACGGTTGTGGTAGACTGACACAGAAGCGTTAATGCCAGCATCAGTTATCCATAACATTGCATGGAAGGGCAGGCTTGCGGGATCCTAATGCTATTTTCTTGTGTTCTTGTGAAAGAAATGTGATTACAGAAGTAAGCTTTGGTCAACATCATATTACAAGCAAGGGAAATCCCTTAATGAACCCCTGTCCCACTTAGGCAACCTGAACGGAAACCTCTAGAGACTTTGTGTCCCACCCAAGGTTTCCGTGCGGTTCCCGGAGGTTGCTGGAGGTTGCAGGTAGTGGAAGGTGGTAGGGAGACTGACAAAAACCTCCGGGAACCGCACGGAAACCTTGGGTCGGGCGCAAAGTCTCCAGAGGTTTACTTTCACGTTTCCTAAGTGGGACAGGGTCATTACACTCAAGGCAGGGCTCAGTAAGTAACTCTATAAAGATTTAAATGTTGACTGTCTGTTTGATAAGTACAATATTTATATTGTACTCTTGAGGAGTTGACGTGCCAAAATCACACTTGGTTTCATTGAGAATAGTGTCATAGGGGCAATTCTGCATTTTTGTAACTCCATAATTTGGGTTCCCAGCACTGCAGCATGGAAATTCTGCAGAACAGATGGTTCCCTTTTGTCTGTCATTCTCCTATATGACGTTAGACCGGCCCTTTACTTTCAGTAAACCACTTAGTGGGGGCGTGCTGCTACTTCTCTCTCATTTATTTTCATATTCAAAATCATATTTGAGGTTTTTATTCCCCGAAGGTATGTTGCATTGACGTCACTTTTGAAGATGGTGCAGACAGACCACAATGCAGTACAGAGACACCGGAGTACGATCGTAGACTGTCTCACTGACCTCGATGTCTCCATTAAAAGGTAATGGCCCTATCGCATGCTGCCAGATCCGCTGAGTTCCTCCAACATAAAATAGTTTTCTAGCATTGTCATGTTTCAACTGAAAACATCATTCACAGTACACTGTTTAAGAAGGAACTGCAGATGCTGGAAAATCGAAGGTAGACAAAAGTGTTGGAGTAACTCAGCGGGTGCAGCAGCATCTATAGAGCGAAGGAAATAGGCAATGTTTCGGGCTGAAACGTTGCCTATTTCCTTCGCTCCATAGATGCTGCTGCACCCGTTGAGTTACTCCAGCACTTTTGTCTGCATTCACAGTACACTGTTGAAAAGTTGTGTCGATGTTTTCTCATACTCCTGGTTTACGTTTCAAATATACCTTCCTTCACATTTAAGCCCAAGATTTGTCTGTACGGGCCATGCAGCAATTATTCACAGGATAGGAGCAGAACTAGGAAATTCAGCCCACAGACTACTTGACTTTAAAGGGTGGCCCAGTTGTCAAATACAAATCTTGCGTGGAGGGCACAGTTAACATAAACCACTGCGAATAGTTAATTTCTACCAATGGCTTTTAGATAGATGGCCATGTTAGGATGCAGGATGATGAGTTTGTGTTTGGTTTGAAGTCTTGCAGATTAATGATATGTTATTTGGGGTATTATTGATCATTGGTAATGTTATGTTAATGTTGCAGTGGCAGTGTTGCTATAGCAAAGTAATTCTCTGTGTTTATTTCCTTTGGGGAACTGCTGCAGGGCCTTATTGCAGGAGACTCTGAATAAATCAGTTCAAAGGAAGGCAGTAGCGATGGCGCCAAATTATTTATCACACGATCAGATACTAGCACTCCTGGTTCCAGAAGCAAATATCATTTGAATTTTAAATTACATTTTAAAATGTGACATTTCCTAGATGGATGGGTGCTCAACATATCTTTCAGAAGTAGTTGATATTTCATGGTCCAATTTTTGAAGAAAAATAATATTGGAATATTTGCTGTAAATTATTCTGTGCCTCTAATATTTAAAGAATATTTCAGAGCATAACGTGCATTATTTACACGTAGCCCTTGGTATTCAGCTTTGGTACGAACCATATTCCAGACGGCACTTTAATTTCCATCTCAGCAGTATAAATATCAGAATGCAATCCCACACCACTATTTCTTATTCCCTTGTCAACTATGCTGCAGCTCAATAGTTCTCCTGGATTTGTGTTAAATTCCAGGCAATATTCTGTAAATCTGCAGTGTGTAGGAAAGAACTGCAGATGTTGGTTTAAATCAAAGATAGACACAAAAAGTTGGAGTAACTCAGTGGGACAGGCAGCATCTCTGGAGAGAAGGAATAGGTGACGTTTCGGGTCGAGGCCTTCCTTCAGACTGATGTCGGGAGTGGACGGGACAGAGATACAATGTAGTCGGAGTCAGTAAGACTGGTGGGAGAACTGGGAAGGGCGAGGGGATGGAGAAGAGCGGGAAAGCAAGGGCTATTTGAAGTTAGAGAAATCAATGTTCATACCGTTGGGGTGTAAGCTACCCAAGCGAAATAGGAGGTGCTGTTCCTCCAATTTGCGCTGGGCAATTGGAGGAATTTTGACAATGGAGGAGGCCCACGACAAAAAGGTCAGGTTGTTAGTTGACAACTGGAACAGTGGATACAGTAAATGAGGTTGGAGGAGGTGCAAGTGAACCTCTGCCTCACCTGGAAAGACTGTTGGGGTCCTTGGATGGAGTCGAGGGGGGAGGTAAAGGGACAGGTGTTGCATCTCCTGCATTTACTGGGGAAAGTACCTGGGGAGGGGGTGGTTTGAGTGGGTGGGACGAGTTGACCAGGGAGTTGCGGAGGGAACAGTCTCTGCGGAAAGCAGAAAGGGATAGAGAAGGGAAGATGTGGCCAGTAGTGGGATCCCATTGGAGGTGGCGAAAATGTTGGAGGATTATATGCTGTATGCGGCAGCCGATGGGGTGGAAGGTGAGGACAAGGGGGACTCTGTACTTGTTACGAATGGGGGGAGGGGGAGCAAGAGAGCTGCTGCAGGATATCGAGGAGACCCTAGTGAGAGCCTCATCTATAATGGATGAAGGGAACCCCCGTTTCCTAAAGAATGAGGACATTCCAATGACCTGGTATCATCTACTGTATCCGCTGTTCCAGGTGTCAACTCCTGTACATCGGCGAGACCAAGCGCAGGCTCGGCGCTCGTTTCGCTGAACACCTCCGCTAAGTCTGCCTTAACCTACCTAATCTCCCAGTTGCTCAGCACTTTAACTCCCCCTCCCATTCCTAATCTGACCATTCTGTCCTGGGCCTCCTCCATTGTCAGAGTCTTGACCCGAAACTTCGCCAATTCCTTCTCTCCGTAGATGCTGCCTCACCCACTGAGTTTCTCCAACATTTTTTGCAAACCTTCGATTTTTCCAGCATCTGCAGCTCTTTCTTGTTACCAAGTGAATAACCATATTCCAAAAACAGTTCATGCAATTGTTAATTATTTAATTGCACTGCACTGTGCTGACTGCTTTTCACCCAATCAGTTCTGAAAATGTAGTGAACTTGTAATTGGGGAAACATGAGCATTTTTTGGTAAAGGAAATGATACTGGGGGCCCATGCGCTTTCTGCTTTCACTTCTGTTTTTGTAATTTAATAATTGTTAAATTCTGAATCGTAATTTCAGACATTCTGAATTGTGGTTATGCTAACTATTGGTGCTAGTCAGATTTTAATGCAAGTCTTTTGTTCTTTGTTACAAATAGACGTGCGATGGATTTGTGCTTTGCCCTGGTTAATGGCAGCAATGTCCGAGGAATGATGAAAGAATTACTCTATTTTCTGGACCACTGTGACCCAGAGTTTAAGGCGGACTGTGCTTCAGGAATATTCCTAGCAGCAGAAAAGTAAGTGAGGAATTCAACGTAACCTAATCTTTGAATTCACTGGGATGTCACTGGTGGAGTCCCTTTGCGTTTTGAAAATGCCATTCTTGCTTTTGCGTTTATGCCTGCCTGTATTATGCCTCTGCTAAGGAGGTTGAAGCTATAAAAAAGGCAATCTTAGTTTGTTCTTAGACTATGTTTCATTCACATGCTTAAGCTTGTGCACAACAACTGTACAATTTTCTGGTTTTAAGTTATTTGATGGTTGTCTTTATCTAATTTTTCCTACAACAGTCACAATAATGTTGTTTGAATTGAGCAGTGAACTTCCTGTTCAATACAAAATCAACCTGCCCCAAATATAGGGTACTTATTCAAAGGCCAGCAGAGGATCACAAATGACTTCGAATGGTTCTGACTTCCCAACTATCGAACCATTTGCAATCTGGTCCCTCAACATTATCATAGAAAGATGCTGTTCCCAGTCCAACGATCTTCCAGGGCCTATCGAATGTCTTCCCATTCTTAAAGCTCAAAAGCATGGTATGGTTCCTGGGATGGGTATGAGGTCAACACCAAGATGCAATGGCTCTTTGACTATTATCGTTATTTCTAGTTCCTGAAACTATACCTTGTATCTTAGAGACCTCCTAAACCCAGTTGCAAAACAGGGTAGAAATATGGACACATTTTTAGATGCTTTCTGTGTATTTGTGAAACAAAATGTTTCTTTGCAGAAAGTATGATCTATTAATGTAAAAGTGCAGAATGTAATTTCTGTTAATGTTCATGCTTCTAATGCAAGGCCAAAATGTAGGCTTTAAAATATTGTGAATTAATAAGCAATTGTGCCCAATGTCTGGCAACTACAGTTCCCTCCATAATTAACAGTTGAAACGTTGCATGTAGGTGTTTGTAACAAACTGAGGTTGAATAGGAGCATGAAACTTGTTATGGGAAATGTAGAGTAAGGAGGACAGAGTTTGCTACTTTATAGATCCTGCTATTAAAATATGGGAATTATTGTTTTCTAATTTGCTGCAGTCAGTGTCGAATTGCTCTCAAGTCTCGGTGCAGTCCTGAGTTTCTCTTATTTAGGTGACCACAGATGGTTATGTGAGATAATTTTGGCATGTTTTAATACAATCTTGCACCTACAAGATGTTTCTTCTGCTATGTGTATTGAGTATTGGACATTATGCATTGGTAGGTATTAGCTGTGGCAGTTGACCACATAAAATGCAGTTAAATCATGATGGTCCAACTGAATCTGTAGGCACTATGAAGTCTTCTCCAATCCATCACTTTTCCTTAAGTATTATTGAATGTTGAAAGCCTGTATTAAATAGAATTTGGCAGTTAAGAAGATAACTGCTTGCAAAAGCATTGGTTTTTTTTCTATGTTTTACTAAAACCTGTGCTCTGACTGTCAAGGCCTGCTGGAGCTATTGGTTGCTAAACCATTTAACTCACCTTACCATTCCCATACCAATCTTTTGTTCTGCGTCTTCCATTGCTAGAGTGAGGCCACCTGCAAACCAGACGATTGTATTTCACTTCGATAGCTACAACCAATTGTATGAACATCTCCAATTGCAAGTTAAACCTCCAAAGTGGTGCATGCACAATTTTCCCACCATCTTCCATCACCCTGCTTCTTTCCGCTCCTCTGAATGCTCATCTCCCCTCCCCGAGGCCAATATTTCCCTCCCTTATGTTTTACATTTCACTCCTTGTCTTTCCTTATCTGACCCCCATTTTATCTCCTCTTTGTCTGTAGTCTTTATCTCTACCAATCTGCCCATCTCCCCCCCCCCCCCCCCCCCCCAAGCCCCCCAAGGCTTTCCCCATCCCCACCTTGTTTCCAGCTTTCTCTCTTCTCTCCCTACCCCTCCCTATTTCCTTCAGTCTGAAGAGGGTCCCAACTTGAAACATTGTCTGTCCGTTCCCTTCGCCTGGCCTCTGAGTTCCACCAGTACATACATTTTTGTTCATGATTTTAGGCTCTACAGTTTCTTGTGGTTCCATTTTACAGGAAAAGGTCACTTGCCCTCCAAATTACATGGATCATTGCCTAATAAGATGAGATAAAGCATTATGGGTGGCGAACTGTTTACCCATAAACACATATAGCACAAGGGCATATCTGAATCATACAGAGCAGGTTTTTTTAAAAACATGTTCGTACTCTGCGGTGGTTTACTCTACATTTCATTCCACAATATATTTCAGATGTATTAATGGCCAGCAACTGTTTGAACTTGGATCCAGTGACTCAAGGTTCAGAGGGGGCAAACTTTTTTGCAGTGCATCCAGGAGAGCTTTTGACACTCTATGTGGATAGACCAACGGGAGTGTCAGGAGGGGATCATTTTGGTAATGGTGACTATAACTCTGTATATTTCAAAGTGGTTATGGTACAAGATGATCTTGTGATGTGTAAGATTGTCAAAGGGGTTCTGCTAAATGCAGAGGTTGTCTGCTGAAAGGCTGTTTCTTCTGCATGGTCATAAGGTCATAAGTGATAGGAGTAGAGAATTAGGCCAATTGACCCATCAAGTCTACTCCACCATTCAATCATGCCTGATCTATCTCTCCCTCCTAACCCCATTCTCCTGCCTTCTCCCCATAACCTCTGTCTCTAGACTACATAAGTCTCTAGAGCAAATGAACTGAATTTTTATGCATGATCCTGTTTACTTCAAAATGGTGTATCTGTCTCAGGAATACAGCCTCAAGCCAGGGGTCAGCCACTTTGAATTGGGATGAGAAATTTCTGTTATACAGATTTGTGCAAGTCTTTAGAATTATCTGGTTCAAGAGTGCTATAGGTGCTTGGTCATTGAATGTACTCAAAGCTAAGATCAATCCATTTTTGAACATTGATTATGGGAATTAATTGAAAAAGTGGATGAAACATGCAGCTCAATCTTGACATTGAATAGCAAAGGAGCTTCAGGGTTCTGTTTAGCTTACACAAGCGATTACATTTTTATTTGTAAAATTGTCTTTTCTAGATACGCTCCAAACAAACGATGGCACATTGACACCATCATGAGAGTTCTCACCACAGTATGTATTACTTCCAGCAAATGCCTCTGATATCTGGAATTTAAAGTTGTTCGAACGTTAGAGGGCAGGTTCCAGTGCTGCAATGTTTTTTTGTTGTCCTTCTCAACAGGCTGGAAGTTATGTTCGAGACGACTCGGTGCCTCTGTTGATTCAGCTCATCAGTAATGCAAACTCCCTTCATGCATACATTGTGCAGAAGCTCCATCAGGCCATTCGTGTGGATATTTCACAGGCAAGTAGCAAAGTGTATTGCTTAATTTGTTAAATATAAATGTTGCTTGCATCTTCATAATATGTATTTGGCGTTTAATACATTGTGCTGTATTTTACACAATTTTAAATATTTATATTAAACCATGCTTAATAATATTATGGGCAGAATCCAGCCTGATTCTATTTTCCAGCCCTTATTTCATTGCCTTGTTGGCCAAAGCAATAGTCATGGCCAAATTCAATTTAACTTGCCACTGCCTTTTATTTTGAAGATTGTCTTGTGCCTTAGTCTTCCTAATTTGATTAATAGCAGATCTGGAAATATCTGGCTAGCTAATATTTCAGGCTAATGAGAATTTATTAAAAGATATATTTGAGTGACATTGTTAAAGTTGAAACAATCAATTGCTCCAAATCTTTCTCCCATTCTGTCAACCCCTCTTTGACTTTTTGCACAACCAAATCATCAAAATTTGCCTGAATAAAATCTGATCCGCAGTTGACTATGTTTGATGTGGGTGCATTTCTTTCTTGCAGCAACCTCTTGTGCAAGTTGCAGTGTGGTGTGTTGGAGAATATGGGGATCTTCTTTTGTCGGGGGAGTTTGAGGAGGAAACACCAGTTCAGGTGCAAATGCATTTTCTAGAATACAATAATATTATACTCCTGGAAAGACGTGACCTTTCCTGATTAAATAAATGGAGGTCTCGAGCAAATGAACGGAATTTTTCTGCATGATCCTGTTTACTTCAATACTTGTGTGTCAATTCTATTGTGCCTCATTTAGTTTATGCAAAGATAAGGCGTTTTGAAAGTTGGATGCTGTTAATCTAGCTGTTGTCATCTTCTGTAACTGAGTACTAACGCTGAGTTGCCTCCAGCATTTGTCTGACCTAATGAACTGCTGTACAACTAAAATAGTAAGATTAAACGAGAACTTACCAGTTTGAAGTTTGATCTGTATTTTATGAGGAGTTACGATGAGGGATTACGTGAAGAACCCGTTCAGCACGCATGCGCGGCATACTTCAAAGCAGCGGTGTGGAATCACAGATAGACACAGTTATTGAAGTAAACATAGTAAAGATAAGGAGACATCAGTTTATGAATTTGACCCATATTATTGAGGGTGGGAGCGGATGGCACGTAATCCCTCATCGTAACTCCTCATAAAATACAGATCAAACTTCAAACTGGTAAATTCTCGTTTAATCTTACTATTTTACTTCGGAGTCACGTGAGTGATTCCGTGAAGATTTCAAAGCTCTGTGATTTCAAACCGTGTAACAGTTATTACTACATCACTGCCGAAGTCTTTGAGGGAGGAAGTGTGTTATCGTAATCAACCAATGAATCTGTTTGTAGAAAAACACAATGGAATTTTTTAACAATAACAACAAAGAAATTAAATTGCTCCCCTGGGCTTAAATTAAATATTTGCAGTCTGGAAATCTTTCCTGCAAATAAAACAGGTTTTGCCAACGGCTTATTATAAAATTTCTGAACGGTCTTTCCCCCCACCATCCTGCTGTAGCCAGGATGTGGTTTATAGGCACGTCCATTCTTTTAGCCGTCGACGTGGATGCTGCCCTGGTGGAATGAACTTTGTACATGTTAGTTTTTATCCCAGCAGCTTTTAGCACTTGCTTGAGCCATCCCGAAATGGCTCGTCACCCGACCATAAGGTTTTTTATGACTGACCCACAAGGCTTTTCATCTCCCTCGAATATTTTGGTTGTGTCTATGTAGGATAGTAGGGTCATGGCACATAACCGTGTTTCTGGCGGGTAAGCCCGGAATTCCACGACTGGATTAGGTGTTCCTGGTCTGCTCTGTTTGACCGTTCCCTGGACAACGACAGAGATCTGGTCTGGAGCTGTGAGCATGGTGTCCAGTCGCAATAGGTGTAGTGACTGGACCCTCTGTGCAGCTACAAGTGCCATCAACATATGTGTTTTGAGCATAGATGGTTTCAGGTTGAGGGATCTGGCTGGTGGGCATCCCCTGAGGTATGTCAGGACCACACTGACATCCCATATATGGGTGTACCTTGGTCTAGGGGTTTAGAGTTGTAAATACCCTTCATTAGTTTGACCACCAGCTGGTGGGACCCCATGGCCTGTTGTCCTGGAGCTGGTTTTGAAATAGACAGGCAGGGCAATTCTAGCTGTGTTGATGGCTCTGTAGCTGAAGTCCTTCATCGTGGTGAAGGTTCACCAGGAATTCCAGTACGTTGGTAACTGTAGCGGTTGAGTAGGTGGTCCCTGTATCCAAGCAGTACTTCTCCCATTTTTTGATGCTGGACAAGTGCTGTTTTTCAGTGGATGTTCGGAGGGATGCTGACATGGTGTCGACGGTTTGTTATGATAATCCCAGTCCCAGAAGTGGTTTGTGCAGAATCTGCAACCCAGGAGTTTGATTTTTTCATGGCACGGGTGGCTTGTGCCCGACACTGGGTGTTAATAACTCTGGTTCACTGGGGAATACCATCGGAGTTTCAACAACCATGTCATGGAGTATTGGGAACCATGGCTGTGTAGGCCAATCGGGTACTATAAAAATACCTGAAGCAGAGTCCATTTGTACTGTGCGTAGTCCCCGACTGAAGAGGCAGAAGGGAGGAAATGCATAGAAGAAGAATTTCCCCAATCCAGCGCGAACGCATCTACCGCTGCTGCCTCAGGGTCTGGTTCCCAAGCGACATACATAGGTACCTGGTGATTTAGCCTTGATGCAAATAAATCGATATCTGGCGTGCCATATTGCTTGATACCTTTTGTGAAACATTTTTGGGGGTTTTTAACATCTATTCGATGTTGTCATTAAATTTATGTGACCTGGTGTCTGCCACTGTATTTAGCTTACCTGGCAGGTAAGTTACTGATAGCCAAATATGTCTTTGGACACACCATTGCCAAATTGTGTTGACCAACTTGTCGCATGATACCGATTTTATGCCGCCCATATGGTTAATGTAGGCCACCACCGTAGTATTATCTATTTATAACCGTACATGCAAGTGATGCATATTTATGCATATGCTTTTAAACCATAAAAAGTCACCCAAACATCTCTAGATAATTAATGCCCAGTGTAAGTGGTAACGATGATTCTGGGTTAGTCCATCTACTACTTGTGCTGGATATAGAGCTAGTTGCTCCCCAGTCTTGAGTACTGGCATCTGTTTGGATAACTGACGTAGGGTTAGTGATAATAATAGGCTAAAACTATGTCAAACGTTTTTTGCCCACCACTGTCGTTCTGATATTACTTCAGTGGGTAACTTCATGAAACGATCAATAATGACCAGTATGTCGTTTTAGGTACAAAGATCCGAATTATGTAGCCAGAAATGCTGCTACCATTATCCCAATTACTCTGTTACTTGTCGAGTAGTTGGTAGTTTGTTGACCATTAAATTGTTGCATGATTGTGCCAATTCAACTATGTTGTCTCTTGGCAATGTTACAGTCACGTAGACTGAATTAATTACGAAGCCCAAGTAGACCATGATAGAGGATGGCTTCAACTTAGATTTATCTGGATGTAAGACAACCCCAGGGTTTCGAATAACTGTTTGGTAGCTAACAGCTAACAAAGTCAAATTCATGGTCTTGCCTACCATTTAGGATCATCAAGATATGCCATGACAATATGTTTTTGTCTTCTGAATATTGCCAGAGTTGGTTTTAGTGTCTGGGTGACACTCTTGGGCTGATGTGAGCCCATTGGGTAACGCTTTAAACTGCTATAGCTGCCCCATCCAGGTAAATTTCAGGTATCTGCGATGATCCTAGTGAATGGTACTAAATAGTAAACATCTTTAAGATGAATGCTTGCCATGAAGTATCCTTTGGAATTTAGTTGTTTGGCAGTAACAACCGGTTCCATTTTGAAATGTATATACTTGACAAACATATTTAGTGAAGTTAAGTCAGTGATGATGCGACATCCACCATCTTTTTTGGATTTAGTGAATATATTTGATACGAATTGCAAGGGTTCAGGTTTTCCCATGATACCCCTTTGTAATATTCTCACCAGTTCAGCTTGTCCCTCTTGTTTCTTTAACGGAGAGGGGAAAAATACCCTCTGGGGTGAATGTTGACCTGGTGGCAATTTTTCTAGTATGAATTTTATTCACTAATGCCATTGAGTATATACTGATCACTCGTGTTAGTATTACTCTATATACTGGTAGGAACCAGACCCGCCTACCTCCATGGTTATGGGTATTCTTCTGTTTCCTGCTGGTCCAACGAGTGTTGCACGTCGTCTGACGTGGCGGTGACGTTGGGGGGTGGCACATTTTCCATTTGGTCCGCTCTGGGCCCTGGTCTAAAGAAGACGTTTGGTGATAGATGCGGACCCCGAGCTTTCATCAGTCCGATATGGTAGACGTTGACTGATGGATTCGATAGGGTGCTGCTGCGTAGGAATTACTGTTTTTGGTTACTCGTCCCGCCCTGCCCTCATGAGCCGAAAGTTTTGGAAACCTCGTGCATGCATATGCTTTGTGAGGTTTTTTCCCCCAAAGAGCAGTGGGTCTGGCTCAGTGGCTGGGGTATGCACAACCCTGCAATGTAGGATTTTATGGCAGGTCTTATGACTTGTTTACGAAGGTTGTGGTCATCTCCGTATTTGTCCATGGAACGAGGAGAAAAAAACGATGTGATGGCTGTCGTCAGGCTTTTAACGGCCTCCTGCACGTGGGGTTTCCGCGTAGCTGTCCACCACACCTAGCAGCTCTTCCTGTTCCTGCACCCCTTGCATACTCCCGAGATCTTCAGCCATTGCCCCTGTTCTTGACCAGCCCAGTCCTGGTCACCAAAGCTATCCTCTGGAAAGGAGGAAGCAATGGACAGTGCACAAGGCACTGTGGAGGGAGTGCCTGACCTCCCTCTGCGAGAGCGCCCCTCCTGGGGTGCACCTCGCTGGAGCTCCTGCTCCAAGAGCCGCTCCAAGCGGCTCAAGCGGCTGTCTCTCCCCCGCCTGGGTGGAGAGACGTCCCCGTCCGATAAGTCGGAGCCACCGGCCGGAAAGCCTCCTCCTTGGCTTGTACATCCAGCCCGCTGCTCAGGCGCTAGCGGGGCTGGGCTCGGTCGCGGTGTCGGGGTAGCGGGCCGCCCGGTAAGCGGTCCTACCGCCTTGTTGCTGCCCCCGCAAGATGAAACGCTCCTCCGTGGAGTCGAGCGTGGGGCAGGTCTGTGCAGGCGGCTGTCTTTCCTCCCGGGCGGGTGGAAAGACGTCCCGTCCGACAAGTCGGAGCCACCGGCCGGACGCCTCCGTGGCGTTACTTCCAGCCCGCTGCTGAGGCGCTAGCGGGCTGGGCTCGGCGCGGTGTCGGGATAGCGGAGCGCTGGGTTAGCGGTCCTACCGCCTTGTTGCTGCCCCGCGATGGAAAACGCTCCTCCGTGCTCCTCCGTGGAGTCGAGCGGGGGACAGGTTTGTTGCAGAGCCTTTCTTCTCTGCCGGACAGCAGAAGGCTCCCTGTGAAAGAAATCTGACGTCAGCTTACCTGACGGTCCGTTCTTTCACCTCCATAGCGGGAGAGCCCGACTCCCACTGTGCCGCTGTTGCTCTGCTGGACGTAATGCCGCGCATGCGTGCTGAACGGGTTCTTCACGGAATCACTCACGTGACTCCGAAGTAAAATCTAACCATGTGGGTCCACAATGTCCTGATTGTTCACGAGACTCCAGTCATCAACGTGTTTAACTCGAGCAGAATTGACTAGCGACCCATCAATTACTGTTTTTAATTTTGATGTAGGAAATTGTCAATATTAAATTGCTAAATATTCTTGAAAATTAAGTTGGATTTTAATAACTTGTGCTTGCTTAACTATGAATGGTCGAATTATGTTGCTGCATCTTTACCTATGTAGGTTACAGAAGATGAGGTGTTGGATGTTTTGGAAAAGATTCTGCACTCCAGTCTCTCAGCACTGTCAACCCGTGAATATGCCCTAACTGCCATTATGAAGCTTAGCACACGACTGCAGAGCAGCACAAAGTAAGTGGAAACTGTGTTATCTTTCCACCTCAAATATTAATTAGCTGGTTCTCTTTAAACAAAAGCAATTCTCCAAAGAGTGTTATGGCTGAGTGGTGAGCATCAGAGCGTGTATCCGATCAGTCATAGATCTCTTCTGAGAAGTTTATTTTTCACAAGGGAAAGTTAGTCAAAATGCTCATGCTTTTGAAGTAATTTTTATAATTGAGTAATGCAATTCTTGAGTAAATTCATACGTCATTAATTTTTACGGGTGCTTCAATGACAGTCTCCATGCAAGGCAAGGTCAAGAATCTTGCTGCAAACTCTTCACTTTTATTGACTTGTTCCCTACTGCAGCTGTGATGTAGTCTGTAGATTGTGTGGGTCGTCACATAATTCGTAGATTAGACTAGATTTTTACCATTGAGAAACTTACTTATTAAGATCTTATCTACTTTGACTTTTTTGGGGAAATAGCCTGCTTACCTCGCTGCCTACCAGTATTCTACATAGTCGATCATCTGATCTGACCACTGCATAAAGTAGTTCTAAAAATAAATGAAGCCCAAATGTGGCAGCATTCAGCCATTCGTTGACGAGGCAAGGAAAATGTTCTGGCCTGGCATTGTGAAGATTGCCAACAAGAGAGAGTCCAGCAACCTTCTCTCGACATTCAGTGATATCATCATTGCTGAATCAACATCCAGGGCCACTGTTGATCACACATTCAAGTGAACTGGCCACATTCTGTGGCTGTGGGAGAGATTGAAGGCTCCTCCTGGCGATTAGTTTATTTATTTAGCGAATGCAAAGTCCTTTAGCCAAGCAGTTGCCTCTTGATCTGCTGTATGAAGGGTGACAAGTCCTCCTTTGAGTCTTTGTTGAGGGCATGCTTCAATGATGTGTTGCATTGTTTGCTGCTCTCCACAAGCACACCGTGGGGTTGGGCTGCTGCCCCATTTGTGAAGGCTGGCCAAGCAGGGGCCATGTCCAGTCCTGAATAGCAAAGAAGATCAAAGCCATTGATGGTGTAGGCCCGCTTCCTCTGTGCCCAACGTGAGTCTCTTGGAGACAGATGACGTCAATGGAGTGTTGGTGGGCGAGGACTTCGATGAGGCGTCGCTTGGCTGCAGAGAGGCCTTCAACATTCAGTTGTAGTATTCGGAGAGCAGGTCCAACTGCTAGGTGCTCTTGAGGCTGGTCGTTGTTGCTGCTTTCGGCTTTGGGATAATGACTAGGATTCTTTGACTTGGCTCTCAGGCGTCGTCTGGTAGAATTTAGTCTGCTGGGAGGATCATTGGCTTCCCCAGGCGAGCCTGGGTACTGACGGGGGGCGCGACGAGAACGCTGATCCATTGGCGATTAGTGACGGGTAATAAATACAAAACACAGATCCTAAAAGAAATAATAAATAAATGCATCAGTGGATGACATGGTGGCACAGCTGGTAAAGCTACTGCCTCACAGCACCAGAGATCTGGGTTTGATCCTGACCTGGGGTGCTGTCTGTGGAGTTTGCACGTTCGCCTTGTGACTGCGTGGGTTTCATCCAGCTTTCTTCCACATCCCAAAGAGTTTGATTGGCCTCTGTAAAATTGCCTCTAGTGTGTATGAAGTGGATGAGAAAGTGGAATATCATAGAACTAGTGCGAATGGGTAATCGATGGTTGGTAGGGACTCGGTGTGCAGGACGGTAAGTGGGGGCACTGCGAGTCGGCTGCCCTGCCAGCAGCGTGTTCGTTCTTTTGCCTTTTTGTTTTTTTTGTTGTGTCTAATGTTAGTTTAGGCGTCCTTTGGTGTGTCTTGTGTGGGGGGTGGTGGGGTGGGATAAGGGGGGGAACTGCTTTCGGTCGCCTCCTCGACGGAGAGGCGACTTTTTTCATATTGCCTCCCCCTCGCGGCCTAACAGCATGGATCAGAGCGGCCCTTCCTGGGGCGAACCCTTGCCGGGGGTTGCCAGAGAGGAGTGCTACGATCGCTGGCCTGGAGATTTTGGCATTATGGGGCTGTGATCTGCAGAGCTTCTATATGTGGCTCTACAACCACCTCTGGCAGCACATGACAGCACCTCTGCTGATGGCCACCAGAGGGCAAAAAGGAGCATGAGATAGCTTTGGCAGATAGCTTTGGCGGATAAAAGTAAAAAAAGAATCCAAAGGGATTCTACAAGTATATTAAGGGCAAAAGAGTAACAAAGGAGAAAATAGTGCTCCTTAAAGATTAATAAAGTTGTCTATGTGAGGTACTGGAGATAGGCAAGGTGTTAAATTAATATTTCTCACATGAATTTACTGTGGAGAAAGGCATGGATGCTTGGAACTTGCAGTTCACAGTGATGTCTTGAACTAAATCCACTGTAGACCAGAAAGTGCTGAAGGCCTTAAAATGCATGAACTTAGTCGGCATGGATTAGTTGTACTAAAGGGCCTGTTTCCATGCTGTATAGCTCTGACTGGCTCAATGTCAATGTGCCTTTTGAAGCTAATACTCCATAATCCAGGCAGCATCCTGATAAACACAAAGTGCTGGAGTAACACAGCGGGACAGGCAGCATCGCTGGAGAGAAGGAATGGGTGATGTTTCGGGTCAAGACACTTCTTCAGACTGCCTTCGTGGTAGATCCCATGAGTCGTAATCTTCTGGATTTTGTCAAATGCCTCACTAAACACCACTAAAGATATAACTACTTTGGAGAGTTTCTTCTGTTTACGTTTACATGCCGGAGGATGTTTCACTTCAACTTGTGATTGTTTGCAGTCGCATCAGAAAGGCAGTTTCTATCTATGGAAGCAGCTTGGACGTTGAGCTTCAACAGCGAGCAGTGGAGTACAGTGCACTCTTCATGAGGTTCGACCACATGAGGTAAATGAGGCTACATTGTGCGTTTATGGAAATGAAACACAAATAGAAAAACACTTTTTCCCATTGTCCTTTGTGGTCTTTCCTCCCAGCCTCGGATCTGGGAACGTTTCTTGAACTATTATTGTGTTGACTGGTTTTGATGGAGTTTTGCTAGCAGTTATCCGCTCATGCTATGAGTGAAGTCTAATGACCCACCTCATTTTTCTTTGCCTCCTGTGTATCTTTTGGTACTTGACATCCCTGATCATTTCACCTGGGCTCTGACAGTGAACATCTAACTTAGTTTGTTGTGGGATATAGCCCAAGCAGTCACCAGCTAGTATACTGATTAAGTATACTGATCAGTCTTTGTGACTGCAGTAAGGTTACTTGAATTATTCTCATCGTCATAAGGTTACAGAAAGGAACATTCCTCAAAGGATGGCAGAAGTAGCGTCTTTGGCTCTAAGGCAGATATATGTATATTTTTGATGGGTAACAGATTACCATGGGTAGATGGGATTGACGGAATTCCGTTTATGTACTGATCAGCCATGATCTGATTCAGTTGCACAGCTGCCATGAAGGCCTTTTAATGCTTATAGTTAATATGAATCTTGTGCTGTTTGTAGACCAGCTTTACTGGAGCGCATGCCTCTCATTCAAAAGACTGGTACCAATGGACCTATGAATGCTACGATTCATGGTGATGAAAAGGAGGAAGGGGGGAACTTACCAGTACAAGAGCAGCTGTCCCAGCAAGCCCAGGTATGAAGATTATACCAGTAGGTATGTTGCAAAGCCTACCTGAAGCGTCGTTGAATATCTGCCGCTGAGGTTTTGCGCGATTTTGGCGCCGTTTAGAGGGGGCGGGTTTAAAACGCGATTTTCTCTAGGCTGTTCCAATCGAAAATGTTCAGCCTAGTTAATTATTAACGAAAAATCGCTGATAGACCCCGTCGCAAAAGCTATTATTAGGTTTAAAGGCCTTGAATAATAGTTATAGTAGTTTAAAAATCAATCTCTAAACCCGCGACAACCGCAGGGTCTCATAAAGAAAATAGCAGAAGGTAGGTTGTATATTTTTACATTCAAAAGGGCTTCTAAAGATCCTTTTATACAAAATTTAATATTGCGAGTAGCTCAATTTGGGCAAATTATATCGCGCAGTATTTTTCTCGGCATTTGAGGCACAAATCTACCGCAATGTGAACGTTCTAAACCAGCGCGTTCCACAGGGACCCACTGGAAAGCTGATTTAAATGGGCATTTATTTACAGCAATTGGACACTAAATTCCTTCCATTTGGCCTATAAATTAATGTAAATGAGATTTAAAAATCATGTTTTATTGTGAATTATTTGTGAATATTATTTGGACATTTAGGCTATTTTAAAAATGTTAATCATTTATTAAGAAATGGATAGATGTTTAGATCTAGTAATTGAAGTCTGAAATTAGCTACAATTAGGTAACTAACTAATTATATGCTTTAATTTCAGGTCATCCAAGTAAGATTATTTTATATTTGTTTCAGAATGCTTCAATCTATGATAACTGAAAATTTCATTCAGTTCTCTTAATTTTCAGTCAAAGTTTAATTAAAAATCAGCACAACTTAAGCAATATACTGGAGAGGACAAAAGTTTGGTCCACTAATTTAGCTCAACTGCATGTGACCAAAAGCACTAAAAGAAACATGAAAGGAATTGATAGGGTGTCTGTGCAGGGTCTTTTACCCAGGATAGGGGAATCAAGAAATAGAGGTCACATGTTTAAGGTGAGAGAGAGGGAGAAAGAGAGAAGATCTAATAGAAACCAGAGGGGCAACTTTTTCACTCAGAATGGTGGGTATATGGAATAAGTTGCCAAAGGAGGTAGTTGAGGCAGGTACTATAACAACATTTAAAAGACTTGGGCAGGTACATCGATAAGAAAGCTTCAGAGGAATATGTGCCAAATGCTGACAAGCAGGACTGGCTTGGATGATCAGCGTGGACAAGCCTGGCCTGTTTCTACTCTGACTATGACACATGATGTATTCTGGTTGGGGGCAATGGTATCCATCACCAAGTCCCTTGGCAGCAACACCACTGACTGAGTCTTAAGGACTCTGCTGTCAAACCTGATCTACAGCAGACAGTAAACTTCTTTGACCTCACAAATCTGTCGCTGACATTGACAGCATTGGTTGAAATGAAGATGCGAGGAACTGCAGATGCTGGTTTACAAAATAAATAGTGCTGAAATAATTCAGCAGGTCAGGCAGGATCTCTGGAGAACATGAATAGGTGATGTTTTGGGTTGGGAAGTGACACTGCATAATTCTTGTGGACACAATCGCCTATCATGCTGAGAACATTGTGGGACATGACAAACATGTTAAATGATAGACTTGTACGGTCATATGGTCATATGAGTAGAATTAGGCCATTCGGCCCATCAAGTCTACTCTGCCATTCAACCATGGCTAATATATCTCTCCCTCCTAACCCCATCCTCCTGCCTTCTCCCCATAACCTCTGACACATGTACTATCTTGATTATATCTATAACAGATCTGGCAATGCTAAATTGGGTATCCATGAGACATTGTAGATCATCAGCAGAAATCAACTCTGGGGCGTCACTGGTAGAGCTGCTGCCTCACTGTGCCATAGTTTAAGGTGGTAACCCATAAACCCGGGTTCGATCCTGATCTTGACTCCTGTCTGTGTGGAGTATGCACGTTCTCCCTGTGATCGCTTGGGTTTTCTCCAGATGCTCCGGTTTCCTCCCACATTCCAAAGGTGTGCTGGTTTGTAGGTTAACTGGCCCTATGTAAATTGTTCCTAGTGTGTAGGGAGTGGATGCAAAAGTGGGATAACATTGAATTAGTGTGAATGGGTGATCGATGATTGGCGTTGACTCCGTGGGCTGAAGGACTTGTTTTTATGCGTAATTCTGAACTAAACTCCACCAAAACCTGTAATCTAACGGCCTAGCAACTCTCCCACGATAATCAAACAAAGGAAACAACACTCATTAAATATGGAGTTCAGAAGAACATGCTGGGAAGAGCACCAGGCATACCTATAAATGAGGTACAACTTAGAGTGGCAGCAATAAAAAACTACTTGCATGTAAAAAAGCTAAAGCAATATGGTAAATGAAGCTAAGTGATCTTGCAAACAATAGAATGGGCGTAAACTCTGCAATTGAACAGCTAATGGGAAGAGGAGACTGCAAGAACATCTTTAGTTTTAATAGAGGGCTCATGATGTCAATGCTAAAGAAAATGCCCCAACCGATGAAGGCAAGCATACCATATCCCTTCTTTACCACTCTGTCTACTTGTGTTGCCACTTTCATGGAGCTATAGACTTGGACCCCAAGATCCCTCTGTACGTCGCTGCTGTTAAGAAACTTGCTGTAACTTAACTGTATACTTTCCCCATCCATTTTACCTTCCAATGTGCAACACTAAATACTTACTCGGATTATTTCCATGTACCATTTCTCTCTGACCATATCTGTAACTGGTCTATATCCTGCAGTATCCTTTGGCAGCCTGCTTCGCTGTTCACATCTTCACCAGTTTTGATGTCATGTAGAAAACTTATCGACTAATTGTCTACATTTACATCCAAGTTTTTGTTTCTGGGCCACCTCCATTGCCAGAGCAAGGCCACTTGCAAACTGGAGGCACAGTACCTCATATTGTGCTTGGGTATCTCATATTGGCAGACGTCAGTCTGCCCATTTGGCCATGATTATCATACAATGGAATAACACAATAAGGGAAAGGAACCAGTCTAATACAAGTGGTAGTGCTCATTACTTCTGCATACTTGTGTCTGGAGTGTATACACCCTCCCAACAGCACCCCTTGCATACGTATCTGAGGTCCACTCGCCCTCAATCACCTGTATACTCATACCTGGAATGTACACATGGTCCCAACACAGCGATCTCTGTAGTCAAGAGTTGAGAATATGCCTAGTTCATTTGATTACATTGTACCTGAGATGGGCTAAATTCATGTATTTTACACCACAGTATTTTGTTTCAGGTTAACAATTTGTTGGATCTGCTTGATGACAGCAAGCCAACTGTATCACTGCCTGAAGCAAGCAAAGTACATCAAGCAAGGGGAGAGCTGCTAGATCTTTTAGATGGGTTGAACATGCCAGGTGAGCAAACATCTTTGTAGGACAAGTGTCCATTTAATAATATACGTGCTAAATGAATGTAAGATTTTCCTTTCATATATGAACAAAATTATATGCAAGAATGAGTTTTGGAGGATTTTGTGAGGGAAAGAAAGGAAAGAAAAGTAGAATGAATTTAGTGAAAATAGACTGTGGGACCCATTGGGTCCCATTTGTACACAGGAGGCCTGATCCCCCAACGCAATATTCCACCACTCACGCATAGTCCCCAACTGCGCAGGCGCGGCTGACGGGTTCCCGTTGTGATGCACCCCCTTCCACCTCCCGCCCACGCACTCACTCCATCCCCCCCTCAACCCCCCCTCCAACCGCCCACATCCACTTTAGCGGCTCTCCGGCAGCCCAGCCATTCCCACCCATTGGGTTCCCACATCCATGTAAACCTTTAACATGGGTAAAACTATGTACCTGTCTGTGACTTTTAAATGCTGTTATTGCCCCTGCCTTAACAACTTCTTCTGGCAGCTCATTCCATGCACCTACCACCCTTTATGTGAAAATGTTGCCCCTCGGATTCCGATTAAATCTTCACACCCTCTCCTACAACCTATGGTTCTTGATTCCACTATCCTGGGAAAAAGACATTCACCCTATCTATTTCCCTTTATAAGCCTCAATAAGATCATCCCTTCTGGGCCTGTCCCACTAAGGCGACTTTTTAGGCGACTGCAGGAGACGATGCAGTCGCCACATGTTCGTGGGTGGTTGCCGGGGAGTCGCCTTCATGGTCGTGAGGAGTTCCCGCATTCTGGGAACTAGTCGCCGCCTCAGAATGAAGCTGCCATGGAGAGTAGCGGGAATTCTCGTGCCGTAGGTGGGTTGCCAGGAGGTCGAAGGTTCTCGTAGGTTGTAGCAGGTGCTGACCGGAGAATTTCATTGGCTCATTGGGAAAAATAAACGCAAGCAGTATTTTTAGAGCCAAGGCTAACCGAATGTTAAATGTCCGCCGAGCTTCACAACCGTGTATCTCTGGCTTCTTAAAAGTTGTCTCCACTCCTTCTCCCCCATTACAGCGCCAACCTTCCTATTCATCGCGGTGTGTGGCTATATCACAATGGCTTTGCACCGTGAGAATTTCACTCAGACAACGCTCCCCCAGCTTGCCCTGTCCCCCGCCTGCATAACGGGCTGGTGAATGAAGGTGTGTGTGTGTTTGTTTCACTTTGACTGCCGGCAACTTGACAGTCGCCTGAAAAATCGCCTAAGTGGGACAGGCCCATTAGCCTCCTGAGCTCAAAGGAATAAAGTCCTAATCTGTCTAATTACTCCCTGTAGCTCAGAGCTTGAGCTACATAACGAACAACATCAATACTCAATTCCCCAACTGATGAAGGCCGGCATACCAAAAGCGGCCTTCACGACCCTATCTAACTGCGATACCTCTTTCAGGGAATCATGTACTTGTACTCCTAGATCACTCTGACCTACAACACTCCCATGGCCCTATCGCCAACTTTGTAGGTCATGCCCTGGCAACACTTATCTGAATTAAACTTCATTAGCTATTCCTCAGCCCACTTGTCCACCTGTCAAGATCCTTTTGTAATTCTTGATAACCATTTTCAGACTACGATTAGGCAACTAATTTAAAGAACTATTGATGTGTGCCATTATTTAATGCTTAACTAATTAAGCATAAATAATGCTTAGGATGATGGTTCCATAACTTTAAATTTAATGTCGGAGAATACTGATTTAAAAAAAACTCTTAGAAAATCAACCGAATGCCTGAAGGATTATAAATGATTTTGTAGATAACATTTTATGATAAAGATTTTAAAAAGTCAAATGTTTTAGTTTTACTCAGTCTGGTTAAAAATGTATTTCAGATTTGCAGTCATCAGGTCTGTCAGCTGGGCAGCCACAATTACTTCCAGATGGCATTGCTCCTCCCAGTTTTCAGAATGCTTCCAATTCAAAGCAAGGTAAGGTGTAATAAATCCAATACTGGACCAACGTGTACAAAAATAGAGCTTTGCCATATTTTCTAACCTCGATGTGGTCTAAGCTCGTTGTGACGTTTCCATTTATTCTGAGACATCCAGATGCATAGATGATGTTGTTGTCATTGTAGTGAATAGATGGTGAGAACTATTGGAAAAGCAAACTAAGTGGTTAGCTTGGTTAGCCTAAAAACTGCTCTTGAGCGCTGGAATCTGAATTTATGAATGCCAGTCAGAGGATGCAGAAATTCGACTTTTACCAGTTGCATCAGAACTATCCAACCATTTTCTCTTTTATCAGCATCCACTTTGAGATTTTTGAAACAGTGGATCCCATTTCATGGGAGCTATTGCTTATTTAGTTTCCACTGAAAGATGTTGGATCTCTGCATTTTGCTATCTTGGTTAATCCTAACTTTTCTTGTATGAACATTATGAAGTTCCTGCTAGAACGTTCTCTAACAATATGGAATGGCTGTGAAAGAGCAGCACTAGAGAATTGCCTTATTTATTGTTCAAAAAAAATCCCTGAGTGAAGCTTTGGAAGCAAAGTGCTCTTAATAATAGCTTCTACGCATTACATGATTGAGCATTGCAAAATGAACTCTTAGGTAGACCAATTCATAAAGGAAATTGAAACCATGAGGTTAACAGTTCAATTGGCCAACATTTCTCAATAATGCACATTACAGAAACGCAACAGTTTGAGCTGTTGCCAATTGCCCTCACCACCCAGGTTTCATCTCTAGCTCAGGATGCTGTCAGTATGGACTTTCTACGGTATATTGTCCTTGGTGTAGCTGGGCAATAGATGATGTTGTTGTACTAGTGGAAGCATGAGAATGGATAGTTTACAGGGAAATATGGGGGAGCAGGACTGATTGTTTTGAGCACCTAATCAACTTAATGGGCCAAATGACCTTGGTTGTAAGGCAATGTACAAATCTGGACATCTGTGCTACCTTTCTGTCTCTAAAATGACTTGCACTGAGTATGTGGCTGCTATGATGGCCATTAAATTGAAATTCTTTTCATTTTTTCTGATATCATTGGAATCCTGACAAAGCTGTTTCTAAATAGAAGTTCAAAGATTTAGAATGTCTAAATACAATTAAGGAATATTATTTGGAGAAACTCAGCGGGTGCAGCAGCATCTGTGGAGCGAAGGAAATAGGCAACGTTTCGGGCCGAAACCCTTCTTCAGACTGAAGAGGGTCGAAATGTTGCCTATTTCCTTCGCTCCATAAATGCTGCTGCACCCGCTGAGTTTCTCCAGCTTTTTTGTGTACCTTCGATTTTCCAGCATCTGCAGTTCCTTCTTAAACACAAGGAATATTATTTGTTCCAGGTATTCCTTCCATCACCGCCTTCAATCAAAATGGGCTGAAAATAGAGTTTTCTTTTGAACGTTCCAAAGCAAACCCTAATATGCTGTTCATTACCCTGTGCGCATCAAATTCCACTGAGATAGATATGAGCAACTTTGTTTTGCAAGCTGCTGTACCAAAGGTGAGTTTTGGATAGGTTATCTATTGTTTAGGTGTTTAGTATGAAAAAGTGGAAGTTGACACATGAAGAGTTTTTTTACCCCTGGATGGTGAGTGTCTTTGGGACTAGAAACTCTGCTGATATTGCTGCCAGTGTCATCATTCTGCCCTTCATTTGGGTTAAGACCACCTACTTCACTTTGCTACTAAACTTTGAATACCAATATTTCTTTAGTTTCTCCAGTGTCCTGTTAGGCCCCCCTTGTCCATCGGACCCTATTCCAACTTCCTGATATAACTCCCTTGCTTTATAAATTGTTCCCTCTTCTTGGATGCAGTTGCTGAGCTAGCAGTTTAGAGGCCTGGATTAACAGTTCAGAGAAGCAAATTCAAACCCTTCACACCAGCTGTGGAATTTAAATTTAGTTCATTTAATATATTTTGGAATTAAATGTTATGAAAAGCTACTGAGTCTTGAATTTGTGACATCCCAACTGCTTTACAATCTGTCATCTGGTGTTTCTTTGACTTCAGATCTATGATCTAGATTTATATTTGTTCTCTGCAATGACCCGTCATTCGGTTGTTTTAAAGTGCCCAAGTTAGCACATGGTAAGAATATATCTGGACAGGCCAGTCCTATATTGACTTGAATAATAAAATTGCTAATGGTCCGACTGATTTGAAACTCATAAGTGTTATGAGAGCTATTTCAGGGGTGATTTAAGCAATAGCCGGAATTTATCATACTCAGATTCTATTGTGCAGCCAACCGGGTACATTTCTCCATTAGCTATATATGCTGTCTCGTTGACAGGGCAGACGCACCAGAACAGACACACAATAGAGTGAAGGAGAGGCAGGAGTGAAAGGGTCTGATATGTCTTCAACATTGGTTACAGACCCCAAGAAGTCTCATGGCACAGGTTAAACTTAGACAAGAAAACCTACTCATGATTACCTTCCGACAGTCTTACGAGGCTTAATGATTCAGTGCTCCTACATGTTGAATAGGACACAAGGATGTGAGGCTTTTCCATCCCACATCAGGAAAGTATGAGGGCCTTCCTTGAATGGAGACTCAACCACTCATTTGATTGGCAGAGTGGCCCTTATGCTCAACAACTTCTCCTTTGGTTCCACTCTTTTCCCAGTAGCTTTGGACCTCACTTGGGTGCCAACTGTCTTTTTGTTGAATGCGTGGAACAGACCTTGTTCCAATCTTATTCAGGACCCTTTCTCCAACTTTCTCCAATATGTTACCAACCGCTTTGGTACCACATCTTGCACTTGTACATAATTCAAATGTCATCACTTTTTCTGCCAATTTCTATTCTGCATTCACATATATGTGGTCCTTCTCTGAAACTTCCCTTGCCTAGCCAATAACCTTGTTTACAAGCATACTGATTCCCACAGCTACCTTGACTATACATCCTCTCACTGCGCAAAGGATATAATTCTTTTCCCTCTGTTTAATTCTCCATTGCTTTTGTTCTAGTGATGAGACCTTCTGCTCCGATGTCACTGTAATGTTCTTATTCCTGAAATATGACCCCCTCTCGACCACAGTGGATGGAGTTCTCAACTGCTTTTTCAGTCTGAAGAAGGGTCGCGACCCGAAACGTAACCTATTCCTTTTCTCCAGAGATGCTTTCTGGCCCGCTGAGTTACTCCAGGTTTTTGTTTCTATCTTTGCTTTTCCTTTACTTCCTGCACCCCCACTTCCCTCGGAGCAGAACAAAGGCCAAATTGTCCTGTACTCACTCATCTTCCACCCCATTTGCCTTTGCAGACAGCATCAATTTCTGCCAGATCCAACATGATTGCACCACCAGTCACACCACATACTCTCCTTCCCTTTGTGCTTTATGCACAGATTCCTCACTTTGTGACTCTCTGGTCCACTCTTCTGTCCACACTCGCCACTTGATGTAACATAGCACCTCACGTAGTAGTACCTGTCTAATCACCCTTTTCCTTTCCCACCATCCCAAGGCCCCACGCAAACATACCAGGCGAAGCATTGATTTGCTTGCACTTCCAATACAATGTTCTGCATTTGGTGTTCATAGTGTGATCTGTAATATATTAGGCAAACCAAATGGAGATTAGGTGATCGCATCATGGAACACCTATGCTCAAACTGCAGGAATGAACCTGATCTTCCAGTTCCATGCCAATTTAATTCTCAAACACACTCCCTTTCTAACCTATCTGTCGCCTCCACTGCCATGGTAAGGTGTAATGTAAATGAGAAAACCAACATCTTATCTTCCATTTAGGCACTTTTGCAACTTTCTGGAATGAACATTGAATTCTCCAACTTCAGGTAAACCCTTCTCTCGTCATTTCCCTTAATATTTACATCTTTCTCACCCCACTCTTTAAAATGCCTTGCTAACAATTAGCACTCATGCTCCTTTTCTAACCTATCTTAACCTATCTCTATTTGGTCTTTCGACTTGTAACTCACTTCTTCCAATGTCTCTGCTACGAAAACTGCAAAAATGCCACTCTTTCCACAGTTCTGAGGATGAGTCTGACCCAAAACACACACCCTTGACTGGATTCGATACTGGCTAAGTTCTTCCAACATTTGTTTTTAATTTCACATTCCAACATCTGCAGTTTTACTTGTTTGTCATCATATTTTCTCTGTGCAGTACTCAATTCCAATTTCAACTCCTCCAGAAAATGGAGCAAATCATGCTCCATCTAATAGCAGAATCTAGGCAGAATAGTAGATTAGATTAGATTAGATATAATTTATTGCCACACAGCCAGGCTGGTGGAAATTTGGGTTGTCTGCAGCGATACAATAATAAAGAACACACAACCACAATAAAACTGTAACACAAACATCCACCACAGCATTCATCACTGTGGTGGAAGGCACAAAATTTGGCCAGTCCTCCTCCATTTCCCCCCCCGTGGTCAGGACCAGTCAGTCCAGGATCGGCTCTTCCTCACCGGAGACCGCGGCTTTAAGTTGTTGTAGGCCGCAGGCCGGCGGTCAAGATTTAAAGTCCCCGTCGCAGCCAGAAGCACCGTAGACTGCAGGGCCGGCGGTCGAAGCTCCCCTCCAGGGGTGATGGTAAGTCCATGCCGGCCCCGCGGTAGAAGTTGGCCGCGGGCCGTCAGTGATGGCTTCTTCCCCCGGGTCCCCCGCGAGGGATCCCGGGCTGTAGACGTCGCACCAGCTGGAGCTCTGCAGACCGCGGCTTCAGGCTGCGATTTCAGGCTGCCGGCTGCCCCGGGCCAGCGAAACGGAGCGCTCCCCTCCAGCGAGCCCCAGCGAGGGCTCACCCGCTCCACGCCGAGAGTCCACGCTGCGCCCGCCGCTGAAACCCCGGGCGCGTCTCCGGGAAAGGCCGCGTCGATCCTTGATGTTAGGCCACAGGGGAGGCGACCTGGGAAAACTTGCCTCTCCGTGGAGGAGGCGACCGAAGCGGTTTCCCCCACACCACCCCCCACATAAAACACACGAAGAAACATTAAATACAGACTTTAAAACATACTAAAAAAAAAAAAAAAGGTTGAAAAACTGACGAGCTGCATGACATGGCTGCTGCACAGAGCAGCGCCCCCTAGCATGAGCTGATGTGTGTGTTAATGTTATTTGCTGCATGTGAAGTAAGGGCCATCTCCAAAATGTCTAACCACCTACCTTTGTAATTCATTAATACTACTGTTGACAAGGTTCCCACCATCATTGTCCTTGCTTGCAAGAGCAGTTCAGAGCTGGGAATTGTAAGCAATAGTTTGCCTCCTGATTTTTTCCAAAGTTCTTCGACCATCTGCAGGAAATGTCAAGAGTGCGCTCCAACCTCTCAAAAATCTTGATACTATCCATGTCTGCAATCTGCTTGATTCATACTCCATTCACCACCACAAATACTAGCCATTCCTCTATAATAGCAGAGTGAATCATCAAAATTATTTGCAGTTAATAGTCTAGAACACGCCCGACACCTCCAAACCCATGACCTCTAACCCCCCAGAATGACAAATACAGTAGGCATATGGGAACTTCACCACTTACAGGTTGCCTTCCCAGGGGAGTTAGCCTGTCATGGAAATAGCTTGCCTTTCCTCCATAACTAGATCTAAATCCTGGAATTTCCTGCTGTGAGAATGTTTTTAATAGGATGGCAGAAGTTTAAAAAAGGGTCACCAGCGATGAAATGTCACCTATCCATTCGCTCCACAGTTGCTGCATGACCCACTGAGTTACTCCAGCGCTGTTATGTCAAATCTTTTTTTACATACACGTCAGTACACCTCACGTTTTTTCCCATCTTATTGCAGCATCATGGTGAATGGTGGGTTGGCCTCTATGGGACATACGAGGAGCCATCCAGATTTGATTTAATAATTCCTGCATTTAGCTGCTGGTTAGAGCAACATCTTGTTGTAATAAAAACAAAAAATCCTGGAAACAATTAGCAAATCAGACTGCAATTGTGGAAAGAGAAATAGAGTTAATGTTCAAAGTCAAAGATACTTTCGCAGAAATGGAAAAGTGAAAAAAAAAAGTTTGGTTTAAGTTTCCGAGAGGATGGGGAGAGATGGATAGGACAGTGAGGTCAGGGTTGCCGTGGTATTGAGATGCAGCAATCATCTGGTTAACGGGTTAATGAGGACAGTTAATGATTAAAAAATGGAACAAACGCTGAGCTGAGGACAATTCAAAAGTGAGATCAGAGACAAAGGAAATGAAAATGTCCAAAATGTGGGGTTGTGAGACCTCGACAGGTCAGGTTGTGCTAATAGAAAAAACTGAGGCAGTATCACACAACTTGCAGTAGAAATGGCCAGTTTTGATATCGGCAAATATCCAAAATTGTAGAATGTAATGTTGACTCCAGAAGGCTTAAACATGAAGATGAGGTGCTGTTCCTCAGGCTTGCATTGAGTATCATTGGAACAGTGCAGGTGTCGGAGAAATCAATCTTTTACTTAATTTTACTTGCATTTATTTGGGGTCTATTCTTGTCCCTGTTTTCCTTACCCTTCCTGTCGTGAGTTATGTTTCTTCCCGTGCTCTCTTGGCGTTCTGCCTCAGGTCTGGGTCACAGCCAGTATTTTCCCATCGAGCAGGATTTTCCCTGTCCGGATTCCGTTTATTATTGATCCTGCCGACTACGCCAGATTGTCAGGGAAATCAATCGAGGACTCGGACTTATGGAGAGCGAGAAGTTCTTCCGTGATTCATGGAGGAACTGACCCGGGAGAAAGTTCCTCAAGAGTACAGATGGCACCGGTCTATATACTGCCGAACAAACAATTGTATGTCCAGACTACCACATATCTTAGTTCCTTAATCAGCTTAGTCGGGGAGTTGCGATTTTAACAAAACCGCCTAAATTACATTACTCAGACCCGTATATATGCAGATAATAACATCACGCACAAAGAAACAGATATCTGTACACAATGCTCCAATCATTCGGCCAAGGCTTTCCTAAGAACAATGTGGCATCTTTAGTTTCAACAGGCAGAACAGTTCAAGTTTTGCAAAATTCTCTCACAGCAGGACACCATGAGCTGTGCAGGAGGTGATGGTGTGCATTGGGCTAGAAAATAAAAGGGCAGCAACAGGGAGCTCTGAGTTGCTCCTGCAGACAGCACGTGCTCCACAAAGTGGCCACTCAATCTGGTTATTTTCTTCAATTGTGAACAGTGAATGCAACACACTAGATTTAAAAAAATCTGGTAATTTATAAAGAGGTGAGGGGGACACTCTCTCCACTTAATGCTTGCTATCTACCCTCTTCACTCTCAGTCAAACCAAAACATTGACAATTCCTTCCCCCCCCACACAGATGCTGCTCGCCCCACTGAATCTCTCCAACAGATTTCTTGATGCTCCAGATTCAAATAACCCATCTCATGTGTCTCCAGAGTTACACAGCACAGAAACGGTCCCTTCAGCCAACTCATCTATGCCCTCATGAATTTATAAATCTAAGGTTACACCTTGGCCAAGCGCTCCAGAGAGAAATGTTGTGGTTTATCCAGCCTCCTTATGTCAAGCCCTCCAGTCCTAACTTGTGAATTTTTTCCTGCACTCGTTCCAGCTTAAGACATCCTTCCTATTGCAAGACAATCAGAACTCTGCCCTTACCAAAGTCGTGTAGAGCTGCATCATGACTTCCTATCCCAGTCTTATTCTTAAAACAATACCCTTTTTTCTAAGCGATGCCTCTTGGAGATCTTCTTGAGTGTAAGGGTATTTATATGTTTCTTTTTAGATTGAAGCATGTATTTTATTTCTCCTTACCCGTCCCATCCGGATGTAAAGATTCTGTGGTGGATTTGTAAGAGGTTTAATACGTGTTGCAACTCATTCTAAAGATATAAATGCTGCTGGGACAGGTTAACTGTTGTCCATGGAGACAGATCTACTTACACTCTTGTTTCCCTTCCGAGTTTCAATAATATGGAACAGTCCATGATCATGATGCCAAGACCAAACCTTAACTGCCTGCACATAATGCATATCTCTGTTCCCACCATATTGGTGTGCCTTTCCAAAGATTTCTTAAATGCCACTACCATATCTGCCTAAACCATCATCCCTGGCAGTGCATTCCAGACACCACCTTTAGCAAGTTTAAAAAAACAACTTGCACTACACATCTACTTTAAACTTGGCCCCTCAAAGCTTAAATGTATGGCCACTGGTATTTGATTTCTCCATCCTGGAAAACTGTTCTGACTATTCACCCTATCTATGCCTCTCATCATTTTCTATACTTCCATCAGGTCTTCCCACATCCTCCAATGTTCCAGGGAAAACTATTCAAGCCTGCCCAACCTCGCTCTGCAGCTAATATCCCCTATTCCAGGCATCGTTCTGGTAAACCACCTCTGCACCCTTTCCTCCATGACCTTCCTGTATTGGGACGACCAGAACTGCATGCAATACACCAAATACGGCCAAAGCAAAATCCTGTAAAGCTACATAATGACTTCCTGGCTCTTATACTCAATCTGCTGACCAATGAAGGCAAACATACCATATGCCGTCTTTACCACTTTATCTATTTGTATTGCCACTTTCAGGGAGTCATGGATATGGACCCAAGAGCCCTCTGTACATTAATACTGTTAAGGGTCATGCCATTAATTGTATATTTTCCACATGCATCTGACCTCCCAAAGTGCACTTGCTCAGATTAAACTCAATTTGCCATTTCCTCGCCCATTTCTGTAACTGATCTATATCCCGCTGTATATTTTGATAGCCTTTGTCATAATCTGCAACCCTAGCAATCTTTGTGTCAAGATTACTACAGTCCTATCATTGATAAATTGCAGATGAACAAATCGACTGTCGTAGCAAGACTATTTTAGGGCAAGATCCTTCTTGGACTGAGGAGTGTTTTCAGCTCTGTAACACATGACCACACTTTCTGTCTTCTAACATTTAAACTTTTTTTCTACTAGGTGCCATCATCTACAATTAATAAGATCAAGTGGATGGAGTAATTTAATTGGGTCAATGTGCACCCTATTGTTTCTCTTGATCATTTCACAGATTAGGTTAATTAATATTAGCAATACACCTTTGGGCCTAGTCAGTGAATAACTTTTTTTTGGGTGTGGATAGGTGTAGGGGAGAATTTTGTGCTACATCAAAAACCTGTATCTGGCTTTACTTAGATAGGGACAAACACAAAATAAAACAGCTCATAGATCAGTGGTGAGTCTATCTAACAAGTCGGTTTAGTGAAGGCCTTAACAGCAGTGTGCACTGGTACAATCTGAGAGAACCCAAAGTGTTTTCAAAGATTAACAGTATCTGCAGCATTTTATATTCTTACGGCACAATGGTTACTTGAAACTAAAAATGGTCTATATTTTTTAAATAAGTCATCATTGATCATGGCTCTGTAATCTTTCAATTTTGTCTTTCCCCAGAGTTATCTTTAACTTTCTGCTTCCCGTGTCTTAAAAAACCTCTCTCCTAACAAATAAATGCCAATATCCCAATAGGGAGAATTGATGGGGTCTACTTACCAAAAAGGGGCCACTCATTAACTTCTGGGAGATTTGCCCGCAAAACACAGTGATTAATAGCAGCTGTAATCTCAAGTTTGCAACGGATCTGAACCTAGCCACAACCTCGAACAACTATCCCCCTCAGTAGCTAAGGAAGCCTGTTTTTCAGCAGAATGTATTGCAGTAGTGTATTGTAATCTGTCACTACATGTATTTTTACCCGTAGCTACTTATGTTTATTTTAACTAAACTAGCTGTACAGTGGAACCTAAACAGCATGATAAATCTATTTGTTACCCTCGTAACATCCTATGTTGGCCATTTTACCCATCATGCTTCCCCGTATACAAGCTCTAGGGTTATATACAGGCTATAACCAACTCATCTTCCTTATAATTTTCATCAACAATAAGGAATATCCATCACAGCATGACATCTCAACCCTTGTACCGAATACCCTGACCAATGAAAGCAAGGCTGCCACACACCACCTTCACTACCCATATAACCATATAACCGTCTACCTGTGTTGCCACTTTCAGGAAACGATGTACCTGTGCCTCTAGTTGTCTCTGTTCTACAACGCTCCAGGGCCCTGCTATTTACCATGCAGGTACTGCGCTGGTTTAACTTCCCAAATTATCGAGGAGGGGGTGAGAGCAGAAATACAGAAAATAGATGAGATGTGGTTCAGGGCTTTGTCGCAGAGATCTCTGAGACATCTCTATAAAATGATCTATGGTTCTTGGGATAGGAAGAGTAAAGCCAATTTACATGAACACCGATGAGACATCAGATGAAAACACATTTGTAATTTACTGTGAATTCAGAATACTGCCATGTCGAATGTATACTGTTGTCAGCTCTCTTCAATAATGACCCAGTAAAGAAGTCATGAGAGGGGAGGGCATGGATGAGCACAAGAGAGTTTGAGTTGGTCATTCATATTCAATTTCTGCCTTGCAGTCTTTCCAACTTCAATTGATGTCTCCCAGTGGCAGCATCATTCCTGCTAAGAATTCTGGAGCAATCACACAGCTGATGAGAGTTCTCAACTCCCAAAAGGTTGGTATTTTGTCCCTACCATCACTGCCTGTCCCCTGTCAACTCTCTCCCTTGTAACATGTTTGTATATCTTGTTTAAAAGTATCTATTTCTCACAGTGGCTCTGTCACCTGTTCATTCATACCGTTAAATACATGTTTGGAACAGCTTCTCTCTGCATGCTTATATTGGAGTACTGGAGTGTAGTTTTATGCAGTTTTGAGGGGCATTTACAGGAAAAGCACGAATAAAGTGAAGAAGTTGAACATTTTAGTTAGTCATTTACTGTTAAACATGGTTCAGGACTGTAATTTCCCCAAGTTCCAAGGAATATCTTGAAAATCAAAGTATGCATGTTGTTTTCAATTACTGTTGAACTGCCAAATAATTGCCTCTTACTGATTGATAAAAAATACATCTATAGATGCTCCTGAACACATCATCAGTGATGTAACCTGGGGTCATTGGGTGTTTCGGGTCTTTCAACATCAGACAACCTCACCCAGGCGACCCAGCCGTGGTTGATCAGACCACGACTTGTGTTCAAGTGGCATTTGCTCCTCCCCATGGACCTTCTCTCCTGATCCAGAGCCATCTCGAGGCCTTCTCCGCTGCCTCTGTGGTGTTCTTGAAGGCTCTTCTCCTCGCCGTTGATGCCCAGTGCACTCAAGGCTTTGTAGAGCGATTGCCCTGCTAACCCTCTGCAGCCAACCTCGATGGGCATACACCTTGCCTTCCAGCTCTGCTTACGGCAGTCTATGACCAGCTCTTCATACTTGGTCATCTTGCCTCTTACTAATAATTTATGACTTTTTTCCTTGAATAAAGCTGTGGGGTTAAACAGACAATAACCTACTCATCTGTCTGAAGAAGGGTCTCGACCCGGACCGTCACCCATTCCTTTCGTTGAAGAATCAGGGATATGAAGTCTTATACCTTGGCAAAGTAAATTGACGATATAAAACTGCCCTGCAAGAATTTCACGTGGCCAATCAGCTGTATCTCCTTTCTGATCAGTTGAAAAACAATTTCAGCCAAATAACTTCCTTCAGGAATTTATAAGTTCAATTAAAATTCAGTTGGCTTTACAAAGCATTCTGGACTGAGGATACCATCAACCACGTCCGCACCCTGCCCGCCCCTCATTGATATCACAAAGGGACTATTCCCTCTGTATATTGGAGCTGTCCACGGATGTTTCTACCCATGATAGCATCCAACGCATATACAGGCTGTGCAATAGATAACTTCTTGTATTCTTCCCACTCTCATGGGTCCAAATGGTGATTGCTATACTTTTATTTCATATGTTTTGGTGGAATTCCTTTAATTGCAGGAATCAAACATATTCCCAGCCTTGCCTCTATATCTGCTGAAAACCAGCCAGATGACAGTTCTTATTACTAATGAGAACTCATCAAATAATTTTGCTGTGTTCACAGGCGTCTAACCTGCTGAATTAACTATTTTTCTTTTTCTGTTTCTAATGAAACACTTGAGCACCTGTACAAAACATTAAACGTTTTTTCCCCCACTACTGATATACGGCCATCCTCTGTTTCCCTCCCACCACAAGGGCTTCTGGAGAACTCTTCAGCCTCCAGACCATCGTTCTACCAATAAAAGTGAAGCCCACATAGCTGCAGGCAAACCGAATTGGTGGACATCACAGGTGAAGTCAAAAGTGACTGCAGATACTGGGATCCGGAACAAAAGCAGTGCTGGATAACGGCAGATCAATCAGCATCTGTGGAGGCAAAAGGTTTTCTCGTCAATGCCCTGCATCAAGACTCAGAGAGTGGGGGGAAATGGGGATGGTTACCCATATGAAGCAGTGCGTAGGGGAGAGGATCATTGCTGGCAGGTGATAGATAGATCAAGATGGTGAGGGTATGATGGGCAAATAGAACGGATTAGACTGTAGAATACTCTGCAGGGTCAAAAGTGCTGGGCAGTAATTGTCGTAGCCGTCCACATAGCAGCTTAAACTTGAGGTTCCAGAACTACTTTACACAGCCTCTCAACTGAGTTTGCATACAAGTGGAAGGGGCTGTGGCTTTATTCTATTTGTGCATCTAGCAAATGAGTTTGATGCCTTCCTGTAATCTAATACTTCATTTGAGATAATCATAAATGTCATTGACTATTCCAATCTCTGGAAATTTCCTGGAAACATGATGATAGGGTATAATAATACTGAGGTTTGATCTAAAGTGTTTTTCTTGCCTTTAAAGCAACCATTGAGGATGAGACTGAAGCTAATGTACAATCACAAGGAAGTACCGTTTGAAGTAATGACAGACGTCAATGAATTCCCGACCCAAGCCTGGGAATGACTTGAACACAAATGTTTAATCCATGGACTAGACTATACACTGTGCTGCAATATACAGTCACCCTGTGGTAAAGCTGGCATCAGACTTCACCTGTATTGAAGAAGAAATTGATTATTTCCTGGTAATTCTACAAGGACATTACTTGTGTGCTGGATCCATTGTATATCTGAGGTGGAATCTTATGTCTTTAACAATCTGTTACCATGGATCTGTTTGTAATAAGATGTTAAGTAGCTTTGAACAAAAATATTACCTAAATGAATAGGTAGGCAAAATCATGTTCACAACCCAGCCCATTGGTTTAGCTCAGAATTCTATTTATTATTTGAAATATTCAGAGAAAACACAAGGAATATTCATGTTAATGCTGTGACAACTTGTACAATTTAATATATCCAGATAATTAATTTCCGATTGTTACATGTAGATGTTCCATTGATGGTTTTCTTCAGGTAGAATGCAAACCTCTTCCCACTGACCAAGTCAACCAGTGCCACTATCTTGCAGACTCCCTCACATATTTCGAAGGCTTTCGGCAGTGCAATTGTGTCATTCTGCAAGCACTGATCCCCCTCCACTGGAATGGTCTGTGTTTTATTGAAGAATGGGACAAGGTGAGGGAAACAGCAGTGGTGTTTACAGTCCAGCTTCTTGTTTTCTCCCTGAGGAAATCCTAATGACCAAGAGCCTTTAACCACACTGTAAGCTATTAAAAATGGTGTTGCTTTCTTTGCTGAAGATCTACACTTCTATTACAAACTTGTTTTGCACTGATATGAAAAGTAAACAGAATTGGGCACTGGTTACTCACCAAAACATGACTGCTTTTTAAAGGAATGGCGTTAGGCCATCTCACATTTTGAAATGAGCCATTTTGCAGATTCACTGATGGGGCAACACACTTCCATTGTTGGGCATAGCTTTATTTCTTTTTGTTGACTATATTGTAACATGGCAACATTCTCATTTTAGAGTCTTTGTTCAAAGGTGACCATGAAAATCTGTAGTAATGACACACATAAATAGGTATTCTATCAGCATAATACATTGCTGCTAATTTGTTTAAACCTAAGGTGAGGTTTGTCGTACCGAAGGAGACTATAATACTGTTCCCCAAAATAGATCTGTTTAACTTGCATCCAAACAGTTAATTGTATCTTAATTTTTTTCTCCATGTTTTCATTAAATTGGGATTCTACACTCTAAAGTGACAGCAGAATTGCAATATTTGTTCTTCTGCCTACATCTCCAGAAAGGTGTGAAATATGTAGTTAACATTGCTGTAGCTCACAGATCAAAACAAAATGTAACTCTTGCAATTAAATTCTGCCTACGGGCAGATCATATGGGTGGAGATGATAGGAGACAAATTTGAAATCTTGTTTTGTTGCATTTGCTTTATCCAATGTCACCTTGATTGGGTATTTTCTGTTTGTTTTGTGTATATGTCAACTGGTCTTACTATTCCCTTATGTAGCTACTGGTGTAGAAAGTGCAACGCAAGTGGCAAGGTTTGTGGCTGTAAACTGCAATGGCATTCTGGCCTTTGGCTAGAGACAGCAAGCTGTACCGCAAAGCATTTATTGCCAACTCCATCATTTTTAGTTTGAAATGTATTTTGATGTTTGACACAGTGTATGTCCATGTGGAGTCCGGTAATAAAATTGCTGGGTTCTGGAGCTCTCAGAACGATCTGTATTACACCATTTCTGTAGCTGCATTGAAGTCAAGAACATGACTGCAACGCAACTTTACTCAAGAGAGCTAATAACTCATCCATTAAATGAAATGTGTTGGTTTCAAATCCATCAACAATGTCCTGAAGGCCATCTGCTGGCCACTGTCTGCACCAAAACACTAACAGGTTACAATTTCCGGGTTGCAAGCAAAATAAACCAGACAACTACAAGCCTTGTGTTAAGCAGGTGAGACTTAGTGAATGCTTTTCAGAATCTGTTTATCAAATGAGTGACGTGGATCATGGTGCCTGGAATAGTTTGGGTCACTTCACCAATATTCAGGCAACATATGCCCAAACAGTAGCACAATCTCCATAGGCTATTGAGGTTGCTGGAAAACTGTTGCTGCACCATCCCATTTTTCTGTAAAATAAGTCTTGTTCACAGTTTAATTTTATGTACATTTTGAAAGTGTTCAAATGAACTTTTATTTTGTTCAATGAATGTTGTACACAATGGTGCAGACACAAATGTAGGTTGTTAACTTTGTACCCAGTAATAAAAGAAAATTAACCATGGATGTTTTCTTGTACACCTGGAGAACTGAAAGATTGGGATGGTTCACAGAGCCGTTTCAGACTGGTTATAACTCCTGTATGAAGAATGTAGACAAACGTTGATATCGTGAATAAATGGCTCAACTGAGTGAAACAAAAGAGCAAAGGCTTGGTCCAATACACTGGATTATTGGTTGTAACCAGAGCAAGGGGGTCTCCTGACTGGAGCTGAATCAGTAGCTGGTTCATGTAACCGTGTTTGTTTTATAATCCTGGCTGGTGTCTGACTCTATGTCAGCATGTGAGATTTACGCCTGCCTGGTGGGTGACAAGAGTGCAGTGGATGTACTACTAGGTGAGTTTGAATTGGATCTCTGTAGAAATGTTGCACTGATGAGATGTGGCAGTGATATGTTGAGTATATCATGGGCATATAAACAGAAAGACCATACTATCAGTTCGGTACATTTTGGCACTGAATAAAAGTTATTTTGAAAGTAAGTCTCATTTGTCTTTTTAAAACACTATTCCTATCCCAGTATTTGAGAATTTCTTGAATTCTGGTTCCATACTATGGATCTTTAAAAACTTTAAATTTCAAATAACATCCCCCTATTCCCTCATTCCTGTGTATGCTCACCCTGGTATGCACACATTCCTCCCACCATCTTCCACTTTTTTTGCTCCCCTTTCCCCACACTCTTCTCCTTTCCCCTTCTTCCCACACTTCTCTTCCATCCATAAGTCTCCCCATTAACTCTTTATCCTTCCCACTTCTCCCCTATCGCCTTTATCACTCACTCTACCCATCAGCTAATCAACCCACCCCACCTTCACCTGTATCCACTTATCATTTGCCAGGCTTTGTCCTGCCCTCCCCTCTCTCTTCCAAATGTTTTCTCTCTTCCCCCCCCCCCCCACAAACACACACACTTTCAATCAGAAGAAGAGACCTGACCTGTAATGTCATCTGCCCATTCACTTCGGATATGCTAAGTTCCTCTGGCACTCTGTGTTTTGATCATGATTCCAGCATCTAGTTTCTTGTGTCTTGTCCTTCAATGGATGTTGGTGCAATGACTGTATGTTTAGCTACATGTCCTTAGGATATACCACTGCAGAAAAGGTGTAATTTCTGCTGCCATCTGGTTCTTGATTAAATGAGTTGCTTATTTTATTATGAGTTGCCTGATTGCATCTCATTTTTAGTGGAGTAACTGTCCCATCATCAGTTGACAAGGGGGTTCAATAATGTAACTTGTGCAGTCTGGTGAGCCTGAGTGGGGTCATGGGAAAGACACTGGTGCAGTGGCCTTCTGGCTCTGGTGACTTGGTCCTGTTGGCTACCTTCAAATTTGAAATAGACCATTTGGTCAAAATACACTACTGGCCTGTGCTATCCTGGGCACAAGACTCCAGCTCTGAAGAATGGCACTGTTTAGATACAGCCCTCATTACTCTTTATTGGGTTGTGTAGTTCTGGTGGTCCATAAAGAGCTAACATGGCATCCAGAACTGTCCCTGGGAATCAAGCGAAGTACATGGATGGGGTACACTTCAACTTTACCAACATGACATGACCATAAAAATTTAAAGTGAGGACTTGGCATGAACTTGGCTGAATGTCCTTATGTGTAAAGAATGATGTATTTTGATTGAAGTGCTTAAAATAACAGAAGGCATAGGTAGAATAGATGGAGGGAAACTATTCTCTCACAAAGGAAATAAGGTTAATGCCAGATCGTGCATGCCATTGGATCAAGCCCTCTCGTGTCTTTAACCACATGATAGCAGATGTGCCATGGGTGCCTGATATTAAAATTTAAGAGGCCTTTACTGCTCAAGGAAGGTAAACAGAATATAAATATATGAAAAGTGTAACGTCATTTTAATTAAAATACCTACATGTGGCTTGTGCCAAATCATCTGGCTCAACCACCCCATGCTGCCATGTTCTAACTTCAAATGACACCGATTAGAAGGGGAAAGGAGAGATAAATGTGGAATATATCCATCCAGCATTGTCATTAATCCTTCCTTCAGGGCAACATATTGGCATCAGCAGGGATTGAAAATTAACAAAGGGCAAGAGGCCAAGTAAAATTGTGCTTGCAAAATAAAGGTATTTAAATCCCATTTCAAGGATATGATTGATGAGTAAGCTAGATTGTTTTATATTCTAATGTAATAATGTTGCACTATTAAAGGTGGTAACTTTAAACCTATTAATCATTAGGGTAACGTAAAATATTCCGTAGCATTGCTCTGAAGAGCAAAGTAATTCTTCCCAGTGGCTGAGTCAATTAATATTTATTCTTCACCTAACCTCCATATTATCTGATGTCATCTCGGGGACCTTGCTCTACCTGCAGCCTGTTATCCTCTAGAAAGCCTGTTTGTCAGATAACTGTAGCAAGAACAGCACATTCACACGACAGTCAAAAAGCATCCATCAGAATGCCTCTTCAGAAGCCCAAGCAAATTCAGTATGTCTTACCAATTTCTACAAATGCACCGTAGAAAGCATCCTATGCTGATGCATCACATTGTGGGAAGAACCATTTTGTCTGTCTACATGGGCTACACTTCACTCTGGGAATTGAGCTTTACTCCAGTGAATGACTAAGCAGGCCTGGTTCAGGTGGCCCATAGAGTTAAGAAAACAAGTTTGCTAAATACAAAGAAGAGCTTGTGAACTCAAGGCTACACCGAGACACCCTAATCTTCCCACATAGATAAAGAAGCCTGTTTCTCAGTGGAAAGTTACTGAATGCTGGATCACAATAGTTAACCCTGTAAGCAAGTGTATGTGACTAACCTTGCTATTTTGCTATCAAAAATGATATAAAAATACTGCATGCTTGGAATTGTGAGGACAGTCTCTTGCTTGACTGTTCTCCTTGTCTTCTTGCGAATGAAACATAAACCAAAGGAATAGTTAGATCTCAAGCCGGGTGTTGAGCAGCCAGGTTGTTGTCTTTGCGTCAATGTCTGCCAGGCCCTGACAGAGCTCCATTTGGTGGGTGGTAGAGCGCTCACCCAGAGATGACATGGTTGGCTGTCTGTTGTTCTGCTCCGCATTCACAGGCTGGGCTCTGGCGGAGTCCCCATCTCCATGTGCTGCATTGAAACGCCCAACTCCAGTACGAAGTCTGTTGAGCTTCATCCATGCTCCTCTGGGGAGGTCAGACCCTGGACCCTTCTCCTTGTCTGACAAGTTATTACAAATAAAGCAGGTACAGTTTGATAGTCACGTCTCGTGAAACTTATTCCAACAGCAGCTTGCTCTGGCAACTGCTCTACCCAAGATAGCAAGTGACTACTGAGAGTGGTGAACGCAGCCAAGTCCATCATGCAAATCAGCCTTTCCACCCTTATCCTCCATTGACTCCATCTACATAACATGCTGTCTTGGAAAAGCAACCAACATCTTCTTTCGTGTGGCGTGCACAGCCTAAAGTTGTTGGACAACTTCTTCTATTTGATCTACCGTTTGAGCACGTAGAGTTGATTGCATTAGTCGAAACATGGCGGACCACGTGAAGGTTGCAATCTTCCACCCCAGCAACCAACATAATCAAGTACTACTCATACACCTGTCATTCTCTCTTCTCCCCCAAACATGTACCACCAGATCCAAGAAAACCTTCTTCCCCACTGTCATTAGACTTGGACATGCCACTTATATGCCAAGGATGAATTTCCAATCTTCCAAAGGGCTAGGGCCTTTTTTTTATCTACAATTTCTCTAGTTATATTCTGAACTCTTGCTTATTTTCTCTTTTGCATTACCTGATGTAGGGCACATTTGTCTTGATAACATGCAAAGCAAGGTTGGTCACTGCATCTCGGTAAACATGATAATAAACCCATACCACCCTCATAGAATATATAAAATTTTAAAAAGTGAATATTGAAAATACTCAGAACATCAGGTAGATCTTTGGAGGGATAAACAGCTTCACATTGATAACCATCAGAGGTAGAATAGAGGAATCATGCATGTTTAAGGTAAGTTGCAGAGAGGAGAGCACAGATGGAATATCAATGAGGAGACTTGTGATTATGTTGGGGTTAATATGCGTTGTGGTTGCTTCTGAGGTGGATAAAGTATTATTGTGATTGTGATTGTGAAACAGGTGCAACCTCACAGAGTGAAAACATGAAAATGATCAACTGTGAGATGCACAACATACTTAGAAATACACAACGAACCAGGTAGCATCTGTGGAGAGGGTAAAACTGAAGTTAATGTAATTGGCCTATTCTAACACAAACATGAAAGGCAAGCTAGCAGAAGTTATTGAATCTATCTTCTATCTATCTATCTTCTATCTATCTAGTCTAGTCTAGTCTTCTTTCTATCTTCTATCTATATCTATTCTATTCGATATTCTATTCTATTTTTTCTATTCTATACTATATTCTATTTCTATTTTCTATACTTAACTAAAACTCTCATCTTGTCCTCTTCCGGTTTAGGTTGTTTTTAAATTTGCGCAAAAACGGTACATGATAGTGCTACGATTTTTTGCCACCTTACTCGCCATTCTCCTGTGCTGCAAGCGCACCAAGATTTGTTCCGATCGGTGGAATATTACAAAGGTTATGAAGGTTTTTATTCTTCTCTCCTGTCATTCGCCGGGACGGCGATGGCACCCGCTGTCAATCACTGGCGGCGAGGAGAATAAAGCTGAAGGAGCGGAGTGAGCAAAGTGTGGAGAGCTGGTGGGGGCGACCACCATCACGGCAAGCCGCTGAGCCCGGGAACTTCTTAGCCCGGGGCGGGGCCAGCAGCCGCTGAGCCCGGCCAGAGTCCGAGCCGGGGCGGGAGCCGCTGAATGCAGCGGGAGTCTGGAGGCTACAGGTAGGCAGGGGTAGGCCACGGCAGCGCCTCCACCCCAGCCCTGGACAGGCCCTGTCTGAAGCCGTCCCCGCCACCCCCAAACCTGACGCCGTCCCCAGCTGCAAGATGCTCACTGCCAGAAGCCGGCGGGGAGCGGCAGCGTTAGGCCACAGTCACGGCAGCTGTAGGCAGTGTCAGCGGTAGGCTACGGCAGCGCTCCCCCCACTGGCCCCAGATAGGCCCCATCTGAAGCCGTCCCTGTCCTCAGCAGCTGGACGCTCCCACCTCCACTGGCCCCCGCTTGAAGCTGTCCTGTGTCGAGCTGCAGGAAGCTCCCACACCCCATCGCCCATCGTCTGAAGCCATCCCCATCCCCATCCCAAGCTGCAGCGTCAGCCCCCGTCAGGCCACCAGCCCTCGACAGCCCCCGCCTGAAGCTGTCCCCCTCCCCCGGATGCAGGAAACTCCGGCCCCCAACAGCCCCCGCCTGAAGCTGTCCCCCTCCTCCGGCTGTAGGACGCTCCCTTCCCCCTGACTCACTCCCCAGCTGCAGGATATTCCCAACCAGTCCCCGCCTGATGCCGGTGGAGAGCAGCAACGGCAGCGGTAGGCCATGACAGCGGCAGGGGCAGCCCACGGCAGGGGTCGCCATGGCAATGCTCCCCTCCCCACTGGCCCCCGACAGGCCCCACCTGAAGCTGTGCCTCTCCCCCATCTGCAGGATGCAACAAGAGACGCAACAAGAAAGAATGGACTAAATAAATCGTATCTTTAACCTTTAAATTGTTGTTATATTTTAAGAGTTATTCACATTTTAAGCTTTCATAAATCCCTTTTCCAGTTGCCGTGCCCGTCAGCTGCGCCTGCGCAGTAATACCTGTGTGTTCCACGTCACAATGGGAACACAATGGGCGGGAATGGCTGCGCCGCCAGAGAGCCGCTAAGAGTGGATGGGGGTGGTTGGGGGGTTTGAGAGGCGATGGAGTGAGTGCATGGGAAGGGGGGGGGTGAGGGGAGGATGGTGGATCAGGGGCGTCACAACGGGAACCCGTCAGCCGCACCTGCGCAGTTGGGGGCTATGGGTGAGTGGTGGAATATTGCGTTGGGAGACCAGGCCTCTCGTGTGAAAATAGGACCCAACGGGTCCCACTTAGTCTAATTCAATACTAAATCTGCAATACTAAAGCTACAATGTGCCCTGTCAGCTGTAAGGCAGCAACTCTACCACTGTGCCGCCCAGATTCTTGATTAGTCAGGATGTCAAAGGATACGGGGAAAAGGTAGGAGAATGGAGTTGAAAGGGAAAGATCGGTCAGCCATGATTCAATAATCTCAATGGGCCGAATGGTGTAATTCTGCTCCTATGACTTATGAACCTAACACACCTTCAGCAATTCCTCCCCCTTTGCGTTTTGGTCTCATGCAACCTTTTGGAAATACTTTAAAAAAATACTGCAGTTGCAGTACTCAGCAGGTCCTGAGAAATAAGCGTTAATATTTCGGGTCAATCACAAGATAAAAACAAGATGGAGGTTGGCAATTATATTTTATTGAAAATGTACAAAAATATTGATCATAAAATCAACAATTGAGAAGAATCCAAGAGCACATTGTAACATCACTCATTAAAATAAATGAACGTCCTGATCTACAAAATAATGAAGAATTTTACATCAGAAAATTATTGTACAGCATCTGTACCAGGTTTCAATCAAGCACATACATTAATCTGTTCAAGTGTTGTCGCCAGAACTAATGGGTCAGCTTTGGCTCAGATGGGTCTTTCCTCTTAATTTAGTCTGTATTCCAGCTTTAATCTGATCTGGTGTTGTGGTGGGAAGTGCCATCTTTCAAATGAGGAGGAACCAGGATCTCACAGCACTTATTGAACGATATCCTGACTTGAACAAATTAAATAAATTGACTGCTTGTTTATATCATTGCTGCTGAAGGGACATTGTTGAATGCAAGCTGGCAATCCTGTTTCACGTAATTTGTGTTGTCACAGTACAGCACTAACTCCATTTCAATGCTGTCTAATTTGCCTGAGGTACAATAAAACCTCCTGGGATTCTGAAGGCTATTCAAGGCACTATACAAACACAAACCTACCTGTGTTTGAGCAAATCTCCACATCCTTTCCCAGACCAAATTCCTCAGTATTTAGGATCTCGCTGCACTCTGAGTTCCAATGGGTAGGTCACAACATTGACATGCCCAACACAAGACTCTTCCTTTGACAGAGCTCAGATTAGAAATTACCAAGTAGACAAAAGTGCTGGAGAAACCCAGCGGGTGCAGCAGCATCTATGGAGCGAAGGAAATAGGCAACGTTTCGGGCCGAAACCCTTCTTCAGACTGATGGAGGGTGTGGGGGGGGCGGGGAGAAGAAAGGAAAAAGGAGGAGGAGGAACCCGAGGCCTGAGGGAGAGCTAGGAAGGGGAGGAGACAGCAAGGGCTAACGGAATTGGGACAATTTAATGTTTATACCACTAGGGTGCAGGCTGCCCAAGCGGATATAGAAATTACCAGATGGGTGGAATATTCAAGGAGATTCTCAAAGCCTCTTGTAAATATTTTTACAACATGATGTAAATTTGACATGAGAATCTCTGGCCCACGATCACTCTGATTGGAGAAAGATACATTTTAAATGATCATTACGCCACAATGGAGGAAGCCCACGTGGTCACAGGGAGAACATGCAAACTTCACACACAGACAAATTCCATTGAAGCTCCCGCACAACTTCATAAATTCATGTGATAGGAGCAGAATTAGGCCACTCGGCCCATCAAGTCTACACTTCAATCATGGCTGATCTATCTTTTCCTCTCAACCTCATTCTCCTGTCTTCTCCCCATAACCCCTGACATCTCGACTAGTGCTATGGATGGACCCCATAAATTGACTCGTGTTGATGTGCAGCACACGTGTAAACAGCAGACGCAGAACATTACCTGCCAATCTATTTAAGAAGGAACTGCAGATGCTGCAAAATGGAAGGTACACAAAAAAGCTGGAGAAACTCAGCGGGTGCAGCAGCATCTATGGAGCGAAGGAAATAGGCAACGTTTCGGGCCGAAACCCTTCTTCAGACTGAAGAAGGGTTTCGCCCCGAAACGTTGCCTATTTCCTTCGCTCCATAGATGCTGCTGCACCCGCTGAGTTTATCCAGCTTTTTTGTGTACCTGCCAATCTATGTTTGCTTCCTCCTGCCCCAACTGTGGACTCTGCCCTCGTCAACCACTTCAGAACTCACAAACCAGAGTGGAGCAAGTCATCCTCAGTCCAAAGGCCTTTCCAAAAAATAATAAAGATGAGGAATTCTACTGACCATCAACATGTGTTTCCCTTGTCACTGTAGGCCTTGTGTGCTTCCTGCCTTCACAATGCTTTAATTTTCCAATTCTCACCCATTTTTCCTAATTCCAACATGGTCTTGTTCCCCTCATCCCCTCTACCTGGCTTGACAATCTTCCAATCCTCACCTCCTGTGAATCCTGATGTTGTTATATATCCACACCTGTGAAGCAACTTGGTACATTTTAGTGTGTAAAAGATGTGACACAGAGGTTATTGCAAATCACAGCTCGAGAGAGTTGGCTTCACTTCAGCCTCACAATAGACAGCTGGCTGGGAGTAGAGATCAGGAAGGTGGTAGAGTCATACAACACGGCAACAGGTCCTCAGCCCATCATGTCTGTACCATCAAATAACCAAACACATTATTCTCGCACTAATCCCATTTTGTACTTATTGCTCCCACAACCACTCGTCCCGATTACCATTCACCTAAACTACATCAATTTACAGTGACCAATTAAAGTGCCAACCAGAGATAGTCACAAAATGTTGGCGTAACTCAGCGGGACAGGCAGCATCTCTGGAGAGAAGGTTCTTCAGACCGAGGAAGGGTCTTGACCCGAAACGTCACCCATTCCTTCTCTCCAGATGTGCTGCCTGTCCCGATGAGTTACTCCAACATTTTGTGTCTATCTTCGATTTAAACCAGCATCTGCAGTTCCTTCCTACACGATGTACCAACCAAAACACTGTTAGTTTATGGGAGGAGACTGAGTACTGGGAGTGACAGAGAAGAGATGCAAATATCCCACAGACAGCACTGGAAGATGAAGATCTAACCTGGGACACTAAAGATAGAAACATAGAAAATAGGTGCAGGAGTAGGCCATTCGGCCCTTCGAGCCTGCACCGCCATTCAATATGATCATGGCTGATCATCCAACTCAGATAATAGCTTTGACCGTTGTCACCCATTACGCTGCAATGTAAAATCACAACTTCTACAGTTATGTTGATGACCTTGGAACCTTCCGCTGAAAAAGCATTTTTGTTTCGCTTCCTGTTTTTTCCCAGCAACTCTCATGCAAGTGATAATCATTCTTAGCTTCTGAGCTCAGAGAGCGAGCATCACACTAAGGATGAAAGTGTGTATTGACGATGGAGCCACAATGGAACGCAGGGCAACTGAAATATTACATCTTTGAAGATATTTAACGGGCGAAAAATAACCACAGGAAGGGCCAAGATCAAAGGTCGATTAAAAGGGGTGTTAAAATCGGTCAAAGATTAAATTGTAAGAGAATAAACGACCAGATTTTTTAAAAGGGAGTGAAAGGAGAAGGAAATTAAGTATGAAGTTTAGCATTAGGCATTTTGAAGATCTCAAAATATGAAGGAACCAGACTGTACACCACACTACCTTTCTAAAAAATGTTGATTGACAATAGTTGCAGTCACCTCGCCTACTTTTACAGTTAGTTCTGACCCAATATATTTTGAGATACACGGAATGCAGGGGTGGATTGGGGATTACTGAGTCTTGCAGTACGAATGGATAGAGAATTGTCAGCAGTGCCACATAGTGGGAGAGACTGATACTGGTGAAGGATTGGGGTGGATTGCCTGTGCAGTTTGCAGAAATGAACGTACACAGATTCTGGCTGGATGATGCCCGCTCCCTGTATCAGTGACTGCGTTTGTACTGATGTGGGAATACTTGCTGCATGACAACAAAGGTTTTGGTCTCCACCCGAGTCTCATTATAACTGTACCATTTGTCTCAGGAAATACTCCTGAAGTCTTACAATGTTTGAGGCTCAACATTTTATAAAACAGAACCTGTACTTTGTATTGGCACAAAACGCTGGAGTAACTCAGCGTCTACAGACGACCAGCTTCTCCAGAGAGGCAGCATCTCCAGAGAGACCCGCTGAGTTACTCCAGCTTTTTGTGTCTTAAAATCCCCATTGTTTCTTCCTGAGAAACTACTTGAGTGAAAAATTGAAAATAACTCAGCGGGACTCTGTGGAGATGCTGCCTGTCCCGTTGAGTTACTCCAGCTTTTTGTGTCTATCTTCGGTTTAAACCAGCATCTGCAGTTCTTTTGTACACACTTTATAGTGACATTTTTTTTTTAATTCACTGAAGTAGTTTCTGAGGTAGAAACAATAAGAATTTTAACGATGGGAATAGAGCAACAGAGTATAAGCAGTATGGTACAGGCCTTTCAGCCCACAGTGAATGTATGGACCATAACGCCATTCGAAACAATCCTAGTCATCTGCACATGGTCCATTAACCTTCCGTTCCCTGCCTGTTCATGTGTCTGTCTAAATGCCTCTTAATTATTGTGTCTGCTTCTACCACCTCCCCTGGCTGCGTGTTCCATGTACACACCACTCTCTGTGTAAAAAAACTCACTTTGCACGTCTCCTTAAAATGTCTCCCTCTCACCTTAAAACGAATGTTCCCAAGCATCTTCTCCAATAATTTCCAAACGACTGATGTAAGTCTTACTTCTCTATAGTTTCCTGGATTATTCCTGTTGCTCTTCAGAAACAAAGTAACAACATTGGCTATTCTCCAGTTCTTGGACCTCACTTGTAGCTAAAGACAATACAAAGATCTCGGCAAGTCCCAGCAATCTACTCCTTTGATATCTTGGGATAGATCCCACCAGGCCCTGGAGACTTCTCCACCTTAACGTTTTTCAATACATCCAATTCCTTCTTTCTATTTAATATCAACATGTTTTAGAATAAGAACGCACCCCTCCCTGATCTCACCACCATCCATGTCCTTCTCCTCAACAAATACCAATGCGAAGTACTCATTTGCACATCGCCAACTTCCTCTGGCTCCACACATATATTCCCTCCTTTGTCTTTGCGTCAACCTACGCTTTCCTTAGCTAACCTCGTGCCTCTAAAAGTATGTCATAGTCATACAGTATGGAATCAGGTCCTTCAACCCAAGCTGATCAACATGCCTCATCTACACATCCCACCTGCCTGTGTTTGACCCATATCCATCTCAACCTTTCCTATCCATGCACCTGTCCAAATGTCAACTACTTGTTGTCAACTACTTCAACTACCTCCTCTATAAAATACCGTGTGATTCTCCTCACTCCGACTTAGCAAGGACATTTTGTGGCCCCTTTCAGCCCTCCTAATTCCTTGCTTAATTTATTTCCTGCTTCCCTTATATTAATCGGGGGCTCTATCCGTTTCAATTCCCTAAACCTTATATATGCTTTTTCTTTTCAGCAAAACTTACAATAACTCTTGTTTACAAAGATTCCCCAACTTTGCCACCCTTTTCTTTCTACTCTGCTTTTGGTTAGAAATCAGAAATATGACCAAACTTATTAAAAAATCATTTAATTGATGGGATGTAATTTTTTTTTAAAGTAATTCAGTTTTAAATTACTATTTTTATACTGGATGGTTTCTTCTGCAACTTTTGCAGGATTTAATGAACATATTTCTTCTTAAAATCTTGCAATTTTATATAGGAATCTTCTGACAGTACTTTGCAATGTTTTGAATCACTTTACATCGAGCTTTCAATATTATCTGCAATCTTTCAGTGAGAAGGGAAACAGAGACAGGACCATTTGTGAACTTCAGGCACAAGGAGTTGCCGATACTGGTTTACAAAAAAACTATCTGTGAACTTCAGCTTGTATCTTATCCAGGCATTGGGGAGCCACTGTTCCATCACCTTCTGGGTGTGAATGTAATGGATACAAGCAAGTTAATGGTTTTACTCACTTTTCTCTCTAGTCTTCCTCACCCCACCCTTCCTCTACTTTCCTAAAGATTCTACTTCAATTAGAAACATAGAAAATAGGTACTGGAGGAGGCCATTCGGCCCTTCGAGCCAGCACCGCCATTCATTGTGATCATGGCTGATCGTCCCCAATCAATAACCCGTGCCTGCCTTCTCCCCATATACCTTGATTCCACCAGCCCCTAGAGCTCTATCTAACTCTCTCTTAAATCCATCCAGTGACTTGGCCTCCACTGCCCTGTGGCAGGGAATTTCACAAATTCACAACTCTCTGGGTGAAAACGTTTTTCTCACCTCAGTCTTAAATGGCTTCCCCTTTATTCTAAGACTTTAAATGAAGCTAGATATTGGGTGTTGGCATGATATTTAACAATGATATGCAGTGCCATGGGAATGGTTAGGCACATTGCATTTCCCTCTCTTTATTCTCAACCATTCCCACTCAGAGTTAATGAAGCATTACCAGTCGTTTCCTGACCAAACCTGGACCAGTCCCTGTATCTAACATGCAGCAGACATCTGGTATTAAACAGAACCCATGGGAAACCAGAGCAAAATGGTTGGTGAATTTTGATTTGACCTAAACGCCACTAAGCTCAGCTGTGGTGTGAGAAGCAATGAGCTCAGGGACCATTTCAGGAAGCAATGGACATAATATTAGCAGAATCAGACCGAACTGGACGTTTGGCCGATGAGTAGCAAACTTTAAAACTTGCTGATGATTCACTCAGAAGTAACAAATTGACAACCCATCTTACACTCCGTCTGATTCACAACTTCCCGCCAACTAATCAAATTTCACCCCCACTGAGTCGGCATGAACACCTACAGACCGAGGCGATGCATGTGGAAGGTATGGGAAAGCAGAACATTTCTGCAACGGTACTGCAGGCTCCTGGGCTGTCAGTGCAAGGAATACCTGACTCTTGCCAAGAATTCAAGGGACCACATGTATTCTACAGCTGGACACTTCTGGGGAAGGCAAACTCATGTCATTTACACCCAGCCCCGTGTTAAATCTTTCAAGCACAGAGCAGCAAGAACAAACTTTGGTTTTAACAGAGAGAATATTCCATAAATAAGACGGAGTGGGCTAGCATAAAAGTGGAAACAATAGACATTAGCCGAATTCAAATAATTTCCTTCTCCATTTGCAATGTTCCCATTTGAGGAACTAAGACATAATCTGATAGTCACGAATGCTTGCTGTTGTACATTAACCATTTGCAGCTGAGGCTGAGCAATTATTTTCTTCGTAATTAACATAGTGCATTGACTAGGTTGCTCATGTGGGCAGAATTCAGGAGCTAAGCTATTGAGGTGAGCGATTGACATATTAGATTTTAGACCTTTGTAAGAATATTTAGTTTCTGCCTTGAGTTATAAATAATTGGAAGAGTTCAAGCTCAGGCAAACTATCAAAGTGGAAAGCACAGAATGACCTTATCTTTAAGGTGAGAGGGCAAAGTTGAAAGGAAATGCGAGGAGCAGGTTTTTCTTTTACACAGAGGGTGATAAGTGCCTGGAATACCCTGCTGGGGGTGGTGATTGAAGCAGATACATTAGTGGCATTTAGAGATCTTTGGCTAGGCATTTGGGTATGCTAGGTATGGAAAAATATGGGTTATGTGCAGGTAGACATGATAGTCTTGGCATCAAGTTGGACACAGACATGGCTGGCCGGAGAGCCTGTTCTTGTGCTGTTCTACAAACATGAACGGCCAAAAGGCCTGTCCAGATGTATAAGGCAAGTGTGTTATACAGAGTGCTGGGGGCCTGGGATGCACCCCAAGGGGTGGTGTTGTGACAGATACGATAGTGGCATTTAAGAGGCTTTTAGCTAGGCACACGGTTGTTTCGGGAGTGAAGGGATATGGATTATATACAGACAGATAAGAGTTGCTCATGGCATCGTGTTCAGCAGAGACATTGTGGACCAAAGTGCCTGTTCCCGTGCTGTAGTATCCTCTGTTCTATGATCTGAATGCAACATTAGTGATAAGTAGAATGGTGCGGAGAAGATGCGTCAACATGGAAACATCTCTCCGGCTCCTTTTTAACAAATGTTGGGTATGTACGACACGGCGGAATGTAGAGATCATGTTCTTTAACTTCACAACCTGGCACAAAAGACCGAAGTTGGCTGGAATAATAATTCTGTGAGTTCGGAGTTATTAAGTAAAGGGGTCATCTTAACCCCAATTGCTGATCGGAAAATAAAGCTGGGAGGACCCAAAGGGCAAGAGATGCTGTCCACGGTAATGGTATTGAAGTTGATTTCAATGAGGGAGGTCCTCCCTTCTTGCAGTCACCCCCATTATGAGCCAGTGTTCTTTTCCAGGAAGAGCCTGAGCTGCTCAGCTTGCTGCCGCAGTTCCGCCACCTGATCTTTCATTTCTTGCACTGTTGTCGGGCTTGGCTGCATCACCGCGTTCTTGGTTGCCACAGCCACCTTCTTCATGAGGCCACAAAACTGGTTGCTTTTGCTGAGCATCTCCTTGTGAACGTTCTTGTGCCCGGTCTCCTGGCACAGGGTGTCCACCAGTTTCTGACCGATCATGATCACCACCTTGCTGTGTTTGATCAACACATCTGCCGGCTGGTTGCCGTTGATGGTGTCAGTGAAGGACACGATGGCCTTCTGCAGGGCACTGAAATACATCCTGCATAACTCAGAGCTGGGAGCTGGAGACTGGATCACCTCCGGACTCACTTTGACACTGACATCGCCTGGCCTTCGGATCTTCACTTCCGACATCTGCACAGGCGACAAAAACACGGTTGAGAAAGGAAAGCAAAGCGAGGTCATTGCAAAACTCTTTTTACGCTCGACTATATGTTCCTCAGTGTTGCAACCTACACTCTGCTGTCCATGCGTTGTGCAATACATGTTCTCCCAAACACTAACCACATAGATAGATGAGCAGTGAAGGTGGGGGAGGCAAGGAGCTGTCAGACCAACTGGCCTCTCTGTCAACACTGAGTAATAAATTGGTCCAGGATATATGCAGAAGCACCACCATTCCACACAGACATGCCCAGGAGGTTGAGGAATCTGTGCACATGGTACAGATGTAGAGGTCCACCAGCCTTTCACACTGCACTCCATTGCTGGATTCCACGGGTCACGTTCTGGTGCCAGCTCTACAAGGCGCTGATCAGACTGCCTTTGGAGTATTGTGAACAACTTTGGGCCCCATATCTCAGTGAGGACGTGCTGCCACTGGAGAGGGTCCAGGAATGAGTGGATTTATAAATGACAGCACAAGGGCTCTACTCACTGGAGTATAGAAGGATGATGGGGGGGACCTCATTGATGCTTACTGAATAGTGAAAGGCCTGGATACAATGGATGTTTCCACAAGTGGGAGAGTCTAGGACCAGAGGTCATAGCCTCAGAATTAAAGGACATTACTTTAGGAAGGAGATGAGGAGGAATTTCTTTAGTAAGGGGATGGTGAATCTGTGAAATGTATTGCCACAGAAGGCTGTGGCCATGTCAATGGACATATTTAAGGCAGAGATTGATAGATTCTTGATTGGTACATGTGTCGGGGATTAAGGAGAGAAGGCAGTAGAATGGGGTTAAGAGGGAAAGATAGATCAGCCATTATTGAATGGCGGAGTAGACTTGATGGGCCGAATGGGAACAATTGCCTCATTAATCTCCTTTAAACTTTCTCCGTCCCACCTTAAACTTATTACTTCTACTGTTTGATATTTCCACCCTGGGAAAAAACTGACTATCTCTCATAATTTTAAACACTTGCTCTGATCATCCTTTCCTTTTAGCTAACAGTCTCAAATTGAGGCAAGATCCTGTCAAATCTGTTCTGAATTTTTGCCAAAGCCTCCATATCTTTCATATAGGGAGGCACCGATCCAGGACTTACCTGGACTTTACCTGTTTACACATCTGGACGCCCGCAGCAATGGCTGCGGAGGGTTGAGGTCCCGACCACGGGGGAAATGGAGGAGGACTGGACAAATTGTGTGCCTTCCACCACAGTGATGAATGTTGTGGTGGATGTTTGTGTTAAATTTTTATTGCGTTTTTGTGTGTTTTTTTTAATTATACCGCTGCTGGCAAATTCATTTCACTTGCACTTTATGTGCAGGTGACGAATAAAACTGATTGACTGAACCAGAATGTGGGCTAACAAATAGTTTTATATAGCTGCAACATGACTTTCCAACTTTTATACTCAATGGCCCGACCAATGAAGGCAAGCATGCCATATGCCTTCTTTACCACACCAGCCACTCCTGTTGCCACTTTCAGGAAATTAAGATCAGGAACAGAAGATGCACCTCAACATCTCCCTCAATATCAATGTTCATAAAGGTTCTGCTATTATGATTTTGTCCCCAGGATCTCTCTGCACATCAATGCTTCTAAGCATAGAAGGCTATGGATCAAGTACTGGTAAATGGGGTTAGCATACATGGTAGGTTGGTGTGGGCTTGATCGGCTGAAAGGCCTGCTTCCGTGATGTTTGACTATGAAATATTCTCAAACCATTTGACTGTGTGACTTAGCCACCTGCCAATGCTTTACTCAGTGCTTTTGTGGAAAAGACTTGCTCTATCCCTTTGTGACAGGGTTACATCAAGGTGTTGCCATGGCACTGAGTCTCACCAGTCAGGGTCCAGTCAGCTCAAGATAGACGCAAAAATCTGGAGTAACTCAGCGGGTCAGACAGCGTCTCTGGAGACAAGGAATAGGTGATGTTTCTGGTCGAGATCCTTCTTCAGACTGAAGAAGGGTCTTGACCCGAAACGTCACCTATTCCTTATCTGCTGAGATGCTGCCTGACTCGTTGAGTTACTCCAGCTTCTTCAGTCCATCTTTGTTTTAAAGCAGTCTCTGTAGTTCCTTACTACACATCCAAACAGCTCAAACCTGCTGGGTCAATGTGAGCATAAGATCAGAAACATTCAAACCGGGGTTCCTTGATCAAGTCATGCAGCCCCAAGAACCAAAACAAAAAGGAAAATAAAATATTTGCAGAATCTTGTGTCTCCAATAAAATGTATTGGTATTGGTCTGGTTTATTATTATCACGTGTGCTGAACTACAGTGAAAAAATTAATTTTGTGTGCTGTCCAGAATATAGCGTTAACTTATAGGCTACTGAGTATGCGCAAAGGAAGAAAAGTTCAAGGACCACACCGAGGTAGATTGGAAGACGATGCATCAATGGGAGCAAAGTGGAATGGACTGGGTTGCATTCACAACTCTCTGCACTTTCCTGAGCCTGGGCAGAGCAGTAGTTGTGATTCATCCGGATAGGAAGCTTTCTATGGTCCATGTCCTTCTCTATTTGACTTTGTGTGATGAAAAACTTTCACAGCATTGCTTGGTCAGCGATAATTCCAAATCACCAAAGAAACAAGCTTGACTCATTCCTATAATCCAGTAAAGTCAGAAGACATACCTGTCGCTCGAGCAAGAGCTTTTTCTGCCTGAAGCTCTCCTTCTCTCTCTGCCGGATGCTTTCTTTTTCCTTCTCCTGGTTTTCAAATTCTTCCTTCCTCTGCAGGGAACAATCAGCAAGACCGTCAACAATGATGCTCTTCAATACTGGGTGCTCCAGGGTCCACTCACCTGCCCAGGTGCGGCACCCAGTGGAAGGAAAGCCGCAGGTGGTGCAGCAGGTGGTGCTGCTGTCACACCACTCCGGTGACACAGGTTCAATCCCAACCTCTGTCTGTGTGTAATTTGCACATTCTCCCTTCTCTGTGTGAGTTTCCCCACATCCCACGGGTACAATTGTTGTTTGCTCCCTAGTAGGGTAAAGGGCAAAAAGAATCAAAGGGGCATTGAAGGGCATGTGAGAGAAAGAGAGAGAGAGAGAGAGAGAGAGAGAGAGAGAGAGAGAGAGAGAGAGGGAGAGAGAGAGAGAGAGAGAGAGAGAGAGAGAGAGAGAGAGAGAGAGAGAGAGAGAGAGAGAGAGAGAGAGAGAGACAGAGAGAGACAGAGAGAGACAGAGAGAGACAGAGAGAGACAGAGAGAGCACAAGAAAATAAAAAGTGAGTGCGAGAAGAGAGTGGAAAAAGAGAGCGTGGGAAATAGAGAGCGCAAGAAAATAGAGCGTGGAAAAGAGCATGAGAAAAAGAGAGCGAGAGCATGAGAGGGAGAGTACGAGAAAAGAGAGAGAGAGAAAGCATGAGAGAGAGCACGACAAGAGAAAGAGAATAAACAAGAGCATGAGAGAGAGGGGCAATGGAACTGGTTTCAGGAGTGAGAGATTTCTCCTTTGAGTCGGATAAAGCCAGGTTCTCCTTCAAAGACAGTGTGACAAAAGGGTGCGGCTACACCAGGTTAGGTTAGCGTAGAGAGGATGTGTCAAAGATGACCAGGGGCCAAAGTAATTATTTCATGCAGGTTGGTCAGCGTCTAGAGACCTCAGAACACCAGAGTGGACAGACGAGTTTGTCCAGGTATTCAGAAAGGAGTTTCAGTTTAGCTTATTCAGTTTCAGTTTAGTTTATTGTCACCTGTACCGAGGTACAGTAAAAAGCTTTTGTTGCGTGTTGGCCTGTCAGCGGAAAGACAGTACATGATTACAATCGAGCCATTCACAGTGTATAGATACATGATAAGGGTAGAAAACTTGTGGAGAGATGGGGAAGGAGGTCCTCAATGGTCACCTGTGTTGTAACAATCCCACAGTTCTCGGACAAAAACCGCAGTGAACCATCAGAGGCCCAGGCAGCACCTGTGAAGAGGGCAACGGTCAACATTTTAGGTTGGGGACCCTTTCTCCTAGTTCTGCAGGGGGACCTAAATGGGAAAGACCTAAATGGGACAGCTGGCGATCTTTGGTTTAGATTAAGGCAAACCCCGGGGGGGAGCAAACAGCGAGCTGGTGAGGCTGGGATCCAACAGAGCAATGAAAGGGTAGCTACTAGCGGGTCATGCAGCATCTGTGGAGGGATATGTTCAGACCAGACCCTTCAGTGGATTCTACACCGAGTTCTTCCAGCACAGTTCCTCCTATCTTGCATGGACACAAAATGTTAGAGTAACTCAGCGGGACAGGCAGCATCTCTGGATAGAAGGAATGGGTGACGTTTCAGGTTGAGACTGTTCTTCAGACCCTCCTCTGCCCCAGATTCAAACATCTGTAGTCTCCTGTGCCTCGGACCCAGCACGGATTGTACCCCAGATAGACACAAAAACGATGGAGTGAGTCATTTATCAGGTCAGACTCCAGCTTTGTGTGTCCATGTTCGGTTTAAACTGGCCTCTGTACAGGTGTCCGATTAGTACGGGTGTCAGGGGTTATGGGGAGAAGGCAGGAGAATAGGGTTGGAAGGGAGAGATAGATCAGCCATGATTGAATGGTGGAGTAGACTCGATGGGCCGAATAGCCTTAAGGGCCTGTCCCACTTAGGAGACCTAAACAGCAACCTCTGGTGATCTTGCCCGCCACCCAAGGTTTCCATGAGGTCACAGGAGGTTTTGGTCACTCTCCCTAATGGTCGAAAGTGGTTTCCGCGTGGTCGAGGCTTCATCTGGGTTGCTGCTGTTTTTTCATCATGATTAAAACCGGCCTCAACTAAAAATAGGTTGCCGTTTTAAAAATCGATCATTTTTTAGTCGCAGGTCTAGTCGAAGCCGATTTTCTTCATAGTCGAGGAAGGTTTTCAACGTATGCTGGGAGGTGGTAGGAGGTTGCAGGTCACCTCGACCTTGATTTTATTTTGGGTGGTGGGCACGGTCACCAAAGGTTGCTGTTTAGATCTCCTAATGCCCCTGTCCCACTTAGGAAACCTGAACGGAAACCTCTGGAGACTTTGCGCCCCACCCAAGGTTTCCGTGCGGTTCCTGGAGGTTTTTGTCAGTCTCCCTAATGGTCGAAAGTGGTTTCCGCTTCTTCTATGTTCCGGCGATTATTTCAAAAAATTCAAAACCGGCCGGGATTAAAAATAGGTCGCTGTTTTAAAAATCGGTAATTTTTTAGTCGAAGCCAGTTGCGATGCTAGTTGAAGGTGGTTTCTGGAGGTTGCAGGTAGTGGAAGGTAGGACTTCAACCTCCGGCAACCACCTGCAACCTCTGGCAACCACTTTCGACCATTAGGGAGACTGACAAAAACCTCCGGGAACCGCACGGAAACCTTGGGAGGGGCACAAAGTCTCCAGAGGTTTCCGTTCAGGTTTCCTAAGTGGGACAGGGGCATAAGTGGGACAGGCCATCACATGACCTGCAGCTCCTTCCCACAGGGGTTGTACGCCACCCCCGCCAGCCCCCCCACCCATCCCCGCCCGGTCGCCCCACCAACCTGTAACTGGACATATTCGCAGTCTTCTGCCCGGTTGTGCGTGCCGGCTTTGACGCTCTGCACCTTCCGCAGCGGGATGGGGACCGGCGCCTTGTGCTTGGTGGTCCTCCTCTGTAGACGGGCCCTAATCTCGGCCGCACCCGGGGTAGGGGGGCTCGCCTGCGGGGGCTGCTTCTGGGCGAAGAGGAGCTTGGCGTTGGCTATGATGATGGAGACCAGGCGCTTGACATCGTCGGGCACGGTGCGGGTGACCATGATGAAGCGGTCCAGGTGGTCTGGCGCCGCCTGGGTCTGGGTCTGGGTCAACACCAGCGCGTCCAGAGCCCAGCCGCAGTCGGCCAGCGCCCGGCTCGTCTCCACCAGGATCTGCTGCGAGTCCTCCACCACCTCCAGCTGCTTGCACAGGCGGCTCTGGAGGTTGGCGTCCGTCAGGCGGGCCGCGTTCACCCTCACCCCGCGCACCAGCCCCAGGAAGGCGGCCAGGCTGGTGAGCACGGTGCCGGCCGCCGAGCGCACCTCGCCCAGGTGGGGCTGTAGATGTTCCCGCAGCCGCCAGCGACTGCTCACAAACACCATGATGCTGCCCACCGACACCGACACCTGTTGCTGGAGCCGGCCCAGCACGGCCGCCGCCTCCGCCGCGTCCAGGCTCATCTCCTCCTGCTCCGGCCCCGGCCCGGCGGGGGGAGAGGCCGGAGAGGGAGCTGGACGCCGGGCCGTGGCCGGAGAGAGGGCGGTGGCCGGAGAGCGGGAAGTGGCCGAAGCGGGTGAGATGTCCGGACTCTGGGGAGCGGTGGGAAAAGTCGCTGGACGTTGGGCCGTGGCCGGAGAGAGGGAGAGGGCCGGAGAGCGGGAAGTGGCCGGAGAGAGGTCGGTGGCCGGACGCTGGGTCGTGGCCTGAGCCGGGTACGAGGCCGGCCGCTGGGGCGTGGCCGGGGCGCTCTGCCTGCGCTCCGGCCACTGGGCAGCCCCTCTGGACACCAGCGGGGGGACGTCGTACACCGGCTGGGGACCGGCTGGGAGTCGTGGCAGGTCGTAGATGGCAGTCGCTGCGGCTGGCGGCTTGGGCAAGCTGGCGGGCACGTCGTAGATTTCGGCCGACCGGGCCCGGGACAGGGGGGTGTGGTACAGGCCGGCCCCCTGTGGGACGGGTACGTCGTACAGAGCCTGTCCGGAGCCGGGCCATGGCGGGGGCGCGCTGTAGCGGGCAGCCACCTCCTCTCTAGACACCGGCACGTCGTACACGGCCGGGCTGGATGGTCGCCGCTCCTCCGGACACTCCCAGGCCGGCCTCCGGACAGCCGCCAGCTCCCTCCCCGCCGCCGGCGGCGTGTCGTAGACGCTGGCCGGCAAGTCCAGGCTCATCCGCGGGGGAACGTCGTACACCTGGGGGGTGGGAGAGGCAGACAGGTGAGGAGAGGTCCCCCGAGAAAGACCTTGCTCTGTGTGTAGGAAGGAACTGCAGATGCTGGTTTCAACATGAAGATAGACAGAAAATGCTGGAGTAACTCAGCGGGACGGGCAGCATCTCTGGAGAAAATCAATAGGTGACGTTTCGGGTCGAGACCCTTCAGTCTGAATTTGTCCCCAGGAAGGATCTCTCTCCAAAGCATTGAAGGCTATGTATCAAGTATTGGTAAATGGGATTAGCATACACGGCTACTTAAAGGTTGCTGTGGGCTGAAGGGCCTGCTTCTGTGGTGTATATGCCCTATGAAATAGTCCCAAACCATTTGACTGTGTGACTCAGCCACCTGCCAATGCCTTACTCAATGCTTTCATGGGAAGGACATGCTCTGTGACATTGTGATCAGTTTATGTCAAAGGTGATGCCACGGCACTGAGTCTCACTGGTCAGGGTCCAGACAGCTCAAGATAGACACAGAAAGCTGGAGTAACTCGGCAGATCAGGCAGCATCTCTGGAGAAAAGGAATAGGTGAAGTTTTGGGTCAACTCCCTTCTTCAGACAGTAGCTTTATGTAGACAGTAGCTGTCCCAAATGTTCCCAAATTATTATGTAGACAGTGAGGTGCAGCCACACTGGGGGTAAATATTGGCCAGAACACTAGGGAGAACATCTCCCTCTCCTCGACTCCCAGTCTGAAGAAGGGTCTCAACCCGAAACATCATCCATTTGTTCTCTCCAGAGATGCTATCTGTCCCGCTGAGTTACTCCAGCGTGGGATGGCAGGACCTAGTGTATTAATTTATCGCTTAAAGTGTCGCAACGGTACAGTTACTGCCTTACAGCGCCAGAGACCCTGACCTTGGGTGCTGTCAATATGGAGTTTGTACATTCTCCTTGTACTTGCGAAGGGCCTGCATCTCCAAACTAAATGTAATTAAACGAAAGCCTTGCACATTAACAATGTCAGTGCTCCCTGCAGAGGCTATGTTGAAAGTTCTCTTCATTCTCAAAGGATGAGAGATTTGAAATGTGTGCAACTTGCTGTCCATTCACCTGCTATGAATTCACCCACACTAATCATAGTGGGTCAACAAATGACTGGGTGGTTGGAGAATTATTGCCGGGGAACAATGAATAGGAGCGTAATTAGCTCAGCTGGTTACATTCTCATCTGGAATAAAAGGCTGGGATGGGGATGGGGGGGGGGGAGGGGGTTTAGGCTCATCAGTTACTCCAAAGTTAGGAAACTTTGATAGAAACGTGCATTTCACCACTGGCATCAAAGATTCCGGATAATTCAGTGAAGAGTGGGACAGTTCGGCAGTATCCTATCAATTAACAATGTTGAAACAAAACAATCATGATCATGCTACTCTTTTGTGCAACTTGTGTACAAATTGGCTCCACCTTTCCCACTCTGCTTCAGAGGATTTCTAGTTGTAAAGCCCGTGCAGTCGGGCTGATATTCTGTTGACATGAAATGCACTACCGAAGTAGCCAGAGTGAAGTGATTGGAATATTTCTAAGAGACTCAGTAGGTTGGGTTTGTTTTGCGTGGAGCAGAGAAAGCCAAGTGAGGGCCTGATTGAAGTAAATAACATGAGGGGCATAGAGGGTGCAGAAAGTAGATAACCTTTCCCATGGCAGAGGTATCTAAAATTAGACGGCATGAGTGTAGAATAAAGGGTTGGAGGGGTAGGGACAGCTTGACAAAGAATTCTTTCCCCCAAAAGATGGAATCTAGAACGGGGGGGGGGGGGGAATACCCTCAGAGCATTTGAGTTTAGTTTATTGTTATATTACCACGGTAAGAAGTTAAGAAGTATCTAGCCTTCTAGATGGCTACACTGCAAGTGCAAATGTTGGTAAATGGAATTAGTATAGATGTGTATTCATTGGTTGGTATGGACACAGTGGACCGAACAACCTGCTTCTGTGGTTTACGACACACCAATCCTAAGACAAGGAATTTGACACCACTTTAATACCCAAGCCATTCTTACCTGACTCTGAGTCACTGCTCTATGTCTTTCAAAACTCGGTGGAATGTCATACAACTGCTGGATTAGTTGTCTCTCCTCCTCTGTATGAAACATGGAAGATTTCCTTTCTATTGCAGCAGTGTTAGGCATCTGTACGTAAACACAGTAAGAAAGCATGATAATGTGATGAGCGAATGCATAACACCTCTCTCATTTGTAACATAGTCACAGAACAGGTACATGGATAGGACAGGTACAGAGGGAATGGGCCAGTGTGCAGGCAAATTAGACTAGCTTGGTTAGGGTATCTTGGTTGGCATGTAGGAGTTGGCCGAAATACCTATATCTTTGCTCTATGACACTGTGTGAATGGTAGAAGTGATTAGGTTGACACAATTGGAATGGTGATGTTCACTGAGCATTTGTCTGGGGATGGGGAGAAGAAGTAATGGGAGGATAAGGAGCATTGCCACTGCTCCTAGACCTGGGCTCAGCCCTTTGCACACATTGGAAGGGACACTGGAGAGCAGACCCAAGCTCTCTCCTCCAACTTGGGATGAGACCCTTGATTGCACAGGTCCTACTGGCCGAGCTTAACAATGGCGTAATAATTACACAGTTGTCCATCCTTAAGTAGCTGAAGGTCTTCCTGCTTGCATCATAGTGCTGAATAACAAACCCCAGTGACCACGTCTGGGATCATGTAGAGGGGAGTAGGTTCAGGGAGGAGCAATCAATTCCTGAAGGACATTAGTGATCATGGTGCCATATCCGGTTGGACATATTCTTGATGGTTTGATCCCATGACCGTCTGGCTAGGTGATGTTTAATCATATGACAATATGCCAGTGCATGCAAATGGCATCACATTTACCTTAAAGAAGTTGGTTCACTGTCAGTAAATATCTTGCTCACTGAACATAGTGACTGAGAAGCAGAAGGATGTTTAATGTGCCACTGATGGGATTATGCTTGAACCTCGATTCCATCTCTCTACACTATCTCCATATCTCTTGATTCCTTTAATATCTTAAAATCTATTAATCCCTGCCTTGAATATACTCATCAACTGAGCCTCCACAGCTGTCTGGGGTAGGGACTTTCAAAGACTTACCCACCTGCAGGGTGAACAAATGTTTTCTTATCTCTATCCTGCATGGCCAACCCAAGATTCCACACACTGTAGCCAAGCTAACACATCCATGCATCCACATTGACCAGGAGAAAATGTCATTGAGGTCATCTCTCATTATGATAAACTCATGGGAGTACATACAGTTCCAGTGGCTTAATTACACCATGTGGAACGAACGCACTATCACAGGAATCGATTAGGTGAGCTTTCCCTGTAACCTCTCAATCACAAATCTATCCTTCCCTAAGGTGGACCAAGTGGTGCAGCTAGTGGACCACTGCCTCATAGTGCCAGAGACCCAGCTTCAATCTTGATCTCCATCTGTGTGGAGTTTGCACGTTCTCCCTATGACAACATGGGTTTTCTCCAGATGCTCTGGTTTCCTCTCATGTTCTAAAGATGTGTACATTGGTAGGTTATTTGGCCATTGTAAATTGTCCCTCGTATGTGGGTCAATGTAGAATCTGTGGACAGATAATGCGAATATAATAATAATAATAATAATAACTTTATTTATAAAGCACTTTAAACAACCGCAGTTGCCACAAAGTGCTGTATGGCCAATATGGAGAGAATAAAACATGGAATTAATGTTGGATTTAAGGTGTTTGATGGTGTGGGCGGCCCAGGGGGTTGAGATCAGATCTGTCACCTCTGGACGGGCTGGAGGACTTCCAGAGTCCTGGCCACAGGGGGCAAATTCGACCTCCCAATCAGCAGCGGATGTCGACTATGGGAACTGATTTGCCGGCTTCGTCCGGGCCGGAGTTCCAGAGCCCCGGCCACAGACGGCAAACTCACCCCAGCGACCACCCGTGGAAGTCACGATGAGGTCAAGATCAAGTGCCCTCTCATAATTTTGTCCGGATTCAATCAGGTGCCATACCACAAGTTGCTGGTAAATCTGTGGTGGATCTGTACTAACATTGCATTTGATGTCCTTACCACTGACTCAACCTGCAAATTGACCATTTGGGAATCCTGCACCAGCATTCCCAAGTCCTTTTGCACCTCCGATTTCTGAATCCTCTACCCATTCTGAAAATAGTCTTACGCCTTTATTCCTTCTACCAAAGTGCTTGACCGTACCCTTTGTTGTGTTGTGTTTCATCTGCCACTTCTTTGCCCACTCTCTCAACCTGTCCAAGTCCTTCTGCAGACACCCTGCTTCCTCTGCACAACCTACCCTTCCACCTAACTTCCTACCATCCACAAACTTGGCCACAAATCCATCAATTCCTGCATCCAGATCATTATATCATATAACGTGAAAAGTAGCAGACTTAACATTGACCTCTGCGGAATACCAGTAGTCACCGGAAACCAACCAGAAAAGGCTCCCTTTATTCCCACTCTTTGCCTTCTGCCAGTCAGCCAATCTATTATCCATGCTGGTACTTTGCCTCTAATACCATGGGATATCTTCTTCAGCAGCCTCACATGTGGCACGGGGTGGAAGATTGCAACCTTCACGTGGTCCACCCTGTTTCGACTAATGCAATCAACCCGACGTGCACAAACAAATAGATCAAGTAGCACATGTTGACCTACAACTTTAGGCTGTGCACGCCATACGCAAGAAGAAGAAGACATGTGCCACCTTTTGAAAATCCAAGTAAGGTCAGTTTATTGTCACATGTACCAGTTAAGGTACAGCGGAATTCGAAGTAAACAGCATTCACTGACACTCCTTCGTCTATCTCACTTGTTCCTTAAACAATTCCAACACATTTATCAGGCAAGATCTGCCCTTCAAAACCATGCTAACTTTGGCCTATTTATTCAAGTCCTTCCAAGTACCCCAAACATCATCCTTATTAATAGACTAAAATTTTACCAACCACTGAAGTCAGACAAACCAGCCTATAATATCCTTTCTTTTGCCTCGTTCCCTTCTTAAACAGCAGAGTTACATTTGCTATTTTCCAGTCGTCTGGAACCATCCCTGACCCTAGTGATTCTTGAAAAATCACGACTAATCCCTCCACAATCTATTCAGCTATCTCTTTCAGAATCCTGGAGTGTAGTCCAATTGGTCCAGGGAGCTTATCTAGCGTCAGACTTTTCAACTTCCTAATCACCTTCTCCTTACTAATAGCGACTCCACAAATTTCTACTCCCTGGCTCTTGAATTTCTGGCATGTGCCTTGCAAAAAACGAATTCAGTTCATCCGTCATTCTGTGTTCCCCATTCTTCTTCTCGGGGAGTTCCCCACTACTTCTCCAGTGTCATTTACCAGAGGTTCCATGTTGACTCTTGCCTCTCTTACCCTTTATATCTCTGAAAAAAAACCTTTGTTATGTTATTGACTAGCTTACCGTCATATTTCATCTTTTCTCGCCTTATTGCGTCTTTAGTTGGTTTTTAAAGGCTCCTGCTAATCTTTGCCATGTTATATGTCTTCTCTTTTGCCTATTGTGCTGTCTTTGATTTCTCTTGTCAGCCACACTTGCCTCATTTTCCCCTTAGTATGTTTCTTCCTCTCAAGGATGAAAAGATCCTGCATCTTCCGAATTACTCCCAGATACACCAGCCATTGCTGCTCCACCATCATTCTTGCTAGGATCCCTTTCCAATCAACTTTAGCCATCTCCTCCCTCAAGTCTCTGGAGTTACCTTTATTGATACTGATAAAGTCACTCACTGCAGGATCTCTTGTTGAATTATTGCTTGCTGCAGCATCTCTGTGCCTCCTGATGATTGAACCCTTGCTAAAAGAATTAAAATCACTAAATACGATGGATGTACATTTGCATCAAAGATGCTTAGCATTCCATCTCCTGCCCACATTTTGGCTGCACTTCTGGCTGTACTTCTGCTCTTTGCTTACAAGCAGAAACCAAAGAGCGAAGATCTGGTATAGAAGGTGGTACAGTGTGTTGAAATCCTATGTGACAAATCTGAGTCAGGGCACTGGTCCACATTCAAGGACTCTGAAGCCAACTTCGATGAGTATGTCACTGCTGTCACAGACTTCATCAGTAAAGGTGTGGAGGACCGCATGCCAAAGAAGTCAACCCGAGTGTTCGCCAACTGGAAACAAGGGGTGATATTCACTCCCTGGTTAAGTCCAAGTCTGCAGCGTTCAAGTCAGACAATCCCAACCTGTTCAGGAAATCTATTTATGACCTTCACCAAGCCATTAGGAATGCCAAGAGGGAATTCTGGACCAAATGGAATCTGGGATAACCATTAGCACAACTTGCACACCATAACGGGCTACAAAGTGAGTCTGACAATATCGTTGGCAATAATGCATTCCTCCATGATGAGCAATAGGAGGTCAGTGGAATGGCGTCAAGCACCCTAACAGCCTCGGGAGTACTGTACATAGTTACCTTTGTAATTATCAGATCAGCCTTGCTAATATTGAACTGCAGAAAGCAACTGGTCCGGATAGTATCCTTGGCCATGCCTTCAGAACATGCAGTGACAGTTAACATGAGTATTTGCGGACATGTTTAACCTCTCCCTACTCCATTCTGAGGTTCATATCTACTTCAAGAAGACCACTGCCATCCCAGAACCAAAGAAGAACAAGGTCAAGTGCATTAATGACTACTGTTTAGTGCTCTGACATGCACCATCATGAAGTGCTGGTCACCACACACATTAACTCCAGCCTCACAGACATCGTTTATCCATTGCAATTCACCTACTGCCACAGCAGGTCCACAGCAGACATCATTTCCATGGCCCTACACTCATCCCTGCAGCATCTGGATAATAAAGATGCCTACGTCAGACTCCTATTTATTGACTATGACTCCACATTTAATCCCATCATCCCAACTTGTCTCCAAACATCCAGACATAGGACTCAACAACCCCCTCTGTAACTGGATCCATTACTTCTTGACCCATAAACTAAACTGAACTGAACATAGTCCATAAACAGTGAAGATACGTCTCACAATAATTCTCAACACCGTTGCCCCACATAGATGCATTCTCAGCATCTCACTTTACTCTCCATACACTCAGGAGTGTGACATTGAAAGCTAGATTTTTGTTCTGGCACCATTCATTCAAATTATCGAACAAACATTCTTCCACAATGACTCATTGTTGCCCATTATTTGTCCATGAATGGTGGTATCGTTGGCGAATTTAAAGGTGGCGTTGGAACTGTGTCTGGCTGCACAGTCAGGTGTAGAGGAGACCGAGCACACAGCCTTGACGTGTCCCTGTACTGATGGTTATTGAAGAGGAAGAGTTGTTGCCCAATTCATACTGATTATGGTCTGCTGACAAGGAAGTTGAGGATCCAATCTCATAGGGACGAGGTTGATGATATGTTTATAGGGGATGATAGCGTTGAACGCCGAGCTGTAGCCCATGAATAACAGCCTGCCGTACGTGTCCTTAGGTGGTCCAATGCAGTGTGGGGACCTAATGAGATCGCATCCCCTATTGATCTGTTGTGAAGGTTGGAGAATTGTAGATTTTCTAGGTCCTTATTAAGGCCTAGATGTTGATATGCATCACAGACAACATCCCAATGACATTCATTAGCACAGGTGTTAGTATCATTGGTCAGCAGTCATGAGTCACCTTACTCTTCCTGGGTACGATATTATGAATGTCCTTTTAAGGCAGTTAGGGCCTCGTACTTTCTGACACCGGCCTCTGTGGCTGAGATTACAGTGTCATCAGGATTTGTAGTGGCCCAAGTATGTTCTCCCTCTCAAAGTGAGCACAGAAGGCATTGAGCTTGACCAAGGGGTGATGCATTGGAACGTATAGCTCTGCCCAAGTGTGCAAGGAATTGCAAAGAGTTGTGGATGCAGCCTGGTCCATCACGCAGACCAGTCTTTAACTCCTCCCCCCCCTCCCCCCACCCCCATCAATTCCATCTATACTTCATTCTGCCTTGGCAAAGCCGCCAGCATAAACAAGGACTACTCACACCCCAGTCATTCCCTCTTTACACCTTTTCCGCCAGGTGAAAGCAGAAGCTTGAAAGCTTTTTTAACTGTACTTTCTTTGTATCCGTAACACTATTGTCTGCACTCTACGTTTCCTTTCTCTTTATGCACCACTTGTTATACTCATGTGTGGTATGGCTTGCCTCGATAACACGCCAAACAGCTTTCCACTGTACCTCGGTACATGTGACAATAATAAACCAATACTAATACTATCCTGTGAATATCCATGCACTGTCCATAGGGTGGCACATTGGCACATAGAGCTGCTGCTTCACTGCACCAAAGAGCTGGGTTTAATCCTGACTGTGAATTTGTATGTTCTCCCTGTGACCGCGTGGGTTTTTTCCGGGTATTCCGGTTTCCTTCCACATCGCAAAGACATGCAGGTTTGCAGATTAATTGGCTTCTGTAAATTGCCTCTAGTGCATGTAGGATCCAAAAGTAGGATAACATAGAACTAGTGTAGAGGTGATTGATGGTAGACTTCCACTGAGTGGGCCAAAGGGCCTATTTCCATGCTTTATCTCTAAAACTAAATTCAACTAACCTGTCAGGTCAAGTGAGATTGTTGTCATATGCACAAGTACATTTGTACACAGTTTGTACACTGGCATATACCCAATGAAAACATGCTTCTCTCAGCATTGCTCCATTCTCTGGGGATTATCACCTCTGAAGAAGACTATTGTGGCCATTTCCTGCCAGGCTAACCTTCATTATGATCCTGCCAGACGTTATCTTCTCTAGCATCTCTTGTGTACATTGCTGTTGTCTGGCTGTCAAGAGAATTGTGCCTTAGAGAACTCATGACCCTCATTGATTGCTGCACAACAACACTCAGAACTGCGCTGAATGGGATATAAGATGGTTAGGAATGACCTCGGGCAATATCACATCTCTGCAGGATATGCTTAATATACACATCAGCAACTTTCTTCAGTGTCTGAGAAAATTCGACAAGTCCACAAGGAATCTCACTAACATCCACAGATGCAGCATGGAAGGTACTCTGACAGGATGCATCTCGACCTGGAATGGCAACTCCTCTGCTCTTGACCTCCTGAACCTGCAGGGGTAGTGAATACAGCCCAGCCCGTCACGGGCTCATAACTTCCTTCGCACCAGTCCATCTTCAAGGTGCGTCGCATCAGATGGACTGGAGGTATCATCAAGGATATGTCTGACCCTAAATATTCTACCTTCTGGAAAAAGATACAGGAAGTTGAAAACTCAGCCGTCCAGACTTAAGAACAGCTTCATCCCTACTGTTACCAGGTTCCTGAACCAAACATCTATTTCACATCACATTCCAGGAGGTGCTGCCACCTACTTTGATTCTAAACTCCACCTCATTTGGTTATTCCGTTATAGTACTTTAATATTCTTTTGCACGGCTTGGCTTTTGCATTACAACCTAGCACCATCCTGCTGTTTTGCAACTGTCATAGTTATTTATTGCTGTATTTATCAATACTGCATGTATACTGTTTATTCTGTGAGCTTCACGTGAACCTGGTGTACATGACAATAAATTAAACTGAATCTCTATTAAGTACCGGTAACTCCCATTGTAACTCGTGCAAGATCTGTTCTCGTGCTGGTATCTAGGTCTGAACAGAATTTCCCTTTGGATTTTGGCCAAATGCATAATTCTTTTGAAGGAACCTTAACTTTGTAAAGCCATCAAAGTTAGCAGCATCCCAATTTGTGTGTGTGTGTGTGTGTGTGTGCGTGTGAGGAGCTGGTGTGCTGGAGCTAGAGTAACCCTTACACTTTATAAATATTCCCAGTCTCTGCTTAGTTCTTTGTTCGCAATGGCTGGACCAAGTTATAGAATTTGCTTTGTGAAAAATCACAGTCACCAACTGCTGGCCAACTTGTGGACAACAGTGTGATGACTGAGAAGTGAAACAAAACTGGGCAAATGTCATGCTCAAAAATGTGCATAAATTGCCTGTGCATGAGAGTGGCCACTGAGATGTGAAAATTGGTTTGACATATTAACATGCAAATTGAAATGTTAATTTGAAGAGATTTCCATTTAAATTTGCTTTTCAATTCACAATTTCTGAATCATGTCTTTGTGCCGGTGTTGTCCGGCTCTGCCTTGCTTTAGTTTGACTTTGTTAAACTTCGTTAAACTTCAACCAGTTAATATTTCAAAAGTTTAACTGGTTTTAAAAGTTTAAAATTTAAAAGTTTAAAAGGCTTTGATCCCAGACGGTGTGAGGTTATTTTGGTGAGAGTGCAAAGATCACCGACTAGGTAGCCATGACAGCTAGGGTATGTGAGATATTACAGGCACGTTTGACTGAGATCAGTTTGGGGATCTACTTTGATGCTACTGAGGGTGAATGGCTGATGACATGGATTTGTCTTTTAGCCAAGGAAGTACATGAGCTGGCAATTCTTCTACAGTTGGCAAAGTGAAGTGTCTGAGGTGAGAGTTGTGGCTTATGGAGGTTACAAATAACAGCCTAGAAGCGCGCTCATCTGGTTCTACATAAGTACACAGCTGAAGCTGAACAAGCCAGAACTGATCCGTAATTGTTTGTATCAAGGCCCCTATACCCAGGATGTGTCTCAGCGGTTTATGTATGTGGGATTTCTTCACATTACCTGGTTGCCCTGGAGTCTGGAGATATGGGACGGCGGGATATCGTAGGCATCAGCATAAGGTCCTGAAATGGAGTTCAGGCTGAAGGCCGGTCCCATTCGGGGAAGCGAAAACACCTGCAGGTGAAAAACATGCAAAGCCATTTAATAAAAGTATAAGGAGTGCTTTGCCAATCTATCCAACTCAATATCTGGCTCAATAATGATGAAGGACGATGCTGCCATCCTTCCTGTCTTGCAGTGTTCTAATAATATGCCCACCACCCCGATACATGCAAGTTCCTGGTGTACACCTGGTGCTTGATGGGTGAAGGAGCAGACTCCTGCTCCTAATTCATAAGCTTTGTAGCCATGACTGTTGCTGTCCTCTGACAGATCAAACACTTTTTCAGTAATGTCGACGGGTCTAATTGAACATTATTTAAAGGGTCCGGCATTTCACACCACCTTAGACAGAGTGCTCTGAAACTGTCCATCAATCCAGCCACAGGTAGACTGATCCTAACCAGGGTCCCCGGGTGCTCTCTGCAGGGTTCCCGTCAAAATAAACTAGCCATTAACCCACTCAGGAAAACGTGCAAAATAACTTCTAGGGAGGGGAAGTGCAAATGATCAGATGGCAAGATGGGTTATATCGCAACTGAATAAATGACTCTTCCCTCCCCATGTGACCCCAGTGTTCATGAGGTCTACTCGCCTCTCATTGTCTCTTTGGTTCAATGGTTACATCAAGTTTAGAATTCCCTCTGTAAAAATTAGGGGACAGCAACCTCTGACCAAATTAGTGGAAAGAGGAAGTCCACCGACAACTTTTTTGAGACTTTGAATGATACTGACTTTAGAACTGAGAGCAAGGCAGGCATCATCTTTGGAAGCTGTTCCCAAATAGGGTTTGTTCAGGGACCCAGCTGTTCCAGATAGAAACTTCTTCCATGCTACAAACAGTATCCGCTGTTCCAGGTGTGAACTCCTATATATCGGCGAGACCAAGCGCAGACTGGCCGATCATTTAGCTGAACGCCTCCACTCAGTCCATCTGTGCGATCTCCCAGTTGCTAAACATCCCATTCCCATACTGACTTTTCTGTCCTGGGCCTCCTCTACTGTCAGAGTGAGATCCAATGCTAATTGGAGGAACAGCGCCTCATATTTCGCTTGGGCAGCTTCCAACCCAGGGGTGATAATATTGATTTATCTGATTTTAAGTAAATCTTGCTTTCCGTCTGTCCATCCCTCCCCCACTCTAGTTCTCTGACTAGTTTCACTGTCCTTCTGATTAATTTTACTAATTGTATGCCCTCCTTGTCACCTTCCCCTCAGCTCACAATGAACCATTCTACATTGCCTTATCATCATCTGCTTTGACCTGTCGTTTTCACCCCATAATCTCTAGACTCCCTCTCCCTTGACTCTCAGTCTGGAGAAGGGTCTCGACCCGAAACGTCACCCATTCCTTCTCTCCAGAGATGCTGCCTGCCCTGCTGAGTTACTCCAGCATGTTGTGTCTATCTGCCGTCTGTAACTGCTGTGGTCTTTCTAGTGAGGGCCCAGTAATGATAAAGGATTTATTCAAGCAACAGAGGATGAGGTGCTTCATCAGTTGGCTGTTCCAAGGTGGAGTTGATTGGTATTGGAGTTCACAACTATATTTGTTACTGGTGGGTTTTAGTGGATTTCTTAATGGGGTTTTAATGGATTTGTAACCGGGGTTTTGATTGTGTTTGCTATTCGGGAGGGCTGTGAATAGATCTGTTGTCAAGGTTTTTCAATCATATTGTTACCATTGTATTTGATTCTATATTTTAACAGAAATTTTGAATGGAGTTCGTTGACTATATCCAGGACAATTTCTTAGATCAAAACAATCTGGATCCAACCAGGCTAAACTGGTTGTCTGTGGAATTCTCTGCCTCAGAGGGCAGTGGAGGCGGGTTCTCTGGATTCTTTCAAGAGAGAGCTAGATTGGGCTCTTAAAAATAGCGGAGTCAGGGGATATGGGGAGAGGGCAGGAACGGGGTGCTGATTGGGGATGATCAGCCATGATCACATTGTATGGCGGTGCTGGCTCGAAGGGCCGAATGGCCTACTCCTGCACCTATTGTCTATTGTCTAAACCTATTTTTGATCTGGACATGTGTGATGGGGATGTGATTATTTAATGAACTAATGGTAATGATAATAAATATTTTTGGAATGAATTTTGGAATAAAATTAGAGTCTGAAGAAGGGTCTCGACCTGAAACGTCGCCTATTCCTCCTCTCCATAGATGCTGCCTCACCCGCTGAGTTTCTCCAGCATTCTTGTCTACCTTCGATTTTTCCAGCATCTGCAGTTCTTTCTTAAACATAAAATTATAGAATATCAGATCTTGTTTGGGAGTGGCGAACCAAGGTCTGGAACTTGTGCCTTAGGTCATTTGTAAAGGCACTTTCTAACGCATAGATGATTAAAATTGATTGGGTTCATCTAAGATTAGATCTTAGACCAGGAGAGGGATTGACACTTGAGGAAATATTGCATATTCTCTGCAAAGACATGTGTTGCACTGAAGAATATAAGTGCAGAAGTTGGATCATTTTTCACCTTGGTTTATGTATAAATCATGCAATATGAATCATCCTAGTGATCTTTTTCAGCTGAAATTCTGCTGGCTTGCCATCATCCAAGAAGAATATTCATACAGATGTTAATTGCTGAAAGATCCAGCTGTTCATTGTTTGTACTGGCAGAAATTTACAGCTGGATCATTCTGCGATTAACATCTGCATGAAATTTTTAGATTCAAATTTTTTTTTAAATCTCCTTCAATGATTTCCAGATACGTGATCTTCCTGCTGGATTTTCATCGGACACCTCTTGTAATCCCACACATTTATTCCCTTAATAAAGTATCCCCCGGGATACCGCAGTTCTGGCACACATTCCCAGTCACATGTGAGAATTGGAGCATATTGGCAAGCACCGAAATGGAAAAGAAGGGTGAATATGCTTGTGTGTGGTTGAGCTAAAGCCAGGAGAACATTTTGAAGGATGAGTACTCTGTGTTTACTTCCTCTCAGTCCTGACCTTTATCAGGCCCCAGTCTCCAGTTGCAGCGTGGAACTAGTGAATGCAGGAGTTGTGCAGGGGTTTAGGATGGGGGGGGGGGGGGGGGGGGGGGGCGAGGACAATTCTGACAGACTGAGCAAGCTGCTGATTTCTTGATTCCCTGTCTCCTTTGAAGTTACATATGTCACATTGTTCAGTTTTTATTATGGATGATTTCTCAATGTCATCATCGCAGATCTCTGATCTGCTTAGTACCTTCTGATGAAAATCTAGATTAACAATAGTAGCAGGCTATCTATGACCCGCCTACTGGCTGGTCAATACCATTCTGCAACCTCAGACCACACTCCTCATCATCAATAACATCTCATCCTTGGATCAGAAACTTCTGTCCTGATGAATCTTAGATACAATGCTAGATTTATCGAGTTATGCAACTTGGAAACAGACTCTTCGGCCCAACTTGTCCATGCCGATCTAAACCATTTCTATTTCCCTGCATTTGGCCCATATCCTTAAAAACTGTTCATATCCATGTACCTTTTAAATATTGTGGTTGTATTTGCCTCTATAGCTTTCTCTGGCAGCTTGTTCCATGTACCTACCGTTTTAAAAGTATTGCCTCTCAGATCCCCTTTATATCATTCCCCTGTCGCATTAAACCTATGCTTTATGGTTTTAGACTTTCACATCCATGGGAAAAAGGCCGTGATTATCTCCTTTATCTATGGCCTTCATGATTTTATAATCCTCTATAAGGTCACCTCAGCCTGCTTTGCTCCACGGCAAATGGGCCCGAATAATTGCTAGGTTTTTCGGGTCAATCCTTGCTACAGCAGGCTATATTGATGGTGAATGGTCAGATTCCATGCATTGGACTTCTCTCTCTACCTGGTCACACTAAACCCAGTTTTAAAATACTATAACGTCCAGTCAGTGGGCATTCTCTTACCTGGCGTGTTGGTGCCTGCCCTCTGTCCCAACAGTATTCAGCAGAAGGTCCTGGCACTTGGTAATGCTGGCCATAAGACTGAGGCCTTGATGGTACCTGATAGATGTTGTCCTGCAGGTGAGAACTGGAAGACAAGGGTGAGCTTGGGTATTGGTTGGTTGGCATCTGGTAAATATCGAGCTGCGACGGCCTGCGGAGGGTTGGGCATGGGGAGAGGTACAGGGATGGCATGTCATATTGCGATCCACTGATGAGCTGTAGGCGGTTTCCGGGTACAATGCCTTGCCGTCCGTGCAGAGAGCAGCGCCACCAACCTTCATCCCCCTTGATATTCCGTTCTATCACAGTCAGTATGTCTCCTTTACGGAACGCAAGCTCGTCGGATGTCTCTGCCTTGTTGTCATAGAGAGCCTTTGCCATAAGATTCTGTGACAAAGAGAAGGGCTTTTAGCAATGAAAGGAAACCTTTTCAACAATACAGTTTCTTTCTTACTATGAGAACCACCCATGCTTTACGGAAAATGTGGAGAAAGCCCACGCAGATCACGGGGAGAACGTACGAACTCCATACAGAAAGCACCCGTAGTCAGGATCGAACCCGTGTCTCTGGCACAACTCTACTGCTGCACCACTGCCCTCTATTCTTTCATTCCCTTGCTTAAGTGGGGGGCTACCATCGACTCCACAGTCAAAAAGGCACAACAGAGGATGTACTTCCTGCGGCAGCTGAGGAAGCACAATCTGCCACAGGCAATGATGGCCCAATTCTGCACGGCCATCGTAGAGTCTGTTCTCACCTTCTCCATCATGGTCGGGTTTGGCTCAGCCACCAAGCACGACACCTAGAGGCTGCAGCGAATCGTCCGATCAGCAGAGAAGATTATTGGCTGCAACCTTCCCTCCATTGACGAACTGTACACTGCAAGGGCCAGGAAGCGAGCGGGCAAGATCATCTCTGACCCCTCTCAACCTGGCCACAAACTCTTTGAATCACTTCCCTCTAGAAGGCGACTCCAGATTGTCAAAGCTGCCACAGCCAGACATAAAAATAGTTTTTATCCACCAGTAGTTGCTCTACTCAACAGCCAAAAATCTGTAGCCTCCCTTTGATCTGGTATTTTGTTGGTTCACACGCTTGATCAATGGTGTTTTATCATTAATGTTTTATTATTATTAATGTTTAGTGTTTTCTGAGTCATTCGTAACTGTCGCTGTATGTCATGTTGTTACTTGTGGGCGGAGCACCAAGGCAAATTCCTTGTATGTGAATACTTGGCCAATAAACGTACTTACTTATCTGCTTCTGTCTTAAAAATAGTCAAAGACCACTTCCACTGTCCTTTGAGGACATTTTACAGATCCAAACATCCTTGAAAAGAAAATACAAATGCCTGATCTCTGTCTTGCATGGGTGACTCCTTATTTTCAAACAGTGACCCTAGTTCTATATTCTCCCACAAGAGAAAGCACCCTCTGCACTCCAAAATCCATCAAATCTCATGTTATAATCGTCCCTCCCACACTTCTGAACTCAAGCCTTGTCTTCTAACCTTTCTTCAGGCACTAATATACCCATTACTTTTATAAACATTCACTGAACTAATTCCTTTGTTTTAACATCCTTCCTTGAAAAAAGGAGACCAATACTGTACATATCTCTCAGATATGAATTAACCGATAACCTATATAACTGAACTTCCTATTTTTGTTTCAGTTTCCCTCATGAGGGACGATATATTCTTTTAGCTTTCCGAAGTACTGGCTGCAGCTCCATGTTTGAGTTTTACACATCATTCACTAGACACCCAGATCCCTCTGTACTCTGGTCACTGCAGGTTCTTGTCATTTACAGAGGATGCTTCTTTTTATTTATCATAACAAAATGGACAATTGAAAATGTTCCCAAGTTATATTCCATTTGCCTCATCACTTAACCTAAAATAGCCTTCATGCGCACTACACAACATTAATTTAACCTAATATATCCCTTATGTCCTCTGCACAATTTGGTGGTATTCTCTGCCCTCCTGAGACCTGGGCTACCTAAACTATACACCTCAAAAAGTACTTATGAGGTACCACGAATGTTGTCTTGCAAATCTTTTACAGGAGAAGCTGCCAGAAGACCATCAACTTTGTGTTGAGCTTGAGGTCTGGATCTTCAAGGATGTTTTCCTTCAGGCAGTGTTGAGTAAACTACATAAACATCTTCCAATAATCTCACTGGAACAGATGCTACATCCAAGGTTTAGTTTAGCTTAGTTTAGAGGTACAGCACGGAAATAAGCGCTTTGGCCCACTGAGTCCGCACCGACCAGCGATCCCCGTACATTAACACTACCCTACACACACACTAGGGACAATTTACACTTATACCAAGCCAATTAACCTACAAACCTGTATGTCTTTGGAGTGTGGGAGGAAACTGACGATCTCGGGGAAAACGGGGAGGACGTACAAACTCCGTACAGACAGCACCTGTAGTTGGGATCGAACCCGGGTCTCTGGCGTTGCAAGCGCTGTAAGGCAGCAACTCTACTGCTCATGGTGTAGGAAGTCATATATTGGCATAGATATAAAATTGTCTGGCTATCAGGAAATGCAGTGTCGGCATAGATGGGTTGTTTTCTGGTTGTAACAAGTGGTGTCACAGGGATCAGTGCTCGACTTTACACTTACAATTTAGATAGAGAATTGACTTCATGGAAGGAAGCAGAGGGTGATGGGGGAAGATTGTTTTCCAGACTGGAGGCCTGTGACTAGTGGTGTGCCTCAAGGATTTATGCTATGCCTATTGCTGTTTGTTTAGCTTAGTTTAGAAATACGGCCAAAAACAGGCCCTTCGGCCCACCGGGTCCGCGCCGACCAGCGATCCCAACACATTGACACCATCCCACACCCACTAAGGACAATTTTTACATTTATCAAGCCAATTAACCTACAAACCTGTACGTCTTTGGAGTGTGGGAGGAAACTGAAGATCTTGGAGAAAACTCACGGGGAGAACGTACAAACTCCATCACAGACAGCACCCGTAGTTGCTATCGAACCCGGGTCAGGGTCTCCGGCGCGGCATTCACTGTAAGGCAGCAACTCTACCGCTGCGCCACCGTGATGGCCGTGATGTGTTTGATATAACTCAGATGAAGGCTATGGCTCATTAATAAAATGAAAGCGTTCATATTCCCTGCATTGACTTTATTGTTGACTATTACCCTCACAAAGTAACCCAGATCTTTGCACCATCAGGAGGAGAATTAGCTCACTTTATTTCATTCTGCACTGTGTCGCAATAGTTAATTCTCCATTGCTTCCAAGTTTTAGCCTACACAGCTTAAAACACCATCTGTGCTAATAAAAGTCTTGCATCTTTAGTTTGTTTAGCTGGGGAGTTAGAACACATCTGCAACGAATAAGCTGCAATTCCGGTTAAAACAGGTCAGTCTCTCGAGGAGGAAGAAATGAGTGGTGGTTGTTTTCTGAATGTTTCCTCATTGAAATGTGTCTGCCATGTGTGTGGTGTCATATCTGAACATATCCCAGCAGCCGGAGGTGAGAGGGACGTTCCATGTTTACCTTTGAGGCAAACGTCAAATCTTCACTATCCCCACTTTTAACTGATCAGATATTTCCCCACCTCCAACACTGAACGATACTCATTTCAACTGAACAGCTGTTCAAGAAGGAACTGCAGATGCTGGAAAATCGAAGGTGGACAAAAATGCTGGAGAAACTCTGCGGGTGCGGCAGCATCTATGGAGCGAAGGAAATAGGCAACGTTTCGGGCCGAAACGTTGCCTATTTCCTTTGCTCCATAGATGCTGCCGCACCCGCAGAGTTTCTCCAGCATTTCTGTCTACCTCCAACTGAACGGCTAATGGGTAGAATGTCCCAGGGAACAGTTATGCCGACCCCTGGTTCATGCACTTCATGAGTGATTCGGGATTGTTGGTCGCTATGTTTGGTTGCTGTGGCAACTGTTCGGGGACTAAAATGCCCCCTAAATATCCACATGAACACGTTTCACTGTGAGTTATAGCGATCGCCAACTTGACAAAGGTCCACCTTTGCCCCATGTCCGAGCTGGCCTGAGATCATCTGCAGATGTAAATGAAAGACCTAATCCTGGTGTCCGAAACATTGTTTTCCCTTGAGATGGCTATTTTCCGTCATGACCATTTCCAGGACAACTAACTTTAAAACCCATACAATTAAACAATCAAGGTCAGCACTCCTGCTCCCAACCTTACTCGTATTTGATCTCAAAGCCTGCACAATGCTCTACTGGCCTGACCTCCCACCTCGCCAACTACAATGCTAGACCCTAAACAATACTCCATCTCCCTCACTCTTCCATTGAACCACCCAACCCTCCCCTCATCACATCCTTTAAGGGTCTTCAATCCTCAGTCACAGCCAGGCACAGAAATCGCTATCAAAATATGGAGGGGACAGGGGGAACACAATTTCTTGGCGGCGGCGCGCGCATGCGCACACTCACACAGTCACGCGAGGTTTCGGAGGCTCAATCCAGCGCTAAATGCAGCTCAACTCTGCCTGTCTCGCCGCGTTAACCTACAGCCCTGCCTGGACTGACGGAATACCAGTCCGGAGCCGTGGCTAGCACTGCTTCTCCGCGCTGGCTTTAAACCTGGGCCATATTTCCCGTAAGTCCAGGCAGGGCTGTAGGTTAACCTGGCGGGACAGGCAAAGTTGAGCTGGGTTTAGTGCTGCTTCTCTGCGCTGGCTGTGGGCCTGGGGGCACAGCTCCCATCTAACTCCCAATGGCTCTGGCCACCCCTGGGCGCGGGGGGGGGGGTGCTTGGGTGGGGACAGGACAGCGCCGGAGAGCCGGGATCGATCCTGGCTGCGGATGAGGCGCAGGTCTGTTTTCAGGGCTGTCGAGAGTGTTTTGGCACGTGTCCCTCCTCCGATCATCGTGCTGAATTATCATGGTCCCACCACCATTGCCTGCTGACCGACGTCTCTCTTGTCCAATCGGCGCCCTCGATCATCAGTCCCATGCCACTCTCGCGGAAAACGGAGATTTCACCGGGTTTTAAAATCCGTATTACCAAAAATGGGGGGTGGGGGGGATTGTCCCCCACCTCTCAAAACATGGGGGGGACGTGTCCCACCTGGTCCCACCGGGATTTCCGCCCCTGGTCACAGCCCACAATCCAATCTGATTACTACTTTGGATATTGGAACACTGACCCATGCATATTACTTTCATCAACATTATAAGCAAGTTAAAAATCCAGGACCCTATTGGAGTAGGGATTATAAACTCTTACATTTCATTAACTAGCCATGGTTCATTCTAGTGAGATAACTTTGGACAGATTAGTCAGTACCTTCTTCTGAGTGATGAATGTGAATAAAAATGGATGCTTCAGAATTTCCAGCCACAGCTGAATGAAAATGCGTTTTACACAGCCATTTATGCCAAAAAAAATCTCCTCATAGTTAATGAGGTACTAGTGATATCTATTAGTACGATAGACTAATATGACAACCTCCCAGAGTGCAGCTCATGTCACTCAGGCGTGGTAGGCTGGCAGCTCAGTCACTCAGGCCTGGTGGGCTGGCAGCTCAGTGACTCAGGCCTAGTGGGCTGGCAGCCCAGTCACTCAGGGCTGGTGGGCTGGCAGCTCAGTCACGCAGGGCTGGTGGGCTGGCAGCTCAGTCGCTGGTGGGCTGGCAACTCAGTCACTCATGGCTGGTGGACTGGCAGCTCAGTTACTCAGGGCTGGTGGGCTGGCAGATCAGTCACTCAGGGCTGGTGGGCTGGCAGTTCACTCGCGGCTATTCATTGAAACTCCATTTCAAGCAGAGTGCAGGCCACCAAATTCAATTTCATAGCATTTCAAGCAGAGTGCAGGCCACCAAATACAATTTCATAGCATTTCAAGCAGAGTGCAGGCCACCAAATTCAATTTCATATCATTTCAAGCAGAGTGCAGGCCACCAAATTGCCAAACAACTCATTGAATTGTCATTAAGGGCTCACAAATCATTTATTGCAAGTACATTGCAGACTCACAGCTCAGTTGATTCACAGCTTAGAATCACAGTTGTGGACTCTCCCTCGTGATCTTCCAGAGTGACTGACTGACGTCCAGGCATCCGGGATTATAGAGTCCTGCCCCCCACCCCCCGGAAGGGGCGTTACCTTCATCGTAGTGATTGACAGGCGAGAGGACCAATCAGCTGATCTCAATATTTTTTAAACACTCATAACTTTTTTATTTTTCATCGATCGGATAAATCCTCAGGGCTGCCTCAGCAGAGGAGGACTGTGAATAAGATGGCCAAAATTCATAGCGATATATGGTAGCGTTTTTTCTAAAATCAATATACAGCGCAGACAGGAAGTGGTCAAGATGAGACTTTTAGTTATATACAGTACATAACGATTTGGATGAGAATTTAGAAGGCATGAATAGAAAGTTTGCAGATGATACTAAAGTGGGTGGTAGACACAAAATGCTGGAGTAACTCAGCGGGACAGGCAGCATCTCTGGAGATGGGTGAAGTTTCGACCCGACCCTGCCTGTCCCACTGAGTTACTCCGGCATTTTGTATCTACCTTCGATTTAAACCAGCATCTGCAGTTCTTTCCCTACACTAAAGAGGATGGTATCGTATATAGCGAAGATGGTTATCAAATATTACAGCAGGATCCTGATCAGTTGGGAAACGGTTAATGGAGGAATAGTTAATGGAGTTTAATGCAGATAAGTGTAAGGTGTTGCATTTTTGGAAGCCAAACATGGTCAGGACCTTCACAGTGAATGGCAGGGCCCTGAAGAGAGTTGTAGAGCCGAGGGATCTAGGAGTACAGGTACATAGTTCCTTGAAAGTGGCTTCACAGTTAGATAGGATGGCCAAGAAGGCTTTTGGTACATTAGCCTTCATCAGTGAAGATAACAGGCAAATAATTTGGGATGGTATGTTACACTTGTACAAGACTCAGGCGAGGCTGCATTTGAAGCATTGTGTTTAGTTGTGGTCACCCTGCTATGGGAACAATGTTGTTAAGCTGGAAAGAGTGCAGAGTTGCAAGGATGTTGCCAGGAATTTAGTGCCTGAGCTATAGGAAAGGGTGTGGCAGACTAGGACTTTATTCCTTGGAGGATCTTATAGAGGTGTATAAGACCGTGAGGGGAATAGATATGGTAAATGCACAGAGCCTTTTACCCACAGATAATCAAGCTCCAGGGGACATAGGTTTAAGCTGAGAGGGGAAAGATTTAATAGGAACGTAAGGGGTAATGTTACCACACAGAGGGTGGTGGGTAGATGGAATGAGTTGCCAGTGGAGGTAGTTGAGGCAGATACTCAACAGAATTTAACAGAATTTAAAAGGCATTTGAACAGGTACATGGATAGGAAAGGTTTAGAGGGATAAGTGACTAATGTGGGCTGTGGGACTAGTGTAGGTATCTTGATTGGCATAGGCAAGTTGGGCCAAAGGGCCTGTTTCTGCGATGTATGACTCTATGACAGAGGTCCCTGCAGAACACCACTGGTGACAGACCTCCAGCCAGTAACACTCTCCCACCTCGACCATGCGTCTTCCATGGTCATAGGGTCATAAGTGATAGGAGTAGAATTAGGCCTTTTGGCCCATCAAGGCTACTCTGCCATCCAATCATGGCTGATCTATCTCTCCCTCCCAACCCCATTATCACACCTTCATCCCATAACCCTTGACACCCGGGTAAGCCAATTCACCATGGGTCACCATGGATCCCTTGCATCTTAATCATCTGTAGAACCTACCATGAGATATTTTATCACATTTCAATGGTTTCTTTAGTGTCATGTGTACCAGGTAGAGTGAAATACATTTTTTGCAGGCATGTCAGCAAGACTATCCCTATTACAATCACACCAGTCAGTACAGAATGTACAGAACAGCCCACCAAGTCCATGTGCAAGAGGCGTAATTCAGGCACCATTTAACAGTCCCTGCTGCAGCTTACTGAAAATACCTAATAATACCTTACTACAAACACCGTTCTAAAATCCAAGCAGAAACGTTGCCTATTTCCTTCGCTCCATAGATGCTGCTGCACCCGCTGCACCCGCTGCACCAGCACTTTTGTCTACCTTCGATTTTCCAGCATCTGCAGTTCCTTCTTAAATCATTTCCAACAGCTTCCCCACCACTGACACGAGGCTCACCTGCCTGTAATCTCCTGCATTATCTCTACTTCTCTTAAAGAAAGGAACGACTCTGGTTACTCTGCAGCCCTCCGTGACCTCGCTTGTGGCTGGAGAAGATGCAGAGATCCTTATCAAGGCCCTTGCAGTCTCCTCGGGTAAGTATCCATCTTCATGCTTTTCAAGAGACCCAGCACCTCCAGCTTCTGGACCCTAAACTGCCCCAGCAAATTGGTGATCGACACAAAGCGCTGGAGTAACTCTACGGGTCAGGCAGCATCTCTGGAGAAAAAGGATGGGTGATGTATGGCGTTGGGACCCTTCTTCAGATGCTCCTAGCATATTGGTGTTCCCCACACAGATCTCACTGTTTCATAGTTTTAGTTTTAGTTTTAGAGATACAGCGCGGAAACAGGCCCTTTAGGCCCACCGGGTCCGCGCCGACCAGCGATTCCCGCACATTAACACTATCCTATACCCACTAGGAACAATTTTTACATTTACCAAGCCAATTAACCTCATACCTGTACGCCTTTGGAGTGTTTAGATCTCGGAGGAAACCCACGCAGTTCACGGGGAGAACGTACAAACTCCGTACAGACAGCACCCGTAGTCAGGATCGAACCTGGGTCTCCGGCGCTGCATTCGCTGTAAGGCAGCAACTCTACCGCTGCGCCACCGTGACCGCCCTGTCTTTCATGTGCTTCTCTTTGGTGAATACAGATGCAATGTACTTGTTTAGTACCTCGCCTACATCCTCATAAATTCCGTAATTTATCCTTGAGGGGTCTTACCTTCTCCCCAGTTACCGACTTGCACTTAACGTACATATAAAACGCCTTGGCATTTTCTTTTATGCGACTTGCCAATGACATTTCATGGCTCCCTCTGGTCCTGCTTGACTTCTTTCCTGCTTGCTTTATGCTCCTCAAAGGCAGTATTCGCGTTAATCCTCCTAAACCTTGCATATGCTTCCTTTCTCTTTTTGACCCACTTTAGAATCTCACTGTTCTTCCAAGGTCCCCTTACAATCCCTCCTCCTTACTGGAACATGCCGGTCCTGAACGCTGATCAGCTGGTCTTTAAATGACTCCCATATGTTTGATGTGAACTTACTCAATAGCAGGCGCGTCCAATTTTCTCTTCCTGCTTCCTGTCTAATAACATTGTAACCTGCCTTACCCCAATTCCTCAAAGCTGTAGACTTATCCTTTATTTGTAACTACCTTAAAATGTATGGAGCGTTTAAGAAGGAACTGCAGATGCTGGAAAATCCCAGGTACACAAAAATGCTGGAGAAACTCAGCGAGTGCAGCAGCATCTATGGAGCAAAGGAAATAGGGAACGTTTCGGGAGGAAACGTTGCCTATTTCCTTTGCTCCATAGATGCTGCTTCACCCGCTGAGTTTCTCCAGCATTTTTGTGTACTTAAAATGCATGGAGTTGTGATTGCTGTTCCCAAAACTGAAACACCAGTCACCTTGCCAGGATGGTTTCCCAATACAAGGTCCAGTATGGCTTCTCTTTGAGTTAGAGACTATCCATATGCTGTTTTAGGAAACCCTCTTGGATATACTTAACAAAATCTGCCCTGTCCAAGCCTTTTGGACTATGGAAATCCCAGTCGATATTGAGGAAGCTCTTGCTTTTACCTTTATTGCTTTTACCCTTTCCGTAATCTGTCCACAAATTGTTCCTCTATCTCCCACTGGCTACTGAGAAGCCTCTAATGTCACAGTCATTGCATCTTATTTTTGAGCTCTACCATATCACCTCAGTAGATGATCTCTTCAGCATGTCCCTTCATGCTCCGCTGTGGCATTAACCCTTTAGTGATGCAAATCCTCCACCTCTTTTACCTGCCTCTCGATCACATCTAAAACCCTGGTTCATTAAGCTGCCAATCGTGGCCCTCACGATCAAGTCGCTGTAATGACCACAGTATCAGTGCACTGATCCAGGGACTGAGTCCATCCACTCTACCCATGATACTTCTTGCATTGAAAATAACACCCCATCAGTTCACTCCATCAGACAATAGACAATAGACAATGGACAATAGGTGCAGGAGTAGGCCATTTGGCCCTTCGAGCCAGCACCGCCATTCAATGTGATCATGGCTGATCATCCCCAATCAGTACCCCGTTCCTGCCTTCTCCCCATATCCCCTGACTCCGCTATTTTTAAGAGCCCTATCTAATAGACTGGTTTTTAACAGTTTCACCACATTCATTGATCTCTCCCTGCCTGTCCTTCCTTTGAGATGTGCTTTATCCATCCCATCCACAGATGCTACCCTACTCGCTGAGTTCCTTCAGCACCTTGTTTTTGATTAAGATTCCAGTAAATACAATCTCTTGTGTGTCCATTGGATGTGAATGTCTCTGGCCTGCTGTGTAGGTTTGCTGATGGCACGAGGGTTAGTGATATGTAGAGAGTGAGGACGGTTGCCTCGGATACAGGGGGAGACAGATCATCTGGAAAGTTGGGCAGAGCAGTGGCAGCTGGAATTTAAACTAGACAAGGGTGAGATGATGCATTTTGTTTTGTCTAATACTGGATGGACCTTTATAGTAAACTGCAAGGTTCCTGAAGTGTTGATGTACAGAGGGAGCTACTGGTGCTAGTTCATAGCTCTCTGAAAATGGTGATCCAGGTGGATAGGATAATGAAGAAGGCATTTAGCTTGCTTGCCTTCATACATAGGAATATTGTATGTGAGGTGAGATATTGTGTTTCGGGCTTGGGTTTTCTTCATTGAGCACTTATCCTGATGTTATAGTACGTACTTTGTGTTTTTATTGCAACAATTTGCTGCTGTATAAGGCATTGGTTAGGCTACGCTTGGAAATTGTGTACAGCTCTGGTCCTGACTATAGGAAGGGCTTAGTAGTGTTAGATAGAATATGGAAGAGATTCAACGGGGGTTTACCTAGAATCTAGCGTATTAGTTGCAAGAGAGATTGAAACGGCTGGGATTGGTGTCACTAACGCAGGAGATTGAGGGGTGACATTATAGACATTTATAAAATCATGGGGGCATAGATGGTGAAGATCGTCAGTCTCTATTGAAGAGCAGAGGAGTCCAAAACTAGAGGACATATGCTTAAGGTGAGGGGTAATATTTAAAGGCAATCTGAGGAGAAGGTTTTTCACACATGGTGGCATGAGCATGACGAGGAGTTGGAAGAGGTCAAAGGTCAAGGTCAAAGACTTTATTTGCCATTTGTGCTTACACACATGGGAACTCTTGTGCGGTTGTTCAGAGAGTCAAGTCAAGTTAAAAAGACACACAGAAAGACACATAATCTATAAAAACATATACTTCTCTAGAACTAAAAAAGAAAGAAAGTGCCCAAAAACCTATATAAAGGGGAAAGTGAGAGCATTGTAAATTACACAACCCCTATATAAAAAGTGTCAATTGCATTGTAAATTGCACAGGCCCAGGAGACAATATAATATGATATAATATGATATGCTATGAGGTAGGTCAGGACATCAGTTCATTTTGTTTTGGCCAAGAGTCTCACTGTGGCAGGGAAGAAGCTCTTAAAAAAGCGTGTTCTGTTTGTGGCGATGCTGTCCGCTCGTCTGTGCCTGAGGTTGTATGTGCAGTTTTTGTGTTTGAGCAGGGAGTGAGCTGGATGTAGTGTGTCTCTGATGATTCTCTCTGCCCTTTTTTGACAGCGCTGTGTGTAGATTGTGTCCATGGAGGGGAGTTCCGTTCTGATAATCCTCTCTGCAGTCTTTATGACTCTTTGCAGAGCCTTCCTCTCTGTCTGTGTGGTGCTTCCATACCACACCGTGATGCCTGTGGTGAGGATGCTCTCTATCTGTCCTTTGTAGACCTGGGCGAGAGGGCGACAGTGCAGACCAGCTTTTCTGAGCAGCCTGATGAAGTACAGTCTCTGCTGGGCTTTTTTCACTGTGGTAGCAGTGTTCAAAGTCCAGTTCAGATCTGATGTTACTTGTAATCCCAGGTATCTGTAACTGTCAGCCCTCTCCACCACAGTCCCCTTGATGATGAGGGGCTGCAGGGGGGGTGGATTTTTTCTGAAGTCCATTATTATTTCTCTTGTCTTGTCTGTGTTGAGGCTTAGGTCGTTCACCTCACCATAGGCAAGAATGTCGTTCACCAGACTCCTGTAGCCCGACTGGTCCCCCCCCTTGATGAGGCCCAGGATGGTGGTATCATCCGCATACTTAATAATGATGGTATTTTCCTGGGTGGAGACACAGTCGTGTGTGTACAGGGTGAAAAGTTTGGGACTGAGGCAGGTACAATTGTTACATTGCATTAAAAAGAACATTTGAACAGGTACATGGATAAGAAATGATGAGAGGCAGAAGAAATGTCTTCATTTAGAGGTGTAAATGTATGGAATTGTGTACATTTCAAGACATAGATCGATAGATTTTTGGAAACAAAGTGAATCAAGGATATGGTCAGTGCAGGAAAGTGGGCCTGAGGTAGAAGACCCGTCAAAGACTTATAGATCTCCAAAGAGTCATGGACATTGATTCATTAAGAACATTTCAGACTGGGACTGAAAAAGATGTTTGGACTATTTCCGAACGCTTCAAGGAATCTGAGGGATATCTTTTTCACACAAAGAGTGCATGGAACAAGCTGCCAGAGGAGGTTGTTGAGGCAGGGACTATCCCAACGTTTAAACAACGGTTAGTCAGGTACATGGGTAGGACAGGTTTGGAGGGATATGGGCCCAACGTAGGCAGGTGGGACTAGTGTAGCTGGGACATGTTGGCCGGTGTGGGCAAGTTGGGCCGAAGGGCCTGTTTCCATGCTGTATCACTCTATGACTCTATAACTCAATTCTGGAAGTGAGGCAAGTTAATCCTTGCAGAATAAGTTTGATGCTTTTCCTTCAATATATGTTCCTGAAAGGGTTAACCTCTGAAACCCACTCTCAGAGCCAACTGTTCTCAGTAACTGGAGCATATGCGTCTCACTCAATATTCTCACTGGGCAATGAGGAATGGACAAAAATGTCCCACAGCTGTAATCAAAATATATAACAGATATACCATACACTGCTTGCATGCTTGGAACCCAGTTAACTGGTGAAGTCCATTTTATTTACATTAAAGCAAGGTTTAGGTTAATGTATTATCTATAAAAAGAGGATGGATTGGTTTCTCAGGACTGGCAGAAGCTGAGTGGAGACCTCATAGAAATATATAAAAAGTATGAGTGGCATAGATAAAGTCTCCTGGGGTGGAAAATATCAAAGACAAGAGGGCATAGCTTTAAAGTGAGATGAGCTACTGTAAATTTAAAGGAGATGTGCAGGGCAATTATTTTACACAAAGAGTGGTGGGTATCTGGAATACACTGTCAAAGTAGTGGTGGAGGCAGATAAGGTAGTGGCATTTAACATTATTTTAGATAGGCACATGGATAAACAGGAATGGGGTGGGTGGGGGGAGAGATATGGATTGCATGCAGGCAGAGGAGATTAGTTTATCGATATTGTGTTCGGACATTGTGTGCTGAAGGGCCTGTACCTGTGCTGTACTGTTCTATGTTCTACATGTAGTTAGCGCCCATTTGATCACAACAACCTTGCTGGATTAGCTACAGGTAGGGGTCAGCAGTGAGCTCTTCCACCCACCGCGCACCAAAGATCATATGCACTCCTGCTCATCGGCCTTGGTATATCAGGAATCCATGTTACCACTAACAGCATGGAACTAATTCCTTTAACCAAGGTACAGACTATTCAAATATTCTTTAAACAACAGTACAGTACCTCAGCATCCCCAGACATTTCACAAGAGCATTACCGAAGGCCTGCCGCACGTGGAAATCTGAACATATATGACTTACAGTTTGATTAAAGAGGTAGAATTTTAAGGTGCATCGTAAAAGGAGAGAGATTCCGAAAGTTATTATCATCAATTAAAAATATAAAGTTCTCACATGATGCTGGTGGAAAACTCAGTTTCAGGAATTAAATGTCTGCAGAATTAGAGTCCAAAGCCATCTCAATGGTTGTGGGAGCAGAGAAGGTTGTGGAGATAAGGGCAAGCCCATGGAGAGGTTTGAAGAGGGGTTGAAGGATTTATTCTTTGCAAATAAAACATTGCGAACACAGGAAGAAGCGTTCAGCCTCTTGTCTGCCCACCTTTCAAGTCTGACCAAAGTGACAGACGGTCATTTCTGAGTCTCCTTTACTGTCTCTGTTGCCGGCAGCGATGCTCTGGTGAGTGTAGTCCTGAGCCCAGGCAAGGACATTCAATCCCATTGCTGACAGTCTTGCAATCAAAGAGGAGTGCAGAGAGGGCAAGAAATACGGATGCACAGAGCCTTATGATGGTTGGCAAACAGTTACGGTTTTCCTGAACTGGCAGCTATTGTAACTTAATGGGTACTCTGTGAAAGGACCCTTCCAAAGTCTAAAACAAGGGGTTTGGGGGTGCCCAGGTAGGCCAATTATTAGCAAGGGAGGTGTAATCTCAAGAAGGATGCAATGTGGTGAACTGTGGAACTGGTTAAATGACTAGGGGGGAGGAAGGGGGCTTACCAGGACACCACCTTGCCTGAGGTCATTGCTGGCCCTGATTTATCCTGATCTTTTCTCACCACCAGATCTTCCTCCCGCCCCCGCCCCACCCCCCCCCCCCCCCCAAACATTCAGTCTGAGGAAGAGTCCCGACCCAAAATGTCACCTATCTCTTTCACCGCAGATGCTGCCTGACCTGCTGAGTTACTCCAGCACTTTGTGTCTATCCTTGGTGGGAATCGACATCTGCAGTTCTTTGTTTCTACAATGGGATTGATGGAATTGCTCTGATAGCCAGACGCAATGGGTCGAATGGCCTCCCTCTATGTCAGAAGGAAGCATGAAACAACATTGCATGGCCCAGTCTTGCAAAAAAGACTCTTCTAGTCATAGGCATAAAAATATCTAAAGGATGCTGGGATAGTGCGGTTGTACGGGGATCGCTGGTCAGCGCAGACACGATGGGCTGAAGGGCCTGTTTCCATGCCGTATCTCTAAACTAAACTAAATTAAATATCAAGTGTAATATATTAAAATATCTTACAATCAAGAAGTCTTCCATGAGCAAATGAATATATGGTGCAGGAATATAACACAGAAGGACAACATGTGTTTTGTTACAGTAAAAGGTGTCATATATCAGAATAGCAGCGCAGAGTGTAGTATTTCATAGTATAATCATGCAAAAATGAAAAATAAAAATGTTTTGCATGACCCTGACCGGAAAAGTGTGGTTTATAAAATATCTTAGTGCATGATGCAGCTTTTTGGAAAATGCTAAGTTGCAGGATATGCCTTATCAAACAATATCAGTTTTGCTGGTCTTTGTGGCACAGTGTTGAAAATATTTACTCTGTGAACCACGATGTGGGAAGAGAGATTTAAATTAGCACGGTGACCGTCGTACACAGGGCATTTCCCATCCGATGCACGAGTATGTGAAGTATTCGCCTCCACACTCAAAACACTTGCTGTCCAACAACAGCCGGCTTGAAGCTTATAAAAAGTAAGCAGTGTGCCAGCCAGCTGATGCACAGGGCCCGAGGTGCTCAGAGTTGGTGTCATGTACAGCTCAGGCATCCACAAGCCTGTGTGACAACTGGTGCGCTACGCTGTTTGTGTCACCTCTTCTTGCCCGGGGAGCACCAGCTGCGACTGACAGACAGCGCTGCTCCTTATCAGCCTGCATGCATGCATGCCCACCCCGTCTATTTTGGTACCACTTCAAATTATTTCAAGTGCTTATCAATTTTATGTTTGAAGGAGAAGCCTGCTTTTGATCTGGAAGCAGCTGGTTTTCTCCCCCTCATTGTGCCCTACAAATGGCGTAGCTGCGCATTAGGCTGTCTGTCCTTCCAAAGTAAAGAAATAGTTCTGAGTGATTCTTCGCACTGAATTTCTTTTTGTTTAGATCACCCATGTGTCAGGTCAAGTTTATTGTCATGTACATACAGTTACACTGCAAACCTCACATACAGTGGCATCATAGGCACATGAACTCAGACAGCACATAACACACCAACTGCAGTATGTATAAATAACACAGCCCACAAGACCGCCTGAGTAGAATGCCTGTTTGCTGTTCAAGTGTGGAAGAAATAGAGTCTTGTATAAATTTGCTTTTAACCATGGTCCTCAAGCGACTCTTTAGGCGACTGCCAAGGACTAGTTTTAGTGGAATTCACCTACGACACTTGGAGACAACCTACGGCAGCAAAAATTGTTGCCACTGTGGCTGAAAGTTTTTCAACATGTTGAAAATATCGCGGCAGTCGCCTGTAATCGCCCAAAAAATCGCCTAAGTGGGACAGGCCCATTACAGAAACATACTTCAAGAGGTTCACTGCACAATCACCAGCAGTACCCTTGATTACCCGCCCTTGGGGAAAGCTGCAAGGACATACGTAACTAAACCCCCAGCAAGATCAATCACACCTTTTGAATCACAGATAAACCTGACTTTCTCTCTCTCATGCATTCTCTCCCTCACGCTCTCTCCCCTCCCTCTCTCTCCCTCTCTCTTGCTTTCTCTGTCTCACACGTGACTGAGGGTGAGATAGGAGAGAAAACATTCCCATTTCAAGGCTATAACTTAGAATGGAAAAGAGAATGATCCTGACATTATGGTTATCTTTTTATTCCCTATATCAGGAATATTACATTTCCATCGCGAAGCTCAGACAAGCCACCATGGGCTGGGTCGGTGAAAGAACCAGGCGGGTAGAGAGAACTTCATGACATTCTTGTGCCATCTCCCCTCCCCTGTTGAAGACCTCCACCGTCAGGGAGACTCGAAGACCCTTTCCTGGTGGGTTTTGGCATTGAACACTCCCCAACTGTTCTACAGTAGAGGTGTCACATCTTCAGCCAACATCTGGAGTTCTACGCACATTTACCCATGAGGTAGCTAGCACCTATCCTTGAAGATTAGTAGCTTGCCAACATTACTGGGAAGCTGGAGGGTAACACTAAAAGGGATGTGGCAATGTGGTTGTGACACTGCAATATGCAGCAAGGTCTTTGATACTAATGGTTTGGTCTCGTTCCCATTATAGAAACATAGTTGGTACTCTGAAACAATATCACGTTTAACTTTAGAAAAAATCAGGAGTGGTTTAAAAATCTTGGTTAAATTTGATAAGACTTGGGGAAGATTTATTCAACATTTTCATACAACATAAACTGCTCCCTCTCCAACCGTTATAAAAATAATTTTACCTTTATACGGTGGAACGGACTTGACGACAAACAGGGACTTAAATTGTTGAAATTCTCAGCTCAGATTCTGTTTTGCTTTTTTTTTTCTAGTTTAGGGGGGTTTTGGTTCTTCCTTTTTTCTCCTTTTTTTCTTTTTTTTCTTTTTATCTTTTTTATTTTTTATTTTTTACATATATAAGTTTTCTTTTAAAGATTTAACTATATTTACATAGAGACCGGGAGGTCTATATCCAATGTGTAATTTGATACTGGACTCATATTTAGGTTATACCTGTTATTAATGTAATCCTGATCCCTATGTATCAATATCATTGTTATGTTTACCATTATTCTTTTTGTTTTGTTTTTTGTTTTGTTTTTGGAAAAAAGGCTAATAAAAAGATTTTAAAAGAAAGAAACATAGAAAATAGGTGCAGGAGTAGGCCATTCGACCCTTCTAGTCAGCACAGCCATTCAATATGATCATGGGTGATCATCTAAAATCAGTACCCCGTTCCGGCTTTTTCCCCATATCCCTTATGGCCCAGATGGGCATTGTAATGTGATATTAGGACACATAGATCAGCCCCGGAATTCACCCCTTTTCTGTATGTAGTTAGTTGCTCACTGCTCGGAGAATGTTCACAGGTCTGCAGAGCTGAGGAGAGGAAGGTAACTAAGTAGCTTTTTTTTTTGCTTCCTCTCAGCAACCCAACAGGAAGTGCAGCTTTGCAGATGTTAACAGAGGTTGCGACACATCCATGGTAGAACAGTTGCAGAGCGTTGAGTGGACGGTTCAAATTGGAGACACATTCATGGAGTATATCCAGGATAGCTTTGCAGATTCATATTTTGAATTTTGGGGAAAAGGTTACTCTAGATCTTGTGTTTAAGAAGGAACTGCAGGTGCTGAAAAATCGAAGGTAGACAAAAGTGCTGGAGAAACTCAGCGGTGCAGCAGCATCTATGGAGCGAAGGAAATAGGCAACGTTTCGACCCGAAACGTTACCTATTTCCTTCGCTCCATAGATGCTGCTGCACCCGCTGAGTTTCTCCAGCACTTTTGTCTACTCTAGATTTTGTTTTGTGCCATGAGAAAGGATTAGTTGGTATCTTGTTCACCAGGAAAGGGCTTCAACAAAGCCAATTACAAAAGAATGAACTGGGAGTCCTTTAGAGTGGACTGCGAACATATGCTAAGCGAAATTTAGAAGATCAGCAGGAGCCGCTATTTCATATCATGTATCTATACACTGTAAATGGCTCGATTGTCATGATGTATTGCCTTTCTGCTGACTGGATAGCTTTTCACTGTACACGTGACAATAAACTAAACTAAACCAAACTAAACTTATAATACTTGGCAGAGATGTATCCCACACAGAAGGAGGGAGCTAAAAGAAAGATGAATTATCTGTGGTTGCCGAAGGACCTGTTTCCGCGCTGAATCTCAGAAACTCATTGCTGGAGCATCCAAAGTAGTAAAAAACTGTGGTAAACCAGAGGGCAGTGAATTTTACAGGAGCCAGTGGTAAAAAAAAGCCAATAAGGAGACAAAAAATGGAATATGAGAGTTAATAGACAATAGACAATAGGTGCAGGAGTAGGCCATTTGGCCCTTCGAGCCAGCACCGCCATTCAATGCGATCATGGCTGATCATCCCCAATCAGTGCCCCGTTCCTGCCTTCTCCCCATATCCCCCGACTCGGCTATTTTTAATGGCAAATGATTTCAAAAGCAGGGTCACCAAATATAAAATGGAAGAAGATTGTTCAGGTAAGTGTGAGATTCCTGGAGAGTGAGGCTGGGGAATTCATAATGAGAGGCAACTGACTGATAATTTAAACTGAACATAGATACAAAATGCTGGAGTAACTCAGCGGGTCAGGAGAAAAGGAATAGGTGACGTTTCGGGGTCGGAACCCTTCTTCAGACGGCAATAAAAATCTGCAATTTAAACCAATACTTTCCAGCAGTCTTCATGGAGAAGGACACTGCCAATATTCCAAAGGGAGTGAATCCAACTGGAAGGAGAGGTCTAATAACAATCCCTATTAAGAGTGACAAAATATTGGAAAATCTAATGGGACTAAAGGCAGGCGAGTCACCAAGATCCGATCAGCTGTACCCAAGCGTTTCAAAGGAAGGCTTTGCAGGGATTGTTGTGGACAAAATATCCATCCATCCCTCCCTGTTAAAAACAATTTCACTCACCGTAAACCTATGCTCTCAAGTTTTAGATACCTCTGTTATCGATCCATTCTAACTCTGCCCCTAATAATTGTACATATCCCCCTCAGTCTGCCTCTTGAAGGAAAATTAACCCAGCCGATCCAATGTCTCTGCACAACTAACATCCTCTAACCCTGTTGAAAATCTGCTGCTCCCTCTGCAATCCAAGCACATCCTTCCTGCAGTGCAGTGACCAGAACTGCACACAGTACTCCAGGTATAACCGAACCAAGGTTTTATGTAGATAGTCGCAAAAAGAGTAACTCAGCGGGACAGGCAACATCTCTGGAGAGAAGGAATGGGTGACGTTTCAGGTCAAGACCCTTCTTCAGACTGGTTAGGGATAAGGGAAACGAGAGATATAGATGGTAATGTGGAGAGGTGAAGAACAATGAATTAAAGATATGCAAAAAAGTAACAATGATAAAGGAAACAGGCCGTTGCTAGCTGTTTGTAGGATGAAAATGAGAAGCTAGTGCAACATGGGTGAGGGAGGCATAGAGAGAGAGGGAATGCCGGGGCTACCTGAAGTGAGCTGCCCAAGCTAAATATGAGATGCTGTTCCTCTAATTTGCATTTAGCCTCACTCTGACAATGGAGGAGACCTAGGACCAAAAGGTCTGTAGAGGAATGGGAAGGAGAATTAAAGTGTCCAGCAACCGGGAGATCAGGTAGGTTCAGGCGGGCTGAGCGAAAGTGTTCCGCGAAACGATCGCCCAGTCTGTGTTTGGTCTCGCCGATGTATAAGAGTCCACAATGGATATAGTAGATGAGTTTGGAGGAGGTGCAAATGAACCTCTTCCTAACCTGAAAGGACTGTCGGGGTCCCTGGACAGAGTCGAGGGAGGAGGTATAGGGGCAGGTGTTGCATCTTCTGCGGTTTCAGGGGAAGGTACCAGGGGAGGGGGTGGTTTGGGTGGGAAGGGATGAGTTAATCAGGGAGTTGCAGAGGGAACGGTCTCTGCGGAAGACAGAAAGGGGTGGAGAAGGGAAAATGTGACTAGTGGTGGGATCCAGTTGGAGGTGGCAGAAATTTCGGAGGATTATGTGTTGTATGCAACGACGGATAGGGTGGAAGGTAAGGACTAGGGGGACTCTGTCTCTGTTGCAACTAGGGGGAGGGGGAGGGGGAGGGGGAGCAAGGGCGGAGCTGCAGGGTACTTAGGAGACACGGATGAGGGCCTCATCTATGATGGGAAAGGGGAACCCCCGTTCCCTAAAGAATGAGGACATCTCGGATGACCTCGTATGGACACCTCATCTTGGGCGCAGATGTGGCGTAGACAGAGGAATTGTGAGTAGGGGATAGAGTCTTTGCAGGAAGCAGGGTGGGAAGAAGTATAGTCGAGGTACTTATGGGAGTCAGTGGATTTGTAATAGACGTCAGTCAATAGTCTATTTCCTGTGATGGAGAAAAGAAAGGGAAGGGAGGTGTCGGAGATGGTCCAGGTAAATTTGAGTGCAGGATGAAAATTGGTGGTGAAGCTGATGAAGTCCATGAGTTCTGCGTAGGTGCAGGAAGTAGCACAGATGCAGTCGTCAATGTAACGGAGATAGAGTTCTGGGATAGGGCCAGTGTACGCCTGGAACAGGAATTGTTCAATGTACCCTACAAAGAGGCAGGCATAGCTAGGGCCCATGTGGGTGCCCATAGCTATGCTGTGGACTTGGAAGAAGTGGGAGGAGTCAAAGGAGAAGTTGTTGAGGGTGAGGACCAGTAGAAGGGGAATTTACAACCGGGAATAAGTAAATGCCAGCAGAATTAAACAAATATTCTGTATCTGTCATCCTGAAACAAAGCAAAAAACCATGAAACACCATACAACCAAAGGTCAAATGTGAAGGAGGAACTGCAGACATCAGTACTAGATTTTTTTTAAATTAAAAGTTGGTGAGACGGAAAGTCAATAAATTCTAAGGTCCATATGATCTTCATCCCAGAGTTTTGAAAGAGGAGCTTATCATGAAAACAACATGGATAGATTTTGTAATTACTCCTATAAATTGAACATGTATCTGTACACTGTGGATGACACGATTGTAATCATGTATTGTCTTTCCGCTGACTGGTTAGCACGCAACAAAAGCTTTTCACTGTACCTCGGTACACGTGACAATAAACAAAACTAAACGAAATTAACCTAAAATACTGGAAGCACTCAGTATGTCGGGCCGCATCTGTGGTAAGAGAAACAGAGTTAATGTTTCAGGTGTAGACTCTTCATCAGAACTCATGATATGGATCTTTGGGAGACCACACCTGGAGTCTGACATACATTTTGATTCCTTACCTAAAAACAGATGTACTTGCTATAGATTGAGTTCACTAGACTGGGTCGAGGGATGGCTGGTTTAGTGATTGAGGAAACAGGGTCTGTATTGTCTAGAATTTAGCAAAGAAGGACAAGTCTCATTGAAACATGCATATTGTTAATTGGACTCAATGGGTTGAAAACAGGGAGGGTGTTTTCCATGACTGTGGAGTCTAGGCTTAGCAGTCTCAGCCTCAAAATAAGGGGTAAAGCATTTAGGATTGAGATAAGGAAAACGTTTCTTCACCCAAACAACAGCGAATCTTTGAAATTCTCAACCCTAGATATCTGAGGGAGCTCAGTCATTGAGTTTATTCAGGACAAAGATCGATGGGTTTCTGATATTAACAGAAGAAACATGGGATATGGGCATAGAGCAGGAAGAGAAGTTAGAGAGTTAGAAGGTCATAAGTTCATAGCACATAAGTGATAGTAGTAGAATTAAGCCATTCAGCCCATCAAGTCTACTCTGCCATTCAATCATGACTGATCTATCTCTCTCTTCTAACCCCATTCTCCTGCCTTCTCCCCATAGCCCCTGACACCCGTACTAATCAAGAATCTATCTATCTCTATCTTAAAAGTATCGATTGATTTAGCCTCCTCAGCCTTCTGTGGCACTGAATTCCACAGATTCACCACCCTCTGACTAAAGAAATTCCTCCTCAACTCCTTCCTAATGCAACGTCCTTTAATCTGAGGCTATGACCTCTGGTCCTAGACTCCCACTAGTGGAAACATCCTCTCCACATCCACTCTATCCAGGCCTTTCGCTATTCGGTAAGTTTCAATGAGGGGCCCCCTCATCCTTCTAAACTCCAGCGAGTAGAGCCCAGTGCCGTCAAATGCTTATCAAATGTTATCCCACTGACCCAGAATTGCTCACAATACCCTAAATGTGACCTGATCAGCTCCTTACAGAGCCTCAGCATTACATTCCTGTTTTTGAATTTTAGTCCTCTTGATATAAATGCTAGCAATGCGTTTGCCTTCCTTACTACCGATTCGGCTTGCAAATTAACTTTTAGGACATGGACAGAAACCTCTCTAGTACAGGTACACCAAGACCATGAATAGCCCGACCTCACCCATTGCAGCAAAGGTTAGTTGCCTTGAATACTTAGTGGGTTATACCCCTGTCCCACTTAGGAAACCTGAACGGAAACCTCTGGAGACTTTGCGCCCCACCCAAGGTTTCTGTGCGGTTCCCGGAGGGTATTGTCAGTCTCCCTACCTGCTTCCACTAACTGCAACCTCCTTCAACCACCTGCAACCTCCGGGAACCGCACAGAAACCTTGGGTGGGGCGCAAAGTCTCCAGAGGTTTCCTTCAGGTTTCCTAAGTGGGACAGGGGCATTACACTGGCTTAGAACTGGATCAATATCTTCCTGCTATTTCTGAAAATATTCCTAAATAAATATCAACTTGAAGCTCAATAGTCCTTCAAGGTGAGTTAACCTCAAGCGTAAATCATCTGTAGGGATATGGGGCAGAAATCAGGTAACATTCCAGACTAGAACAGTAGGCTGATGCAAGTCAAGGGTCAAAACTAAAATCCATTTGGTTGGTTTAAGGATTAAGAATGGAACATTAGTCTCGCTGTTGGTGAGATGAAGAGGAAGTAAATTATTTGAAGACAAAAGGGACTGGAGATGCTAGAATATGAAGAGAAAAGCAAAGCGCTAGAGGAACTCAGAGGGTCAGGCAGCATCGGTAGAAGGAAAGGAATTGTTGATGCTTTGGTTGAGACCCTGCATCAGGACTGAGAGTGGAGAGGGGAGATAGCCAAGTTATTCTTGCGTTGTGCCCATGCACTTTGTTGTCACTGGAGCCTTTTTGGAGAACACCTGATGTTGGATTTAAGGAGCAGACATTGCTTTAGTGTGAGAGGTAGATATAGAGACGTAGAACAGCCCCGATATAGTGTCCCAGCATGGCGCAGACCATCCTACCATTTGATTCAAACGTTTGTTATGTTACTCAACATAAATATGCTTCCAAATTATTAAAAACATTGAGACGTGCACAAATTATATTTTTTGTAGAACAGCTTATTTCTTGCTTGCTGCCGTACAATTGCCACTGAGGTGAAAGAGGGAACCTGGTCAAGCTCCCTGCTCCATCACTGGATGCCACATAGAGTTCACCAGCAGAATTCAAGAGCACCTTTGAGACTCCACACTAGGGGAGAGGTCCTAAACCAACTTGGTTCTGAAGAAAGGCTTCAGACCAGAAACATTAGCTCTACGTCCCTTTCCTCAGACGCCCCTGACCCGCCAGGTGTCACAACATTTTCCATTTTTATTTCAGATTTCCATTATCTGTAGATTTTTGTTTCTCAAACACCTTGCAAGTCAAATCAAGGCCAGACTGGAAAATAGTAACATATTTCCTTCCCTGAAACGTATTAGTGATTCAACTGGGTTGCATGGTAATGTTCATATTGTGGTCATCTTTTTACTGCCAGCAACTGAGCCTTTAAATTTGCTATCATGAGAAAGGACTGGCCATTTCCTCATTATTGGGTCCTTGGTTCTGTAAAGTAACCATCATACCACCATCCACCTGCAGCTGATAGTCTAAACCAACTTCCCATAATAACACACCAAACTTCCAATGTTGTGCAGAAATCCCCCGAAATTGAGAATTAATTCCGAACCTTGCTGCAAGAAATCTAATAGAACAATCATGAGGACATTTAACAATTGATTTTCATATTATAAGGTCACAAGTGATCGGTGCATTTGGTCCATCAAGTCTACTCCACCATTCAATCATGGCCGATCTATCTCTCCCTCCTAACCCCATTCTCCTGACTTCTCCTCATAACCCCTGACACCCGTACTAATCAAGAATCTATCTATCTCTGCCTTAAAAATATCCATTGACAGCCTCCATAGCCTTCTGTGGCAAAGAATTCCACAGATTCACCACCCTCTGACTAAAGAAATTCCTCCTCATCTCCTTCCTAAAGGAACGTCCTCTAACTGAAACCATGAAACTAGTCCTAGACTCTCCCACTAGTGGAATATCCTCTCCACATCCACTCTATCCAATCCTTTAGCTATTCGGCAAGTTTCAATGAGGCCCCCCGTCATCCTTCTAAACTCCAGCGAGTTCAAACGAAATTTAGTTTCCGCAGTCATATAAACAAGAAGAAGAACCAAGACACAACACAATTTACACGAACATCCATCACAGTGCATCTCCTCCTCACTGTGATGGAAGGCAGGGGGCTTTGACTCTGACATCGGGAGGGGAATGGGGAGTGCAGATGAGAGATAAGTTTTTTTGCCTTCCATCACAGCGAGGAGGAGATGCGCTGCGATGGATGTCTGTGTAAATTGTGTTGTGTCTTGGGTCTTTTTTTTCTTGTGTGTATGACTGCAGAAACAACATTTCATTTGAGCCTCTATGAGGTTCAAGTGACAAATAAATTGTATTGTGTATTGTGTATTGTGTGTATCTCTCCCCTGCACTCCCCATTCTCCTCCCGATGTCAAAGTCAAAGCCCCCGGTTGGCGATGGTAAATAAGTCCCGCGGCCATTAAAGCCGCGCCGGGCGATGCAAGGCCACGCTCCGGGTCTTGATGTTGGAGCCCCCGGCGGGTGCTAGCAAATCCCACGGCAATTTGAAGCCACGCCGGGCGATGTAAGGCCCCGCTCCAGGTCATCCTCAACCCCGCAACTCGGGTGGGAGAAGTTGCCGTTGCGGAAGCTCCGAAAAGCTCAGAGATTGGTCTAATGGACAGATACTTCATGCTTTCTCTCTTACCCTCTTAAATAGGGGGTCACATTTGCCCTACCATCCAATCCACAAGAACAATTTCAGTTGATAACAGCTTGCACCATGGGCTCAGTTATGTAATCACAGGTCAGATTCAGGGACTTTCCAATGAATAGATAAATTGGCCGACAAGGCCTCAATGTTACAACTCTAACAAGATCACACTGCATGAGCTAATGACCCAACTGCTATCTGCTGGATGCCAATAACCTCAGACCCTGCCACTGCTTTGACCAGTGTAGTGACCAGAATAGTGCTGCAAGCCCATGTCCACTCAAATCTCTTCCTTCGTGCATCTCAGTGGTACGTGTAAAAGAGGCCACACACTATTTTTATGCTCACCATTCACCCACCACAAACCTGTAGCACCTGTGCTAATCAGGCTAGCAATAAACCTATCCTGTTTCATCACGCTTCATGGGAACGCAATGCACTGCAGGAAGCGAACAGGAAATGGTAAGAATTGCATCAACTCAACCAATTCCTCACAATTAGGAAGTTTCATGCAGGAGAATTTCTACGCATTTCAAACCATTTCTTACTGAAATATATTTGTTAGTTTATACCATGTCCCACATGTCTGAAAGTTCTTGGGTTGATCTCAGATCTAACCCAAGTTGGCTAATTCAAGCTATTTAGTTTTGTATTAAGTAAATCGTTAATAAGCCACAAAGTAGGAATTGAAATATTTATAAATTGTTACTCATCTTAATTCATAAATTGCGATGGATTCCCGCAGGTGGATATTATTTTTGGGAGCAGCCGTTAATATATAGATTGGTAGTCTTCCATCTTCTCCTGCCCTAGTCTGTGTGGTGAAGGTGCTTCCATAGTGATGCTAGGTAGGAGCTTCCAGCATTTGATCCAGCATCAAAGACATACATTCAGTCTGTGGTTTGTAACTTGAACCTGCTGAGGTGATCATGTCCCACTATTTTTGCCCTTTCCTTTAGTTCAATTGGACAGCATGGAAACAGGCCCTTCGGCCCCAGCGATCCCCATACACTAGCACTATCCTACACACACAGGGCCAATTTACAATCTTACCAAGCCAATTAACCTACAAACCTGTACTTCTTTGGAGTGTGGGAGCAAACTGGAGCACCCAGAGAAAACTGATACAAACCCGTAGAAACTCCATATGGACACCGCCCACAGTCAGGATCGAACCCGGGTCTCTGGCTTTGTAAGGCAGCAACTCAACCACTGTGCCACTGTGCTGCCCCAAGGTTCGAGATAGTGTATCACGTACTTTCTGTCAAAGGAGTTGTGTAGCATTTATAAGTTGGCTTGCTGAAATTTCAATTATTCATTTTTTTGCAAAGTATGGATTTATAGATTCAGGAACGAACAAATGCATAAATGAAATGTTCTAGGTCTGCAGGATATACACAGAACTCAACCGATAAAACAAGTTCCAGAGTAAAAACATATTAAAAAATCTAAGGTATCAGTAAAGACACATGAAATCCACCAGTGGGAATCCATCACAAATTCAGAATTAAAACTATGTATAATAACCAACCAGTGTTGCCTGCTCCACAATGCCTGAAGCCCGTAGATCTTGGCTTAAAAGTAAGATCTATTCATGTATTTTGATATATTGATTACTAATACAAACATTTAACAGACTTGTATGGCCCGCAATGCCTAAGTTTAGCATTATATGTTGAGGTTAAGAAAAATAAGTGAAGCAACTTGAAAGAAAGGTTCATGCTAGAATTAAGAAGATTGAGGGGGGATCTTATAGAAACTTACAAAATTCTTAAGGGGTTGGACAGGCTAGATGCAGGAAGATTGTTCCCGATGTTGGGGAAGTCCAGAACAAGGGGTCACAGTTTAAGGATAAGGGGGAAGCCTTTTAGGACCGAGATGAAAAAAACATTTTTCACACAGAGAGTGGTGAATCTCTGGAATTCTCTGCCACAGAAGGTGGTTGAGGCCAGTTCATTGGCTATATTTAAGAGGGAGTTAGATGTGGCCCTGGTGGCTAAAGGGATCAGGGAGAGAAGGCAGGTACAGGATACCGAGTTGGATGATCAGCCATGATCATATTGAATGGCGGTGCAGGCTCGAAGGGCCGAATGGCCTACTCCTGCACCTATTTTCTATGTTTCTATGTTTCTATGTTTAAACCAGATGAATAATGAGCTTTCATGCTTAGATAACACAGTGAGGAAGCTATTAGGATCGAAGGAACACTTACAAAGGTTAAGAATGTGAAAGTATCCTTCAAAATAATCCTTGCAGATGAGAATGACCATAATGTTACTTGGATTGGAGGGCTTTCGTTACCAGGAGAGATTGGATAGACTGACAAAGGAGGATAAAGTGTGGCCTGTTGGAGATTTGTCAAATTATAAGAGGCACACCTAGGATAGATAATCAGAATCTTTTTCCTGTGGTGTGGGTGGCAAATATAAGAAATATATTTAAGGTGAGATAAAGAAGTTCGAAAGGGGATCTGAAAGATATGTTTTTTATGAGGGTGGTTGATACCTGGAACTTGCTAGCAGAGGAAGTGGTGGAATTAGATACAATTACTATAATTTCAGAAAGACTTGAATAGACAAGGTATGGAAAGATATGTTCCTAATGAGGGCAAATGGGATAAATGCAGATTATTCTGAGGAATTCTTAAAAGAAAATTTAAATTGTCTATCACTTTCTTCTGAGGTCATGATATTGCAAAAGCCTTTCAGCAACAGATTGGTTCTATCTGTCCACTCCCCTTGTGGCCCCACAGCAGAAGCGTCCACGTCACGGGACTGGAAACTGGAAGTATCCTGAGCTAATTCTGCCACCACCATCACCTGTTGCAACAAGTGATTGTCGCCGGAAGCTTGCGTCCTTTTCAGGACGGACGATGACAGCGATGTCAACATTAGAAACATGGAAGATGGACACGAAAGAAGAAGAAGACTCCACTTGTGTGAAAAGTTCATTGCTTTTGTTTCAAAACTGGATATGAATGGTGACGGAGGAGAGACTGGGGAGGTTGTGACCACTGGGGAAGGAGAGGCAAGGATGGGGAGGGAGTCTGAGTGAGGTGGGGAGTTGGGGCCCAGGTCTCAGTCAATTAGGGTTCAGGGTTCAGGGGATGAAGGGAGGTCTCAGATGAAGGGAGAGCTGGAGTTCGGCTCCGCACCATTATTTCTAAGGAGATTAGAAGTTCAATACATCAACTAAAAAACGTAGAGACAATATCTCTTTTGCATGACCAATGCCCATCTAGCACTCACAACATCTCAACACAGATGCAGAATGCAACTAGAGACATTATCTAAGGGGTTACACACAACCATAGATGTACAATAAGTCCAGGGTACACTGTGACGACCCAGTTGTCATGAGGTCAAGCAGCTTGGAAACAGGCCCTTCAGCCCACCATGTCAGTACTGACCATCAAGCACCCAACCCAAGCACCCATCCCATCTTTCCTGTTGCATCCCCATCAACTCCCCTCATTCCATTCCCCCACCACCCACCCCCACCAGAGGCAACTTGCACTGGCCAATTAACCTAACTGCACATCTTTGGGCTTGTGGGACAAAACAGGAGCGCCCAGGAGAAATCCACACAGGCTCAGTGAAAACACGCAAACTCCACACAGACAGCACCCGAGGCCGTCTTGAACCAGGGTCACTGGAGCTGTGAGATAGCAGCTCTCAATGCTGTGCCACAGTCTATTCCTGTCATTTAATGCAGTGAGCAGAAATTCAGGTTGACCAGATACTGGAGTAGGTCAGAGGCTGAGTATTCTGTGGTCACCCAAGGCCTTTCCACCGGATACAACTCACAAGTCAACTGTGTGCTAGTTGACCCCCCCCCCCCCCCCCCCCCCCACTTGCCTGGATGGGTGCAGCGCCAACAACTCTGAAGAAACTCAACTCCATCCATGAAAAGCATTGTATCGACCACCCTAATAGCCCTGTCCCACGGTGCGAGTTCATTCCAAGAGCTCTCCCGAGTTTGCCCTGATTCGAACTTGGAGATTTACGGTAATGGCCACTCGTCGGTACTCGGGGCTCTCGTGGACATTTTTCAACGTGTTGAAAAATCTTCACGAGTCTTCCCATGATTACCTGCCGTTAGCGAGTCTTCCCGAGTACCTGCCGTTAGCTTTACGAGCCGCTAATTGACGTCCCCGAGCTCCGATATACCCGCTATGTTCAGTCTACGTGCTTACCACGAGTTTGATTTTTTTTAAACTCGGGAGAGCACTTGAATGAATTCGCACCGTGGGACAGGGTTTTAACCACTCAGTCATTCACCACCAGTACAAAGCAGCTATATTTACAAAATGCATTTCAGTTGCTCAGGTCTCGACCTTGAACCTAAGGAAGATCTAGGGCAGTAGGTGCCGTGAAGCTCCCTCACCTACATTCACCATCTAAGGCACACACCACAGTGATGCTGTATAAGGAGAGGTCGGACAAACGTGGATTGTTTTCTCCAGAATGTCGGAGGCTGAGAGGAGACCTGATGGAAGGATATATAGTTTGAGAGCATATAAAATGGGTAGACAATCAGAACCTTTGTCCTGTGTGGGAATGTTGAAAACTAGAGGGCATAACTTTCAGGTAAGTGGGTCAAAATTTAAAGGAGATGTGCCTTAAGGGCATCTCCCACTATACGGGTTTACCCAAGAGCTCTCCCGAGTTAAAAAAAATCAAACTCGTGGTAAGTACGTAGAATGTACGTAGCGGGTACATCGGAGCTCGGGACTTCTCTTAACAGCTCGTAATGCTAACGGCAGGTACTCGGGAAACACGGTAAGCTTGTGAAGTTTTTTCAACATGTTGAAAAATGTCCACGAGAGCCCCGAGTACCTACGAGCGGCTATTACCGTAATTCTCTGAATTCGAATCAGGGGAAACTCGGGAGAACTCTTGAATTACCTTGTACAGTGGGACAGGCCCTTTATTGAGACAGAAAGCGGTGGGTGCCTGGAACATGCTGCCGGGGGTGGTGGAAGAGGCAGATATGATAGTGGCATTTAAGAAGCAGAGATAGGCAGATGGATATGCAAGAAATGCAGGGATATGGATCATTTACAGATGAGATTATTTTAACTTGTATCATGTTCGGCATAAACATTGTGGGCCAAAGTGCCTGTTCCTGTGCTGTTCTATGTTCTAACCTGAATACAACATAAGAGCAGGAGTCGGGTATTCAGGCTGCTCCACTGACTAATTGAAACAGAGCTGACCTTTATATCTGCTCCATTGGTCTCATCTTCAAAGCTGCATTTGATCCACGGCCTCCGAGGGCCAGATTTTGACGTCCTAATGCGCGAAGAAGTGCTTCCCTGTAGCTTGAAGATTATGCCCATTTATATGCCTGGTCACAGCCTGTGTTAGCGTGTGCTAATAATTCAGGTTCCAAGCGAGCAGGCACAGTTCACCAGCTGCCGCTGCGAGTCTGACACAGGGTCGCACGAGCCTCTTTCAGGAGGAGCTGGCTCGCCGACTTCTGATCCTGTCTAAGGGCATGTTGGCGGGGCGGCTGATCAGACAGCTGATACAAGTGCAAGGGACAGGCTGCCTGCTGGGGCTCAGGGGATTACAGGCCAGCCATCTGAACCCACCAGTTGCCTGGTGCCGTGCCGATGACAATGGTGAACTTGTGCTGGCCACATTTTTCCCTCAGCCGTCACTTGGTTGACATCTACCATCTCTCACTCGACAGCAGTATCTCTCCCCAACATTACACTCAGACACAGTTGTTTTGGTTCATGTTATCCTTCTCCAGGAAAAGGCACTGACATGTTTGATTGATTTTTTTGTTGTTGATTTTTTTGATTATACCTTTAATAATCCTTTACAGGAAATTACAGTGCCACGACAGCTTCAAGACAGACATAACACCACACATTTCCTCAAATAGCTTCCATACTTAACAAGTTAAAATACAAGTTAAAATACAAGTTAAAATACAATGAATGAAAAAAAGTGCAGTTATTTATGCGCATTATATAACCAGGTATACAAGACTTCCTATGTCTCTCAGTTTTGCACATTGGTGCAATCAGTCTCTGACTGAAGATGCTGCTCTTGATCACCTTCAGGGCATGGAGTGGGTGAGTGGGGTTGGTCATTATTGAACCCAGTTTGTTCAGAGTTCTGGCCTCTGCCACCTGCTGGACCGTTCGTTGCTCAGCCCCGACCACTGAGCCGGCCTTCCTGATCAGCTTGTCCAGTCTGTTTTTGTCCGCTATGCGGGCGCCATCTCCCCAACAGGCCACAGCAAAAAACAGAGCACTGGCCACCACTGAATGGTAGACACTGCACAGCAGGGGTTGGCAGATGTTAAATGACCTCAGCCTCCTTAAAAAATACAGTCGACTTTGTCCCTTCCTGTACACCGCCTCCATATGACCCTTCCAGTCCAGCTCACTGTCAAGCTGCACACCAAGGTACCTGTGGTTAGCGACCACCTCCACCTCAGTGCCCTTAATGGTGATTGGTGTTGGTTGAGTCCTCCTCCTCCCCCTCCTGAAGTCCACAACTATCTCCTTGGTTTTTTTGGTGTTAAGATAGAGGTTATTGTGTGCACTCCACTCCACAAAGTTGCTTATTATGTCTCTATACTCCTCCTCATTGCCCCCTTTGATGAGGCCGACAACAGCTGTGTCATCCGAAAATTTCTGCAAAAAGCAGCTTTTGGTGTTATATTGGAGATCCGCGGTGTAGATGGTAAACAGGAATGGAGCCAGCGCAGTTCCTTGTGGAGCCCCTGTGCTGCTCAAGATGGTGCTTGAGACATTGTTCTGTAGGCGCACGTACTGTGGTCTGAGGAAAAGGTAATCCAAACACCACAGTACCAGTGATGGATCCACTTTCATCTTCTCCATCTTCTCCCCTAGCAGTCGGGGCTGAATTGTGTTAAAGGCGCTTGAGAAGTCAAAAAATGTCATCCTTACAGATGCATCAGTAGTGTCCAAATGTGTGTACACCCTCTGCAGCATGTAAATGAGGACAGTTGTTTTGGTTCATGTTATCCTTCTCCAGGAAAAGGCACTGACATGTTGAGATAAGTATTTTGCCCTTTTCCATCTGTCAGACTACACAGTGGCTACCGCAGACTATTCATCAGGGGACGGGCATGGTGGCAGGGACCGGATTAATTCTTCCTCAGGCACTTGAACTTCTCATTTGTGTTTACTGGAGGAAACCTCCCTCTCGCATTCCCCCATCCACTATCATATCTACCACTTCTCATTAATTCAGCGAACTAACATGAATACTATGAGGAGGTCTTCATTATAATACTGATCAATTTCACTCCCATTGTTGTAGCATGGACATTTTCCACCAGCAAATGCTACACTGCACAAAATGCCATTATGGATGTAATTCTGATGGAAAGGTGGCAGAAAAGATTCACAAGGATGTTAGCGGGACTGGAGGGCTGGAGTTGTAAGGAGAGATTGGGCAGGAGCATTTTATCACCGGAGCATAGAAAGCTGGGCAGTGGCCTAATAAAATCTTGAGGGGCGTAGATATGGTGAATGGTCACAGTCTTTTTCTAGGGTTAGCAGAGTCTAAAACTAAAGGACAGGTTTAAGTCTGAAGCAGGGCTGTGGAGTCGGAGTCGTCAAGTCGGATTCGGAGTGGGAGCAATTTTGGTTCTGCTGGAAGGTAGACAAAAGTGCTGGAGAAACTCAGCGGGTGCAGCAGCATCTATGGAGCGAAGGAAATAGGCAACGTTTCGTGCCGAAACGTTGCCTATTTCCTTCGCTCCATAGATGCTGCTGCAACCGCTGAGTTTCTCCAGCACTTTTGTCTACCTTCGATTTTCCAGCATCTGCAGTTTCTTCTTAAACACTTGGTGCTGCTGGAGTCGGAGTCGGAGTCGGTAAAAAAGTCCCGACTCCGACTCTGACCTCAACATAAATTTCAGAGAATTGCAATTTGTAACCATGTACTATCTTTCTGCTAACTGGTTAGTACGTAACAAAAGCTCTTCACTGCACCATGATACGCATGACAATAAACTAAACTAAGTGATGAAGGTGATCAATGGCGAGTACGGTGGTGGATGTTGTCTACATGGATTTTATTAAGGCATTTGATAAAGTTTCCCATGGTAGACTGATCGAGAAGATTAAGATGCATAAAATTCACACTGACATGGTTGTAAGGAATCATAACTGGCTTATTGATAGAAGATAAAAGGTTGTGGTTGAAGACCAGGAGGTTGGAGATCTGAGACCAGTGGAGTTCCACGGGGATCAGCGCTGAGACCTCTGTAATATACAAAGGACTTGGACATTAATGTAGGTGGTTAGTTAGTAAGTTTGCAGACGGCACCAAAATTGATGAACTGGTCAAGTGTGGAAGGCTATCAAAGTATACAGTGGGACATGGATCAGCTACAAAAATTGGCGGAGGAATTTCAAGTCAAGTCAAGTCAAGTCACATTCATTTATATAGAACATTTAAAAAACAACTCTCGTTGGCCAAAGTGCTTTACATTTGTTATAAGAATAGTATAAACAAATAAACTACACACATATATACATATAACCCTCGCTCAGTGGACGTCAGGAAAGGCTTGGGAGTATAGATAAGTTTTTAGTCTTGACTTAAAGGAGTCGATGGAGGGGGCAGTTCTGATGGGAAGGGGGATGCTGTTCCACAGTCTGGGAGTTGCAACCGCAAAGGCGCGGTCACCCCTAAGCTTATGCCTAGACCGCGGGATATTCAACAGCCCCAAGTCGGCCGATCTGAGGGACCTGCAGGTGGAATGATGGGTGAGAAGATTTTTAATGTAGGAGGGGGCAAGCCCATTGAGGGCTTTGTAGACATAGAGGAGCGTCTTGAAATGTATACGGAACCGCACAGGGAGCCAATGGAGAGAGGCCAGGATCGGGGTGATGTGGTCCCTTTTTCGGGTGCCCGTCAGGAATGGCAGAGTATAAACTGAGCAAGCGTGAGGTGTTGCATGTAGGGAGATGGAATGTAAGGGGAATGACCGTTCATGACAAGATCCATAACAGCACTGATGTATGGAGGGATCTTGTGGTCCAAGTCCTTTGGTTCTTGAGAGTGGAAACGCAGGTAGATTAGTAAAGAAGGCATATGGCATAATTGCCTTCATTGGTCAGGGCGTTGAGTTTAAGAGTGGGGAAGTCATGTTGCAGATTTATCGGACTCAATTACTCCAAGTATATTCCGCACTTCTGATCACCCATTACAGTAATAGAGTGTGAGGCTTTGGAGAGGGTGCAGAAGAGGTTTACCAGAATGGTGCCTGGAACAGAAGGTAATAGCTATCAGGAGAGGTTGGACAAACTTGGATTGTTTTCTCTGGAGTGTCAGGGGTTGAAGGGAGATATCAAAGTATGTAACATTGAGAGGCGTAGATAGGGTAGACAGGCAAACCTTTTTTACTAGGGTACAAGTGTCAAATACGTAAGCGTAAGATGAAATCAGGAAAGTTTGAAGGAGCCAAGTGGGGCAATTAATAGCATGGACTCAGTAACACGATGGGCCCATTTTCATGTTGTATCTCCAAACTAATCCATATTTACCCCAGATAAAATGAACAGTAATTTGGACGATTACTAATAGCTTCCACAAACAAAAAGTTTAAAATGACTGGCCTGGTGTGGTTTGGTCCACAATGTACAAAATTCTGTACAAGGTTCCTAGAAACAACTATCACCATAGAGGTCAAGCACGGTAGCAATTGGTCTACTCCTCGAGATGGAACAAAAGCAGGCAAACAGAATAGAGGTCCAGAACAAAACTGGAGCAGCCCCAGAGGCTGCATAGTGCTCGGCAAAGCTTAGTCAAAGACCTCCTTTCACAGAACATAATATAGTACAGCAAAGGAAAAAGCTCTTCAGCCCACAACGTCTATGTCAAACATGATGTCAATTTAAACATATTTCTGCCTGCATGTGATCCATATCCTCCTATCCCCTGCCTATCCATGTGTGTATCTGATAGTCTCAAATACCACCAAATGCCAGCCACCACTGGCAGTGCAAACTAGCACCCACTAAACTCATACCGTGGGACAGGGCTATTAGGGTGGTCACCAGGGCAACAGGCCTTTTTGCTCAAGTTAAGACTAAATTTCTAACAAGTTTGGATTTGAATCATACACAATGGTGCTGGAAACATGGCAACTTGGTCTGAGTGTAACCCATTATTTTTACACCTTGTACTTAAGTATGATTGAACTCAGATTATGCTGAACTTTATGCAAAAAATGAATTGCATTGTACCTACCTACGCACATGTGACAACAAAATAACATTGAATCTTTATTACTATCTCTTCCCATCTCTTTCCAACTGAAACATCTGCCAGTCAACCCCTCCTCGCCTCTATCTACCTCTCACTTTTAAATTTTTGCCCTACTTCCCCTCAGCTCTCTCTACCTCTACCTATTTCCCCTCCACGCCATCAGTCTGAAGAAAGGTCCTGATCCAAAATGGTGCTTGACCCAAGAGATGCTGCCTGCTTGCTGAGTTCCTTCAGCAGTTTGTTTTTTACACCATTGCAGTCGGTACTCAAGACAGGCGAGCATGTCTGAATGGAACAGACACAAATGGAACAGGCTCCATGTAAAATAAACCTGCAATGGCATCAAGTGAGTAAATTGTGTGAACAGTCCCTACAAACATAACATAAAATGAGAAGATAACAATTGCAAACTCTAAGCTTGTCAGCCTTTAGTGAGGACATGCTCAAACTCAGGACATCCCAATGGGCTGAATAATCAATGAAATGCTTCTGAAGTGAAGTCACCATTGTAGTGTGTGGAAACAAAGTAATTTATCAATAGCAAGGGCCAATAACATAATGACCAAATATGTGTCTTTGTGCAAATAGACACAAAAAGCTGGAGGCAAAAACTGAGCTGGTCAATCAGCATCTCTGGAGAAAAGGAATTGGTGATGTTTCGGGCCGAGACCTTTCTTCAGTCTGTCTTAGTGCAGTTGGTTGAAGGTAGTGAAGGTTGTTGAAGGTAGTGAAGGTGGTCCATGGATGAAACCTGCCGAATCTTCAATTAATAACCTTTCCATCAACTAAAGTGGAGTTTTGGGATTAAAATTACATTAAAATGATCAATTGTGCAGTGCTTTTTGTCTGCATTTTTTGACTGCACTTCCTCTGTAGTTGTAATACTATATTTTGCACTCTTTATTTTACCTTTTGCAGTACATGATGTACTCATGTACGGAATGATTTGCCTGAGTAGCACGCAAAGCAAGTTTTTTCATTGCATCTTGACACACCTGACAATAATTAACAACACAAATACATGGGAACAGTTCTCCAACAGGTAACTTGTAGACCATGTGCTCTTTGTGGGAAGCCTACCTGCCGAAGGTATCTACGGAGGTATATCCCACCTACTTCAAGATATTTTTCACATGAAAGGTGCTATTGAAGGGATGGGAATGAACCATCAGCCACACATACATAGATGTGAGGCAGATCTTCGTCCTCAGTCACTTGCTCTGAATGTGCATTGAACTCTGCTTTCAAAACCCAATTCATATAGAATCAAATTTCGAAACCGGCATGGTGCATGCATAAACTATGGCTTCATTTATAATAACTTGCTTTCTTTATTTCTCGTTGGTTTTCTCATGTCCAACCATTCAATGTGTGGTGAAGGTGTTCTTCACTGATCTGTGCTGAGTGAGTGTGGGTGATTAGTGAGACACAGACCATCGTAGACTCACACTCGTGGCTGAGTGAGTCAGTCTTGGTGAGAGCAGTGGTGCTGGATGCTACAGCACAGCCTTGGGAGGCCAGCTTTGTGCATGTGTATGGGTGCAGAGTCTCATGTCTAAAGGAGGAAGAGCGTTACTAGGGAAACACCTCACGCAAAAAAACAGAAACCACAAAAAACATTGTGCTTAGCTGGAAATATTGTGATGGTCACCAGCTTTTTGGTTTCAGTAATCCTCACTTTTGTTGACTACTCAGGTATAGCAATAGATCTTCTATCTGCTCCACTGTACATGACGGCAAAGATTCAACACACAAATTAAACTTATTTTAGCAATTCATTTGGATTGTCCAGCCTTCGGTGTAAACCAGCAAAAACCAGCGGTGTAAACTATCTGAGAGAGCAGAGAGCCTGGGTTTAGCGATAGTCCTTCAAGACGGCACCTCCAGCAATGCAAACTGGCTCTGATTCAACACAAGTCCGGGCATCTAGCCGTCTGCTCTGCACAATGTAGCGGTGTGATTTAATGCAGCTAACTCCGGTTTGCTGCTTTCATTTGCTAACTCCCTGCAATTGTTTGCATGGTATTAAACAGATGATCCAATTTCATTTCTATTACGCTCACTCCTTTGACGAGCCGGGCTTTGCAACAGCAACGCTCTCGCCAAGAAACTGACACGGTTTCAGCAAGTTTTCAATGAGGCGAGGAGGAGACGCCGCCGGTTACTCTGTGAAGAGTTATATATACTCACCGTGAACTTCATCTTCCACCTCCAGCTCATACCTCCCAGGACATGCTGCCGTGCCACATAACACATCCAGACACAGGGGAGAACGAGGCAGTGCATCAGGCTAACCGGGCACCCGGCATTTTCAAACTTGTTTTTCTTCGCTGTTTTGTGCAGTGATTGCTGGAGACTGGATATTGGAAATGTGCCTCTTGCTTTTTCTACTGGCGACCTCTCGCTGAGAGACTGGGTTCACGGCTGCGGGGCTTTAATGGAGTTATTACCATAAGAAAACACAGCTGATATTCCAACTGGCTCATTGGATGACTGCTGGAGGGTGGTCACACTGAATGTGTGTGGAGGCAGATACACTGGAGGGTCTCATTACACTCACATTCATTCCACGCCAGCACTAGCCAAGGCTCTGCCCACCACTGCTCTCCATGTCCATCTCACTACACTGTTTATCTCCTTTTAAATCCCGTACTCATCTTACTATTTTAAAAACAATTGTTTATGTTTCAACGGTCTTGATCCAAAACGTCACCCATTCCTTCTATCCAGAGTTGCTGCCTGTCCCGCTGAGTTACTCCAGTAGTTTGTGTCTGTCTCCTATTTATTTTCTTTCCCATTGACATGGATATAGATGGGACATAGAGTCATGGAGTCGTACAACGTGGAAACAAGCCCTTCGGCCCAACTTGCCCATGAAGGAACTGCAGCATCTCTGGAGAGAAGGAATGGGTGACGTTTCGTGTCGAGAGGGCCCGAAGAAGGGTCTCAACCCGAAACGTCACGCATTCCTCTCTCCAGAGATGCTCTGCCTGTTCCGCTGAGTTACTCCAGCATTTTGTACCTACCTGTGTTCTAGTTACCTGGTATTATTGATTATTAATTTATTGTATTGTTGATTATCGTATATTTATTTGTGGTGTTATTGAGTTAATGGGTCTACAAAGTAGCAATGTTACAAAATGTTGAGATTTTAAAAATCAAGTCTTTAATTTATCCCATCAGATAAAGCATAAAAAGAAGTTTAATTTGACACCTAATTCACTTTCATATCTTCAGTATTAAAAATCATCGTTTCGCAACTTAAAATGTGAATTAAATACATCTTAAGAAACACTTTTATACATAAAAATAAACTACTTTCTTTTACCTGGTCCTCCATAAAATCCGTCCCAGTTGTCGGCATTGACGGCTTCAGAAGCTGATTTTAAAATCATTCCAGCGATTAACTTGTCGGGTGAATTTTTTTTAAAAACACACAGAACGGCCGTGGGAACGATTCTTTAGCAAAATTTTGCACTCCAACAAATATAATTCAGGACCAGGTCGGGAAAAAACCCCGTTTTAACCCCGCCCCCCCCTCCCCCTCAAACGCGGCAAAATCGCGCACACAGCCAGTGGCAGAATTGCAGCGCCGCTGAAGGTAAGTTTTGTAACATACCTATACAAAGCTGCAGCAAGTGAGAATGTCATTGGCTGTTGGCAGTATGTGTGACAATTAGGCGTTCTTGACTCTTAACTCTTGGTGCCACGGTAGTTAAGGGCCGGTCCCACTTGGGCGTCACGTGCATCATTTACGCAACATCCTAAAAATTGGTTGGCGCGTCGTGATGCGTGCATGGCTCGTGGTGAGGCGTGGTGGTGTATGCAGTGATGCACGGTAACACGCGTCGCCCCAGGATTTTGGAATGCTCAAAGTCCTCGCACGACACCTGCGTGACATATCCCTTGCGCACGCTAACGTACAGATGGCGTACGTGTAATGCACAGTTACGTACGGTGACGCACGAACATTGCCTATGCTAATTTATTATGCGTCACCTTGTGTCAACGTCCGTAACGATGCACCGCCCGTATGCTGTCTGCGCGCCATCTGTGCGTCATTTGAGCGCCTCACCACGTGACCACCCGGGTATAAAGCGCCCGTAGTTTTGAAATTTTTTCGCTGGGAAAATCCTTGCCACAGAGATTGGACTAAGTACGAACGACATCGCAAATGGCTCCCAAAAGAAGCAGGGCCCTCAACAGCACTTAGTGCACGACTATTGTAATACTGGACGATTTTCACGCGACTGTCACTACCGGCCTGTCGCGTAAATGGTGCGCAAATGATGCCCAAGTGGGACAGGCCCTTTACTGCCTTGGTGCTGGAGACCCAGGTTTAATCTTGACTACGGGTGCTCTCTGTATGGAGTTTGGATGTTCTCCCTGTGATCGCGTGGATTTTCTCCGGCTGCTTCGGTTTCCTCCCACACTCCAAAGACTTCTGAAGAACGGTCTCAACCCGAAACGTCACATATTCCTTTTCTCCAGAGATGCTGTCTGACCCGCTGAGTTTTTGTGTCTATTTTCGGTTTGTAGGTTAATTGGCTGAGGTAAAATTGTAAATTCTCCCTGGTGTGTAGGGAGTGTTAGTGTACGGGGTGATCGCTGGTCGGTGTGGACTTGGTGGATCGAGCTGTAACTCTAAAGTCTGAAGACACCCTGGTACACAGACCAATGGTACTCCCGTGACCTGTGGGTGGTTGCTGATTCACGACCGGACTGGGCCCAACACCTGCTGGACTGTGGTCGTCAGTTCTCTAGGTTGGGGTGGAAGATTGCAACCTTCACGTGGTCTGCCCTGTTTCGACGAATGCAATCAACCTGGCGTGCACAATCAAATAAGATCAAATAGAACAAGTTGGCCTGCAACTTTAGGCTGTGCACGCCATACTCAAGAAGAAGAGTTCTCTTGGTCCCATTCCTACCCTCAGTCGACCGCTGCACATTTGGAGGGTGTTTTCAATTCATTTTGTGGGAAACTGATGGGATGTAAATTAACACCGAACTTTGATGACAGGGCGATAAAAGAGTGTGGATGCTTGAATCTGGAGCACAAACGAGCTGCTGGAGGAACTCAGTCGGTCCAGTAGCATTGATGGGGGGGAGCGAATAGAAGATGTTTCAGGCAAGACTGCGCATCAGGCCAGGGAGTGGGAATGGGAGATGGGGGAGGGTAAACACAAGGCCAATAGAGGGGGGCAGATATTCATCTCTCTGTGTGGCTCCACCTTGGATGTTGTCTTTATATCTCTCCATATTTCCTCAGTAATTTCCTCCTGTTCTTTAACCCACAAGCCTGTCCTTTAACTTCATCAAGATCAATTTGGATCACTCTGTCTTTAGCGCCAGCTGCCAAGGGGTAATGCTTTAGAATTCGTTCCCAAAACCTCTCCACTACTCTTTCATCATGGCATTGCTTCAAATTGCTGTCTTGGCCAGTCAGCTCTAGTTCCATGTTTGATGGTGCTCCAGTGAACAATCTGGTTAATGAAACCACACTGGAACTAGTTGTCGATATTGGATCGAACTGACTACCGCTGAGTGTTTGCAGCATTTCCATTTTGGTTCAGATTTCAGGCCTGTGCAATGTTTGAATTTCATTTATGGGTTTCATAGTCATACAGCGCGGAAACAGGCCCTTCAGCCCAATTTGCCCACGTTGACTAACATGTCGCATACACACTAGTCCCACCTGCTTGTATTTGGCCCATATTCCTCTATATATCTGTTTAATTGTTTCTTAAATGTCGCAATAGTCCCTGCCTCAACTACCTCCTCTGGCAGTTTGTTCCATACACCCACCACCCTTTGTGTGAAAAAGTTGCCCCTCAGATTCCTATTAAATCTTTCCACCTTAAACTTAAACCTATGTTTTCTGGTCCTCGATTCTCCTACTCTGGGTAAGAGAGTCCGTGCGTCTCCAAGATCTATTCCCCTTATGATTTTATACACTCTATGACAACATCCCTCATCCTCCTGTGCTCCAAGGAATAGAGTGCTAGTCTACTCAACCTGACAGATGAAGGCCTATGTGCCAAAAGCCTTTTTGACCGCCCTATCTACCTGCCTGACGACACCTTCAAGGAACTATATACCTGCACTCCTAGATCCCTTTACAACACTCCCTAGAGGCCAACCATTGACTGTGTAGGTCCTGCCCATGGTAGACTTACCAAAATGCAACACCTCACATTTCTCTGTATTAAATTCCATAAAGGTCAAAAACTTTATTTGCCATTTGTGCTTACACACATAGGAACTCTTGTGCGGTTGTTCAGAGAGTCAAGTCAAGTCAAATTAAAAAGACACACAGAAAGACACATAATCTATAAAAACATATACTTCTCCAAAAATTAAAGAGAGACAATATAATATGATATAATATGATATGCTATGAGGTAGGTCAGGACATCAGTTCATTTTGTTTTGGCCAAGAGTCTCACTGTGGCAGGGAAGAAGCTCTTAAAAAAGCGTGTTCTGTTTGTGGCGATGCTGTCCGCTCGTCTGTGCCTGAGGTTGTATGTGCAGTTTTTGTGTTTGAGCAGGGAGTGAGCTGGATGTAGTGTGTCTCTGATGATTCTCTCTGCCCTTTTTTGACAGCGCTGTGTGTAGATTGTGTCCATGGAGGGGAGTTCCGTTCTGATAATCCTCTCTGCAGTCTTTATGACTCTTTGCAGAGCCTTCCTCTCTGTCTGTGTGGTGTTTCCATGCCACACCGTGATGCCTGTGGTGAGGATGCTCTCTATCAGTCCTTTGTAGACCTGGGTGAGAGGGCGACAGTGCAGACCAGCTTTTCTGAGCAGCCTGATGAAGTACAGTCTCTGCTGGGCTTTTTTCACTGTGGTAGCAGTGTTCAAAGTCCAGTTCAGATCTGATGTTACATTAAACATTCCTCAGCCCACCTGGCCAACCGATCAAGATCCTGTTACAACTTTTGACATTCATCTTCACTATCTGCAATACCACCCATCTTTAATTCATCTGCTAATCTTGCCCTGTATGTTCTCATCCAAATCATTGATAGAGATGACGAACCGTAATGGGCCCAGCACTGAATTCTGAGGCGCACTAGTCACAGGCCTCCAGACTGTGAAGCAACCTTCCACCATTATCCTCTGCTTCCTTCCATGAAGCCAATTTTTGATCCATTCAGCTATCTCTCCTTGGATCCCACGGGATCTAACCTTCCAGAGCAGCTTACCATGAGGAACCTTGCCGAATGCAGTACTGAAGTGCAAATATACAACATCTACAGCTCTGCCCTCATTGACCTTTTTGGTCTCGTCTTCAAAAAAACAATCAGATTCGTGAGACACGATATCTCCCTAATCAGCCCTTGTCCATCTAAATACATGTATATTCTATCCCTCAGAATACTCTCCAGTAACTTTCCAACTACAGATGTTAAGATCACTGACCTCTAGTTACCAGCCTTTTCCCTGCAACCCTTCTTGAATAGAGGCACAACATTTGCCACCCTCCAGTCTTCTGACACCTCTCCTGGATTTAATAATGATGTAAATTTCAGCCAGGGCTTCTGCAATTTCCTCTCTAGCTTCCCACAGTGTACTCAGATATATCGTGGGCAGGGATTTAGTTTCTTAGATCACTGGGATCTGTTTTGGGGTAAGAGGGAACTATACAAAAGGGACAGATTGCATCTTAACAGGTGTGGGACCAGCATTCTGGCAGGCAGGTTTGCCACTGCTACACGGGTGGTTTTAAACTGAATAAGGGGGGTGGGGTGTCGAATGGGATAGTGGAGGATGGAGTTAAAGGGAAAGGGTTTCTTAAATGTGTGAGCGTAGAGACAGAGGGGTGTAAAATGAGGGTAGAAGCAATAGGTAGCAAGGTGAAAAGTAAAAGTGGCAGGCAGACAAAGCCAGGGCAAAAATCAAAAAGGGCCACTTTTCAGCATAATAGTATAAGGGGTAAGAGTGTTGTAAAAACAAGCCTGAAGGCTTTGTGTCTCAATGCAAGGAGCATTCGTAATAACGTGGATGAGTTGAATGTGCAGATAGCTATTAATGACTATGATATAGTTGGGATCACGGAGACATGGCTCCAGGGTGACCAAGGCTGGGAGCTGAACATCCAGGGATATTCAATATTCAGGAGGGATAGAGAGAAAGGAAAAGGAGGTGGGGTAGCGTTGCTGGTTAGAGAGGAGATTAACGCAATGGAAAGGAAGGACATTAGTTTGGAGGATGTGGAATCGGTATGGGTAGAGCTGCGAAACACTAAGGGGCAGAAAACGCTGGTGGGTGTTGTGTACAGGCCACCTAACAATAGTAGTGAAGTTGGAGATGGTATCAAACAGGAAATTAGAAATGCGTGCGACAAAGGCAAAACCATTATAATGGATGACTTCAATCTACATATAGATTGGGTGAATCAAAACGGCAGGGGTGCTGAGGAAGAGGATTTCTTGGAATGTATGTGGGATAGTTATCTAAATCAACATGTAGAGGAACCAACGAGAGAGCAGGCTATTTTAGACTGGGTATTGAGTAATGAGGAAGGGTTAGTTAGCAGTCTTGTTGTACGTGCCCCCTTGGGCAAGAGTGACCATAATATGGTTGAGTTCTTCATTAGGATGGAGAGTGACATTGTTAATTCAGAAACAATGGTTCTGAACTTAAAGAAAGGTAACTTTGAGGGTATGAGACGTGAATTGGCCAAGATTGACTGGCAATTAATTCTAAAAGGGTTGACGGTGGATATGCAATGGAAGACATTTAAAGACTGCATGGATGAACTACAAAAATTGTTCATCCCAGTTTGGCAAAAGAATCAATCAGGGAAGGTAGTACATCCGTGGATAACAAGGGAAATCAGGGATAGTATCAAAGCGAAGGATGATGCGTACAAATTAGCCAGAAAAAGCAGCATACCGGAGGACTGGGAGAAATTCAGAGACCAGCAGAGGAGGACAAAGGGCTTAATTAGGAAAGGAAAAATAGATTATGAAAGAAAACTGGCAGGGAACATAAAAACTGACTGCAAAAGTTTTTATAGATATGTGAAAAGAAAGAGATTAGTTAAAACAAATGTAGGTCCCTTGCAGTCAGAAACAGGTGAGTTGATCATGGGGAACAAGTATATGGCGGACCAATTGAATAACTACTTTGGTTCCGTCTTCACTAAGGAAGACATAAATAATCTGCCGGAAATAGCAGGGGACCGCGGGTCAAAGGAGTTGGAGGAATTGAGTGAAATCCAGGTTAGCCAGGAAGTGGTGTGGGTAAATTGAATGCATTAAAGGCCGATAAATCCCCAGGGCCAGATAGGCTGCATCCCAGAGTACTTAAGGAAGTAGCTCCAGAAATAGTGGATGCATTAGTAATAATCTTTCAAAACTCTTTAGATTCTGGAGTAGTTCCTGAGGATTGGCGGGTAGCAAACGTAACCCCACTTTTTAAGAAGGGAGGGAGAGAGAAAACGGGGAATTACAGACCAGTTAGTCTAACATCGGTAGTGGGGAAACTGCTAGAGTCAGTTATTAAAGATGGGATAGCAGCACATTTGGAAAGTGGTGAAATCATTGGACAAAGTCAGCATGGATTTACAAAAGGTAAATCATGTCTGACGAATCTTATAGAATTTTTCGAGGATGTAACTAGTAGCATGGATAGGGGAGAACCAGTGGATGTGGTGTATCTGGACTTCCAGAAGGCTTTCGACAAGGTCCCACATAAGAGATTAGTATACAAACTTAAAGCACACGGCATTGGGGGTTCAGTATTGATGTGGATAGAGAACTGGCTGGCAAACAGGAAGCAAAGAGTAGGAGTAAACGGGTCCTTTTCACAATGGCAGGCAGTGACTAGTGGGGTACCGCAAGGCTCAGTGCTGGGACCCCAGCTATTTACAATATATATTAATGATCTGGATGAGGGAATTGAAGGCAATATCTCCAAGTTTGCGGATGACACTAAGCTGGGGGGCAGTGTTAGCTGTGAGGAGGATGCTAGGAGACTGCAAGGTGACTTGGATAGGCTGGGTGAGTGGGCAAATGTTTGGCAGATGCAGTATAATGTGGATAAATGTGAGGTTATCCATTTTGGTGGCAAAAACAGGAAAGCAGACTATTATCTAAATGGTGGCCGACTAGGAAAAGGGGAGATGCAGCGAGACCTGGGTGTCATGGTACACCAGTCATTGAAAGTAGGCATGCAGGTGCAGCAGGCCGTGAAGAAAGCGAATGGTATGTTAGCTTTCATAGCAAAAGGATTTGAGTATAGGAGCAGGGAGGTTCTACTGCAGTTGTACAGGGTCTTGGTGAGACCACACCTGGAGTATTGCGTACAGTTTTGGTCTCCAAATCTGAGGAAGGACATTATTGCCATAGAGGGAGTGCAGAGAAGGTTCACCAGACTGATTCCTGGGATGTCAGGACTGTCTTATGAAGAAAGACTGGATAGACTTGGTTTATACTCTCTAGAATTTAGGAGATTGAGAGGGGATCTTATAGAAACTTATAAAATTCTTAAGGGGTTGGACAGGCTAGATGCAGGAAGATTGCTCCCGATGTTGGGGAAGTCCAGGACAAGGGGTCACAGCTTAAGGATAAGGGGGAAATCCTTTAAAACCGAGATGAGAAGAACTTTTTTCACACAGAGAGTGGTGAATCTCTGGAACTCTCTGCCACAGAGGGTAGTCGAGGCCAGTTCATTGGCTATATTTAAGAGGGAGTTAGATGTGGCCCTTGTGGCTAAGGGGATCAGAGGGTATGGAGAGAAGGCAGGTACGGGATACTGAGTTGGATGATCAGCCATGATCATATTGAATGGCGGTGCAGGCTCGAAGGGCCGAATGGCCTACTCCTGCACCTAATTTCTATGTTTCTATGTTTCTATATGGGTGGTTTTGCAGATAGTGCAGATGGTTGTCAAAAATTGCAGCAGGATCTTGATCGATTGGCCAGGTGGGCTAAGGAATGGTTGATGGAATACAGAGAAATGTGGTCTAACCTATTGGCAAGACCTACACAGTGAATTGGGGAGTGTTGTACAGCAGAGGGGTCTGGGAGTGCCGGTGCATGTTTCCTTGAAGGATGAGTCACAGGTGGTCAAAAAGGCTTTTGGCACATTGGCCTTCATCGTCAGGGTATTGAGTATAGAAGTTGGGATGTCTTGTTGCAGTTGTATAAGACGTTGGTGAGACCACAATTAGAATATTGTGTTCAGTTCTGGGCACCATGTTATAGGAAAGATGTTGTTGAGCTGGAAAGGGTACAGAGAAGATTTACGAGGATGTTGCCAGGACTAGAGGGTCTGAGCTATAGGGAGAGTTTGGATAGATGCGGCTGTACCAAATAACTACTTTCATATTTTATTGTGTTTGTCAACTCCTGGTCTACCGTGGAATTACTTTCAAAGACTGAAGTCCATCAGAGAAAGGTTCAGCTAAAAGAATGGTTCACATTTAGGTAACTTCTTTAAAAATCTTAGAACACCCCAAACCCAAATTTGAAAATTTCCAATGGAAAAAAATTACAGTACCTTCGCAAGATGCAAGAAAGTACAATTCAGTAAAAGTTAGTTGTTCGGTTTAGTGGTGGAGATAAAGCAGCCAGAATACCAGGAGACCTTGGAGAGATGATGCCTCAGCTTGATGTCTCATCTGAGAGGAACCGTCCAAGAGTGCAGTGTTCCCTCAGTCCCAGAAATTAGGGCTTGAATTCAGGAGCGGATGGTCCTGGTCCCAAGGGCTTGAGCCCTTACAGAGTCTGACTCCGGTGAGATACCTAACTGTGCCTGAGGACACAAGGTCCTTTAGCTCACATCGAGAATGATGGTTCACATTGCTGGATTTCCGTTTTGAACAAGGTGACCCTCAGGTACATGAACTCCACTTGCCGTTGCATTCATTAAACGGGACTTTTATCATGGCAGCGCAGGAGTGTTTTCCGCGGTTTTTGGCAAACCGTCCTTCGAGCTCCGTGCAGTTCGAGTGAGCTTCGTTAATTTTGGCTGTGTAATATCGACTCGGGTAATCGCTTTATTTTCATTTAAAAATAAAGAACTTTGTTATACTCGACTGTCTCGACTCGCTAAAATCGCAACATTTAAGGAACATTTGGACCATGGATTGGATAGGTTTAGAGGGATATGGGCCAAACACAGGCAGGTGGGACAAGTGTAGATGGGACAAATTGGTCGGTGTGTGTGTTGAAAGGGCCTGTTTCCACGCTAGGTGTCTATTTATAACAGCTTCCTCTCATCAACCAGGTTCTTGAACCACACGGCACAACACCAAACCACACAGATTTGGGGTTAAAATGACTGTTCTGCATACTCAGTTTTTTGTTCCAACATCATCCGGTTTACTTACAATACCTAATAATTTATTGTATTTCATTTGCATTTAATGTGCCTGTAAATCTGCAGAATGTCATTGCTCCTGTACATATCTAATGAAAATGACTATTAAACATTCTTGGCTTCTGACATCTTAATATTTAAATACTAGGTAGCATTTCTTTTTTGAAAACTTCCCAGACAGAGACTCATTTGTTCTCCATAGATGGCTTTGAATGGAAGCAGCAAGAGTAGGCCTAACACCAGTCCAAAACAGACACTCCACCCAGAAGGACACAAAGCGCTGAAGTAACTCAGCGGGTCAGGCAGCATCTCGGGAGAACATGGATAGGGTAATGTTTCTGGTCAGGACCCTTTTTCGGACTGATTGTGGAGTTGGGGGGGGGGGGGGAGAAAGCTGGAAGAAAGGTTTCTCAGCCATCAGCCATCTGTCTCATGCATCAGCAGTAATTACCAGCCCTATGTACACATTGGAAGGAGCGAACCATCTCACAAATCCCACACCACTTCACAAACTACCCAGCACCTCATCCTGTTGCCACATTCAGCTCCAGAAAAAATGCAAGTCCTACATCAACCATCTCAGTAACCACAAACTAGACAGGAAGCAAGTCATCCCGATCCTGAATGGCTGTCCATGAAGAAGTTTATATATAATGTATATGAGAGGGACAGAGATAAAGCGAATGACAAAGTGTTCGAGAGAATGAGAGACCCACAAATAGATGGAGAGATATACTGGGAGGGAAAGAGGGGAGTTCATCTTATAGGCAAGATTCCCCAAAGTGGCCAGGCTGTTCATTCGTACAATAGCAAAATATCTACATTGTAGGAAGGAACTGCAGATCGACCCGAAACGTCATCCATTCCTTCTATCCAGAAATGCCGCCTGTCCCGCTGAGTTACTTCAACTTTTTGTGTCTATCTTCAGCAAAAAACTTACATCCGCATATATCAATGGTTCCTTCATGGTTCCATTATTATCACGTGCACTAAGTTACAGTGAGATTCTTTCACATCCATTCATTACCTCCAGACAGTGCAGTTCTGAGTGCCAGACACACGATCTTCCATGGGCATTCGAGATTATAAATAACCAAATAATTTGGTTTGCCAATTTCACATTAAACCATAACTGCAAAACTGATTACCGCACTGAAATCTACTTTAGTGAATGTTTTCATTTTCAAAGTTTTATTTGTATTTGTCTTTTGTGGAAAAAAGGGTTTTTTAAACCAAACCAAATTGGAAGAGCTAATCTAGACTTGATTTGTCAACTAGAAAGTTTCTGTGCCCACTATCCTATGATTCTCAGATAACCAAGTCATCTGGTTTTAATTCAGATGTTAAAGGGACATCACGGGGAGATTTTATTGCTACATTACCCATCACGGCGGGGTTTTGCACAAGGCATGAGAGAGGTACTCTCATCACTTGCGGGAGCAGCTGACATCATCAAACTCAGCTAAACACATGCAACAGACCCAGAGCTGAGCCTATGGAAGAAGCTGTTGAGGGAGAAAACAGTCCAACAAAACACGGCTTCTACTATGTGGCCATAGTGGCCACAACGTCATTACTCCAAGTGCTAATGCAGGTTCTAAGTTGATCAGCTTTGCCCACAATAATTCTTGCATTGACATAAACACACTTCTGCCCTTCATTATCACCATATTCATGAACTCTACCTGCCTTCCCTGCCTGTCTTTCCTTTCAGATTTACTTGTCATAACCTCCCATTCCTCATCAGCCCTTCCATTTGTTGACCTGCTGCTCTGGTTCCCATGTCTAAAACATACACAGACATCATATATATGTCTGCTATTTAAGAGGTTTATAAATGGGCACATGGATGTTCAGCAAATGGAGGGGTATGAATCACTTCTGTTAAAGAGGTTCCATGAAAGTTTTAGGAGAAGTGTTTGACCTTCCTGAACTTCAAACTAAAATAGCGATATAACTTGAATGAAAGCACAGTATAATGTGGGACAATTTTATCCTACAAGCATTTAGGATGCACCAACACTTATGAAGGACTTATTCATTCAATGTTTCCATGAACGGCATGCAGAGGTATAAATTTCACAATATGATTGCAAACAAATAGCAAATTAAATAAAACATAAAGATTTAATTTCACTATTTTATAAACTACTGCTCTATTTTTAAGATGGTCTATTTGAACAATCTTCTGGCAAGGCAGCATTTCCCCTGCAGCATTGGAGTAACGGACACAATAACATGAGGCCTATTTTAAATGTTAGAATGGTTTCTGTGGTGTTATTGTGCTGGTATTGACAGATTTACCAATGCTGTCTGTGCCTTGCTCATAATTGCCACTTTTGCCCCATCAAGCAGATAATATTTCACAGCTTGGACACATACATTAATGTTGCAGACTTTCATGCATTTACTGGTGAAGGTAGCAAAAATGAATCATTAGTCTACCAGGGTGACTCATGTTGCAAAAACATTCACAGTGAAACCAAAAGACACTTGGCTATAACAAGTCAACCAATGAACCATTGAGATTTTATCAGATTAGTTATTTTAAGACTTTAGTCAATAGAATCTCCCGCTCATCTGGTCTATTGGGTAAAGAACAATTTGTCAAACATTATTAAATTATTCTCTGGACTAGACTTTATGAATCTGTTCTAAATTGAATCGATTTATAAGTTAATCAGGAATAATTTCTTAACAGCACATAAGAGCATCGAGTTCCAAATTGTGATTTATGTTTTCCATATAACCATATAACAATTACAGCACGGAAACAGGCCATCTCGGCCCTTCTAGTCCGTGCCGAACACTTACCTAGTCCCATCTACCTGCACTCAGACCATAACCCTCCATTCCTTTCCCGTCCATATACCTATCCAATTTATTTTTAAATGATAAAATCGAACCTGCCTCCACCACTTCCACTGGAAGCTCATTCTACACAGCTACCACTCTCTGAGTAAAGAAGTTCCCCCTCATGTTACCCCTAAAGTGATATGTGATAGGAGCAGAATTAGGCCATTTGGACCATCAAGTCTACTCTGCCATTCAATCATGGCTGATCTACAGTATATCTCCCTCCTAACCCTGTTCTCCTGCCTTCTCGGTCAGGCCTTTCGGGGTCAGTGGCGGCGCTGTGAAACGGCTGTGGCTCGTCTGCAGTCTGTCTGTTTTTACTTTTTTGTGTTGTTTTTTTTGTCTAGTTCAGTAAAATTTTTGGTTATTAGGTGGTGTTATGTGTGTGGGGGGGGGGGGGGTGAAACAGGACTTTCTGTCTCTCTCTTCGGGGGAATGCGACTTTTTTGTCGTATCCCCCTTCTCTTCCCCCGCCTGAGCTGAGGCCTCCAACCTGCGACCAACCTCGAGGATCCGGAGGTAGAGCCAGCGAGGCTGGCCGTCTTCAAGCTGCGGCGACGTTCGGGCAGCGGCACGACTCGGCGCTCCGGTGAGGGCGGACGGCGCGGGGCTGAGACACTCCCGTGCAGGCGGCGCGGCTACCAGCTGGACGGCGCTCCCGTGAGGGCGGCCTGGGTCCCAGCTGGAAGGTGCTCCCTTGGGGGCAGCCCGGTGCGGGGCTGAGACGCTGCCGTGTGGGCGGCCCAGTGCGGGGCGGAGACAGTGCTCCGGTGGCTGAGGCGGCGTTCTGGCGGCGGCGACCTGGATCCGGGGCTCGGCCGCGGGCCAGTGGACGACAATGTCAGGAGCTCGCAGGGCACAGGCTGGTGCCTGTTTTCCGGAGCTCCCGGGGCAACAGCTGCGTCCGCTGGACTGGAGGGCGGCAGCTTCGACCACCCCCGGGCCGCGGAGCTTGAACCGCGGGACTGACTTACCATCGCCCGGTGGGGTATCGCCTCAGCGCAGAGGGAGAAGAGGAGGGAAGAGACAGTAACTCTAAGACTTTTGCCTCCATCACAGTGAGGAGGTGTTTGGTGAACTCACTGTGGTGGATGTTAATTTGTGTTTATTGTGTGTTGTTATTATTACATGTATGGCTGCAGGCAACAACATTTCGTTCAGACCGAAAGGTCTGAATGACAAATAAAGGATTCAATCAAAAATCAATCAATTCTCCCCATAACCGCTGACATCTGTACTAATCAAGAATCTGTTCTGTCATCAACTTTTGTCATCAAGAAAATTAATGTTTAGGGCGGGTCATATAATGGGTAAATCCCCTTGGTGTGTAGGACGATGTATAATCCCGAATAATGAACCCCACCACAGATTATCTGCTCATATAGTTGTACTTTCTTGCACAAAATAGATGTGGCATTTCCTGCACTGCAAATGAAATTATACTTCAGAGCTATTTGGATATAAAGATCCTTACAAAATAATTGAATCTTAAACAGAGCAATTGCAGCCCATTGAATAACCGTGTCTATCAAGAAAGATCGGAGGAATTAGGGGAGCTTTTGTTCCAACAGTGGAGACTGAAGAGAGAATTAATATAGGTGTTTAAAATTATGATAATTAGATGGGTTAAATACGAAGGACTTATTTCCATTAGCAGAGATTCAAAAACCAGAAAGGTAGATTAAATGTTGGTTTGAATGGTGATACAGAGAAAGGAGATGTTCTGCTTGATGTACTATACAGGCAGATGATAACATACATGAGTATAACAGGTATTGCAAAAGAAAAAAATAAACAGAGTGCATAATTAAGTGTTACAGTTACAGAGAAAGTACAGATTTTTTATTTAAATTGAAGGACTGCAACAAGATAGAGTGGAGGATAAGGAATTCAACCTTAGCATATGTGAGGTCCATTCAAGAATCTGAAAGCAGTGAGGAAGAAGCTGTTCTTGAATCAGAAGAATTAGAGGAGAGATGAAGACATGGTTTTCATCCAGGCAGTGATGGGGTCTCCAGCCCATACCCTGGACAAGTGGGGGAGGCAGCAACATTCACAGTTAATCTGTACTAAGGTGTAACCTAGCCGAGAATCTGATTTCAACTGATACAATGGGTTGAGAGACCTTTTAAGTTGCACATTGTCTGTGTTATGTGTAGGTGCCTGCATACATTCTAGTCTTTTCATTTCTATTTCTGTATTGTTACATGAATTTTCGTATGTATGTTTCACGGAGGCATGGCTCCACGAGGACATCCCTGAGTTCAACACGAGTGTTGTCGGCTTTCAGACTGTTCGGGCAGAGAGGGACTGCAGTGAGAGTGGCAAGTGTGAAGGTGGGGAACTTGCTATTCTCGTTACCAACAAATGGTGCAACCCTGGTCACATCACGGTTAAGGAGCGTGTGTGTGTAGCCCGGACATTGAACTGATGACTGTGGGTCTACATCCATACTATATGCCCAAGGAATTCTCACACGCCATTGTGATGGCTGTTTACATTCTTCCGTACCCCAACCCTCTGTGCGGGTGTGACGTCATCCACACAGTCACCTCGAGACTCCAGACACAACACCCGAGTGCTTTCATCGCTATCTTGGGGGACTTCAACCACGTGACTTTGGACGCTACACTATGCACTTTCACTCAGTTTGTTGACTGTCCCACTAGGGATAGGAAAACATTGGACCTGATGTATGCCAATGATAAAGAGGTGTACAGCTCCATAGCCCCTCCGCCACTGGGAAGATCCGACCACAACATGGTTCACCTCTTACTCAGGTATAAGCCAATGGTCCAGAGGCTGCCAGTGACCACAAGGTCAGTGAGGAGATGGTCACAGGAGGCCTATGATGTTTTGAGGACGCACTGGGACTGGGACGCACTCTGTAGTCCCTATGGAGAGGACATTGATGGACTCATGGACTGCGTTACCAGCTACATAGAGTTCTGTGTGAATAATGTTGTCGCTGAGGAGAATGTACATTGTTTCCCCAACAGCAAGCCCTGGGTTACCTGTAACATAAAGGCCCTTCTCAACCAGAAAGCAGAGGGACTTCAGGAATGGTGACAGGGAGGAGGTGAAACAGGTGCAGAAAGAACTGAAGGCGAGACTGAGACAGGGCAAGGGTGACGACACGAGGAAGCTGGAGCTGAAACCTCAGCAGAACAACATGAGGGATGTGTGGAGCGGGATGAAGAGTATTACAGGCTACAAGAAGACCAGTGGTCTGGGGAGGGAAAGCAATCAGGACTGGGCCAATGAGCTAAACCTGATTTTTTAATAGATTTGATGGTGGGGTCTCACTGTGAGTTTCACTGTGTATTGTGATGCTCCCTGGTTATTTGTACAATGCATCCATAATCAGGTCTTAAAAGGAGACCATTTTAATAGCTTTGTGAACGATATCAAGATTGGCAGTAGATTAATAATGAGGAAAAAAGTTGAATTCTCACAAATGATCTGATTAGATGAGGAAAAAAGGGACAACGGAATTCAGTCCAGCGAAGTGTGAGTTAAGGTACTCCTGTAAGGGGAGAAAACCCAGCACCAAACAGGCAGCATGGTGGCACAGTGGTAGAGTTGCTGCCTCACCCAGCGCCAGAGATCCAGGTTCCATCCTAACTACAGATGCTGTCTGTATGGAGTTTGTACGTTCTCCCCCTGACTGCATGGGTTTCCCCCGAGATCTTCAGTTTCTTCCCACACTCCAAAGGCGTACAGGTTTGTAGGTTAATTGGGCTTGGTATAAATGTAAAAATGATCCCTAGTGTGTGTAGGATTGTGTTAATGTGCAAGGATTGCTGGTTGGTGTGGACTCAGTGGGTCAAAATGCCTGTTCCCGCGCTGTATCTAGACTTCACAACATGGATAAAGAGGATGGTCACAATATTTTTTCTAGATTAGGGTTGTCTAGTGCTACAGGGCATAAATTTAAAGTTGGTGCGGAAATATTTAAAGACCTGAGGGGCAACTTTTTCCCTTAGAGGTGGTTATGTGGAACTAACTGCCAGAGGAGCTGGCAAAGGCATCTAAGAAACATTTAGATTTATGGACATGGAAAGATTTAGAGGAATATGGGCCAAATGCCTTCAAATGTGAATAGCACACGCGGGCATCTTGCTCAGCTAGCGCATGTTTGGGCTGAAGGATCTGTGCATGTCTTCTATGACTGCACAACTCTAAATAGCAGAGCAGATCCTTGAAAGAAGTAGGATATGTAGATAAGATGGTACAGAATATTCTCCTTCAGTAACCAAGGCAGGAGGCTATATTGGTATCAAATACAATGATGCATGATGACAACTAATTCCACATTCGTATACCAATACAACAACTACAGTGGAGAATAATGTAGAGTTCTGGACACCACTCTAACAGGAAGGAAGTGACCACACTAATCATAGAAGTTAGATTCTTGAGACTGTTGCCAGAGCCGCAGAATTCTAGTTATAAGGAGTGGCCAGTCTGGCCATGACATTGTATAAAAAGTGTTAGGCTGAGGGTAGATATAAATATTAAATCCAAGACTAAAACCAGAAAGTTCAATGAGGAAGTAACGAAGTTAGAGAGAGCGTGAGAAAAGACGACAGCATTTCAACTAGTCTTGATGTGCTGTAGGTCAAAATTCTGTACTGTATAACTCTGTAGAAAAAGGGAATCCATATAGAAAAAGGGAATCCAAAAAAATGCTATCAGCTCGTGAAGTTGGGGTATACAGAAACCAAAATCTACTCAAGGATGGCTGAGATACTAAATGAGGACGTTATCTAGTTTCAAGGTAATACCTGAGGATTGATAAATTACAAATGTTGTTCAACTAAGGGTACGGGTGCTAAACCTTGAAACTACAGACTAATTATTTTTAAATTGGTGGTGAAGTAAATAGTGGAAAGAAAAGTGAGAGACAGAATTAGCTGCTAGTGGAGTTTGTACGTTCTCCCCGTGATCGAGTGGGTTTTCTCCGAGATCTTCGGTTTCCTCCCACACTCCAAATATGTACAGGATTGTAGGTTAATTGGCTATCAATAACTGTAAATTGTCCCTAGTGTGTGTAGGATAGTGTTAATGTGCGGGGATCGCTGATCGGCGTGGACTCGGTGGGCCGAAGGGCCTGTTTCCACGCTGTATCTCGGGACTGAAAATAAACTAGACTAAATATGGATTGATTAGAGCAAGCCATCATTGATTTATGAGGTGGCAAGTAATGGCCAAATGACAGAGTAGAGATTTTTCAAGAAGTAACAGAGATGGTCAATGTGAGAAGTGTGGGTGACCAGACAAATTTGGATCTTAAGAGGTATTTGAAGATTGTCATGTAGTTCGCTTAACATCAAGGTTGAAGGCCATGGAATAAAAGGGGACGTGGCAAAATGGAGAGAAGATTGGTTAAGTAACAGGAAACAGTGAAGGTTTCATATTGGAAGGAGGTATATTGTGGATTTTCCCATGGGATTGTGTGTGTGCGCGTGCGTGCATGCATGTGTGCGTGCATGTGTGCGTGTGTGTTTGTGCGCGTGCGTGCATGCATGTGTGTGTGTGCGCGTGCGTGCATGCATGTGTGTGTGCGTGCGTGCATGCATGTGTGCATGTGTGTGTGCGCGTGCGTGCATGCATGTGTGTGTGCGCGTGCGTGCATGCATGCATGCATGTGTGTGTGTGTGGAGGTGCAGTGGACTGTCTTTAGGTTAGTAGTAGTCTTTAGAACGATAGAAGCAGACTGATGGACTGGACAGCTGAGCAGCAGATGAAATTTAAAGCTCAGAGTTTAATATTTTTCCAATTCTCGGGCAGTCCCTCAGTGACAAGGTAGACAAAAATGCTGGAGAAACTCAGCAGGTGTGGCAGCATCTATGGAGCCCCTCAGTGACAAGGTGGACTTTCCCCCACCACAGTGAAGGGCAGGATATGGTTGTATGTGGGGTAGATGTTTCACATCAACTACCGTGCAGATTTGGTGGACAAATGTCTCAACCCCAATGCCAAGGAGATCCAGTGACTGGAGACCAGGATTCACAGACAGACTCAGCGCACACAGATGCTGAATCACATTCTGACTGGACATACCTTGACCACACACACACACACAGATGGATGAGCACAAATATTCCAACTCTTGCCACTATTCTCTCTCTCAACCCCCTCTCTCAACTGTTCCCCTGTTCATTTCTCCCTCTGTCGCCCTTTGCCTAATCCCCTTTCTCTCCCCATTCACTGCAACCCACATCTGTGTCCATTCATCTTACTCACCACCCCTACTAAGGAAAGACTGGCCCACTCACAGCCCCAGTTAAACCACTCCCTTCCCAACAGCTCTGGCCTGGTGCATGAGTTCTCTTCCAGATTAGCTGATGCATAAATGCTGCGGGGATCACTGGAAACTGCTATGCTCATTCAAATGTGACCTTCAATATCCACTTGAACTCCTGATACAGGCAGGCGGGGTCCCCGCTTAAAGCTTTGTGATAAGTGAGTAAAGTGAGCAAAAATAAAATTAGTAGGAGACGGTGCTACAAATTATCAGCTAATTTCACACTGAAGCAACTGCAAGATCCTCAGCTCAATGTGTTTGTAACATTTTGAATCATAAATTCCATACCTGGGGGCCAAGATAACCGGGCGCTATGGATCCAGAGATTTCTGCCATTGTGAATGAAGACGGGATCAAAATCAACACAAGTTCAAAGCAGGTTTCTTCTTAAACTGGAACTTTGCACTGGCCACACACTTAACATGCCAGGCAGGCAGGTGTCTGAATCCAGTATGTACAGTAGGCACCAGAGGAGTGAAAGCAGCCGCTGCACTTGTGTGGATAGTGCTGTTGAGATATCCTTCGTGTAAAGCCACATTGGGTTTTCAACCAGGGGTAGTACACCCAGACGTCACTACTAATTTAAAAAAAAGCCAGTGCCCTCCTCCAGGATATAGTCAACCACTATCTGGACTGCAGCTGCAACCACAGAGGTAAAAAGCAACTGCACTCAGGTATTTTAACTCGCCACTTCCGAACTCCGCCGCGCTTGGGAGCTAAAGATAGGTGGATAAGAAATCCCACTACATTTTAATGGGTAGAACTTTGCCACTTACATTCCAACTACTTCTTCGCTTCACGTTTTGCGGAACCATTTTAAGGAAGTTCACGGCTCTGGTGGTTTTGTGAGCTGAGTACACAGGATTCATGTGAACGTAAAAGTGGATTCACAGACATGTGATGTGGTACAAACTCTTAAAGGCTCACAGTTGATCTTAATTAATTGTTGTCCGACAGAGGCATTTTGCGGTGTTGTGGAGGGAGAGAGAAGGAGCAATGGTGTTGGTGGAGAGGGAAGTGGAGGAACAATTAGCCTCTGCATCTGTGGACAGCAACTGGTTGTTGCTGTAAAAATTAGAAATGTCATGAGATCATGACATATGCTATAAAGTGCATTCTCATAGGATGTACACCAGAGGACTATAAACAGCCTAGTGGAGGCATAGGGGGGGTTGCACGTAAGGTCATCGGGTCAAAGGGCGTGACGCACGGAGCAGCTCAATCCATGTGGAGGACATGGCAGCTTCCGGCACACACTGTTAACACACGGAACGCGTACCTTCTTACCCGTTAAAAACCGCCAAAGTTGTAATTTTTTTTGTGCTATAAATATTTGTGGGTGCTGTCATTGAAAGCGGGAAGGTTCGCTCTGAACCCGAGCACCAAGGTGTAAGCGGCCGAAGGAGCACATCCCTCGGGACAGCTCCCACTCTCCCCCCTAGGTCAGCGCTGTCCGGCCACGGCTGCCCTCTGCCCCGTCTCCCTCTGTGGGCCGCACTGTCACGGGGCTGTGGGTCGGCAGCGCCCACACACGGGGCCGCGGCTCGAGGCAACGTCAGCTGCAGCAGAGTTGGGGACGGTCTGCTCCCTCCGCCCACCCAGTCACTGATCGCGCTGCATCGGCACCCTGATCTCTTCCTGCCCAACCGCCCCCCCGACCCCCTCCTCCCACGCCTGGCCGCGGGGATAGACGGCCTGGGGTCCGCGGGCGTGCAACCAGTCCGGATGCTGGGCTAGAAGAAGGGCCCGCTGTGCTAACAGCCATAGTAAATGCAGTTCACCGCGTGTACTCCAGTTGGCGTTGCGTGGCAACAGTACGGGTCACAGGTTGTGACCTCGACTGCGTGCAACCTCCCTATAGGAAGGAACTGCAGATGCTGGTTTAAACCGAAGATAGACACAAAATGCTGGGACAGGTAGCATCTCTGGAGATAAGGAATGGGTGACGTTTCGGGTCGAGGCCCTTCTTTAGACTGAAAGTCTTTTAATGAAGGTATACATTATTGTAAGGGTGGGGACTATAGTAAGGTATCGTCAAAATCAGCAAGTGTACTATTGTGGTAGTGGTTTAGGACTATAGTTATATCTTGTACTAAATGAAATATTCTTTAACCTTCATTTGTGCACTTTAGGTGGCTTGATTGTATTCATTGTATAGCACCCAAAGAAAAGCTTTCCTCTGCACCTCAGTACGCGTGACATTGATCAACTAAACTGAGTGAGATTGTTAAGATTCAGCATTTTTGAAGAACCTATTACTGTGTTTTTCTGTGAGTAGATCTTTCCCTTACAAGTCATGGGAGCGTCTTTATTCAGAGATCAGTCCTTGCTGTATATATAAGGGTCGGGCATCAGTAATTTCACTGTTGTTAATAATTACAGTACATTTGCAACACAAGAGGCAATTATTTTGAGCTCAACAGACTGTGTGACCTCCTTCCACAAACACTAACCATTTTGTTTCCATGCCACTTGGAAAATGAGCAATAAAGCCCAATCCTATATAGAGCAAAATATTTGTTTACATTCTATTCAGGCAAATCATACTATAGACAAGTACATTTGGTACTTTTATCCCTTGCATATGAGAGATGAATTCAAGGGTATAATAACAGCAGGGAAGAAACTGTTACTGAATCTGGTGGTACGGACTTTCAAGATTTGACATCTTCTGCCCAATTGGCGAAGGGGGAAGAGAGAATGACAGGGGTGTGAGTGATGCTTGATTATTTTGGCTGCATTCCAAGGCAGTGTGAAGCATCGATAGAGTCAAAGGTTAGGGCGATGTGGTTTGTGTGATGGATTGCACTGCATTCACAATTCTGCGATTTCTTGTGGTCTGGGACAGATCAGTTGACATACCAAGCTGCAATGCATCCGTGGACATTGTGCATAGAAATTGGTTGTCATTGGAGATGTGTTAAATTCTCCTTCCTCTTTAAAGCTGCCCAAATGCATGACCTCACATTTCTCCATCACTCCCATCAAAACATTCATGGTTCTAGCAGAAAGACTGGGTGCAAAGAGGTTGTATCCTTTGACTACGGAGAAAGGGTCTAGAATGCAGGGCAAGTCTCGGGATCCAGGGCAAGGCATTTTAAACTGAGTTGAGAAGAATTCTCTTCAGCCAGAGGGTGGTGAATCTGTGGAGTCCGACACAGTGAATATATTTAAGGAAGTTGATAGATGTCTGGCCACAAAAGGCACACACAAGGAATATAAGAGCACAGGGGAACAACATTGAGTTCGGGGATCAGCCATATTTGTACTGGATAGTTACGAAGATTCAAAGGGACAAATGTCCCCTCCAGCTTTTTTTTTCCAAATATTCCTCGAGTTCCTCCTGTCAACCAAATTGGACTAAATTAACATCTAAATCATTGACATATACTATAAAATGTAGTGTGGACCTTCATTGCAACAACTTGCTCGTTATAAAAAACTTTTAGATCCCATTGGCTTTCCTTTTAAGACCAAACTGTCATGAGGTAACTTTTGTTTAACAGTCTTTCTAAAATTCATGTACACTACAACAACTCTGCCCTCTACTGCCCTCATCAACTGTCCTTGCTACCTCAGCAAAATGGAACAAGTCAGATGCAAATCCCTGTTCACTGCCCCCAATAAATCAGTGCCTAATTAAAGGTTAATATTTCTTCTAGAAGTGAAATTAAACTGCCTATAATTAATTAGAGGAATAGCGCCTCATATTTCACTTGGGTAGCTTACAACCCTGTGGTACATTGAATTCACCAAATTTAGCTAACTTCCACCTACTCACCTCCCACCCTCTCTGGACCTTTTAATCTCTAACTGCCGGCGAGACATCAACTATCTTGATTTTTCTACTCCCCTTACCTACTCTAATCGCACCCCCTCTGAACACTAAACTATCCACTCACTTCGCAACATTCCCGGCATTTTCATCAAAGCCGCCAAGGGAGATGCCATTGTCGTCTGGCAGGCTGACCTCCACCATGAGGTGGGAGATTGCAACCTTCACGTGGTCCGCCCTGTTTCGACAAATGCAATCAGCCCGGCGTGCACACTATAATAAGATCAAATAGGACAAGTTGTCGTACAACTTTAGGCTGTGCACCCCATACGCAAGAAGAAGACCTCCACCATGCTGAGGCCAGGCACCAGATCTCAAGACACCTCCTCATACCTACCCCTTGACCATGACCCCACAGATGAGCACCGGGCCATAATCTCCCAGATTATTTTTGACCATCACCTCTGACGATCTGCCCGACATAGCCTCCAACATCATTGTCCCGCAGGCCTGCATGGCTGGCTTCTGCCTCCTCCCGAAAATCCATAAACAGAGCTGCCCGAGATGTGGGCTCCTGCGGACCACCGAGGCATGCGGGATCACGCGTTTGCCAGCCATTTCAACTCCCCTACCCATTCGTCCTAGCCCTCCTCTATTACCAGAATGAGGCCACATCCAAATTGGAGGAACAGCGCCTCATATTTCCCTTGGGTTGCTTACAACCCAGTGGAATGAATACTGAATTCTCTAATTTTCATTAGCTTCAACCTACACCCCCCCCCCCCCTCCCCCCCACCCCAAGCCTTCCCTTCAGTCTGAAGAAGGCCCCCATCCAAAATGTCACCAATACTTTTGCTCCAGGGATGCTGTCTGACCCGTTGAGTAATTCCTGCACTTTGTGTCTATCTTTCTTATATGTCATGTGAGCCTGGTGATTTATCGACTTTCAGAGATACTGAATCCCTTAAAACGGCCTCTGTGGCAATCTTTATCCCATCCAATAATCTATGCTCATCCACCTCATCCACATCATTTCGACCCTGGCATCATTCTCCTCTATGAAGGCAGCCTAAACATTTTCAGAAAAGCCACCCCCCTTTTTTGTTTCCATGTATAGGTTTTCTGTTTGCTCACTCTTGTAGTAGCAACTCTTACTCATCTCTCTCCCCCTCCTCCTCATCATATCTCTGGGGTCCAAGAGATATCAGTCATAATATACCTTTGGATTCACTGTGATCATACTTGCCAGTCAAGTAACAAGCTGGGACGCAAAGTGCTGGAGTAACTCAGCGGGTCAGGTAATATCTCCAGAGAAGAACCTTCTTCATACTGTGTTTCTCCAAGTAACAAGCTAACTTATATCATACATGAAACTAACCCTTGGATGTTTATGAAACCCATGTGATATTGTTCTACATGGGTAATCCAAAATTGGGGCCATTTATCGAACATAATTATTAAATGTAATAAGGAAATCAGGACAAATGACTAATGTTGAAAAAGGGGAATAACTACTTTCCATAACAGCTAATTTGTCTTAAAGGTGACAAGGGAATATTTTTTAAATGTTAGTAAATGAGTCCTTCTTTTCCCAAAAAATGAACTAGTCTCCTTTTATAAAATTGGAGAATTTTAGTTCTGGCTCCATATACTCATTTGTCTCTGCAGCTGAAACAAAAGAGCTTTATTTCCCTGAATACTGCATGCATTCCAAAGTAAATGGAGAAAACTGTTGGAGAACACACATTTAATTTCAAATGACTGTTCTCTGTACAGTTCCAATAGAAAAAAAAATCTTGTGCTCTTTTCACTTAACTTTTTGACGTTATTGATCTTATACTTGGTCTTTTTATTGTGACTTTCATCACTTCAAACTTCCCCGAATCGTTTGGGTCCACAATCATCTCTGGTCCTATTGAGTAGTTACTCTTGCGTTCTATGAAATAGGTAGACATACACAACCCAATTACATTAAGGGAACAGACAGAGCCATATTTCACCCTTCCTCAACCTCAGAGTGCTATACCAGCATGTGCTCAGGCACTAATGGGGATCTACCATTCTCGTGGCGGCAGAGACTTGTCATGTACAGTATTGCAACATTGTGGACCCTTTGCAGGAAGTCAGTTGAGAGGGGAAGCATACGGATGGGAAGAGTAGTCCCAAGGGGGTGGCACTCCAAAGGTAAGTGTCCTCACAGGGAATATACTCCAATGGAGACAATTTGATCTCATTTATTTTGGTTATGTCCAGTTTTGTTATTGATGACCTTTAACAACAAATCAATCAATCAATCTATCTATCTTTCTTTCTATTTTCTGTTCTATTCTATTCTTTCTTTCTATACATAACTAAAACTCACATCTCGTCCTCTTCCGGTTTGCATTGTATTTATATTTGCGCAAAAACGATACCGGATAGTTCTACGATTCTTCGCCACCTTATTCGCCATTCTCCTGTGCTGCAAGTGCACCAAGTTTTGTTCCGATCGGTGGAATATTACAAAAGTTATTAAGGTTTAAAAATTGTTTTTAAAAAAACGTGCATGCGCAGATTGGTCTCATCTTCTGTCAGCAGATTGGTCTTCTCTCCTGTCATTCACTGGGACAGCGACACCCCTTCCGACACCCGCTGTCAATCACCGGCGGCGAGGAGAATAAAGCTGAAGGAGCGGAGTGAGTAGAGTGTGGAGAGTGAGTGGGGGCTGAGTCTGCGGCGACCACCACGGTGAGCTGGGTACACTGAGTGGAGCCGGGAGCCATTAAGTGGAACCGGGAGCCATTGAGTGGAGCCATTGAGTGGAGCCGGAAGCCGCTGAGTGGAGCCGGGAGCCACTGAGTGGAGCCGCATGCCAGAACCGGGAGCCGCCGAGTGAGGCCGGAGCCAGAGACGGGGGCCGCCGAGTGAGGTCAGAGCCGGGAGGCACTGCGTGAGTTGCAGGATGCTCCCCACCGGTCCCCGCCTGAAGCTGGTGGTCAGCGGCAGTGGTAGGCAAAGGCAGCGACAGTCAAAGGCAGCGGTAGGCCACGATTGCGATAGGCCATGCCAGCGGCAGCTTTCAGCCATGGCAGCGGCAGGCCACGGTAGTGGCAGCGGTAGGCCACGGCAGGGATAGGCAGCGGTAGGCCACGGCAGCGGTAGGCCACGGCAGCACTCCTCCCCCACCAACCCCCGACAGGCCCCCCCTGAAGCCGTCCCCCTCCCCTAGCTGCAGGACACTCCCCGCCAGCCCCTGCCTGAAGCCAGCCCAGTCACCAGCTGCCCCCACTCCCCCTCCCCCATCGGCCCCCAACAGAAGCCATCCCCCCCCCCCCCCCCACTGGCCCCTGCCTGAAGCCATCCCATCCCCAGGCTGCAGGATGCTCCCCCCCACCGGCCCGACAGCCCCCGCCTGAAGCGGTCCTCCTCCCCCGGCTGCAAGATTCTCCCCCCCCCCTCACTGACCCCCGACAGCCTGTCCCCCCCCCCCCCTCCTGAAGAGAGAGGTGTGTGTGTGTGTGTTTGTATCTGGTTAGTTTTCATATTTTCTTCCAAACGCTAGGCCATAGCCTTCACATTTTCACATTCTACTCGCATTTTTCCCGTCGAGGCGATATTCATCTTCCTATCGCATTTGCACCTATCTTTCCCAAGTTTTTAATCATTTAAAGTTTTAAAAACAGCCCCAAAGCGCATCCATTTTCCTACCGAGTGACGTCACAATGCACTAACCAACGCTCCAAAAGCATTCCAGATTTTCAAAAAACTCCGGGGGGGGGGGGGGGGGGGGGCACTCAAGCGCTCCAACGACAACTCGCAAAGCAGGACGGGACAATTTGGGAGGGAGGGGCACTCAAGGGCCAGAAGCCCGGTGGGGAGGGTGGTGCTGGAGTTGGAGTGAGGGCCGAGTACGAGAACCAGGCTGAGTTCCAGGCCCAGGCACTGCTCTACGACCAGGGTAGCTCCCTCTACCCCCCTCCCTCTCTGCCCCTCTCCCTCTCTACCCCCCTCCCCCTCCTTCTCTACCGCTCCCCCTCTTCCCCCCTCCCCACCCCTCCCTCTCTCGTGATTGAAGAGGGAGGGTGAAGAGGAGCAGGGAGTGCTGGGGGATGAGGAGAAATGAGCCGTGCCTGCTCAGTAGGGGGCTATGCGTGAGTGGTGCAAAATTGCGATTGGGGAACGGCTTGTGTTGGGGGAACGGGTGAGTGGTGGAATCTTGCGTTGGGAAAACGGGTGAGTGGTGGAAACTTGCGTTGGGGGAGCAGACCCAACGGGTCTGCACTTGGACTAGTACTCCTTAAAGCTCTCATGGTCTATCTGATGTCAGTTTGATAATTCACACAAAAAATGCACTTAAAAATGCAGCAACCCTTCAGTACCATGTGCATGCATCAGTGTAGATTAAGCACCTAGATTCTGGAAGGGGAATGAACTGAGAGTGCTGCCTGGTGAACTGTGAAGACTATGAAATTTGCCATGGGATTCCTTTTCACAGATAGATAAAAAAGGAAACTAGAAGATTTTAGTCCCTGATCAGATGATCCCTGCTGGCAAGTGCCCACGTATAAATGTCATGGGAGAAAAGGAACTTTGTTCTAATTGGAACGCTAATCCATCCTATTGACTCATTCACAAATAATAATATGCACAGTATATTATGTATGCATATTGTGGAACCAAAGCTCAGAAGTCAGTTGAGAGGAAACTGAGGGAGTTCTAATGACTACAATACTAAACAGTAATCACATTTTCAAGTTTATTCATTACCACCAAGCTGCCAGCAATGTAGCTACAACTTTGCATGGCTGACAGACTACAAGTACATTACAAGGAAAAATGGGTCAGCTTCATTGTGACCTTGCATATTATAAATGTAAAACAATATTATTATGAAAATAGGATCAATTTTTAGTCTACCAGCTGCCAACTTCGATGTAAAACATATCAAAAAGGGAGATTGGTCAAGAACATCCAAAAGAGTGTAGAGATTCTCATGTAAATACTGACTTAATCAGCAACACTGAACATGAAGCATATACAAGTGTAGAGTCACCATTCAACTTCAAGTTATTTATCTTCAACAGCAAAATTATTTTCACATTATACGCGAAATACAAAAAGGGATGGAGGCTATTTATGGTAATCAACTACCTGCCTTATCTGGGTTAATTTCGTACCAAGTAGGTACTAGTTTTATGCTCTGGGTTCCTTAGATCTACATTCAGATCGCCCAAACTCAATTCTTCACAGCCAGTGTTTGCACCCATCACTACAGGAGTACCAAAGAAAACTACAGGTTTCATGGTCTCGTTTTGTAAATTTCAGAGACAGTATTCCATTTTAAAGAGGTTTTACGCTGCAATAGTTTTTACAAAAGGAAAACTTAATCCTGAAATAGTAACAGCTCATTTACCTCATCCACTGGGATAAGTAAAGTGTTTGGTGTTGCACCTTGATGAAGAAAGTAATGACTTGAATTTTGAGCGTTACTGATCTCAACCCACAAAGCTAGAATTTTATTTTTTAAAACCAATTGCGGGAAGATAACATGGAAACACAACCCTGTGGTTACTCATGTTGCAAAATATCCCTTGGAGGAATTATATGAACAAATGTGGGCCAAATAGTCCATTGATGTGTGGAGGCTAATCAACATTGTAACTTAAAACTAATTGGGTAATACCATATCTTAACATGAATTGTTACCTCAAGCCAATGTTTGGAGCAGAGTAGAAGAGAATTGACCATGTTGAAATAATTTCTATTCCTACAAACTGCCCAAATCTTTCTCAATGCACAGTAACCAGGTTGTGAGCTTCCCTACATCATCATTCCTTTGCTGATTGTCTCAATCAATCAGTACTGGACCTTCTATACCAGAATCTAGCCCTGAAGTCATCGCTACATGTCATAAAACCAGGATTGGTAGGTGAATGCACTATGCAGCGGACAATATTGTTGTGACCTAGAGACAGGAGGTTCTTGCGCTCAGCTGTACGCGAATCCCAGCAACAAAGGCTTATCGTTCTTTCATCAGGGAGAAGCACGTAATCTTCAGTGTGGTTGAAAACCGCCTGGGTGCGGTGTGTTTGCCTACCACTCAATCCTGCTCCTGGAAAGAGGAAAAGAAGAAATGTTAGACTGCAATCAATTGTCTAGTTCCGTTAAACTGAAGGCACAATGTAGTGAAATTGAATCGTTTCCATCTTTAAAACCCTATTTCCTACAAAACAGTTTTTCATCTATCTTCCCAAATTGCATGCAATTCAAATAATAGATTCATACCTGCCCCAAATTTAGAGGACTGTGCTTCTTTATTATTAAGTGGCTAACTAATCTTGGAAAATGGCACATAAATCTGAAATTGAATGCAGTGTCCAATCATTTATAAAAGAACAACTTATTTTCTTAATTATCCCCTGGGCTAATTTGTTGCTGGCCTGTACTTCTGGACACCACCACAGTCAACATCATGCAATGTCCTGGGTCCTGGCACCTTCAGGAAGCTTCTGGTGGTCTGACCACAATCTATCGCTGTCTTCTAATCACATATTAGTTTTTCTGCTTGAATGTAAAACATAATTGTGGGATTACAAGAACACAATAAAGATTCAACATAGCTTCCCTGTTTTTGTACTCAATATTTATATTTTATGAAGCCAAACATTTGATATCCTCTGCAAACTACTCTCTCAGGAATCTTGAAACTCTTGTCCTGACAATGCTGTGGGAGTATCTTCACCAGAAGGTTGGCAGCAGTTCAATAAGGCAATTTGCCACTACGTACTCAAGGGTAGAAAGTAATGTGGAATAAATTCTGGCCTTTTCATGCAACGCCCACAGCCTGAAAGAAATAAATGGCTTTTGTAACTCCTAATACTGCTACCACCGACTCTCCCATGGCTTTTATAAGAAATACCCATTGACTGTGGAGTTTAACCCATATGCTATACTCATTACAAAAGAAATGAAGTTGTTCAGCAAACTTAGAATGTTCCAAAGGCTGCAATGAATAATTCAACCAAATGCAGCCAATTTTAAATTGACAGTAGTGCACAAGAACAAAGTCTGCCAGGGTTCCCGTTTCTTATTGCTTTCCAGGGCCTATTGTTGACCTGTATTGCGATCATTAGTTGAGAGCTATAGTCTCAGTTATGATCTCTTCAGGCATCTCAAATAATCCATGGGGTGCCCAACACATAATACCCAAAAGAACACAGAACCTTTAGAGTCAAGTCACCTGAAGTCCAGACAATTCAGTCATATTTGAATCAAAATTTTGTTTTATTTCAATTATCCTTTGAAATGGAACTTCAGGTTTAAAAATAAGCTGTTTTAAGGATTTATTCATCAATAAAGCACAAATCCTGAACCCACTATCAAGCCACTGAAAACCAGTCACAAAAAAACCCCAAACATATTTAGCAAATGCTAAAATTCAACTGTCTTAACACACAACAAACATTAAAAACTGAAATATGATTAGAATATTGGATTGACAGATGAGAAAGCAGAATACCATTTGACATCCATAGTCTAATTTTCTAGATTTTTACTTTAAACTTCACAAATAAGAGCACATAACAATAGTAACTAACAGAATGTAGTGAAACTATAAACCAAAAATATATTACTGTATTTCAAAATTGGGTTCAGCCCGCTCCCTACCCCCCCCCCCCCGATCCCCCCATTTCCAATTAGTAGTTCCTTCCTTTGTCTTTGTACATTGATCATACATTTACACAGATGAACTTGTTTCCATTTTGTCTTTAAAAGTTGTTTTTTGTTTAAAGCTTAGATTTTCTTCCTGTTTTTCCTTCCCCTTTCATGCCATTTTCTTCCCTTTTCTGGTTACTTAATTTTTATGATCATTTTTACAAATTCTACAACTTGTCACTTTTATCCTTCAGGTTGTCTGTTTTCATTCTAACCTGTGTATTGCTAGCAGTTGACCACCCGAGGCAGTTGACCACCCGAAACCCTTGGAAACATTGATCCAAGGTGCTACAGTGTGGACGCGCCTCATATTCCTTGCATCTTCCAGGTTGTAGGAAAGGAAGCCGAAATAATGACAGGAGCCACCTGTAAAGGTTTTCCCTCAGCAACTGTCCACAGCTACCTTTAATGGCCTGCTGTCAAACCATATCTGTGCAACATTGCCAATCAGTTTAGCAAAGTGAAAGCTGAGAATAAAGGAGCTGGGCCATTATTAACTCATTAAGCAAAAATGGACATTTTGCTAAATTCACACTTTGCACTATCAATAATGATCTGCCTTCCTAGTTGAAGGCAACACTTTATATTGGATTGGCTGTGTCAAGTCTCTACTATGCCTCCACTCTTACTATCTATTCATGTTAGAATATCCAACATTATGAGGCATACAGCAGGCTAAATTCTGTTCAAATGTTAAATAACATGCAGAAATGTAGGAATAGCAACTGTAGTGATAAAGGATAGGAAAATTGATTGGCATTTCCTCTTAATTCTTTTTCATTTACATTTTTCTAAATCCTTGATTCTCTCACTGATAGAGACTACATAGACAATGCTTACAATGTGAAAGAGGCTATTTTGGCTTGTCAGCTTTAGACCAGCTCTGTACAAGACCAACCTCGCCCACTCCCCACTTCTTGTAAGCCTTTCCTTTCAAATATATGCACAATATCTTGCATGACGGTGTTGAATGAGACTCCACTACTACCCTGGGAGTGCTATCTAGATCCTAACAATTCACAGCATTTTTAAAAAAATCCATGTTAGCGTTGGTCTTTTGCTACTGACAATCATTTCTATATTCTTCCATCTATCTGCTTTGTTTATAATTTTAAATGCAACTATCTGATCTCCTCATAAACTCCTCCACCCTGTTGGGACAATAATTCCATGTTCGCAATATTCATAATAACATAATTAAAGTTCCTCATCCCTTGAGGAATTAATGTTCCTCAAACTCATTGTAGTGACAGTCTTTACGGCGTCTCAAGGATTTAGTCCTCGATAGTCACTAATGTGCTGACTATGGTTCAGAAGGTAATCTTACGCATTCCACGAACTCTCCACGAGACATTCAATGTCGTCGAAACATGAATATTCCAGAAACAGACTCTTGATTAATCGTTTCTTTATTGTAGTAGTACAAAACAGTAAAATCACTCATAAAAACCTCTTCTTGTATTTGTACATCGTCTTCCAACATATATACGTTTCAATCATACTCGTCATCATGGTCGAAAACTATATCTTCCCCCTAGTCTTCACCGAACTAAAACCAAAAACTATCTGGGAGTCTGCGCCAGAATCCTAGCCACGAACACGCCCAGACTATGTATAAATCCCACCCACATAATTACAGGCAGATAAAATTAAAAATAACTGGATATAATTATAATATACCGAGTTAAGCTAAATGGCTACTATACTCATCCTTGAATTATTTTAATAAATCTCTCCTCGTCCCCTTTAAAGCCCTTCCTAAAGTGGGGTGCATGGAGAGGAACTCCTGCTGTGTTGTGTTTTATAAAAGGTTCATAATTACTTTCTTACTCTTTACTGCTACATTTTATTAAGCTCAGATCCTGTATGACTTTTCAACTATTTTCTCATCTTGCTTTGCCATTTCCAATGAATAATTTACAGATCTCCCAGTTTTTGCAACCATTCAGAATTGTACTGTGTCATGCAGTGTGGAAACAGGACCTTGGGCCTAACTTGCCCACACCAACCAACATGTCCCATCTACACTAGTCCCACATCCCTCCAAACTTGTCCTATCCAGGTACCTGTCCAAATGTTTCTTAAAAGTTATGATAGTACCTGCCTCAACTACCTCCTCCAGCAGCTTGTTCCATATGCCCACCACGCTTTGTGTGAAAATGTTAACCCTCAGGTTCCCTGCACCCTTTTCAAAATCTCCACATCCCTCCTATAACGAGGCATCCAAAACTGCACACAATACTCCAAATACAGCATAACTAAAGACCTATAAACCTGTATCATGACTTCCCGACTCTTATACGCAATGCTCCAACCTATGTGAGCACGCATGCCATATGCTTTCTCCACCTGTCTACTACTTGTGTTGCCGTTTTCAGGGAGTTATGCATTTGGACCCCTAGATCCCCCTGTACACCAATGCTGTTAAGGGTCATGCCATTAATTGCATATATTCCCCTTGCATTAAACTTCCCAAAGTGCAAAACCTTACACTTGCTCAGATTAAACTCGATTAGCCATTTCTCTGCCCATTCTGTAACTGACCTATATCCCGCTGTACACTTTGGCAGCCTTCCTCACAGTCTGTGACCCCAGCAATCTTGGTGTCAGCTGCAAATGTACTAACCAACCCATTTATGTTAATGTCCAAGACATTTATATATAATTGCATACAGTAGCAGTCCCAGCACAGATTCCTGCAGAACTCCACAGGTCACAGACTTTCAGCCTGAATAGTGTTCTACCACCAGAACCGTCTGCCTTCTTTTAGTAAAGCCAGTTCCAAAGCCATATGACCAAGTCAATATTAATCCCATGCATCTTAATCTTCCTACTTTTGTCCCACTCATTACCACCTCAAAACACTATCAAATTAGTAAATCAAAACCTGCCAATGGCAAGTAGATCAATGGCAAGTATCTGCTACTCCTTAGCACTGACACCAGCACCTGCCATCACCATGTGCGAGTGTCAATTTGATTTTGTTTTGCTTTTTATGAACAGGACATAGCTGGGAAACTTCACGCATTGTTGGGCAGGTTGACATTATAGTGGAGCACAAGAAAATAGATGCAGGAGTAGATTATGTGGCCCCTCACGGCTATCCTAACTGTTGAATATGATCATGGTTAATCTACGCTGGTCCCAACTCCTCTTCTGTACACATAGAATTGTAAAACGTCAGTGTTACTATTTTCTTCCTGGCTACTCCTGACAAGCTAGGTTACAATCTCTCCCTCTCTTCTTTTACTCGGGAATATTCTGTGAATCCACTTTTTTCCCCCATTTTATATTTTATTAAGGTGCCTACAACAAATCAGCATCTCAAAATACAGACACACTGATCAGCTATATACCAACTTACAAATTAGGAGCTGGAAAAGGCCTCTCTTCCCCTTAAACCTGTTATATCATTCCATTTCCATATATAGGGGCTATGTCAATAGACAATGGGTGCAGGAGTAGGCCATTCGGCCCTTCAAGCCAAGATTCGATGCTGCTTTCAGGGCAATTCCAGCAAACCCTACCCCTCCCTGCAACCTAGTCTCTCACAATGTCCGTCTGTCAGCTACATCCTGATTCTCCTTCTACCCAGTGACACTAGGATAATTTACAGACACTAATTAACCTACTAACCAGAATAAATTAGGGATGTGGAAGGAAACTGGAACATCAGTGGCATACATAAACATCACAAAGGCAGCATTGAGGTCATGACTGAATTCAAGTTGTTGAAAATGAAGGACCTGCATTACCTGCCGCATCACTGTAGCCATGGTCTGATTTATGCTGATCAAATTATGACTTATCTTACTGTAACCTCAACTCTGCTGTCCCAAATAGTGCCTGTAGCCTTTCACTCCCTTACTTATCCCTATCTACTCAACCCTGCTATAATTTTTTTCAAAGATTCTGACATCCTTTATGGAAGAGAATTTCTCAGGACTCACAACCCTCAGAAAAACTTCACTTCTTCTGCCTTAAGTGAACACCCCCCTATTTTTAAACAGTCATCTCCCCGAGGAAACAGTCCCTCTGCATCCATTTTGCCACAACCCCTCTGAATCTTGCATGTTTCAATCATTACTTCTCATTCTACTCAGTTCCAGCAAACACAAGCCTAGTCCGACAAACTTCCTCAATCTGCCCGTTCCAGATGTTAGTTCCAAACCATTCATGACGCCAACACCAAGGTACAATATAAATGAGGCATAACTTCCCTTTTTTTTGTATTCAATGCCTCTTGCAATAAATTATAACATGCAATTAGTTTTCCTAATTACTTGTTACACCTGCATTCTAGCTTACCTGGATCTACATTTCAGAACTCTAGAATTTTTCATTATTAAATAATGTTTCTTTTTTATCCAACAGGCAAAATTTATAATTTCATATTCCCACATTACACTTCATTTACAAGATCTTTGGCTATTCACTGAATCTACCTATATACCTTTGTAGTTTCTTCATAACTTAAAAGGGGAAAAGAAAACCGTCTATTATTAACATTATGATATGCTTAGTAAGTGATGAACCATGTAGCTAAATTTCAGTTCATTTCAAATTTCTTACCTGTATATTTGACCATTGTGCGTCCAGTTGATATTTCCCACAGTTTCACAATAGAATCCTTTCCACTTGACAAAACATACTTTGAATTTCTTGAGAACATAATGGAGCACACCTCTGCACCATCGTGGGCTTTCTCGTACGTTGTGATGCAACGGTTTGAGACGCCATCCCAGAGCTTGATGTTGCCATCTTTGCTGCAAGTCACATATGTATTGGCACTAGGATTGTAGCTCACCGCACAGATTGCATCTTTATGCTGATCACGAGGATTGCTCGACACAAAGCATTGAAAGGTGTTGATGTCATACAATCGCAGAGTAGGGTGCTGTGTACCCACAAGAATAAAATCTCCAGAAGGATGAAAAGAGATGGAGCGCAGCATTTCTGCTTCCTAAAAACATAAAGAGGTAAATCACGGAGATAATTAGATGGACTATATGGCTCCCTCCGAATTTCTCCTTTTTCTTGCAGGTACCAGGTGGAAAAGCAGCCACACATCCTGCTTCTAGTTGATGTTAAATACAAATTCTGGAAATAACAGATCAAGCAGCCATCTATGGACAGAGAGGCAGTTAATTTTTTTAATTAGAATTTACAAATAAATTATAGTCGGGGCATTGAAGTGAATTAGTTGAAATGCTCGGACAGCTTTTAAAGAGTTACTGATTACAGAATACTAAGGCTCCTCCACACAAAATGTGTATTTGGGATGCTCCAACTATGGATCTGAAATTCATCAAAATTCAAAGTTTGTTGGGAGGAAGATCAATGAGAACAAAATTAGACTGTAGACGCTAGTCTTTGACATTTCAACCCTGGGGGAAAAAAAGTTCTGACTATCTACCCCATCTCTGCTTCTAATAATATTATATATTTCTGTCAGGTCTCCCCTAACCTCAGACATTCTAAAGAAAGTACAAGCTCTTTGTTTGGACAACCTCTCATAGCTAATACCCTCTAATCCAGACAGCATTCTGGTAAACCACTCCTGCACCTTCTCCAAGGCTTCCACATTCTTACCGTAATTGGATGACCAGAACTGCACACAATTTTCCAAATGCAGCCTAACCAAAGTCTGACAAAGCTACAACCTGACTTTCTGACTTTAATACTCAATGTCCCAACCAATGAAGGAAAGCATACCATACGCCTTATTTACCAATCTATCTACTTGTGTTGCCATTTTCAGACGGATATAGACTGTGGACTTGAACCCCAATTTCCCTTTCTATTTCGATGCTGTTAAGGGTCTTGCCATAAACTGAAAACTTTCCCCTTATATTCAACCTCCCAAAGTGCAAGACACAGGCTTGCACTAATAACACTGGGACAAATTCAAATCTTACCATGATGGCTGTGGAATTTAAATTTAATTACTTAATTCAGGAAAAGTAACCAAAAACCCATGCTTAAAAAGATGACCACGTTATTATTAGATTCAAAAATCCATCTAGTGCACCAATGTCTTCTTCAAGAAAGGAAATCTGCCATACATGTAACGCTAGAGCTGCAGATGTGTTAGATTGTGGTCTGCAGCTCTGAAATGGCGTGTAAACCCACAAAGATGCTCCATAACTTGCGAGATAAAACTAGTCTATTCAGCATCAGACATGGCACATTGCGCCTAGCTCAGTCAATCTTCCAAAGGAAACCTATTCTTGGGATTAAACAAGGAACAGCCTGATGGGTACTTTCTCACTGAATTATACCTTGCAGATCGTGTCCCAGATTCATCCGTTATAATCTTGTCATACGGACAAGACAACTCCACAGAGATGGCATTATATTTGTATACTGCCGATGAGGCAGTAACCGCAAGAGCCCTCAATAAATTCCAAACCTACAAGGTCTCAGATCAAAGAAATACAAGGAAAAGCCCTGATTATCTTCATCTATTTGCCTTCAGAAATAGTACCTCCGCAAATTGAACAGTACTTTGCAAAAACAATAAAGGTAGCAAGGGCACCAGTTGTGTTCTCAATACGTATCACAGGTCATTCTGTAGCACGATCATGGACATAGTCCCATCATGGTGGAGTCCCAAAGAATAAGCTTTGGGACAGATAATTCAGCAACTAACAAATTACCCAACATCCAAACATTTACTTCAGCTTGTCCTCACCAAATTATTTTTTGACGTTGCATTTGTCCATAATAGCATTGGTAGGATGACAACAGCAGTCTTAATAGATATAAAGTCGTATCCTCATGCTAAGGACACATTCTACCATGAAGTGTGGTGTCATCATTGTGCAAAATAGATGAACACAATGCTATCTGGCACCACAAAACCATGCAACCATGAGGCTCTGCAGGCCATAGGCAATATTACAATCTGCTCTTCTCATCGTCTGATGTATCCTTCCATTTTGCCCTAATAATTAAGCTAGGGGATCAACTGTGGTTCAAGGAGTCCTTGAGCGCAGTGACACCAGGGATACATAAAAATGAAATACCCATATGAGTAATCTTTTATATCAATTTAATCAACAAACAAATAGGAACTTAGTTAACGAAAAACAATACTTAAATCAAAACTGGATTCCCCTACTGTAAAGTACTCGGGCTCATTGAGAGTTTTGAACCCAAATCATAATAAAAGCTATAATAGTATCAAATGAAGTAATGAACTTTAATCTCTGACCTGTAGATACTTGAATGCCCTTTTGGCAGAAGGTTTGGAATAATCAAAAAGCTTTAGTGTGTAGTCCTTTGACCCCGATGCTAGTATTTGTTCTGTGGGGTGGAAAGCAAGGCACGTGACTTCGTCCACATGATCGTAGAGCGTGCGAATTACAGGATGGTTCTCCATGTTTTGCTGTGCTGTCTCATTCATCATGACCTGATTCAAACAATTGGAACATCTTATAAACAATTTGCTCTTCAAGTTAAATGACATCTTTCACAGTTGTCCGTATTTATTTGGTATTAATGCAGTAATTCATCCTGTGAAGTTGCGAGATTCAGCATTTATGTAGCAACTTCTCATTGTCACATTAATAAGAAGCCTTCAAGAACATCAAGATTCTGAGACCAAGTCAGTCAATGTACAGAGCAAAAATAATTGAAACAGACTAAATGAGCCCAGGAAAAATGTGAGACAATCTTGAATACCGAATAAGTCTGTCTTGCTTTGTGGGATGAATTACAAAATTGTTCTGCACACATAACCATTGGTTCAGAGTGCCCCCTTCCTGATTTTACGGTGCAGTACACAAAGTTTTATAATAAAATAACAAGAGTATCTTCAAATGCTTCTAATACTAAAAGATCTTCGTTTAAGAGAACATACACTCCTAAATACATCACCACAAATTACCTTCAACATTTATAATTTGAACTAAAACTACATAATGTATCACACCATTGCCAAAATGTTTATAATCTTTAAATAACAAGAATCCCTTTGAGATTCAGAAAATTATTCCCATTGTGAAAAGATTCAGCACATCCAATTCAATTAGCATCTGAATTAACTACTAAAAGGACAAAACCATTGCACGTTCCTCCTAGCTTGCATGCCAGTGCACCTGAAGTGAAATATTTTAATCTACTGATTTTAGTCGTTAATTTTTTTCTCTTATAGGGAAGGTGCTAGTTCTTGCAGGTATCTTGTTGTGACCATTTGGTTGTGAGAATCTGCTCAACTAATTTTAAATCGTACTTTCATCTGAATTTGACCTACATACGCCTCGTGTTTTACGTGGGGGGTTACGGGGCTTGAAAAGCAGTGTGTAAATACAAAAAGCGGATAAATCCAGGCACCACACCAGACTACGCTGCCTATTTAAATAAATGAGCATAATTCACATCATACAACATTATAAACCTTTCCCTTTCATCTGTAAAATGTTTTACCTGAAATGCATGATGTTAACTGTCAAGAGCATAAAACTGATTGGGCAGATTTTTTTCCAACAAATACAGACACAATAAGCTGTGTCATTAATTTTCTTTGATTCTATAAGCCCCAGATCTCCATAGTCAATAAATATGAATACCCAGAAAGGGCAGAACTGGATTTCAGCATATCCCCAAATTAGAAAGAAATGTTATGTCGGTCAGTCACTCCTGTCCATGAAGTGGCTTTCTAGGAGAGGAATGCTTGCAGGAGAAAAAGAGATCATACTTAACTGCGTTTGAACTAATCTAAAATAGATGTATACTTTACCAACATACCTCAATAGGCATGGCACTCTTTGCTAGCATCCTCTCGGTATCCAGAATCTTGATGGATGCATCAGCCGAACCTGTAGCAATCAGCTGTCCATCACGGCTGTAGGTAGCCACGCGACACGGTCCTTTGTGCGATGTCACATAGCATGTCTCATACTCAGCAGCCTCTGGGGACATTGTCTGGACATCAGCATCAAATTCCATATCAATACCTGTTCCAGGAGCCACAGTGTCTGAGCGTCCAATAGCATACTGAACAGTATTGTCATCATTCTCCATTCCTGTTAAAAAAAAGCCACATCAGAAGACAAAAATCAATGAAAGATCAAACCAAAACAATCATATTTTGTAAATAAAGGAAAAACAAAACCTGCAGTCTGAAAACACAATATCAAGTCAAGACAAGTCAAGAGAGTTTATTGTCATGTGTCCCAGATAGGACAATGAAATTCTTGCTTGCTGCAGCACAACAGAACAGATCAGTGTGTCTATTTCCCATAGGCCACATATACATACACGTAAAAAAAACAAATAAAGTGCAATAGGGTGTTATAGTTCAGAGTTTGTTTGAAGTTGTGTTTAATAATCTGATTGCTGTGAGGAAGCAGCTGTTCCTGAACCTGGATGTTGTAGATTTCAGGCTCCTGTACCTTCTACCTGATGGCAGCGGTGAGATGAGTGTGTGGCCAGGATGGTGTGGGTCCTTGATAATGTTGGCAGCCTTTTTGAGGCAGTGACTGCGATAGATCCCCTCGATGGTAGGGAGGTCAGAACCAGTGATTTTCATAAACACAGATTGAAAATTTGATTCCTTAAAAGACCCAATCTCACATTCTCTTCCTCTCGTTAAATCTTTTACAAAAAGACTGACTGTATGGCATCTATTGAAAACTATGTATACCTTGCAGGGTATATGTTGCAGAAGTATAAAACTTTACACTGTTCCAAGAATGGTTTGAGACACCAAATTAAAAAAAGGTTTGAAGCAGCACTGAAATAATCTGAAACTTTAATTCTGACAGTCCTTCTGCAAATGCTGTCATGCCTGCTGAGGGATTCCAGCATTTTCTGATTTTATTTCAGATTTCCATCATCTTTTTTTTGGTTTCAATGTTTTTATTGGAAGCATTTGTACAAAAAAACGTGACAATTTAACAGCTTTGCGAACAGCTTCAATTTTAACTTTCCAAAAGGAACATTAAATTAAAAAGAAAGAAGAAACATACAAGATTATTAAGGGTTTGGACATGCTAGAGGCAGGAAACCTGTTCCCGATGTTGGGGGAGTCCAGAACCAGGAGCCACAGTTTAAGAATAAGGGGTAAGCCATTTAGAACGGGGACGAGGAAACACTTTTTCTCACAGAGAGTTGTGAGTCCGTGTAATTCTCTGCCTCAGTGGTGGAGGCCAGTTCTCTGGATACTTGCAAGAGAGAGCTAGATAGGGCTCTTAAAGATAGCCGAGTCAGGGGATATGGGGAGAAGGCAGGAACGGGGTACAGATTGGCGATGATCAGCCATGATCACATTGAATGGCGGAGCCGGCTTGAAGGGCCAAATGGCCTACTTCTGCACCTATTGTCTATTGCAATGTGATAAGATTAAAAAGTCTGAATTAATGACAATGAAACAGACATTACATTAGGCAACAACTTTAACGCAGCAAAATATCCCAGAATATCAAAAACTAAAATCAAGCCACATAAACATATATTTTAGCAGGTGAGCAATGATCTAACTTCATCTACTGCATATGGTGTTCCTAATGTGGCGTCCTTTAAATCAGCAAGAGCAAGCAAAGACTAGGTGACCATTTTGACGTTCATTTGTGCTTGGCAAAGGCCTGCTGGATCTCCTGGTTGCTAACCATTTTAACTCCCCTTCCCATTTCCACACCGACCTTTCTTTCCTGAGCTTCCTCGATTGCCAGAGTGAGGTCACACGCCAACTAGAGGAACAGCACCTCAAACTCCACTTGGGTAGCTTACAAGCTTACAAGTATGAAAAATGAATTCTCCAATTTTGGGCAATAAAGTCCCCCCCCCCCCTTCTTCCCCAAGGTCGCCCATTTCTCCCACTGTACCACCCCCACCCTTCCCCTTCCACCCATATCCCTTTCTCTAACTTCACATTTTGCAACTTTTTTGTTTAGTTTAGATACCTCTTCTGGACTTTTCTTACATCCTTTTGCCTCCTTATTTTAAAATCGCTCGCCTTCGCCCATCCATTTGCCGATCAAAAACTCTCTCACCATTATCCATCTATCACTTGCAGGCTCTCCCTCACCATTCTCCCCCCACAAAAATCAGTCTGAAGACGGGTTCTGACCCCAAACTTCCTCAATCCATGTCCTCCAGAAATGCTGTCTGACTTGCTGCATTACTTGGACCTGCTGAGGTACTTGGATTTTCCAAAATTCCTGATGAAGTCCCACAAATACGTTAGTGTGCAAATTAAAGTAAATGATATTCGGGGTCATTGGCAAGGATCGAAAAGTTGACAAGAAACGGTAGGGAAAAGGGCTATGCAGAGAACTCGGGAATATGGAATTGAGACCGACATTCATCTATGACTATATTGAAAGATCAAGTAGGCTCAAAGGGCCAAATAGGTTACGCCTGCTGCAATTTTATTATGTTTCTATGATTAATTCTCCAAGTGAATCACCTTGCAGTCAGTAGCCAAAAGAAAAGGTGAGCCAATTTAAGTTTCCTTAAGATACCTACCGAGCTTGGCAAGATGTAGTAGCTGCTCAGAGGGGGAGCAAACTGATGGCGGCTTGATCTCATTGATGAGATTTGATGCAATGTTCATGTATCCATCATAAAGTAATTGGCCAATAATAAGTCGGTAAAGGTGCTGCCGGTCCTTTAAAGTAACTTTGGGTCGATACATTTCTTGTGTCTTCCTTGCATACAATTAGCCTGGTATAATGATCCTGGAAAATCAAAAATAAATTTAAAATAAAAAATTATGAAATTGTCAAGACAGTAATTCCGTTTCAAACATCTTTGATTAGTTTTGAACTGATTTACACATTCATTTGCAGATCAATCTGAGTTTTGAATAAAAGTATCCTCTTTACATTCGCCTAAAGATTGATCTTAAGAAAGAAATCCTTCGCCCTCTCAACCTTCATTCCTGCCTTAGCTCCAACTAGGATCTATGCACATTTAAAAAAAATAAACAGTGCAAGTTAATGGCAAAACTTTATAGAATTAATCTTCAAAAGATTTCAGAATTACTATAGCCGAGGTTGCCATTCCCTCTAAAGTCCATACTGGTACTCTCATCAATCTTTCATCAAGCAATCAATTCAGTCACATTCTCTCCCCTTCCCCTCAAATGTCAATCCAATTCCCTCGTGGAAGACCCGACTATTTCCAAAACCTTTACAGGCACAGTTTCAGACCATAATCACTCTGAGTAAAAGCTTTCCATCACATCCCCCATGTATATGCGGTCTATGATATTTAATCTACATCCTGCGATCGCTAAATTATCCTCTAATTTAAATAATTTCGTTCCCTACCCTGTATAAACTTGTTACAACTTTCTCAGCTCCAAAAATAATCTGTTTCATTGTTCAAGAATCTAAAATTTCTTGTTTCAAGAAATCTAGAATCTTTTCATATTCATATTCATATAGTACGGAATATAGGTCCTATGGCCCAACTTATCCATGGCGACCAGGATGCCCATTTACATTAGTCCAATCTGCCTGTGTTTGACCCATATCCCTATTATTCCTAATGTGTTTTGAATTGAGTGCATTTTTCCAGTTCTCGCTGTGTTTTACAGTCCTGGTTATCACAACTCCAAATTTCATGTCTTCTGCAAATTAAAATTCTACTCTGCACATCCGCATTCAAAGCGTCAGTCCTGATTCTTGGAGAACACTTCTTCTACCACCCCCAGTAAAAAGACAACTATCCACAAGTCTTTTATCCACATTGCAAATGATCCAATTATTCCATGGCCTTGATTTGTGTTAACCAGCTTTTTGTTAACCTTATTTGTGTTAACCAGTACAACAAGATCTGGGTGTCCTTGTTCAGCAGTCACTGAAAGTAAGCATGCAGGTACAGCAGGCAGTGAAGAAAGCTAATGGCATGTTGGCCTTCATAACAAGAGGAGTTGAGTATAGGAGCAAAGAGGTCCTTCTACATTTGTACAGGGCCCTAGTGAGAGTATTGTGTGCAGTTTTGGTCTCCAAATTTGAGAAAGGACATTCTTGCTATTGAGCTCCGAGACTGTGGAACAGCATCCCTCTTCCCATCAGAACTGCCCCCTCCATCGACTCTTTTAAGTCGAGACTTAAAACTCATCTTTACTCTCAAGCCTTTCTTGACGTCCTCTGAGGGAGGGCTATATGTATGTATTTATGTATGTATTTAATCTATGAACCACTGTTGTATAATGTTAATACCTCCACCAATGTAAAGCACTTTGGTCAACGAGAGGTGGTTTTTAAATGTGCTATAGAAATAAAAGTGACTTGATTTGACTTGACTTGAGGGAGTGCAGCGTTGGTTCACGAGGTTAATTCCCGGGATGGCGGAACTGTCATATGTTGAAAGAATGGAGCGACTGGGTTTGTGTACATTGGAATTTAGAAGGATGAAAGGAAATCTTATTGAAACGTATAGGATTATTAAGGGATTGGACACGCTAGAGGCAGGAAACATGTTCCCTATGTTGGGATAGTCCACAACTAGGGGCCACAGTTTAAAAATAAGAGGTAAGCCAGTTAGAACAGAGATGAGGAAAAACCTTTTCACCCAGTTGTAAATCTGTGAAATTCTCTGCCTCAGCAGTGGAGGCCAATTCTCTGGATGCTTTCAAGAGAGTTAGATAGAGCTCTTAAAGATAGCGGAGTCAAGGGATATGGGGAGAAGGCAGGAAAGGGGTACTGATTGTGGATGATCAGCCATGATCACAGTGACTGGCTCAAAGGGCCGAATGGCCTACTCCTGCACCTATAGTCTATTGTCTGGAAAAATCAAATACCTTCTGAAAATCTATACAGATGATAGGTACTACATTCAGCCTCCACCAATAATAAAGGATTTTCTCATTTACGCCATTGCAATCCATATTCTCTGGTTCTCAATAAGACTTCAGCCTCTATTAAGTAGAGGCACAGGGAGATCTCAGATAGACAAAAATGCTGGAGAAACTCAGCGGGTGAGGCAGCATCTATGGAGCAAAGGAAATAGGTGGCGTTTCAGGCCAAGCCCCTTCTTCAGATTCAGATCTCAGAAGTCTGTTTGAGTGCTTGACCTCCTCAAATTCAGCAGCAGCACTTAATAACACTTTAGAAAATGAACAGATTCATGTACGTCAAATTACAAACTGAACAAGTTTTCCTGTTTCAGTAACTTGTTACATTTGCTGCAGATCCCTGCCCAAGCAGCGAAAATTCAAAAGCAACCTTTGGCCAGAAATATATGCCAAGTTAAAACTCAAGCTCATTTGGGCCAGGATCTTTAGATCAAAACGTCAAATCCCTCCACAAATGCCGCCCGATTCGCAGAGGACCTCCAGCAATTTTTCTTGCTCAATTCCAACGTATACAATGTCTTGTCTCCACCCCATCCTTCACCTGCATTACCCCACATGTGTCTAGCCCTCGTCCCTCTCCCACCACCTTCCCTCATGCATCCCTCCTTCCCTCGCCCACCCCTCCTCTTCACCCTCACCCACTCTACCCCACGTCTAACTCACCCCTCGCCGACCATGTCCCTCGCCTAACCCACTCATCATCCCTCTCCCAAACATCGTTCCCATGCCCCCAACTTCCTCGACCACAAACCACCCTCCCCTCCCGGTCCCGAGGCTAGTGTCTCTCGCATCGCTCCCTCCGCCCGGCCTTGGCAAGTACGGTAACCGAGCCTCCTGGACGATACCCCCCTCACCCCCGGTTTCAGACAAACGCTCGACCTGAAGCGGTGTGGGGGTTGAAGGCAGTGTTGCTGTGCAGGGCCTGGAGCCGTGGCCGCGGTGAGGCCTGGTGCGGTGCAGCGCCTGGAGACGCGGCGAGACCTGGTGCGGTGCCGGGGCTGAAGCCGTGTCCGCGGTGAGGCCTGGTGCGGTGCCGGGGCTGAAGCCGTGTCCGCGGTGAGGCCCGGAGCGGCAAGGCCGGGGCCTGGTCCGTTGCCGGGAGCGGGAGAGCGTCAGTTACTCGCGGCGGCTGGCGGGTGGGCGTGCGTGCTGACGTCACGGGGAGGGCTCAGTCCGCACGTCAATGATTTGGTCCGCATGAAACGTGATGGTGCGCCAAGCTGCAGGACTTACTGACTGACTGACTACATGCTGAAGGGGACACGAACGTTTCGTGCAGCCACTGTAAAGGCTCGATGAGAAAGGATATGTTTTAAGCCCCTCGTACACAGGACACTGAGGAGCTGGAACTTGAAATGTAAAACCTTCACTCTTTTTAGTCATGCAGTACATGTATGATGATCTAACTGCAATATTTGCATTGTAATTGATTTTGCTCGTAGTGAATACAAACATATGAATATATTGTATTTATATGGTTGCACATTCTGTGAATAACATTTTCTTGACTGCTTTTCTCTTTCTCAGTTCCCCTGCATAACCCTTAATTCATTAACTTGTTGGAAGTACATAATTAGTGCAACCATTCCTTGCAATTTAACCATTGAAAGATCACATATCGTTCCAGTAAATCTATAGGGAGGTTTCACGGCAGTCGGGTCACGACCCATGACCCGTACTGTTGCTACGCTACTCCAAATGGAGTACACGCGATGAACTGCAGGTAGGCACTTACCATTGTTTCCAGCGTAGCGGGCCCGTTAAAACCCGCTGAAAGTCAAGTTTTGCGCTGTAAATAATTATGGAAATCGGGATAAGCGTGTGAGACATTTAGCCTACTTCAGAATTCCAAAAGTGAAGAGAAATGACGGTAGATAAAAACGAGAGCTGAAGGGACAACAACAGCCAGAGTGCTTGGCGAACATTGGCCGTTTGCTCACTGCATTTCATCAACAGTAAGGCATTATTTGTGTTTTTTCTTGATTCCTTTGGCATCTAAAAAGTTTCAGAAGTGATAAATCTGGCTGTAATTTTTTTAAATCGCCCATGGTTCTCGTGGGTTGTTACATACAAAATGAAAACGCATCTGAAGAAAATTTTACAGCCAGATTTATCACTTCTGAGAATTTTTAGATACCAAAGGAATCAAGAAAAAACACAAATAATGCCTTACTTGATGAAATGCAGTGAGCAAACGCGATAATTCCCAATATTTTCCATGTTTACCAAGCACTTTAGCTCTCGCTTCTCTATACCTTCATTTCGCTTCACTTTTGGAATTCTAAAGTTGGGTACATGTCTCTCACACTTACCCAGACTACCACAATTTTTTCAGCGCAAAAATTCAACATTTTGGCGGTTTTTAACAGGTAGGAAAGTACGCGTTTCTAGCATTAATAACATATACCGGAAGTGAAGGATGTCTTCCAGTTGGATTTAGCGGCTCCGTGCGTCGAGCCCTATGACCCAGTGACCTTTCGTGCAACCTCCCTATATACATTCCAACCATGAACAAAGTACCCCTCCTCAGTTGAGGTGCCCGGAACTGGTCAATGCAATCTAGTTGTAGTGTAATGCTTTAATTACACTACAACTAGATTGCATTGACAAGTTACTGACAGTGAGGAAAGCTGTCAAACTATACAGTGGGATGTAGATCAGCCCCAGAAATGGCAGATGGAGTTCAATCCTAGCAAGTGTAAGGTGCTGTACTCTGAGAGATCGAATGAAAGAGAAAGTTTTCAGTTAATGGCAAAACCCTTAATATTTATCCTTGAAAATAAAAATTCTACAGATGTTCTGAATTTGCTCCTCTACTTTACAAATGCATGGATAGTGACTGATTGTATACACACCAGCTCAAGTGAAACAATACTGTGCAGATTGATTAATCATTTTTAATTGTCATTTGATGCTGCAATTTGCTTCGGTGATTTTCCCAGAACCCTGATATTAATATTACACCACATATTTGAAATATCATTGCCTGTTGATACATGTATTATGAGCAGAAGGAATGGATTGAAAAGATTTAGATGGATAAGAGTCAAAACATATACAAATATGGCTATTGTACATGGGCATCTTGCTGGGCATGAATGGACTGGGCATTGATGAGTGGGCTAAAGGACTTATTTCCATGCTGTATGATTCTACAATGCAGCAATGAGAATGACAGGCAGTATCTGTGGAGAAATAAAGAATTACTTTTTTCAGATTTATGACCTCATCAGAATTAAGAAAAGTTGGAAATGGAATATATGTAACAGGATAAAGACCTTGGGAAACTGAATGTGCAGGAAGGAACTGCAGATGCTGGTTGAAACCAAAGATAGCGACACAAAAAGCTGGAGTAACTCAGTGGGACAGCGTTACTCCAACTTTTTGCGTCTATCTGGGGAAACTGATTTATACAATGGGTGGTGGCTCCTCGTGAGTAAGCGTGGTAAATTTTGGACATTCACAAATTAATTGTTTAGAGATAAGATTTAGAAGATAAGAGGTAAGATATAAGGGTCTCAACCCAAAACATCACCTCCAGAGATGCTGTCTAACCTGCTGAGTTACACCAGCTTTTTGTGTCTACTTAAGATTATCATGATTTTGTGTTGCTCTTCGTGCATGCTGATTATTCCCATTTGGATTTTTCCCCCCAGCTTTTTACTATTCTGAGAACATTTCTCTCCTCCATATGTTCTCTTGGACCTGCTAGAATATTCAGAAAGATTTAGTGGTTTTAAGTTGTAATCATTTGACCGTGGCTTTCTTAATGTGTTTTTGCTCTGATATTGCTTTCTTTGTATTGGGGAAAATGTAATTAAAATTAAACAGATTGTTTTGAACAATGCAATGATATTTTACTTCAGAGTTTTTTTTTTGCTTCCTGGTCAGATAATTCAGAGATGACTATCATGATGACTGTTCATCATTAATGAGTGGACATGTTTATATTGGGGTTCAATATTCACATACAGAGCACCGTCATGAGGTTTTCTGAATTCTATTCGGTGCAGTCTGCTAACTTCCAGCCGTGCTTGATTCAGAGATTTGGAGGTAGTGAGGTTTAATTCTGTTTCCCCTGTTAAATCTGGATCTTCTGGATAAAGATCATCCCCAGGTAACAGGGTGGCAAAACCATCAGATGCAAGTAGACGGATGGGAAACCATCGCTCGCAACCTTCTACAGAACGATCTTGGCTAAATTGTTGCAAATCTTGGAGGTGGATAAATCGGCAAAGTCTGCCTATTTCATACCATTGTGGGGGAGGAAGAAAGAGTTGCTCGGATTGGTGACCCTTGATCACCTCAAGAGGGCGCATCCAACTGTGAAAGATTATTTCATGACCATCAGGTACTGTGAAAGGGATTTCTTCCAAACAACAGATGAAGAAGGCAGTATCAAACCTTTTACTCCCCTGATTTGTGGGAGTCAACCAATTACTCCACTCCTTCAATGCCCAAATATTTGGTAAACAGTCCAACTCTTTGCACAGTCTTATAAAATTTGCTGCATTTTCCTGCACAAGTGGCCTCCAACTTGCAAGTTTGTTTTGATCGTAATGTGCAAGCTGTATGACCCCTTGCTTGTTCAAGTCTTTGTCAGGGCTATTCGGCTTAACAAGGAGTATCCCAGATTCTTCAAAAGTCTCCCTAATGGCGCATATACGGAAAGCTACCTCTCCAGCTATTTGAGATCCAAGTTTTCCCCTGTGCGTTGCAAAGATTGAAGACCTCCGATCAGTTTGCTTGACTGTATCCAATTTCAAGTTGGGCGACTGGCAATAAGGATGGAACAACTGGATCCACTCGTTGGAAAAATCAGCTGTGCTGATTCGACCTCCTGGAAACACGTAAGCATTGGGGAAAAATGTGCTTCTCTGATTCCGTTGTAACAAAAGCAAGGCAAAATCACATACTGACTTTGCCACGCTTGACAGAGTTAGGTTCCGCTCCTGTGGTTGCTGAGAGATTTGTGTATTGATACCATTTTCGCTCAATTTGTGATTTCGGATACCTGCAGCCAGGATCACAGTCGCTGACTCCTTCCAGTATTTTAAGTCTCTATTCATCGTTGCTGCAAGAAACAATAACTTGTTAATTTATCTTTACAGGTATGAACTGACTTATTGACACATATATGAATGAGTGTGTGGGAGACCAGTAAGATGGATGAGGATGGGTTTGCAGACTGTGTGGACCTGCGGGCATCTTTTACTAGGTGAGAAGAGAGCATTTTCACCTGCCTTCTATCGCTGTCTTCCTCCCACCTTTCAACCTCAGCAATCAGCGACTGTGGTGAGATGGGCAGAACTAGGTACACTGAGCACATTCACTTCCTCATTCACTAAATCAATGAGTCTGGCTGGCAGCTGCTTTTTTCTTGCCTGCTCACTATCCTCACAGCTGGGTTTGTTCATTTCAGACTTACAAACAATTCAGCTTACAAACAATTCTCGGGAATAGAAGACGAGGGGATTGTAACCTGGGGATTTGCTGTAATTGGTTGAACTGTACATTTGATACAGATCATCAGTAACCACATATTCAATTGTCACATTCAAAGAGAATTTAATATGTAACCAAAAGAATTTGCAGCGATGTAAGGCAAGCGTGAAGTGAGCCACTGATGAGACCAAAAGCCAATAAACAGCAGGAAGCTGATCACCTACTTTCCAGTGTGTCTTTGAGTGAACAGACATTGTGTTCTAGTGCCTGAAGACACTATTGAGACAAACATTAACTGCTACTCGAAGATCATTAACTCTGCATATTTCTGATATTACGAGTATTTCTATAAACACCAATTGGTTACAATATAATTGATGGAATAGAACACACTTTTCGGCCTTTTATGGGCCACATTCATCGATTACCATTAGGAAGATTTGTTTAAATGTGTGGTTTGAAGGCAATTACAATTTGTTCTGCCAATATGCAACTTTGCATAACCAAATTTCTCAGGGATATCGCTATTGCATTAGAGCAGCACTACTGCACTGAGGAACACACTAAACCTGTTGGCCTTCCGGTTTAAGGAAATGTCTTCATAGAATTCTGTCAACTGGCATATTCCAGGGTGAAGGACTAAGTGCGGAAGGATGCAGTTGAAGCCCGGTGCAGTCAACACAAAGTCTTTGTGGGGAAAGACTGCAGAACCTGGACCACAGTTTAGGGTCCTGTTACCATGGGACATGGAGAGGTTAAGTCATGTGTAACAGCCTCTCAATCATTTCATGAAGGGAATGATAATGAAAAACATTGTTAATATATTACAAGTGCATGGTACAATGAATGAACCCAGTGACATGTTCTGATGTGGCCTCCACATTAATTAGCAAGACGAAGCATAAACGAGGCAATCGTTTTATATAATGCCTGTGCTCTGTCTGCCAAGGCCTGCAGGATCTCCTGGTTGTTAACCACTTTTAAATGTCCTCCAATGCCAGAGGTCATACGTAAAGTTAAGGGACAGCACCTTTTATTCCACCTGGATAGCTTACTATTCCCCAATTTCAAGTAATATCCCTTAACCACTCTTTTCTATCCCAGTGCACACCCATTTCTCCCATTGTCTCCCAGAAATTTTCATCTCTCCAGTCACCCAACTTCCTTCATACACTTATCTCCCATTCCTAAGTCCCTCATTTTCCCATTATTCCCTTTCTTTTCTCTCCCTGTAGCTTTACATTTACCCTTCTCCACTTTTCTGACACAATTTTGTCTTTTTTACCACTCGCCTTTGTCACATACTCCACCCATCTGCAAATCAAATCCCCTCCCCTCACCTATAATTTGCCAGGCTTTGTCCAGACGCTACCTATTTTAGTTTTCTCCCCATTATTACAATCTGCCTGAAGGGTCCCAACTCACAAAGTCACCTGTCTATTCCCTCCACAGATGCTGCCTGACCAGTTGACCTCAACCAGCACTTAGTGTTCCACTGAAGATTCCAACGTCTGCATTACTGTATACTTCATGAATAAAGTACTTTTTGAGAAAGAAGCAATTTCCTGGCTGCAAAATTAACCAGACCTAAGCAGGATGGAGAGCAGTGACAGCTTTGCTACAAATAATCGACCAGATTTACCAGACTGGTTAGCATGCAACAAAAGCTTTTAACTGTACTTCTGTACATGTGACAATAAACTAATCTAAACAGATCTGTGTTTCTTTAAACATAGAACAGTACAGCACAAGAACAGCAGACATTGCCTGTGACAAACAGGATGCCAAGACCAATTCTTATCTGTCTGCACATAATCCATATCAATCCCATTCCCTGTATATCCATATGCCTATCCAAAAGTGTCTTAAATTATATTATCATATCTGCTTCAACCACTTGCCCCAGCAGCCCATCGCAGATACCACCCTGTGTAAACAACTTACCCAGCACATCTCCTTTAAACTTTGCCCCTCTCACCTGAAACTTATGCCCTCTAGTATTTGACATTTTCCATAATGTTTTGACTATCTACCTTATCCACGCCTCTCATAATTTTATATTTTCCCTTCAGGACTCAGTGCAACATATGGTGTTCCAGAGAAAGCAATCCAAATCCATCAAACTTCTCTCTGTAGCCAACATCCTCTAACCCAGCCAGTATGCCTCCTCTGAACCTTTTCTGAAGCCTACACATTATAGCCATCCTATAACGGGGCAACCAGAACACACACAATTCTCCAAATATGGCCTAACCAACGCCCAAAAAGCTGCATTATGACTCCCTTACTCTTATACTCAATGCCCTAACCTATGAAAGCAAACATACTATATGCCTTCTTTACCAATATCTATGTCACTACTTCAGGGAGTTATGGACGGACCCCAAGATCCATCTGTATATCAATGCTGTTAAGTGTCATGCAGTTAATAGCAGGACAGAGGGGAGGCTGTAGATGTTGTTTACCAAGATTTTCAGAAGGCCTTTGATAAGGTGCCGCACGGTCCCTTTCCAATCAACCTAATTAAAATAAGTATAGCAAAATCCTGGAGGGTATTGACCAGCGAAAGGCAGCCGGACCGGATAACATACCGGGGCGTCTGCTTAGGGGATGTGCCGACCAGCTGGCTCTGGTTGTGACAGACATTTTTAACATCTCCCTGAACCAGGCCATTGTTCCATCATGTTTCAAGACAGCCACCATCATACCAGTTCCCAAAAAGTCTACAATAACCTGCCTGAATGATTACCGCCCCGTAGCACTCACACCAATAATAATGAAGTACTTTGAGAGGCTTATTAAGCAGCACATGGTCTCTAAACTCCCCTCCAGTTTTGACCCGCTCCAGTTTGCTTATCGCCCGAACCGCTCCACAGAGGATGCTATTTCCTCTGTAGTCCATCTGGGCCTACAACACCTGGAGGAGAGGAACACCCACGTGCGGATGCTGTTTGTTGATTTCAGCTCAGCATTTAACACGATAATCCCCCAGCATCTGGTGAGCAAACTGGCACCCCTAGGTTTCAATACCATACTATGCAACTGGATCCTGGATTTCCTTTCTGAAAGACCCCAGTCTGTGCGGGTGGGGAATAACACCTCCTCGGTCATCACACTGAGCACCGGCTCCCCTCAGGGCTGTGTCCTGAGTCCGCTGCTCTTTACATTGATGACACATGACTGTGTCGCCAGGTCCACTACTAACCATATCATCAAATACGCGGATGACACAACAGTAGTGGGCCTCATCCGCAATAACGACGACCAGGCATATAGAGAGGAGGTGGAACAGCTGGTGAGCTGGTGCAGCAGGAACAACCTTCTCCTAAATGTGAACAAAACCAAGGAGATTGTCGTCGATTACAGAAGGAAAATTCAGCCCAGTCACACTCCACTTTGCATCAACAACTCAGCAGTGGAGCAGGTGAAAAGAATCAAGTTCCTGGGTGTGCATATAACGGACACCTTAAACTGGTCCACAAACATTACATCTCTGGCAAAACGGGCACAGCAGCGTTTGTACTTCCTCCGCAGGTTGAGAAGTTTACACCTCCACCCTCCCATCCTCGCCACTTTCTACAGAAGCACAATTGAGTCGGTCATGACCAGCTGCATCTCTACGTGGTGCGGCAGATGTACAGATGCGGACTGGAAGTGCCTTCAGAGAGTGGTGAGGACAGCGGAAAAAATCATTGGGACTTCTCTTCCCTCCATCATGGACATGGGGTACAAGCGCTGTCTGATTAGAGCTAAGGGCATTACCAGAGCCCCCACACACCCACAATTTGGACTGTTTATACTGCTTAACTCTGGGAGGAGGTACCGCAGCATGAAGAGCGGGACAACCAGGTTCTGCAACAGCTTCATCTCCCAGGCCATAAGATTACTGAACATTCAACAAAACCGAGGCTAGAACTTTTTAAATATCGACACTTTTAAAAAACTTTTTATATATATTTATTTTACAGAACCATGCACATGAGGCATTTTTATGGACGCACCTAGCACTTTTACTTTTACTATTTACCTGATTTGGAGAGTCAAATGCAACGAAATTTCGTTCAAGGTGAACTGTGTCTAGGTGTATATCTGAATGACAATAAAGTTTTCATTCAATTCATTCATTCAAGTTTTCAGCTTGTTCAACTGAAACTCACCTAGGCTTATTACTTTTTTAAAGTTCTGCTCTCCTACAACTGCTTTCAGGTTGTCCAACAGAAAATCCTCTCAGCACGTTAAAAAAGCATCAATGACAATGCAATCTAGAATGAATAAGGAACTCAAAAACAATCAGTATTAGTAAAGAATGAAGTGGAGAAACTAATTGGACTGAACATTGGTAAATCCTCAGGATGTGATGATGACCTACATCACAAGATATTAAAAGAGATGCCAATGAGGATGGTATATAGAATGATGTCATCTTATGAAACTCCATAGTATCTAAAACAGAGATTTTAACCCCAATATTTTAAATGGAGGGGGAAATGGGGAATTACAGATCAGCTAGCTTGACAACAATAGGGCAAATGTTACAATTCACTATTAAAGTAGTAACAAGGCTTTTGGAAAATATGATAAAATGAGCAATCAACGGATATATGAGAAGTTAGCTCTTGATGTGCGCAGCAGAAACTCCTGAGCAATCAACATGGATATATGCGAGGGTAGTGCCTGCCACGGAACTGGGAACCCACCTGGAGTGGCAAGCCAGCAAGCCTGGCTTCCGCTCATCCCTGAGGACCAGTGAGGAGGGTGGAGGAAGTTGGTGACGGCAGCAGACGTTAGAACAAAGGGTCGGTAAGAAGAACCAGGGGTCTTACCTTCCGCGCCCTCAAAAGTCAGCTGTGGGAGGTGGCCAGGCGCAGATGGTTCACTGGACAATCTGGATGAAGGGGATGGCTGTGATGCGCCTTTATGGCCAGCTGCAGCTGGAACTTGCCACTGCGGTCCAGGCTCTGGAACTCTGGCCCATTCCCATAGCTGACTTCTGAGGCTGATGTTGAAGGCTGGTATCTTGCCCCCCTCGGGGACCTAGGGTATTCTGGTACCATTGGACTTCTCCCAGAGGCCGTGACCACAATTGGTCCAGCAATACGGATAATCTTGAAAGGCTCTGGAACCAAGGACACTGAAAAATTGATGGCAGACTTATTTAACCATTCAATTATTTTAATTGGCAAAATAATGCTTCCTCGACTTTGTTGGTGGTAAAAGTTACAATGTTCTTTGAATGCTTCTGAATGTCATTGATATTCAACTTCTCAAAAAAAAATGTAATTAAAAAAAATCGAGACACTAAAGCAAATTATTATAACTCTTTCTCTCTAATCAAATAAATGAACATATTGAAAAACTAAGTACAAATTCAGCAGACACATTCCACAGCACAAATGCCAAGAAATTAAACAGGTTGGAAATCCATTGTAAATTGCCAAAACCCTGGCTGGGATGATGTTGTATTCTATTAGAAATTTTGTTCAGAACAAATGGCATCAAACAAGATGACTTACATTTCTTTTCCCTTTTAATTAAACCAAAATCAGATTCCAGCATTGCAGATGAGCTGAACCCAAAGTTCTTGCATAGAGTAGAAAATATTTGCAGTGTAAAAACCTTTTCTTATTTGTCAATAGATGTTAGAATTGGCTTGTCCGACACGAACACAGTCCTGGCTCATTGCTGCCTGTAAATCCTTCTTGTCCCTTAAAAAAAAAATCATTGTTGAACCACGGTCTCTCTTTTAGATATTTAGAGGAAATATGTTTCTCCGAATTTCCTATGTATGGTTGACTCTTATGAACTACTAGAATATTCTAGCTAAACAAAATTTGTGCAAATTACGCTACAGCCATGTTTTTTTTTCTAGTTTTAATGTTCAGTGTGAAAATTCATTCAAAAATAAATGCTTATCATTACACTCGCTAACATTTATTTCAGGCACAAGTTTTTGCATATTAACCAGGCAATTCACCTATGACTATGAGGATGATTGTTTATTTCTAATGGGTGGACATGTTTATATTGGGGTTCAATATTCACATACAGAGTACAATCGTGAGGTTTTCTGAATTCTATTCGGTGCAGTCTGCTAACTTCTAGCCGTGCTTGTTTCAGAGATTTGGAGGTAGTGAGGTTTAATTCCATTTCCCCTGTGAAATCTGGATTTTCTGGATAAAGATCATCCCCAGGTAACAGGGTGGCAAAACCATCAGATGCAAGTAGACGGATGGGAAACCATCGCTCACAACCGTATACAGAACGATCTTGGCTAAATTGCTGCAAATCTTGGAGGTGGATAAATCGGCAAAGTCTGCCTATCTCATACCATTGAGGGGGGGGAACAAGGAATCTCTCAGATTGGTGACCCTTGATCCCCTCAAGAGGGTGCATCCAACTGTGAAAGATTATTTCATGATCATCAGGTTCTGTGAAAGGGATTTCTTCTAAACAACAAATGAAAAATACAGTATCAAACCTCTTTCCCCCCAGATACGTGGGAGTCAACCAATTACTCCACTCCTTCAATGCCCAAATATTTGGTAAACAGTCCAATTCTTTGCACAGTCTTATAAAATTTGCTGCATTTTCCTGCACAAGTGGCCTCCAACTTGCAAGTTTGTTTTGATCGAAATGTGCAAGCTGTATGACCCCTTGCTTGTTCAAGTCTTTGTCAGGGATATTCGGCTTAACAAGGAGTATCCCAGATTCTTCAAAAGTTTCCCTAATGGCACAAATACGGAAAGCTACCTCTCCAGGTATTTGAGATTCTAATTTTCTCTTTTCCGTTGCAAAGATTGGAGATCTCCGAATAGTTTGCTTGACAGTATCCAACTTAAAGTTAGGTGATTGGCAATAAGGATGGAACAACTGGATCCATTCTTTGGAAAAATCAGCTGTGCTGATTTGACCTCCTGGGAACACATAAGCATTGGGGAGAAATGCGTGTCCCTGATTCCGTTGTAATAAAAGCAAGGCAAAATCACATATTGCCTTCTCTAGGCATGACGGAGATGGATTCCTCTCTCGTGTAGGTGTTGAAATTGGAGGTTTACCAGGCTGAGAATTGGTAGCGCCTTTACTCATAAGCTGTTTTTGAGTACCTGCAGCCAGGATCACAGTCGCCGCTTCTTTCCAATATTTTAAATCTCTATTCATTTTTGCTGCAATAAATAGAACCTTTTAGATTATTGTTAGTTGTTGCTATTACTCATCAGCTGGTGCAACTTATCATTGAAAAACATTTCTACTGTAAGCAGTATCCTCAGTGTTCTCCAATGTGGACTAGCAGCTATAGTGCTCCTTAGTTGGAACCAGCACCTTGTACTTTGAGGTATGGCTGACATTCCTTTGCCACCTCATCCCTTTCCCTCCTAACTTCTTAATCATACATTATAAAAATATTTATTCTAATCTTTAATAATGTGGAAATAAAAAATCTCTCCAACTGCAGGCCCTAAAAAAAATAACTCTACCTTTATGCTGTTATGATGATATTTAAACAAACTAAGGTCTGATCGAAGAAACAATGGGTCTTTGTCCCAGAGAATATAAAGAGACGGATAGGTAAGATTAAAAAATATATATGTTGTTATGAGTCAAGTTCAGAAGTGCTCCTTCAGATATCTGGATGAAGCCATCTGCAAAGCTTCTGGGAATCAGCTTCCAGTCATTGTAGAATGCCCCTTCCCCTAATGATTAACAAATTCATGGGTCCATAGCTGGTCATCTGCCAAAGTCATGGAAGCTATAATAGCATGGATACAGGCCCCTTGGCCCAACTGCTCCATGCCAACTAAGATGTCTAACCAAGCTAATCCCACTTGCCTGCACATGGTCCATATCCCTCCCAACGTTTTCTATCCACAAACATATTCAAGTGTGTTTTTAAGTGTAATTATACCTGCCTCCAACACTTCCTCTGCAACTTATTCAATATATGCACCACCATCTGCGTGGGGAAAAAATGCTGCTCAGTTCCATTTTAAATCTTATATCTCTCTCACTTAAAACCTTTGCCCTCATGTTTTAGGCTCCCCTGCGCTGGAGAAAAGACTGATTAATCACCTTATCTATGCCCCTCATGATTTGATAAAACTCCATATAGTCACGCCGCAGCCTCTTATGGTGTTTTTGATTTTCAGCTTCCCTTTGCTGGCATCCCCAGAGAGAATTTAGGCCAATGAGTCTTGGCTGTAATGATCTACTGGACCTCCGTGTCCTTAGATTTCCAATTCAGTTTGGGGGCTCATATGCTCCCGTCACTAATGTTGAGGCCATGTTTTTTTCACTGTAGTAAAAGTGGCGCAATTTTGTATAATATCTACTGGGAAAAATTATGACAGAATCATAATTTACTGCTCATTGAGTCTGACTTTCAGTCTACAACTTGTTCCTGAGGGTGCTTCCATCTGACAGTCTTTAAAGGTGTTTAAATTTCCTGGTTGGTTTGTGTGTCAAAAATCAATAACTAAGAATTATTGCTAACCAGGTAAGAATACTGAACTTCAATGAAGTTAAAATAACACTGTTCCAAATTAGAATGCACATCAAAAATTAAAGGCAAATGTCTGGTTTGGGACTGAGGCAGCTGAAATAAGGAATGTTGCTTTAAATTTGGAGTGTACAAATTGAGTCAGTGTGACATTGGAAAACGGAGGAAGTCAGGGTGACAAAAGTAGAAAAAAGCAAGGCATTTCAGAAATGTAAACATGCAGATGTAAATTTTAAATTTGAGGTGTTATGGGAACCACAAACCCATATAGGACAGCAGGAATAGCGAGGATGTGTGACCAGGACTAGGTGTCAGATTTAGCCAGAGTTTTGAACGGCCGAGAAAGAGGGGTAAATGTTTGCAATAGTCCAATGTTTATTGTAGGGTGGAAAAAAGATCACTGATGTTTGAATGTCTGACATTCAAACATCAGGGTTACTAACAATTGAATGTGATACATGTACATATAGTTTAATAGCATGCAGTGATTGAATTGGACATTCCATGTATGTTTCCATCCATATCTGTGTCAACATGAGCAAGTTTCAGATGAGGAAGTTATGAATTGATATTATGGGGACTTACAATTTATGAATGTATTTATGAATGTAGTGAAATGTCATTTGATTATCTAATTGTACTACAACTATAGTTGAGCAAGAGCCTGGGCATGTTAGACGAGGATATTATGCTAGACCATGCCAAAGTATGCAGGAAAAGGTAAATGAATCATGGTCACAGGTAATTTAATTTGCTTTCTTTAGGGCCCTTTCAAAACAGTGGTTCTGTTTAAGCCTGAATGGTTTTACATAAATTATCAAAGATTTTAGAATAGTAGAGCACTAGAGCAGTAGATTGGAAGAAGACATTGGGCCCATTGGTTCGACAAGCATTTTAGCTATGTTTCATTTTAAGATTCAGCACAGAAACAGGCCATTCGGCCCACCGAGTCCACACTGACCATCGATCACCCGTTCACAGTAGTGCTATATTATCCCAGTTTCTAATCCACCCCCTACACACTCGGACCAATTAATCTACAAACCCACACGTCTTTGGGATATGGGAGGAAACTGGAGTGCCCGGAGGAAACCCACGTGGCTCAAGGAAGAATATGTAAACTCCACACTGGCAGAACCTAGGGTCTCTGGCCCTCCGAGGCAGCAGATCTACCAGATGCACCACTGTGCCGCGAGCAGGAGAGTAAAAGTAACAATATAGTGTTGCAAAAATATTGGAACAAATGAAATTGGCTGCATAGTCTCTTGGGATTGTCTCAAAAGGCAGATTTGGGTCCTAAATGTCCAGGGTACAATGGGTTCAGGAAGGGTAGTGAAGGAAAGAATAATGGGGGTGTGACTATTTTGATAAAGAATATTTAAGTATGGAGAAGGCAGATGTCCTTCAGGAATAAAGGACAAATCTATAGGAGTTAGAAAACAATAGAGCTGCCATTACATTTTAGGTTGGCCCCTATACACAACTAATGATTTGGAAGTATATAAAGAAGATTACATGGAAATTATTGAAAGGTAGAACTATGTAATAATGATAATGGAGAACTTCCATCTATTCCGACACAGACTGAGGTAGCAGAAAAGCGGGGGAACTATTTCTCACGTTTTCTGAATTTTAATCTAAACATTTCCAGTTTATTACAGAAGGAATCTCTGTAGGATTATGGTTGTCAGGGACAAGGTGGGCGAGGTGAGGAACATTTGGGAAAGTATTTACAATGTGATATTAGGTCTAGATTGAGGAGCAATCTAGAGTAAATATATACTTATTTGGAACGGTCTTCATTTCAGTAGGCAGCAAATGAATCCAGCCATGTTAAACTAGAATTAAGCAAAAATGAAATTGAACAATGATGATCTTTAAAAGATGTTAATTTGCACTCTATGTCCATTCCCACAATCTCCAGATTAGTGGAAGCTTTGTAGGGTAGTATCCAGTAGTGAACTTGTCATTTGGAGCTATCCTCTTCTCAAACAGGTAAACCATTTTAGATTTGGTTGGTGGAAGGGGTGAGGAGTGGATAAATAGTTTGCTACTTTCTGCTGAGATCACGATATGATATCACGATTGACTCCGATGGATAACTGTAAAAAAGGACTAAGCAAGCTCGAGCAAACTGGAGAGGGACAGATGATTGATTGATTGTCATGTGTACTTGGTACAATGAAATTATTTGTTTGGCATACATAGAACTATTGTATGAACTAAACTCCTGAATGTTTTTTTGCCTCTGTCGTCGAGGGTCATGGATATCTTGGAATGGCTACAGGTCATTCTCTGAAAAGGGAGGATGATCAGCCAGAGGTCGTGATAAATATTGCACTATTGACATAGGTAAAAAGAGTTGAGGTGCAGCAAAGTGAATTTAGGGAGTCAAGGGCCTGTCCCACTTGGCGATATTTTCGGCAACTGCCGGCATCATGGACCGACGTATCAGGTCACCGAAAAATTTGCGGAGTGATGACGTATTGACGCGCGGTATTTTTTCAAGTGTCGCACCGCTGGATTTTGAATGGCAACATGATATGAAAAAAATCGCCAAATGGGACAGGCCGTTTAGGTAGAAAGTAGAAGAGCAAGAACTTCAAGGTTGTAATCTGTATCTTATTTCTTGTGCGAAATGCTAATGAATATAGAAATAGGAGGATAGGTAGCTAAAGGGGTGGTGCAGGAGGAAGGGGTTTAAATACTTTGATCATTGGGACCACTTCTTGGGAAGATGCATGTTGTACAAGCAGGCCAAATTACATCCGAACTGGATGGGAACTAACTTTACAGGGAGTTTTGTTTATTATTGATGCTTTACATTAATTTGGCATGGAGGATGAAATGGAAAACAGTAGTACATTAGGTAGGAAAATGAAGTCAAATATAGATTATAATTCAAATGTGTCAACAAGGAAGAGTAGTTGATGACATGATAAGGCAGACAAGTTGCATTAATTTTGGTGCTAAGAATCTAATAGGCAAAGCTGATAAACTAAAGACCATTGTCACCTGAAAAAAAACAATATAAATGTAATCACAGAAATGTGAATGAATTAAGGACAGGTATGGCACTTTAACTAGCCTTCCCATTCACCTTTCTGTCCTGGGCCTCCTCCATTGCCAGTGTGAGGCCACACGCAAACCCGATGAACAGCACCTCATAGCTTATAACTCAACGGTATGAACATTGAATTCTCCAATTTTAGGTAACTTCTACAAACACCTCCCTTCCCGTTCTCCACCCCTGCACACCCGCACTCCCACTATTCCCACTCTTCCCCCTCTTCCCCTGTACCACCACTTTAATCAGCTTTAACCAGCTTCTAAGTTCACAACTATGTATCCCTCTTGGGGTCACACCTGCTTCTATCTCTAGCCTTTGTCCAACAATCTGTCTATAAGGAACCCCCAAGGTCATCTGTTGCCAACCATGATTTGTCCTGCCTCTTTTTGGCTCCAGTTTTTTTCCTTTTACACCCCCCCCCCCCCCCCCCCACTACAATCAGTCTGAAGAAGGATTCTGACGTGAAACATTACCTATCCATTTTCTCCAGAGATGCTGCATGACCCGCTGAGTTACTCCAGCACTTTATGTCCACTACCTCCCTGCACTATGTTTCATGCCCTGGCTAATGAAGGCAAGCATCCCATATGCTTTATTCACCACCCTATCCAGTGTTGCTACATTCAGGAATCTTTGGACTTTGGACAAGATCCCTTTGATCAGTAATACTCCTTGGGACCCTATCATTCATGGTATATGTCCTACCTCTATTTGACAATCCAAAATGCATCATCTCACATCTATCAGGATTAAATTCCATCTGCTATTGCCTTGCCCAGCTTATCAGTTGATCAATATCATTGCATACCCTTACTAGCCTCCTCACTATGAAATACAAATTAATTTTTTGTATCTAAATGTGCTAATCCTACATTCACACTCAAGACGTTAATACATATAACAAACTGCAAGAGTCCTAGTGCTGATTTTTACTGGTAGTCATCAATGCAACCCTTGAACATCATCCCGAATCTCCTACACTAAGCCAATATTGGATCTGATTTGAAAACCTTTATACTTTAATCATTTGGAGCCATCCATGTGGGACCTAAAAGGCTTTGCTGAAGACCAGATTTACTATATCAATGTCCTCAAATTTAGTTATTTCTTTAAAACTTCAATTAGTCAGACAGGCTATCCCACTAACAAATCTGTGCCAATTCTCCCTGATTAATAATAATAATGATAATGGATGGGATTTATATAGCGCCTTTCTAATACTCAAGGCGCTTTACATCGCATTATTCATTCACTCCTCAGTCACACTCGGTGGAGGTAAGCTACTTCTGTAGCCACAGCTGCCCTGGGGCAGACTGACGGAAGCGTGGCTGCCAATCTGCGCCTACGGCCCCTCCGACCACCACCAATCACTCACACACATTCACACACAGGCAAAGGTGGGTGAAGTGTCTTGCCCAAGGACACAACGACAGTATGCACTCCAAGCGGGATTCGAACCGGCTACCTTCCGGTTGCCAGCCGAACACTTAGCCCATTCTGCCATCTGTCGTCCCTGATTAATCCCTTACATTCAAAGTGTACATTAGTCCTGTCCCTCAGACCTTTAGACTAGCTGGCCTATAGTTACCTGTCTTATCCCTGCTGCCCTTCTTGAATAAAGGTATCACATTTGCTGCCTTCCATCATCTGGCATCTTACCTGTGAAAATCAAAGATTTAAATACTTCTGTCAGACCAAACCAGTAATCTCGTCATTTTAGGATACATCTCATCGGGCCCTTAGAATGTCATTGTTGCAAATGAAATCTCCAACAACTATGCTTTTCTCCAAAGTGAATACAGGTGAAAAGTATTTATTTAAGATCTTGCCCAATTCCTCACACTCCATGCATAGATTTCTCCTTTGATCCCTATTGGGTTCTACTCTTGCCCATTTACTTTCCTTATCTTAATATACTTATAAAACACCTTTGGATTCTCTTAATCCTGTCTGCCAGTGATATATTGATTACCCTCTCTGCTCTTCCAACTTGTTTTTATTTTCCTGGAAGGTCTCCATGTTTTCAGTGCTCTCTACCTGTTATATTTGTACTTTTTGTTCTTTTTAAACCATACTTTCCAGGGTTCCCCTGACCGGCTATCTTTACCCTTCAGCTTTATGGAACTCTTTACCCTTGAACTACGTTTCACTTTTCAAAATCTCCTAATCAAATATTGCCCCAATGTCACAAATGCAGTTTGGGTAATGCTTTTGTGGAACACTTCCATTTAACCCTCAAGCATGACTCTAGATTTCTAGTTGCCTGGATCTAGCCCTCTCCCATTCTGCAATCTCCACCCCTCTCCCATTCTGCAGGCTTTGTCTTTTACCTTTACACTGTTCCAATTAAGCCCAACACAAGTTCAAGAAGGAGCATATAAATTTCCAATTAAGCAGGTTACAGCCACATAATTCAACACCAAATTCCAAAAGATTAGATAACCAACCTTTTCAGTTTGTATCAGAAATGGAAGGTTCTGGTGAAATGTCAAAAATAAACTCTAGTTTTCTCTCTCAACAAATGCTGTGTCACCTGTTGGATACCCATCATTTTGTTTTAGTTCAGATTTTTACCAATTGTAATAAACTGTATCTCAGTTCCAACACTGTTTCTTTCTCTCTCTCTTCACCATCCTCATTTATTACCTATTTATTTACCACTTGATGGATCACCTCAAGCCTCACTGACCTCCTTGAGACCAGTTTGCCTGCTTTTCCCCTCCCCACCACAATCTGTCTGAAGAAGGATTCCGACCCATAATGTCACCCTATCTATTTTGTCCACAAATGCTGCCTGACCCTCCGAGTTCCTCCAGCACTTTCTCTTTTGTCGTATATCAGATTCTGCAGTTCATTGTTTCACATTTAGGGCTACTCTAATTTGCTTGTGTACTATTGTACTATGACCTCCAGCGGATCTCTCCTTCCAGTGGATGTTTTGCTGAACTCAAATTCATTGAACATCCATCTTGGGGTTATTAGTCTAGGCTCTGGAGTATTCACTTGGTAAGTACGCTGTGACACTCACGTCATGATAGAGAAATTAAAACTCTGGATGCCTGCAAGATAATATTAGGACGAATAGAAAAATAGGTGCAGGAGTAGACCATTCGGCCCTTTGAGCCAGCATCGCCATTCAATATGATCATGGCTGATCATCTAAATTCCTGCTTTTTCCCCATATCTCTTGATTCCTTTAGCCCTAAGAGCAAAATCTCTTAGCCCTAAGAGCTAAATGCAAACATTATGACATTTTCCTAGCTAGATGTGAAGGTGCAAGTCCATCTCACCTCTGGACTCCTGCACCAGCCCTTCTCAAAATAAATGTTCACGCATGTAGTACATCCATCAATGAGAATGCCTACAAGTCTTTGGTCAGGCCCAAATTGGAGTATTGTGGAGCCATATGGGATCCTTTCAACAACAACATCACCCTGGAGAAAGTACAACACCGAGCAGCCCGCTTTGTATGTAATGACTACAAGCGCAAATCAAGCGTGAATAATATGCTGACTTCTCTCGGATGGGACTCCCTAGAGCACCGCAGAATCAGGCTAAGACTTATTGCAATTTACAAGGAGATTCACAAAATCAAGCCATCAAATCTCCCGTCATTCACACGGCATCAACTGCCATGAAACAAGACTAGCTAACGGTCCCTACATCATCAACTCGCTAAGTTTCAATAAACTTTGCTACCAATATTCCCTTAACCCAAGGACGATAAGGGAATGGAATAGGTTACCACCCAACACACGTGCTGCTCCCAATGTTAAGTCATTTAAAAAGGGGATTGAGCAACTAGATCACCTCAACTTGGTCAAAAGTGCCCACTTCAAAATGTAATCACTACACTACTCACTCTGACCTGCGCAAGATAACTACTGATGAGGTGTTTGCGCAGTAATCAACCAGAACCAGAACTCCCTTCTGTCAGACAACATGGAAAAAGGCTTTTGGCCCACCTCATCCATGCCAACCTAATAGACCATGTAAACTGGTCCCATTTACTGGTGTTTGACCCATATCCCTTTAAGCCTTTCCTATCCATGTACCTGTGAAAACGTCATTTAAATGTAGTTTTGTTCCTGTCTCAATCATTTCCTCTGACAGTAGGTATGTTGCAAAACCTACCTTCAGCGTCGCTGCAGGTCTGTCGCTGCCCGTGTGCGCGATTTTGGCGCCTTTGAGAGGGGGGTGGGTTTAAAATGCGATTTTCTCTCGGCTATTCAAATCAAGGTTGTTCAGCCTACTTAGTTGCTGACGAAAAATCGCTGCGAGGTTCGTTCGCTGCAGGTATTTTTAAACTTAATTGGTTCATTTAATTGTTATAGTAAGTTAAAAATCATCCTCTAAACCCGCGACCACCGACAACGGGACGGATCTCATGCAGGGGACAACGGAAGGTAGGTCGTTTATTTTTACATTAAAAGCGCTTCTTAAGATCCCTTTACACAAAGTTTTATGTTGCGAGTAGCTAATTTGGGGCCCCATTAAATCCCGCTGTATTTTTCTGGGCATATGGGGTACAAATCCACAGCAATGGGAGCATTCCAAACCAGCGCGTTCCACAGAGTTCCACAAGATCCCACTCGAAAGCTGATTTAAATGGCCATTAATTTACAGCAATTGAACACTAAATTCCTTCCATTTGGCCTATAAATAAATGTAAATGAGATTTAAAAATCATGTTTTATTGTGAATTCTTTGTGAATGTTATTTGGACACTTAGGCTATTTAAAAATGTTAATCTTTTCTTAAGAAATGGATAGATGTTTAGATCTAGTAATTGAAGTTTGGAATTAGCTACAATTGGGCAACTAACTCATTATATGCTTTAATTTCAGGTCATCCAAGTAAGATTGTTTCATATTTGTTTCAGAATGCTTCAATCTATAATAACTGAAAATTTCTTTCAGTTCTCTTAATTTTTAATAAAGTTATGGCCATTTCACTGTCCTCGATCACAGCTTTTGTGTTCAATGGAGAACAAGATGCTAATTTCCGAGTATGAAAATGGCCATAACTTTTTTAATACTGAAGATATGAAAGTGAATTAGGTGTCAAATTAAATTTATTTTTGTGCTTTATCTGATGGGATAAATTGCAGACTTGATTTTAAAAATCTCAAAATTCTGTAACATTGCTACTGACGGCTTGTTCCATATACGTACAGCCGTCTGTGTAAAAAGGTTGCCCTTTAGATTCATATTAAATATTTTCCCTCTCACATTAAACGAATGCCCTCTAGTTCTTGATAACCCATCCCTTGGTCACGGGCATTCACCCGAGCTGTACCCTTCATGATTTCACACAGCGCTCTAAGGTTTACCCTCGCAGTCTCCTATACTTTACTCAACAGTCTCAGCCTGCCCAAAACCTCCCTGCAACTCAGTTCCTCCAGTCCAGGCGACATCTTTCTAAATCTTATCGGCATTGTTCCCAGCTCAATGACAGCTTTCCTACGGCTGGGTAACCAAACCTAAAGTAGTCAGAGGCCTGTAGTCCAGAACACAAACTTCCGCCACCACACCTGTGTCCCGTCCCCTCTTGCCCTCCCCCTCCGGTGCCCCCTTACCCTCCGGTTCTCCCTCCCCCTTACCGTCGGATGCGGACACCACTCACTCCTCCCCTCACCGTCCAGTGCCAGTGCCGGTGCCAGCGCCCCAGGGCCGCGCTCCTCCCCCCGGCGAGTCCTCTGGAACGGTTGGTGCCGCGGCCAATGTGCGCGCCCCAGCGGAGGTCGCGCGGCCTCTGTTGGCGGGAGCGCGCGGAGGCGGCGGGTGCGCGCGGCCCCTGTGGGTCGGAGGGAGCGCGCGGCCCCTGTGGGTCGGCGGGAGCGCGCGGCCCCTGTGGGTCGGCGGGAGCGCGCGGCCCCTGTGGGTCGGCGGGAGCTCTGCTATAGGATCTTTGGGCGGGAGCGCACCCGCCGCCTCCGTAACATTCAGATCCCCTAGGTACACAAAAATGCTGGAGAAACTCAGCAGGTGCAGCAGCATCTATGGAGCGAAGGAAATAGGCAACGTTTCGGGCCGAAACCGCTCCATAGATGCTGCTGCACCCGCTGAGTTTCTCCAGCATTTCTGTGTACCTTCGATTTTCCAGCATCTGCAGTTACATTCAGATCTCCTAACTCCCTTGACCTTACCGGCAACAGCGGCCTCCCTCCCACCCGGAGGTTTCTTGTGGCCCTAATGGTGTGGATGATTAAACCAAAACAACGCGGTTCCATTCTTGTGTTTGGATCTCTCTTATTTCAGAATTAGCCTTGGCAATGTCCTGTGGAGTATGTTTTTAAGTTTTAAAATGCGGAAATAGGCCCTTCGGACAGAGGCACCAAGTCCGCGCCGACCAGCGATCACCCACACACTAGGTCTATCCTACACACACTAGTAGACCTTCAGCCCAGAGACATTAGGTTAGACGAACTACGTACCAATGTCTGACTATGTGTGTAGGGGGTCACCTGAAAATGAACGGAATTGAGAGACTGCCGGGTACCACCCGGTAGCGTAATGGAATGGTAAATCATCATTACAGTTTATAGGACACTCCATGTACATCGTCTTACTACTAGTACTAGCTAGGTTTAGTAATTTGCCCAGGATAATATTAGCCTGAACTGTACAAAAACGCTTTTAATGGGAGAACAATGTGGACTAAAAATACTCTCCTTCAAAGCTTGTTCCTTCATTTGAATGTAGAAAACTTTAAAAACCTAGGTCATCAAATATTTTTTTATTAGTTTGGTTCAGGGTGGTAAACCTAGCAAACATAAATAACAAATTATCAGTTTATGAATCACAAAAAAATTAACATTATTGTAGCAATTATCTTCTTGATCTGTGATACAAGGTAAGCAAATATTGCAAATGTTCCACTGTGATATATGGTAGGTAAATATTGCAAATGTTCCACTATGATATATGGTAAGCAAATATTGCAAATGTTCCACTGTGATATATGGTAGGTAAATATTGCAAATGTTCCAAAATTCATACTTTTTACAATTTAAAACACGAGACTGAATGTAATGAATCTAAAGTACAGAACAAGTATCTTCAAACTATTTGCTGACGATGCCACAGATAAATCATCCTATAATGGCACAAATTGAGCCTGACAATAAACAACATTATTGAGTTTAATATTTAAGCATACACTCACTGCATCACTACTGATATTGCAATTATGTCCATACTATGGGATGTCTGATACGACTTTCCGTCGTTTTTCTTAAAGACGGGAGATGACTCTAAGCTTATCAAATTAAAGTCCATCCCTATTTAAGATAAATCATCATATTCCAGCTTAAATTGTATTTAGGCCTATATAGCATAGTTTATTGCACAAATTCCACAGGGCTCTTATATGCACTTGCTGATACTTAATCCTAACCACGTGTCAGTCATTGTACCTCTCTGCAGGCCATGTGCTCTGGGCATGGCATTGCCCCCATGGCATTGGTTTTAACGTAAATTATCAATGGGGTTAGGTTAGGTAAGGGGGAGGGGCAGCGAGACCTGGGCATCCTTGTACACCAGTCACTGAAAGTTGGCGTGCAGGTACAGCAGGCAGTGAAGAAAGCTAATGGAATGTTGGCCTTCATAACAAGAGGATTTCAGTATAGGAGTAAAGAGGTTCTTCTGCAGTTGTATAGGGCTCTGGTGAGACCACATCTGGAGTATTGTGTACAGTTTTAGTCTCCTAATTTGAGAAAGGACATTTGTGTGATTGACGCAGTGCAGTGTAGGTTCACGAGATTGATCTCTGGGATGGCGGGACTGTCATATGAGGAAAGATTGAAAAGATTAGGCTTGTATTCACTGGAGTTTAGAAGGATGAGGGGGAATCTTATAGAAACATATAAAATTACTAGACTAAGTGGTACCCGTTGGGTCCCAACATCACATGGGAGGGCTGGTCCCCAACAGAATATTCCACCTCTCTACCAATTCCAAGGTGGCCAGTGGGGGGATGGGCTTTCTGGAGCGCTAGTATCAGTGTGGGCTGAAGGAACTGGTTTCTAGAGGGTTAGTATGGACATTGTGTGCCGAATGGATTCTTAGGCTGGCGGCTCAGTCACTCAAGCCTGTTGTGCTGGCAGCTCACTCACTCACGGCTGGTGGGCTGGCAGTTGACTCACGGCTATTCCTTGAAATTCCATTTCAAGCAGGGTGCAAGGCCAGCAAATTCAAGTGCAGTTTCTTACCACTTCAAGCAGGGTGCAAGGCCACCAAATTCAAGTGCAGTTTCATTCCATTTCAAGCAGGGTGCAAGGCCACTAAAGACAGCGAGTCATGACCTCTCCCTCCTCCATCTTGCAGAGACTGAGCCATGCCCACACTTCTGGGTTTTATGCTCCCCCCCCCCCCCCCACCCCCCCAGAAGGGGCATGGGCTTCATGGTGTGATTGACAGGAGAGAGAATCTCAACATTTTTTAAACACTAATAACTCTTTTATTTTTCATCGATGGGAAAAATTTGCGGCACCTGATGAGCGGAAGGGGGCTCTGAGTAAGATGGCCAAAAATAACAGCCATGGTCAAGATTAGACTTTTAATTATATAGAAGGCAAGGCAACTTTAATTAGGCAAGGCAACTTTAATTAGGCAAGGCAACTTTAATTTGGCAAGGCAACTTTAATTCGGCAAGGCAACTTTAATTCGGCACGGCAACTTTAATTAAGCAAGGCAACTTTAATTAGGCAACACAGCTTGAACAGTTCCAAACCAAAGGCAACACAGCTTTAGCATTTCCAAACCAAAGGCAACACAGCTTTAGCATTTCCAAACCATAGGCAACAGAGCTTTAGCATTTCCAAACCAAAGGCAACACAGCTTTAGCATTTCCAAACTATATTTTTAAACCACATTAAGGGCACTGACAGGTCAGTAAAACCACTCACAGTTTAGTAGACATGTGTTCAATGTTATTCACAGCTCAGACTGAGAGACGTGACTCTCTCGCTCCCCCATCTTGCAGAGACTGACTGAGGCACTCAACACTTCCGGGTTGTATAGTCCCTCCGGAAGGGGTGTGGCCTTCAGGAGAGAGAATCTCAACATCTTTTAAACACTAATAACTCTTATATTTTTCATCGATGGGAAAAGTCCTCTTGTCCTGTGCAGCAGAGGGGAACGCTGAGTAAGATGGCCAAAAATCACAGCCGTAAGTGGCTGCGTTTTTTCTAAAATCAATATACAGAACAACAGGATGTGGTCAAGATCAGACTTTTAGTAATATAGAAGATAGATAAAAGGATGCAGGAAAATGTTCCCAATGTTGGGCGAGTCCAGAACCAGGGGCCACAGTCTTAGAATAAAGGGGAGGCCATTTAAGACTGAGGTGAGAAAAAAAGATTTCACCCAGAGAGTTGTGAATTTTTGTGGAATTTCCTGCCACAGAGGGCAGTGGAGGCCAAATCACTGGATGGATTTAAGAGAGAGTTAGATAGAGCTCTGGGGGCTAGTGGAATCAAGGGATATGGGGAGAAGGCAGGCATGGGTTATTGGTACACAAAATTGCTGGAGAAACTCAGCGGGTGCAGCAGCATCTATGGAGTGAAGGAAATAGGCAACGTTTCGGGCCGAAACCCTTCTTCAGACTGATGGGGGGTGGGGGGGAGAAGTAAGGAAAAGGGGAGGAGGAGGAGCCCGAGGGCGGGCGGGTGGGAGGGTGGGAGGAGACAGCTGGAGGGTTAAGGAAGGGGAGGAGACAACAAGGACTAGCAAAATTGGGAGAATTCAATGTTAATGCCATCCGGACGCAAGGTCCCCAGGCAGAATATGAGGTGCTGTTCCTCCAATTTCCGCTGGTGCTCACTCTGGCAATGGAGGAGACCCAGGACAGAGAGGTCGGATTGGGAATGGGAGGGGGAGTTGAAGGGCTGAGCCACTGGGAGGTCAGGTTGGTTATTGCGGACTGAGCGGAGGTGTTCGGCAAAACGATCGCCCAACCTCCGCTTAGTCTCCCCGATGTAAATCAGCTGACATCTAGAGCAGCGGATGCAGTAGATGAGGTTGGAGGAGATACAGGTGAACCTTTGTCGCACCTGGAACGACTGCTTGGGTCCTTGAATGGAGTCGAGGGGGGAGGTGAAGGGACAGGTGTTGCATTTCTTGCGGTTGCATGGGTTATTGATTGGGGATGATCAGCCATGATCACAATGAATGGTTGTGCTGGCTTGAAGGGCCGAATGGCCTCCTCCTGCACCTATTTTCTATGTTTCTATGTAACTGAACACTATAACTGAATGATGCATGGTATCCCTGCATTATAATAGCAAACTATAATTATGTAGCAAAGTAAAACAACTCAAACAGCCGTAAACAGTGATTCTTTACTGCAAAAACATCCATCCAATCTGATGTTGATATATTGTTTGGATGCAGCTAAGGAGAGCTTGTCACCGCATTCAGCCAAATGGCCAAATATATAGAAAGCCAAATAGGACACTCCAACACGTTATACCTACTATTAGCCTCTTATCCCTCTTTTCTCATTGAAATGGGTTGTTGTGGAAATGGTCGATAAAGTGGTAAATGTATACAGATAGTAGTAAGCGACAATTTAATTACAGATTTCTTACATAGCTTCAATTTTAAAAAAATTTTTAAAGAATAAAGATAAAGAGAGAAAAAGATAAGAGAAACTATAAACTAATAGAGAGAAAAAGAAGACAAAAAAATAAATTACAAATAACAAGATTGTGGAGATAGGTCCAGGAGATATTAAGTATAATTATTAATCCAATCACAAACTCTAATTCAATAAATGGAGACCATATTCTAACAAATAATTCTGGTTTGTCAATGAAGACAAATCTTATTTTTTCCAAATGCATGGTCTCAGTCATTTCCATAATCCACATTTTAATTGTGGGGGCTGCTAGTTTTTTCCAAAATGTTAGTTATTAGACTGCATTCAAGAAAGTGTCTCTGACTTATCGTAAAGTTCTGATAATCCTAATATTGTTAATTTTGGATCTGGGTCCAGTTGATTATTAATAACATCAGAAATAATTTTTTAAATGTCCGTCCAAAAATTTTGAATTTTATACAAGTTACAAAAGTGTGGGTTAAGTTGGCTTCTTGAAATTGACATTTATCACAAAGAGGGGAAATACTTGGAAAGATCCTGTTTAATTTTGTTTTTGAATAATGTCATCTATATAGTATTTTAAATTGTAACAAGGAGTGCCTAGCATTTAACGAACTATGGTGTATATATTGAAGGGGGAGATGGGAGCGTGGGGTTCATTTTCCCACACAAGCCATTGGTGACTGGGCAATCTGAACCCAAGCACCAAGTTGAAAGCGGCCAAAGGTATGCAGCTCCCACTCTCCCACGGCCACCCTCTGCGGGTCGGGTGGAGCGGAGGTTTGGGACAAAGTTCATGCCTTCACAGTAATGTGATGGACACAGGGGTCTGGATCAATCGCTGACAAGTCCCGCCCTCCGGCAACGTCATGTCCGTTATTGGACTTTTCTGTTGAGCGGAAGTCGGTCCTTCGGCTTGTAGGCGACTCTGCCTTTCGGGTAGGTGGCGTTTCAACATCTTTGCTTCGGCTTCTTGTCTGTCGGCACCACGTCCTGGTACCATTTACAATATATATTAATGATTTAGATGATGGGATTAAATGTAACACTAGCAAATTTGAAGATGACACAAAGCTGGGTGGCAGTGTGAACTGCGAAGAGGATGCTATGAGGTTGCAGGGTGACATGGACAGGTTGATTGAGTGGGCAGATGCATGGCAGATGCGGTATATTGTAGATAAATGTGAGGTTATCCACTTTGGCGACAAGAACAAAGAGGCAGATTATTATCTCAATTAGGAAAAACGGAAGTGCAACGAGACCTGGGTGACCTTGTACATCGGTCACTGAAAGTAAACATGCAGGTACAGCAGGCAGTGAAGAAAGATAATGGCATGTTGGCCTTCATAACAAGAGGATTTGAGTTTTGGAGTAAAGAGATCCTTCTGCAGTTGGACAGGCCCTGGTGAGACCACATCTGGAGTATTGTGTGCAGTTTTGGTCTCCCAATTTGAGAAAGGACATCCTTGCTATTGATGCAGTGCAGCGTAGGTTCACGAGGGTTAATCCCCGGGATGGTGGGACTGACATATGAGGAAAGATTGGAAAGACTGGGCTTGTACTCACTGGAATTTAGCAGGATGAGAGGCATTCTTATAGAAACGTATAAAATTATAAAAGGACTAGCTAGTGGACAAGCTAGATGCAGGAAAAATGTTCCCAAAGTTGGGGACACAGTCTAGGAATAAAGGGGAGGCCATTTAAAATGAGACGAGAAAAAAACCTTTTCACCCAGACAATTGTGAATTTGTGGAATTCTCTGCAACAGAAGGCAGTAGAGGCCAATTCACTGGATGAATTTAAAAGAGAGTTAGATGGAGCTCTAGGGGCTAGCGGAATCAAGGGATAGGGGGAGAAGGCAGGCAAGGGTTACTGATTGTGGATGATCAGCCATGATCACAATGAATGGCGGTGCAGGCTTGATGGGCCAAATGGCCTCCTCCTGCACCTATTTTCTATGTTTCTATGTATTCTCAGTTGTGCCAGAATATCAAACTATATCTGTAAGGACTGAAGCATTGGAGAATAAAATGCACATAAGAATAAAATAAAAGTGCAATCGATTAGAATGTTTTAAATGAATTCCCTGGCAAATCTAAAATGACCATGGATAATTTTTAAGAAATTTGCCCATGTTCTTATTTTCTTCTGCAGATACATTGCTTAATGTTTAAATTTTTATTTATTGAAGTTTAATTCTGTGATTTCAGTGGAATGACAACCATCCTACTCCCCTCAGTTGTGAAATGATGGTGGGTTATATCCAGTGGAAGTGCCAACCTTCCTTCTAAATGGTAAATAAAGCAGGCAAGTCTCCAGTTGCTGGTGCAGGTACATGTGGAGATTTGCTGCTAATATTTGAAGCAGGCCATGATTTTTTTGGTTCCTGTACAACAGTCCTCAAATTATGCAGTTTTGTAGAAGCAATGTGGAAAAGCAGTATAATCTATGTGGCACTTTTTTAGCAATGAGAAAAGGACAAATTCAAGAATATCTGGATGCATCATCACAAATCTTTGAAAGCGGCAAAGCAAGTTAAGAAAGCATGTTTAATAATTACACGGTTATAGGGACATTGAAGTAGAAAAAAAGTCATGCTTAACAATATTTGTGTATGCTCCAGCTATGCATTTGTGTAAAACATTTGAAGCACAATGTATGATGGATATCAAATAGTTGGGAAGTTTTCAATTCTCTATTAGGATAACATATGTGTTGTGTTGAATTTAATTGAACAGACTGAAGAAGGGTCCCTATCAGAAACATTATCTGTTTACTCACATCACAGATGCCGCCTAACTTGCGAGATGTTCGTGCACTTTGATTTTTGAACAGAGCCTAAATGGAGACCCATTGATTGAGGTCATGATACATCAAGTAAGAAGTAGCAATTTCTTCTGGAAAGTGGGCCAATAACCAGGTTTGTTGATTTTAAATAGTCATTAGAAGAATTTGATGGTAAATAAGGATTGTTTTCCCACTCTAATGTATTGTTAGGTTCTAGATCGCAATACTTTAAATGTAATGGATTAAGTTTTCAATCATAATTTTCAAAAGGCAGATAACACTGGAAAAAGGGTTGGTTGTGGACCCAACCTGAACAAATCTTTCATAGAGCTATTTGACCTCCACAGTCCACGTTTTTTACCCATGTCTAAAAACAAAATGGCATTCAATTAATTCAGGCAGAATTTTCTGCCAGTAGTCCATGTTCAAACTGATCAACATGGTAGTCTAGACCTGAACCAACCTTTTGTTGATCTGGCAATGTTATCTATCTGTTCAAAGGTGTCCTGATCCTCATTACTCAATCCTCCCAAAGCAGTAGAGCTTTGCACCCATTAACACCGACATGCGAGAGGAAGGGCAGTAAATGGGCATTTTATAATTTCAATTATAAAATTATTGAATACATTTTGACTGTTAGCTAAGCCATACTTAGTCAGTCAAGCTTAGTCAGATGTTAAACTTGCCAATGTTCAAATTTTTTTTTTTATTACAAAAAATAGTAATACTTAAAAGATAAAAATCTAGAACCTGTAAAGCAATTAAAAATGTAATTTAATTAGGTCAAAAGATGAAAATTATATATTACTTTTGCCCCTTGCTTTTCACGCAGTTCTTTTGTCTTGTGCATTGTCACAACTTAGCGCTCTTCCATTGAATGAATGAAGAATCCAATGTTGAAGTATAGTTAGCAAAATGCTAGCAAAGACTGTCTGCCTCAGTGGAGGCCAGTTCCCTGGATAGTTTAATGAGAGAGCTAGATAGGGCTCTTAAAGATAGCGGAGTCAGGGGATATGGGGAGAAGGCAGGAACGGGGTACTGATTGTGGATGATCAGCCATGATCACATTGAATGGCAGTGCTGGCTCGAAGGGCCGAATGGCCTACTCCTGCACCTGCAGTCTATTGTCTATGAAGTTTAGGTCCTATGTGTTTCTGTGCATGTAGTAAGGAATCCTGACATTTGCTTCCTTTTCCTGGCATATAATAACAATGGACTTTATAGATCCAGATTCCTATCTGCTAGAGTCAGCAAAACCAAACAAATCCCATCTATTTCCACTTCCCCCATTCTCCCTCCATTTCATCGCATTGGGAAAGGGTGATGTATGGTATTTTGCTGTAGTCAGTTATTAAAGGAAATAAAAACAGGAGGAAAGTGTTATGCATTTATTAGCATGGCAGAAAGACAAAGTTAGATTTGCATGCAATACAGAGAATGACCACAGATCCAAATAGAGTCAGTGCTGGGGCTTAGCAGTTCATGGAAGTGGAAGTCACATTTCATGGGCCAATATCTGCATTTTGGTCAACGTAGCTCTATCAGATCTCAACTCACTATTCAACAGTCCATTGTACCACACTTCTAGGGAAAGTTACGTCCATGAAATAGTTGCTTTATAAAACAAACTAACTAAAGCCCTTGAGTCCCAGATTTATTCAATACACTTTAGTACTCTTACTTTATCTCAGAAAGAATATAATTATACTAAAATACTCTGCAGGAGCTGTTTTTTAATAATTGTGTCAATCTATCCTCATAACAAATAATGGACAAAGCTCGCAAAGGGTTTTTTCCCCAGTTGACAACATTGTTTCCCACTACGGAAAGATAAAATCTGAAAGAGTACATAAGGGTCTACTGTCAGCACCAAAACTGTAAAGGTAATTTTGTATTAAAAACATACATGTAGTACTCCAAAATCTATTATAAATGGAAAAAAAAATGAAGACAGCTTCAGTCGTGTTTCAGGCCAATTCATAAAAGGAGGCACACAAAATTGCTGGAGGAACTCAGCGGGTGCAGCAGCATCTATGGAGCGAAGGAAATGGGCGACGTTTCGGGCCGAAACCCTTAGCATCTGCAGTTCCCTTTTGAACATAAAAGGAGGCAATATTTTCTCTAAAGTTTTGATTTAATAATTTACCATAATGGGGCAGTGCTGATTAGAACTACACGCAGACAAACAAACACACATACAATCTTCAAAAAAGATCCCATTTTTACAGTACTCTCAGTATCACAGCATCTTGATTAAAAGGTTGGCAAATTACGCCGAATTCAACACAGATTCAGAAATATGAATTGTTCCGCAAATTGCTGTTGCAGCCTCTTAAAGATTCCTTTGAATTTATGCTTCGTCATTTTCCACCTCCTCCTCTTCAAACTCTTCCTGTTCATCTGCAGTGGCATCCTGGTACTGTTGGTACTCAGATACCAGGTCATTCATGTTGCTCTCTGCCTCCGTGAACTCCATTTCATCCATTCCCTCTCCAGTGTACCAGTGCAAGAAAGCCTTCCTGCGGAACATGGCGGTGAACTGATCTGAAATGCGCTTGAACAACTCCTGGATGGCAGTGCTGTTACCAATGAAGGTGGAGGACATCTTGAGGTTTCTTGGCGGGACGTCACAAACGGCTGTTTTAACATTGTTGGGAATCCACTCCACAAAGCAGCTGCTGTTCTTGTTCTGGATGTTGAGCATCTGCTCGTCCACCTCCTTCATGGACATTCGGCCTCGGAATATGGCAGCAACAGTCAAGTAGCGCCCATGCCTTGGGTCGCAGGCCGCCATCATGTTTTTAGCATCAAACATTTGCTGAGTTAGCTCTGGCACGGTGAGTGCTCTGTAATTCTGGCTGCCACGGCTGGTAAGTGGCGCAAATCCTGGCATAAAGAAGTGTAACCGAGGGAAGGGGACCATGTTAACGGCCAGCTTGCGAAGATCGGCATTAAGTTGTCCGGGGAAGCGAAGGCAGGTGGTGACCCCGCTCATGGTAGCAGAGACCAAGTGATTGAGATCTCCATAGGTGGGAGTGGCCAACTTCATAGTACGAAAGCAGATGTCGTAAAGGGCTTCGTTGTCAATGCAGTATGTCTCATCTGTATTCTCCACCAGCTGGTGCACAGACAGGGTAGCATTATAGGGTTCCACTACCGTGTCGGAAACTTTAGGGGAGGGCATGACACTGAAGGTGTTCATGATACGGTCGGGATATTCCTCACGGATCTTGCTGATGAGGAGGGTTCCCATTCCGGAGCCAGTGCCACCACCCAGAGAGTGAGTGAGTTGGAATCCCTGTAAACAGTCACAATTCTCAGACTCCTTCCTTACAGCATCAAGTACTGCATCTACCAGTTCAGCTCCCTCTGTGTAATGACCCTTGGCCCAGTTATTTCCAGCACCACTTTGACCTGGAAGAAACAAATCTCATTCCTTAGAACATTTTTGCAATGCAATTTGTTCTCCAATACTAGTTTACACAAAGTTATATTATTAGTTCTATCTGAAAATCTGATCGATGGGAAACTACTGAAATTTATAAAGAGGCTCTGCACCCCAAATGAACACCACCCAGCACATATTCATCGGGAGAATTGGAGAATGGATATAAAAATGAAAGTGGTTTAAGGAACAAAAGATTACAATAGGCAAAATACTACTCTGTTTTGAATTAAGATTTAGTTTGAATATAATTTTTTCCCCACAGGCTGGCCTTTAAATAATATAATTTGTACTTTATGCCCCTTTGCTCTTTTCCAATGCAACATACAGGCTGTTATTTATTTTTTAAACTGCATCCTTGCAGTGTGCCTCTTCCAATTTGGATGTACAGAGATTTGTCTTCATATTATGTTTGGTCTTTGCAAGCCATGATACCATTCAACAGGTCTACAACAGAAATATTTTTGGTGAAGAGAATGAACAGCAGTCCTAAACTACTATCTACCTCATCAGGGACCCTCAGACTATCTTTGATCGGACTTTACCGGTTTTTCTTGCACTGAACATTATTCAATTATCATGTATCTGTGCACTGTGAATGGCTCGACTGTAATCATGTATTGACTTTCCGCTGGCTGGTTTGCACGCAACAAAGCTCGGTACACCTGACAATAAATTAAACTAAACTGAACTGAGGACTCATGGCGAACAAGGCTACGTCATTAGGCTCAAAACTTTTCTCAATCTTTTTCACCTCATGTTAGTATCCCCTCTCCAAGAAATATCCTGCAGGAGTGATGCTCATCTTCAAATAAAAAGCAAAACTTTAGCTTACTATGACTGCACTCCAGAACCAAGATTACCTGAATCTCAGTGGCTGAGCTGCAGATGAAGGCAATGTAATACAATCAACGTCCAAGCTATAAGCCATCTCAACTCATTTATTGAAGGAGATGAGGATAGGCCTTACATTCAGCATCAGCAAGATCCAAGGTCTTCCACCAACCTGCACCACTGTATAACACTGTATACTGACATTGAAGGTTCATGATAGGACCCTGGAAAAGGTGGACCACTTTCTGTATTTTGTGAGCTATGACTCAGGAAAGACTGACATAGGTGATGACATTCATTGCTGCCTTTGATTGATTGTCGAAAAAAATACTTCACGACCAAGACATGAGAGCTGGTACAAACCTATGGTTTACCAGGAAGCAATGATCCTTCCCCAGTATATTTCTGAGAATTGGACTACCTACAGCAGGAACCTCAAGACACTACAACACCATTTCTGCAAAATCCTCAACTGATTGGAAAGTTGTGAACCACATCAGTGTTGTTTTTCAGCCCAGGATCCCCAGCGTTGAGAGCCTAGTTGGGCCAATATATGGACAAGAAACGTTTGGAGGGATATGGTGCAGGCAAGTGGCGCTAGCTTGGTTCGGCAACTTGGTTGCTATGGGCAGCTTATGCTGGAGGGCATGTATCCATGCTGTATAGCTTTGTGGTCTAGTTACAACTCAAGTGATTACATTGGGTGGGGCATATTAGGTGCATGCCCAATACCAGAGTCCCGAAAGAAAAACACTATTCTCTGGGGAGTTTGTTATCAAACAGACTAATGGAAATAGATTCAAGGATGTGCTCAAAGCTTCCTTGAAGAACACAATATCCACATTGACTCCCGTGAGCCTCTGGCCCATGACTGCCCAGTAAAGAAGAAATATTCAGAATCATGCTGAAACCAAAAATCCATGAACTGGGAGAACCATGTAAAAGCAGTGACTTTCAAACTACCAACCCACAAGACTTGTCCCATCTTTGGAAGTTTGCAGTTCCCTTATTGGCCTCATCGACTACTTCAGAATCCGCTAGAACAGAGCAATGTGTAGGAAAAATCTGCAGATGCTGGTTTAGATCGAAGGTAGACACAAAATGCTGGAGGAAGTCAGCAGGACAGGCAGCATCTCTGGAGAGACGCAGCATCTCTCTCCATTCCTTCTCTCCAGAGATGCTGCCTGTCCCGCTGAGTTACTCCAGCATTTTGTGTCTACCAGAGTGGAAGCAAGTCGTCTTTGACTTTGAGGAAATGCTTAACAAGAAATAGAGTTTTCTATTGATTCTTCATGCAAAGGGCCATTCTTCTAGTCCAAGATTAGGAAACTTTGGCAGATACAACAAATCCTTACCAAACACCCTAAAATGCACAGTTTCAGGAAGAGTCCACTCGTTGAGGGGGAGGGGTTGTCAGCGTACCTATTTTGTTCTTCACTTCTTCACCACAGAGGTGCTTCCAAGGTTAACAGACCAAAGGTTAAAACGCGTTACCTGACATGAATATGTGCACATACCCGTCATAAACCCCAATCTCTTTATCTTTACAATACCCACTCAACTATCTTAAACCTTCTTCTTATGCAATTGAAAGATATTATTGTAACCCTACCAAATATAAAGTTATCTGGTCTAAATATCCGTCCATATGGCCCAGATCTGACGGAATCCATGGTACCAGGTTCCAAATCCACTAGAATTGCACGGGGAACGTATTTGTCACCTGGGAAAGAACCAAACAACGGCAAAACTACATTAGAAACAGATTTATTTTTAATTTGAAAGATTAATATAAAAATTAAGATGCCTTCTATGGAAAGAATAGAGACACATTTGTGTTTTTGATTAATCCAAGAAAAGTCCAGACTAGAGATGCATGCATTGTACAATGGACAGTAGTCCAGTTGGTGTTGTAGATATCACCAGATGTTTTAAGCTTCAATAACTCCTTACCAGTTGCTTCATTGTAGTAGACATTGATCCTTTCCAAGTGTATGTCACTATCTCCACAAGCACTTCCAGAAGGATCAATTCCATGTTCATCACTGATCACTTCCCAAAACTAGAGATGCAGATCACAAATTCATTCACAAATTAGATTCTTCATCTTGGTGGAATGTAGTCTTTAAATTTACAAATTGTGACGATCATCAAAAAATAACCCACAGATTCAGGCATACGCACCAAATAAAAATCTGCCAATCGGCCCCATTTACCTCACCTACCACTACTGGCAGCTCGTTCCATTTACCCACCAACCATCAGTCTTGAAAGTTTATAAGTTGAAGCAGGATTTACATTTCCCCGAAACAAAAACGGCAAATTCATGATTTTCCTGCTGATTAGCCCTTACATTCTGGATTATCCAGAGAAAATTCCGATTCTATAATTTGAGAGGCAAAATAACATGCTCCGACACTAATCCTCAATTTGCCGAAAGCCATTTTCTAAATGTCAATTGGCAGGAATAAATTGTATAAATTACTCTATATTGAGCAGAGCTTTTCCACAGCAGGCACAGATAATAGATGGATAGAAAAGCTTTACACCCACATTTTGGTGTTTATAATATATATGTTACAAATGAAGGAGGGTCAGGGGGAAAAAAACAAAGATATATTTCTTCAACAATGGCATGCATTTTAGACCTTCAAGAATTGGGCCACCATATAAAAATCAAATAATCCAGGTGGAAAAGGTTGGATTTCTAAGTGATATAATGGTATAAAAACCTTTAAATTTGGATACTCAACATAGTCAATGTGCAGAGATGGCAGTGGCACTGATTAAATGCCTCTTAACTAATTTATGCAAATTGATCCCACCAGCATCACACGAATGATCACTGTGGACTAGAAGGTAGTCAAAAATGCTGGAGAAATTCAGCGGGTGAGGCAGGACCTATGGAGCGAAGGAATGGGTGAGTTTTCGGGTCGAGACCCGAAAATATTAAAATATAGAAGAAGGGTCTGACGAAGGGTCTCGACCCAAAACGTTGCCTATTCCTTCTCTCCATAGATGCTGCCTCACCCGCTGAGTTTCTCCTTCATTTATGTCTACCTTCGATTTTTCCAGCATCTTTCTTAAAAACACTGTGGGCTAAAGCATGAGTTTTATTATCCATTGAGAATTCATTTCAGACTATCCCAAATTAATTTCAGTCAGATGCCTTACTACATGTCAACAAAATTGTACAGCAGTGAATTCTTTAAAATCTCACGACATTCCTGATAAAGGGGAAAAACGGTGTCTTGCCATCTAGCTGCACAGAAATATAATGCTGTTTGGAGTACATATCTATCCCAGATTGCAGGGGAGGCTAGCATTTATAGTATACTAGACCAAGGAGGACCCGTTGGGTCCCGTCCCCTCAACGGGCGGTTGCGGGGGGGGGGGGGGGGGGGGGGGGGCCTGCGGCGTCACACACACACTAACCCCCCAACACACACACTAACCACCCCCACACACACACTAACCACACACACACACACACTAGCCCCCCCCACACACACACTAACCCCCCCAACACACACACTAACCCCCCAACACACACACACACTAACTCCCCCCACACACACACACTAAACCCCTACACACTAACACCCTACACACACACTAATCACCCACACACACACTAACCACCCCCCAACACACACTAACCACCCCCATACACACACACAGTAACCACCCCACTTGATATTATATTAATATTATTCATTGGCTCCTTTTACCCCATCCCCGCCCTATCTCTAGGGGCAGAGAGTGTGGGGCAGTGAAAGAGAGAGAATGAGAGGGGGGGAGAGGGGGGAATGGAGAGGAGGAAGGGGGAGAGGGGGGAGGGAGGAGGCGGGGAGGGAGGAGGAGGGGGAGGGAGAAAGGAAGGAGGGGGATGGGGGGAGGGGGGAAGGAGGGAGGGGGAGAGGGGTAGGGGCGGAGGGAGGGGGGGAATGGGGGAGAGAGAGGGGGAGAGGGAGAGAGAGGGGGAGGGGGAGAGGAGGGGGGAGTGGGGAGAAAAGGTGGAGAGGAGGAGTGGGGAGAGAGAGAAGGGTAAGGGGGGAGAAAAGGGGGAGTTGGGGAGAGGAGGGGAGGGGAAAGGGGAGAGGGGGAAGTGGGGGAGGACGGGAGGGAGTGAGGGAGAGGGTGGACTTGAACTTGGCGAGCGGGTGGCGCAGACGGGGCCGACTGCGAACGGGCGGCGGGCCTCGGCAGCTCTCGGGACCTTGCGTGACCTCTGAAGCCCTCGGAATTCCAACCAAATTACTACATGTTCACTGGCTTCAATCCAGTGCTTTGGGGGGGGGAGGGCAGGGAGCTGCAGACGGCTGCGAGTTACGCGGAGGAGGGGGGGGGGGGGGGGGGGGGGGGCTACGTAACTCGCAGTTTCTGCGCGTTGAAAACTCTGCGCAGCTAGCTGCGAGGAGCAGAGCCATTGTGACTTTCAGAAAGCATTTGATAAGGTCCCACATAGGAGATTAGTGGGCAAAATTAGGGCACATGGTATTGGGGGTAGAGTGCTGACATGGATAGAGAAGTGATTGGCAGACAGGAAACGAAGAGTAGGGGTTAACGGGCCCCTTTCAGAATTGCAAGCAGTGACTAGTGAGGTGGCAGTGTGAACTGTGTGGTGGTGCTATGAGAATGCAGGGTGACTTGGACAGGTTGGGGGAGTGTGCAGATGCATGGCAGATGAGGTTTAATGCAGATAAATGTGAGGTTAGCCACTTTGGTAGCAAAAACAGGAAGGCAGATTACTATCTAAATGGCGTCAAGTTGGGAAAAGGGGAAGTACAACGGGATCTGGGGGTCCTTGTACATCAGTCTATGAAAGTAAGCATGCAGGTACAGCAGGCAGTGAAGAGAGCGAATGGCATGTTGGCCTTTATAACAAGAGGAATCGAATATAGGAGCAAAGAGGTCCTTCTGCAGTTGTACAGAGCCCTAGTGAGACCACACCTGGAGTATTGTGTGCAGTTTTGGTCCCCTAATTTGAGGAAGGACATTCTTGTTATTGAGGGAGTGCAGCGTAGGTTTACTAGGTTAATTCCCAGGATGGCGGGACTGTCATATGCTGAGAGAATGGAGCAGCTGGGCTTGTACACTCTGGAGTTTAGAAGGATGAGAGGGTATCTCATTGAAACATATAAGATTGTTAAGGGCTTGGACACACTAGAGGCAGGAAACATGTTCCCGATGTTGGGGGAGTCCAGACCCAAGGACCAGTTTAAGGATAAGGGGTAAGCCATTTAGAACGGAGACGAGGAAATACTTTTTCTCACAGAGAGTGGTGAGTCTGTGGAATTCTCTGCCTCAGAGGGCAGTGGAGGCAGGTTCTCTGGATGCTTTCAAGAGAGAGCTAGATAGGGCTCTTAAAAATAGCGGAGTCAGTGGATATGGGGAGAAGGCAGGAACGGGGTACTTATTGGGGGTGATCAGCCATGATCACACTTAATGGCGGTGCTGACTCCTGCACCTATTGTCTATTGTCTATTGTCTATTGTCTATTGACGTCATCCAGCTCGCTTCAGCTCTTTAACTGCTAAAAAGATCTCAGATTGGTAAACAATTGTAGTAAAAAACTCGGGAAATAATTAATCAAATTTTCAGAAGAGGGAATTTTTGAAATCATGAGGTAAATCTCTACCGGAAAATGTAAAAATGTCACCGTTACCGCGTCGGGTTTTCGAGGACATGTGAATCAAAGAACAAGTTCAAACAAGCAAACCCATAAGTAAACATCCAAGATCAGAGCTTTGTAATAATATAGATTACTGGGATTCCATATGATTTTAGCTCTGGAGTATCACTGCAAAGTGAATTTCATTCAAAGTGCAACCGTGATCTAGTGAAGCAGAGGTATATACTGCTGTTTCTGAGGCCGATGACATGTACAATGAAGAAATAGTGCAATTTATTGACATTTAAATAAAAAGAATGTGATGCAGCGTCTCAACCCAAACTGAGTACGATCATCTTTACCCCCACTGATCTGCTTGACCCGTTAAGTTCTTCCAAAGGTTTTTTTTTTCTTGGCATACACGCCAATTGGTTTGAGGTAATTCATGTACCACCAGTACACTGTTATTGCAATTCAGTAGGTGAACTCTATTGACAAGGGGACCAAATGACCTTTGAGTGAAGGTTTTGCCAGTAAACAACTTATGCCATTAAGAATTTTATCCTCGGCTCAAAATTAGAAACCTGACGAAATATTAACAAATTGTTGCAGAAAGTTTACTTTACCTAATAAGTTTTATGAAAAGAAGTAGCTGCTACCTTGTCATTAGCCTAGGTAAACTGAATGTTCAGTAAGTCATTCAGCTCTTTGAGAATTTATGTTAGATGTATTGAACAGTGCACCTAGGAATCCTCAGCAAAGGTTTGCATACCTTTAACCCTAATTTGGCAACATTGGCTTTCAAAGTGGCAAAATTGTGAATTTATTATGGGGAACAAGGAAATCGCAGATGAGTTGAACAGGTACTTTGGATCCGTCATCACTAAGGAGGACACAAACAATCTCTCTGATGTACTAGTGGCTAGAGGATCTAGGGTGGCAGAGGAACTGAAGGAGATTAACATTAGGCAGGAAACGATGTTGGGTAGACTGATGGGACTGAAGGCTGATAAATCCCCAGGGCCTGATGGTCTGCATCCCAGGGTACTTAAGGAAGTGGCTCTAGAAATCGTGGACGCATTGGTGATTATTTTCCAATGTTCTATAGATTCAGGATCAGTTCCTGTGGATTGGAGGGTAGCTAAAGTTATCCCGCTCTTTAAGAAGGGCGGCAGAGAGAAAACAGGGAATTATAGACCAGTTAGCCTGACATCAGTGGTGGGGAAGATGCTGGAATCAATAATAAAAGATGAAATAGTGGCACATTTGGAGAGCAGTAGCAGGATCAGTCCGAGTCAGCATGGATTTACAAAGGGGAAATCATGCTTGACTGATCTTCTGGAATTTTTTGAGAATGTTACCAGGATAATGGACAAGGGAGAGCCAGTGGATGCGGTGTATCTGGACTTTCAGAAAGCATTTGATAAGGTCCCACATAGGAGATTAGTGGGTAAAATTAGAGCACATGGTATTGGGGGTAGGGTGCTGACATGGATAGAAAATTGGTTGGCAGACAGGAAACAAAGAGTAGGGATTAACGGGTCCCTTTCAGAATAGCAGGCAGTGGCTAGTTGGGTACCGCAAGGCTCGGTGCGGGGATCGCAGCTATTTACAATATATAGTAATGATTTGGATGAAGGGATTAAAAGTAACATTAGCAAATTTGCAGATGACACAAAGCTGGGTGGCAGTGTGAACTGTGAGGAGGATGCTATGAGGATGCAGGGTGACTTGAACAGGTTGGGTGAGTGGGCAGATGCATCGCAGATGCAGTTTAATGTGGATAAATGTGAGGTTATCCACTTTGGTGGCAAAAACAGGAAGGCAGATTATTATCTAAATGGTATCAAGTTGGGAAAAGGGGAAGTACAATGGGATCTGGGAGTCCTGGTACATCAGTCACTGAAAGTAGGCATGCAGGTACAGCAGGCAGTGAAGAAAGCGAATGGTATGTTGGCCTTCATAACGCGAGGAGTTGAGTATAGGAGTAAAGAGGTCCTGCTGCAGTTGTACAGGACTTTAGTGAGACCACACCTGGAGTATTGTGTGCAGTTTTGGTCTCCAAACTTGAGGAAGGGCATTCTCGCTATTGAGGGAGTGCAGCGTAGGTTCACAAGGTTAATTCCCGGGATGGCGGGACTATCATATGTTGATAGATTGGAGCGGCTGGAATATGCTGGAATTTAGAAGGATGAGAGGGTATCTTATTGAAACATATAAGATTATTGGGCCATAGTTTAAGAATAAGTGGTAAGCCATTTTGAACGAAGATGAGGGGAAAAAAATTCACACAGAGAGTTGTGAATGTGTGGAATTCTCTGCCTCAAATGGAAATGGAGGCTGGTTCTCTGGATGCTTTCAAGAGAGTTAGATAGAGCTCTTAGGGATAATGGAGTTAAGGGATATGGAGAGAAGGCAGGAACGGGGTACTGATTGTGGATGATCAGCCATGATCACATTGAATGGCGGTGCTGGCTCGAAGAGCCGAATAGCCTACTCCTGCATCTAATGTCTATTGTCTATAATTGTCGATTTTTCACAAATGTAACAAAATAATGAAACCTGCAAATGTAGAATTGTTGAAGGACTGCTCACTGTCCAGCCCCCAATATCCGAAGAACTGGCAGATGCTGACTCTAATAATGAATGTCGTCAGCGGGTATTAAAGAAGCAGTGCCTTCAGATTGATAGCCCGAAGGTCTGAACAATATAACCGCTACCCGCGTGTAACATGTCTAGAGGCGCTGATGAAGGCTGGACCAATCTCAAGCTGAAAGCATCAATTATTATGGGCGTGGCGAGGGGGGGGGGTGAACCTTCCGATGGCCGAAGTGTTTAACCGCACCCTTCAGCTGGATTCAACGCGTTTGGCACAATGGGAAAATTGCATGTGGATCAGAGGGCTGCATCAAAGCCGGTTGAGAATGGATTTTTCGCAGGATTCCCCCATCCCCTTTGGAAGTGACAGAGAACATCAATCTTGCGTTTCTGTCTTGGCCAGAGTTTCCCTTTTGTAAACTGGATTTATAACACGAGAACAGATGGGAAGAGGACAAGTAGTTGGGATGTCGAAATGGGAGATTTATTGAATCGCTCATCGGAAATAAATGTAATCATGGGGTCAGCATTATTCTAATCGGGAGGCAGCGATAACGGGGAACCCAGGCGAACCCAAACACACTATTTTCAAGAAAGACGTATCCAGTAGTCGGGCTGGAAAAATGTCCACGATTAGCAATCCTCCGAAACAATGAATTGGGAAACAATTTTGCATGGAGGAGTGGGGGAGTGGGGGGGATGAAAGGACATTGTTCGCAATCCAAGCTTGCCGCCCGCACGAAGCTTTCCCCCGAGAGGGTGCTGTCCAATTCAGCGACTTTGCGCCTCGGTTAACCCCAGGAGCCTGGAGCGATCTGCGGCATCAGCTGCCGGACTCTTATTGTTCTACACTGAGCCCCCACCTCCTCCCGTACTGCGAGTTTACTTCAAATTGAGGAAAGGTTTGGTTACTAGCGTTTGCGTTGGATTTTGATCGAAATGACACTGGATACCTCTTGTGCCGATTTCTGGCGTCCAGACAAAGGAATTGAGAGGGAGGGGGTACAAAACTGCCTTCAGGATGGGGCGCATGTCCAGTTGCCTTGACACATTTCAGTCCCACAGAACAATGACCACAATATCCCCCCACTTTGTATTATTTAAAAAAAAGAAAACCTCGCAGACAATAGCTGGCATTAAAAATTATACAGCGTGGCATCTTGCTGGCCAGACTGCATCCCACTGAATCAATTTCCCACGTTTCAAAGCATTGAGAAAGGGTGTGGTTTGATTTTCTTTGAGGGGAAAAAATCCGGCAATGGTAACATTTTATGAATTATAACCCTGGAATATCTTGCGACTCACAGTAATTATTTGCATCGTGTATTTATACAAACATAAATTATTTTGGTGGAGTCTGTGGTGGATTTCCTTCCTACCTTGGCTCCGATCTGGTTCCCGCATTGTCCAGCCTGGATGTGCAAAATTTCCCTCATTGTTATAACTGTTCGTTCTGTGTGAGAGATGGTGCAGGTTGATTCAAGGCAAAATGAAGATTATTGTCTATTTGCTAATACGACTGACAACCGCTATGTTTGCGAGCAGCTACAATGCGTTTTCCACTCACTACTTTTATGAAGCATCCAAACCCAGTGCACTGTGGGGCATACAATCGCCTCCCACAATCATGTGTAGTTGAACCAGGATTGAGCTGGAGACGCCAAATTATAGATTGGTGTTAAAGGAGGAGGGCGACGGTGCAAGAGGAGATAAAATAAACTGAAGATGCTGGAATCTAGAGTCAAGTCAAGAGTGTTTTATTGTCTAATGCCCCTGATAGAATAATGACATTCTTCAACAGAATATGTATACATAGTACTCTGTAAACAATATAATAAAGGGAGAAAAAGTTCAGTGTGTATATATACACACACACGTACAAACATATATATATATATATACACAAACAAACACACACACACACACACATATATATATATATATATATATATATATACTAGACCAAGTGCAGACCCGTTGGGTGTCACAGTCTGCCCTCTCCTCATTCTCATCCACTTCGCCTGCCACTCCCCTCTCATCAGCCCAACTCTCCTCACCTGTTGCCTCTGATCACCAATTAACCCGGTATATAGACTCTCCTCACAGTTCACACAGTGCCAGATTGTTCTCAGCATTCATGCAAGACTCTCCAGCGATTTCCCGACTTCCTGCCTGGCTTCGACTCTCCTTTCGTCTGTCCCTCGCTGGTTTGTTTGCATCGTGTGTTGGATCTCCTGGTGACCGGACCTTCCGCTACCCCGACTACGTCTCCTGCCTGCCCCTCTTCGGAACCCTCGCTCAATCCTGAGCCTCTGTGTGAGTACGGTGTACCCATTCCTGTGTTACTACTCTGTGTTACAGTATCGTAATAAAGTTCGTTACCAACTATACCTGCCTGATTCTGTGCTGCTATTGGGTCCAAGCTATACCCGTTACATTGGGTCTGTTCCCCCAACGTGCGGTTGCGTGGAGGGGGGGGGGGGGGGCAGCATGTGGCATCACACACACTAACTACCCCCCCCCCCCGCGTGTGTGTGTATATATATATATATATATATACACAAACAAACATACAATAAAGTGCACAATGACAACACCAAATCTATAGTGCAGAGCTTATTTGGAGGTTGTAATTAGACAAAATGCTGGAGTAACTCAGCGAGACAGGCTGGATAGACGTTTCTCTAAAATGTTAGACATCTCTGGAATGGATGATGTTTCGGGTCGAGACGCTTCTTCAGACTGAGAGTCGGGGTAGAGGGAGACACAGAGAAAAGGAAGTGTAAGGTGTGAAAATGAGACAAAAGGGATGACCTCAAGGAAAATGTCGAATAAGTTCATTGTTCGCTAGGAGAAAGTGACAATGAAGTATACAGAGATAAAATATAATCAGGGAGACAGCCAGACTGGTCAGAGAACTAGGATGGGGATGGGATGGAGAGAGAGGGACAGCAAGGGCTATTTGAAGTTAGAGAAGTCAATATTCATACCGCTGAGGTGTAAGCTGCCGAAGCGAAATATGAAATGCTGTTCCTCCACTTTGTGCTGGGCTTCACTCTGACAGTGGAGGAGGCCCAGGACAGAAAGGTCAGTGTGGGAATGGGACGGGGAGTTAAAGTGTTTAGCAACCGGGAGATCAGGTAGGTTCAGGCGGACTGACCGGAGGTTTTCAGCGAAACAATCGCCGAGCCTGCGCTTGGTCTCGCCAATATTTAGTTCACACCTGAAACAGCGGATACCATAGATGAGGTTGGAGGCGCTACACGTGAACCTCTGCCTCACCTGAAAAGGCTGTTGGGGTCCTTGGACGGGGTCGAGGGTGGAGATATGTGTATAGTGTTTAATAGCCTGATAGATGTCGGAAAGAAGCTGTTCCTGAACCTGGATGTTACAGTTTTCAGGCTCCGATGTCTTCTTCCCGTTGACAGGGGTGAAATGAATGTGTGGCCAGGGTGGTGTTGGTCTCTCATGATCCTGGCTGCCTTTTTGAGGCAGCAACTCATGTAAATGCCTTTGATAATGGGGAGGTCAGAACCTGTGATGGACTAGAGCAACACACAAAATGCTAGAGGTCTTAAAGGTTCCCGACCTGATATGTCCCGACTCGAAAAGTCGTTTGTCTAATCCCTCCACAGATGTTGCCTGACCTGCTGAGTACTTTGTATTTTGCTCAAGAATAACTGTTGTTGGACGAATTACAGATGACGATGAGTCAGAGTATCGAAGTGAGATTGATCTACTGACCAAATGGTGCCAGCTCAACAACCTGGCTCTCAATGTCAATAAGACCAAGGAACTGATTGTGGACTTTGGAAGAGGAAGGATGAGAACCCAGAAACCTGTCTATATCGATGGGACAATGGCGGAGAGAGTCAAAATAAAGGGGAATAAAGAAATGACAGAGGAGTTGAATGACTTTTTTTGCATCAGTCTTCACAGTGGAAGACACCAGCAACGTGCCTGAAATTCAAGAGAGTCAGGGGGTGGAAGTTAGTGGAGTGACTATTACTAGAGAGAAGGTGATTGGGAAGATGAAAGGGATGAAGGTGGATAAGTCACCTGGACCAGATGGACTGCACCCTAGGGTTCTGAAAGAGGAGGCTTTAGAGATTGTGGAGGCATTGACTCTGATAATTCAAGAATCACTAGAGACAAGAGTGGTCCCAGATGATTGGAAAATTGCCAATATTATCCTGCTACACAAGAATGGAGCAAAGCAGAATAGTGGGAACTATAGGTCGTTTAGTCTGACTTCGGTGGTTGGTAAGATTTTAGAGTCCACTAGACCAAATGCAGACCCGTTGGGTCTGCTCCCCCAACACAACATTCCACCACTCACCCGTTCCCCCAATGCAATATTGCACCACTCACGCATAGCCCCCAACTGCGCAGGTGCGACTCATTTCTCCTCATCCCCAGCACTCCCTCCTCCTCCTCTTCATCCTCCCTATTCAATCCCTGGAGAGGGAGGGGGGTAGAGAGGGAGGGGGGCAGAGAGGGGGGGGGGGGTGGTAGAGAAAGAGAGAGGAGGGGCGGAGAGGGAGGAGGGTAGAGTGGGGGAGGGTAGAGAGGGAGAGGGCGAGGGATGGAAAGGTGGGGGGTAGAGAGGGATGGGCATAGAGGTGGAGTGAGGGTAGTAGATAGGTTCCCTCTATCTTTAGGGGGGAGGGAATGGGGGGGTAAGATGAAGACAGACACAAAAGGCTGGAGTAACTCAGTGGGTCAGGCAGCACTTCTGGAGAAATGGAATCGGTGACGTTTCTGGTCGAGAAGAGTCGGTATTGCAGCTGAGCAAAGGGGACTACAGAGGCATGAGGGAGGAGCTGGTCAAAATTGACTGGAAAGGGACCCAAGCAGGGATGACGGTGGAACAGCAATGGCAGGAATTTCTGGGAATAATCTGGAAGATACGGGGAGAAAAGATGAAATTCAAAGGTAAGCTAGCTAATAATATAAACGAGGATATCAAGAGTTTCTACAGTTATATAAAGAGCAAGAAAGAGGCAAGAATGGATGTTGGACCACTGCAGAATGATGCAGGAGAAGTGATAATGGGGACTAAAGAAATGGCAGAGGAGTTGAATAACTTTTTTGCATCAGTGTTGACGGTGGAAGACACCAGCAATGTGCCTGAAATTCAAGATAATCAGGGTTGGCAGTTAGTGGAGTAGCTATTACCAGGAAGAAGGTGCTTGGGAAGCTGAAAGGGCTGAAGGTGGATAAGTCATCTGGCCGGATGGACTGCATCCTAGAGATCTGAAAGAGGTGGCTTTAGAGATTGCGGAGGCATTGATAGAGATATTTTAAGAATCGCTAGTCAGGAGTGATCCCAGATGATTTGAAAATTGCCAATATTGCCCCCTTGTACGAGAAGGAAGCAAAGCAGAATGGTGGGAACTATAGTCTGACTTTGGTGGTTGGTAAGATTTTACAGTCCATTATAAAGGATGAGGTTGCAGAGTACAGTACTTAGAAGTTCACGATAAAATAGGCCAAAGCCAGCAATGGTGGAGAGAGTCAAAATAAAGGGGAGCCTACGGGTATCAAAGGGCAGATACTAGCATGGATAGCAGGTTGGCTGGATGGCAGAAAACAAAGAGTGGCAATAAAGGGGCCTTTTTCTGGTTGCCTGCCAGTGACCAGTGGAGTTTCGCAAGGATCGGTGTTGGGGCGGCTACTATTTATGTTATATATTAATTTGGATGAGGGGATTGAAGGCTCTGTGGCCAAATTTGTGGATGATACGAAAATAGGTGGAGGGGCAGGTAGTGTTGAGAAAGCAAGGGACTGTGCAGAAGGACTTGGACAGGTTTGGAGAGTGGGCAGAGAAGTGGCAGATGGAATATAGTGTAACAAAATGTGGAGTCAAGCATTTTGGTAGTAGGAATAAAGGCGTAGACTATTTTGTAAATGGGGAAATCGGATGTGCAAAGGGACTTGGGAGTGCTGGTGCAAGATTCACAAAAAGTTAATCTGCAAGTCGAATCAGTAGTAAAGAAAGCAAACTCAATGCTATCATTTATTTCAAGAGGGCTTGCATACAAAAACAGTCTCCATACGGCACTGGTAAAGCTGCATTTGGAATATTGAGATCAATTTTGGGCACCATATCTGAGGAAGGATGTGTTGGCTCTGGAGAGGGTCCGGAGGAGGTTTACAACAATGATCCCAGGGATGAGTAGGTTAAGCTATAATGATCATTTGTCAGCACTGGGCCTGAACTCGCTAGAGTTTAGAAGCATGAAGGGTGGATATCATTCAAATGTACAGAATAGTGAAAGGCTTGGATAGAGTGGATGTGGAGAGGATCTTTCCACTAGTGGGAGAGTCTAGGACTAGAGGTCATAGCCTCATAATTAAAGGATGTTCTTTTAGGAAGGAGATGAGAGAAATTTATTTTGTCAGATGGTGGTGAATCTGTGGAATTCTTTGCCACAGAAGGCTGTGGAGGCCAAGTCAGTGGATATTTTTAGGGCAGAGATAGATAGATTCTTGATACAGGTGCCAGAGGTTATGGGGAGAAGGCAGGAGAATGGGATTAGGAGGGGGAGATTGATCAGTCATGATTGAACGGTGGAGTAGACTTGATGGGCCAAATGGCCTAATTCTACTCTTATCACTTATGACCTTCTGAGATCCTTCTTCAGAAAACATCACCTATTCCTTTTCTCCAGGATTATAAAAGTGTTTGATAGGGTAGACTTAGAGAATATAAGACATTTGTAAGGGAGGCCAGAACTGAGTAATACATACATCATTCATTTGTACTACACTTAAAGAGTGATTGGGGTGTGAGATAAAGATAAACTATAAAATAATATATGTGCAGGAAGGAACTGCAAATGCTGGTTTAAACCGAGATTGACACAAAAGGCTGGAGTATCTCAGTGGAACAGGCAGCATCTCTGGAGAGAAGGAATGGGTGATATTTCAGGTCGAGACCCTTCTTCAGACTGAAAGTCACAGGAAAGGGAAAGCAGAGATACAGATGATGATGTAGAAATATATTGAACAATGAATTAAAGATATGCAAAAAAGTAATGATGATAAAATTAACAGGCCATTGTTAGCCATTTGTTAGGTGAGAACGAGAAGCTGGTGTGATTTGTGTGGGGGGAGGATGGAGAGAGGGAATACAGGGGTTACTTGAAATTAGAGAAATAAATATTCATACCACTGGGTTGTAAGATGCCCGAGCAAAATATGAGATGTTGCTCCTCCAATTTGCGTTTACTCACTGATAATGGAGGAGGCCTAGGACAGAAAGGTCAGTGTGGGAATGGGAAGGAGAATTAAAGTGTTTAGCAACTGGGAGATCAGGCACATCCAGGTGGACTGAACAAAGGTGTTCAGCGAAACGATCGCCCAGTCATGAACAACGGATATAGTAGATGAGGTTGGAGGAGGTGCAAGTGAACCTCTGCCTAAACTGAAAGGACTGTCAAGGTCCCTGGACAGAGTCTAGTGAGGAGGTATAGAGACAGGTGTTGCATCTCCTGTGGAAACAGGGGAAGGTACCTGGGGAGGCAGTAGTTTCGGTGGGAAGGGATGAGTTAACTTGTGAGTTGCGGAGGGAACAGTCTCTATAGAAGGGGGAAAGGGATGGAGATGGGAAGATGTGACTAGAGGTAGGATCCCATTTGAGGTGGTGAAAATGTAGGAGGATTATGTGTTGTATGAGACGGGGTACAAGGTAAGGACTTGGGAGACTATGTCCCTGTTGCAACTAGGGGGAGGGGGAACAAAGGCAGAGCTGCGGGATACCGAGGAGACATGTCTGAGGGCCTCATCTATGATGGTAGAGTGGAACCCACATTCACTAAAGAATGATAATGGGATGGAACACCTCATCTTGGGCACAGATGTGGTGCAGATGGAGGAATTGGGAGTAGGGGATAGAGTCTTTGCAGGAAGCAGGGTGGGAAGAAGTGTAGTTGAGATAGTTGTGGAATTCAGTGGGTTTGTAATAGATGTCAGTCGATAGTCTATCTCCTGTGATGGAGACTGTGACATCATAGTTGCTATTTAGGAAATGCAGTGAAGGTACCCTGGACCTGCTGAATGTTTCCAGCATTTTCAGTTTTTAATTTCACTGGGCCAGTGTGTGCATGGTGATAGAATCTGGTAAGGAAATGTGGGAGTATCAAATGGGATTATTGTAGGATTGTTTTCAAATGGTCAGCTTTGACTCAGTGGGCCAAAGGACTTTTTTTCCCCTGTGCTCAATGGAAGTTGACCAATTCCTGCTCCAAATTCTTACATTATTATGGAATATTCTACCACAAGGAGCATCTGAGATGAAACAGAAACAAACTAAATGCAAAAGGGGGAAATGATTACATGGTGGTGTTATTGCAGTTGGATGAATAAGTGATGTACAAAGTAATTGGGCCTAAAGATAGATACAAAATGCTGAGAAACTGAGCGTCAGAGGAGAGGGAGACTAGAGATATGGGGAAGCGTAAGGTGTGAAGAAGACAGATCAAAGCAGACGATGATCAAGGAAATGTAGAATGGATCATTGTTATCCCAGTCTGAAGACGGGTCTCAACCTGAATCGTCACCCATTCCTTCGCTCCAGAGATGCTCCCTATCTGGCTTTTTCGGCATTTTGTGTTATCTTTAGTGTAAACCAGCATCTACTGCTCCTTCCTACACATTGTTAGCTAATTATTGGGATTGACTTTGAACAATCCCTGTTCCAAGTGTACACTGGCCCTATCCCAGAAGTCTATCACCATTACATTGACCACTGCATTGGTGCAACCTCTCCACCCACGCAGGTATTCATGAACTTGATTAACTTCACCACCAATTTCCATCATGCACTCAAACTCACTTGACCATTTCCGACATCTCCCTCCCTTTTCTTGATCTCCCCATTTCATCACAGAAGATAGACTATTGACTGATGTCTATTATAAACTTCTGACACTCACAACTATCTGGATTACACTTCTTCCCACCCAGCAAAAACTATCCCCTACTCCCAATTCCTTCACCTACACCGCATCTGTGTCCAAGATGAGGTGTTCCATACCAGGACATCCTAGATGTCCTCATTCTTCCCCTCTTCCATCATAGATGAGGCCCTCACATGTGCCTCCTCGGTACCCACAGCTCAGCACCTGCTACCCCCCCCCCCCGCCTAGTTGCAATAGGGACAGAGACCCCGCAAGCCCTTACCTTTCAGCCCATCAGCTGTTGCATACAACGCATAACCCTCCAATGTGATCCCATCACTAGTCTCATCTTCCTATCTTTACCCCTATCCACTTTCCGCAGAGACTGTTCCCTCCACAACTCCCTGGATAACTCATCCCTTCCCATCAAAACCACCCCTCCCCAGGTACCTTCCCCTGCAACCGCAGAAGATGCAACATCTGTCCCTATACCTCCTCCCACAACTCTGTCCAGGGACCGCAACAGTCCATTCAGGTTAGGCAGAGGTTCACTTGCACCTCCTTCAACCTCATCTACTATGTCCATTGTTCAAGGTGTGGACTCAGGGGTACATCGGCGAGACCAAACGTAGACTGGGCAATCGTTTCGTTGAACACCTTTGTTCAGTCTGCCTGGACCTACCTGATTTCCTGGATGCCAAACACTTTAATTCCCTTTCCATTTGCATACTGACCTTTCTGTCCTGGGCCTCCTCCATTGTCAGAGCGAGGCCAATCGCAAATTGGAGGGACAGCGCCTCATATTTCACTTGAGCAGGTTAAAACCCAGGGGTATGATTTCTCCAACTTCAAGTAACCCCTACGTTCCCCCTCTCTCTCGCCATTCCTCCCCCACCCAAGTTTGTACTCGGTTCACCTTAGCCCACAGCTCACAATGGCCAGTGTTCTTTTTTGCTCATCTTTCATTCATTTGTTCTATATCTCTCTACATTTATCAGTATTTATTGCTTTCAGGTATTGTCCATATTGTATTTTATGTATTTTTTTGTCTGCTTTCGTTCTGAATGTGTGGGTTTATTGGTTGTTGGCTTCTGGACATCTGAATTTCCCTAAGGGGATCAATAAAGTATTTATTATTATTATTATTATTATTACAGTCTATATCTCTCGTTTCCCTTTCCCCTGACTCTCAGTCTGAAGTATATCAACGTGTCGATGGTGGAGAGGGTCAAGAGCTTCAAATTCCTGGGCGTGCATATTTCTGAAGATCTCTCCTGGTCCGAGAACACTGATGCAATTATTAAGAAAGCACATCAGCGACTCTACTTCCTGAGAAGATTACGGAGAATCGGTATGTCAAGGAGGACTCTCTCTAACTTCTACAGGTCCACTGTAGAGAGCATGCTGACCGGTTGCATCGTGGCTTGGTACGGCAACTTGAGCGCCCAGGAGTGGAAAATACAACAAAAAGTAGTAAACACCGCCCAGTCCACGATCGGCTCTGACCTCCCTACCATCGAGGGGATCTATCACAATCGCTGCCTCAAAAAGGCTGGCAGCATCATCAAGGATCCACACGATCCTGGCCACACACTCATCTCCCCACTACCTGTAGGTAGAAGGTACAGGAGCCTGAAGACTATAACGTCCAGGTTCAGAAATAGCTACTTCCCCACAGCCATCAGGCTATTAAACTCAACTGAAACAAATCTCTGAACACTGATAGACCATTATCTGTTTATTTGCACTTTATCTGCTTATTTATTGATGTGTGTATATATTTATATAATGGTATATGGACTCACTGATATGATATGTTCTGTATTCGTGCCTACTATATTCCGTTGTGCTGATGCAAAGCAAGAATTTCATTGTCCTATCTGGGACATATGACAATAAACTCTCTAAACTAAACTAAAGAAGGGTCTCCAACTGAAATGTCACCCATTCCTTCTCTCCACAGATGCTGCCTGACCCTCAGGAGTTACTCCAACTTTTTGTGTATAAAGCAGCACCTGCAATTCTTTCCTACACTTTGTGAGCTGAATATTGGGCCTAAAGATTTACTATTCTACCGAAGGCGGCGCGACTCACCCGTTGCAGCGGCCCCTACAGCCTGTCTGTCTTTTTTTTATTTTTTTGTCTAGTTAAATGTAGTGTTGGTGTTTTTTAACACTGATTTTAAATGTGTATATGTGGGGGGCGGGGGGGAGGGGGAAACTGTTTAAGATCTCTTCCCTGTCTGGGAGACCCGACCTTTTCCCTGTCGGGTCTCCGTTGTCGTTGGGGCCTAGTACCGTGGAGCGGCCTCCAGCCTGAACGACCCGGGGGCTCGGGAGACTGCGGAGCTGCGGACTACTCACCATCGTGGGGCTGGCCGGCCTCGGAGCGTGGGGACCGGTGGTGACTCGCTGCTGCGACTCGACTCCTGGGGCTCGGAGGCTCCAGCAACGCAGCCGCAGGTCCGGTGGACTGGGACATCGGGAGCTCGCGGGTCCAGGGGGAGAGAGAGACCGCTTCCCGGAGCTCCCGCAACGCTACTTCTCCGGCCCGTGTCGCGAGGTTGGAACGTCCCGGAGCGGGGTCATACATCGCCCGGCACGGCTTCATGGCCGGGGGACATTACAGCACCCGCCGGGGGCTCCAACTTCGAGACTTTTAGACTGGGAGTGGGGCCGTAAATCGCCCGGCACGGCCTAAAATGGCCGGGGGACTTATCATCGCCCGCCTGGGGCTTGGACATCGGGAGAGACATGGAGAACAGGGGAGAGAAAAGACTTTGCCTTCCATCACAGTGGGTCCACTGTGATGGATGTTTGTGTGAATTAAATTGTGTGTATGTCTAGGAATTGTCTTTGTTTGTACGGCTGTGGAAACAGAATTTCGTTTGAGCCTCACTGAGGCTCAAATGACAATAAATTGTATTGTGTTCAAAAGGGAACTGCAGATGCTGGAATATCGAAGGTACACAAAATTGCTGGAGGAACTCAGTGGGTGCAGCAGCATCTATGGAGCGAAGGAAATAGGCGACGTTTCGGGCCGAAACCCTTCTTCAGACGTATTGTATTGTATTGTAGCATTGGACTACAAGTCCCAGAATGCCAGCTTCAGCCCAGGGCGGGGACAAGTGTGATTGACATTGCCTTCGCCAAACCACTCTGGCTCATTGGATCCTCCGGCCAATGAAGCGAAGGGGGAGTTGCTGAGAGACATCGTCTTGCAGCTGGTCTGGGGCTGTAGTGAAGATGGCGCGGGAGTCGGAGAGAGTGGTGGATTACCTGACTGAGGTGGAGTTGCTGGCAGAGAGCGTGATGGCAGACAAGCAGCAGGTACGAGGAGAGGAGAGGAGAGGAGAGGAGAGGAGCCGAGAGGAGCCGAGCCCTGCACGGCCTCTGGGGGGATTGACTGGCATGGGGATAGAGGTCCCAGACAGTCCAACAGATAGACACAACACAGAAGGAATGGGTGACTTCCCGGGACCCTTCTTCAGATTGAATATGTCGGTAGGAACTGCAGATATTGTCTGAGGAAGGGTCTCGACCCAAAACGTCACCCATTCCTTCAATCCAGAGATGCTGCCTGTCTCGCTGAGTTACTCCAGCATTTTGTGTCTAACTTCTTCAGACTGAGTCAGGGGAGAAAGAGAGACACACAGATGTAAATGTCAGAGTCAGAGTGATACAGTGTGGAAACAGGTCCCAACTTTCCCACACCGGCCACCATCTCCCAGCTACACTAGTCCCACCTGCCTGTGCTTGGTCCATATCCCTCCAAACCTGTCCTATCCATGTACCTGACTGTTTATTAAACGTTGGCATAGTCCCAGCCTCAACTACCTCATTTGGCAGCTTGTTCCACAGACCCACCACCCTTTGTGTGGAAAAAGTTACCTCTCAGATTCCTATTAAATCTTTTCCCCTTCACCTTGAACTTATGTCCTCTTGTCCTCAATTCCCCCACTCTGGGCAAGAGACTGTCAATCTACCCGATCTATTCCTCTCTTGATTTTGTACACCTCTATAAGATCATTCCTCATCCTCCTGTGCTCCAAGACATAGCGACCTCAACCCCTCCCTATAACTCGCACCCTCTGCTTCCTTCTGTGGAGCTAATTTGCTATCCTTTCAGCAATCTCTCCTTGGATCCCATACGATGTAACCTTCTAGAGCAGCCCACTGTGTGGAACCTTGTCAAATGCTTTACTTCTTGCTTATGGCATGCACAGCCTAAAGTTGCAGGACAACTTGTTCTATTTGACCTTATTTGATTGTGCATGCCGGGTTGATTACATTTGTCGAAACAGGGCGGACCACGTGAAGGTTGCAATCTCCAACCCCAAATGCCTTACTGAAATTCATGTATACAACATCTACAGCTCTGCCTTCATCGATTGTTTTGGTCACTTCTTCAAAAAACTCAATCAGATTTGTGAGACACGACCTCCCATGTACAAAACCATGCTGACACTCCCGTCCAAATGCCTGTATAACCTATCCCTCAGAATATTCTCCGGTAACTTTCCAATTACAGATGTTAAGCTCACCAGGCCAGCATTTTTGCAGCCCTTCGTGAAAAGAGCCACAACATTTACCACCCTCCAGTCTTCTGGCACCTGTCCTGTATTTAATGACGACTCGTAAATTTAAGGGAGTAAGGGAGGATAAGGTGTGACAACAAAACATCAAAAGGGATGCAGATGTGGGAAAAGCAGGAAGGAACTGCAGATGCTGGTTTAAATCGAAGATAGACAGAAAAAGCTGGAGTAACTAAGTAGGACAGGCAGCATCTCTGGAGAGAAGGATTGGGTGACGTTTCGGGTCGAGACCCTTCTTTAGATTTGTTGAAAATGTAGAATTGCTCATTGTCAGCTCGGAGAAGGTTCTCCTTCTCTTAGCTAACCTCTTTCCTAACAAGGAGCTATTCTACATTTGATGTAAAATATGATGATGCTGCCTATAAACCAGCATCTGCAGTTCCTTCCTACACATTTCGGCCAGTCAAAATGTGTAGGGAGGAACAGCAGATGCTGGTTTAAACCGTAGCTAGACACTCAGCAGGTCAGGTAACATCACTGGAATAAAGGAATAGGGGATGTTTCGGGTCAAGACCCTTTTTCAGACCAGTCTTGGCAACAGGCAGTTCACCCAGGCCACATATGTGTATCGCTTACCTTGACAATAATAAACTAAACTAAACTAAACTAAGGTATATAAAATTATGAGGAGTATAGATAAGATTGATTATCATAGTCTTTTTTCCCAGGATAGGGGAGACTTAAACTAGTGGGTAAAAATTTTAGGTGAGAGTGGATGGATTTTAAGGACCTGAGAGGCTACCTTTTCACACAACTGGACTATTGAATGAGGAATCTGTGGAGGTGGGCACAAGAGGTGGTTGGATGAAGCATATGAGTAAAATGCTGGCATATGGGGCGAGCTTAGATGGGCATCCATCGGCTTGGATAAGTTGGGCCAAATTAGCTTTCTGTGTGCTCTATGGATTTAATTACATTTAAAAGTCATTGGACAAGTACATGGATGGCAAAGGTCAAACAAGAGTGTTATTGGCCTAATGCATGCAAATGTGGCGAGCTAAACTAGACAGCTTGGCTGGGATGGATGAGTTGGGCCCAAGGGCCTATTTCTGTGCTGAATATCTCTGACTCTATGACTTAATGTTGGCAATTGATTAGTCAACAACATTGTTGGCACGCATTCTGCAATGATAGGATGGTAGAACTTAATTATAAGGACTATGGCTTTTTATTTCAGCTTTGCAATTCCCATGTTCTGTTATAATTCAGATTTTTTTTTCCGTATATATGTGGACTGCAAATCTGTTCAACATTGGTGCGATATTCCAATGTTTCTTTTTGTAAATAAGGTTTGCATTCCGAAATTATCCATATTGGTATAATATTATTCTTGACGTACCAGAAATATGGTTGACCATTTTTTTGCATCTGGTGAATTTCAGATCATTAGTCTGGATGCGAAGAGACATCAAAACCGTGAAGCACTGAGAGCACTGCACAATAGCAGCAAACAATCAGGTACAAATGCTAGGAGGGCAGAGTACCACAACTAATAGAGAGTCAGTCTCACAGCGCCAGAGACCGAAGTTCAAACCTAATTGAAGCGTGCTCTCTGTCTGGAGTTTGCATGTTATCCCTGTGATTGCATGGGTTTCCTTTGTGTGCTCTGGTTTCATAGTGTCAGCATAGGGCCTGTTTCCTCCCATATTCCAAAGACGTGGGTTAATTAACCACCATAAATTGTTCCCAGTGAGTGTGTAATAGAATCTATTGGTTGAAAATGCAGTGAGAATAAACAGTGGGATTAATGTAGAATTAGTCTAAAATAATGTTTGATGCTTGCCACGGATTGTGGTTCTCTGTGGTGTCCATCTAAATACTCAACAATAATTAGGCTTCAGAACTGGGCTGGTGCTACTATCATTAGTAGTTCTCCATCATGTGGAATTATACTTTCATGGCTTTATAGTGGTAATTTTAATGTCAGCATATCAAAGCTCAACATTGATAAAATAGGCCAAACACATGCTACCTGTTCATAAGGGACAGTAGAATTAGGTCATTTGGCCCATCAAGTCTACTCGCCATTCAATCATGGCTGGTCTATCTCTCCCTCCAAACCCCATTTCCTGCCTTCTCCTCATAACCTCTGACACCTGTACTAATCAAGAATCTACTTATCTGCCTATCCACTGACTTGGCCTCCACAGCCTTCTGTGTCAAAGAATTCCGCAGATTCACCGCCCTCTGACTAAAGAACGTCCTTTAATTCTGAGGCTATGACGTCTAGTCCTAGACTCTCCCGCTAGTAGAAACATCCTCCCCCCATCCATTCTATCCAAGCCTTCCACTATTCTGTATATTTCAATGAGATCCCCCTCATTCTTCTAAACTCCAGCGAGTAAAGGCCCAGTGCCGACAAACGCTCATCATAGGTTAACCTACTCATTCCTGGGATCATTCTTGTAAACCTCCTCTGGACCCTCTCCAGAGCCAGCCCATTCTTCCTTAGATATGGTGACCAAAATTGCTCACTGTTTGCTTCCTGGGTGGTACCTAGTGCACTTCAGCTAGGGGCATGAGAAACTGCATTTGCTCCACAGTGTTGACTTAATTATCTCTACATTTGTATGTTTGCTGTTGTCGATGTTACAAAACGAAAATTAATCTCAATTTGGGACAGTTAATGACGACATCTTGAGGACATTTCTTATTACGGTTAAGGAGGTGCTGTATGTCCTAAGGTGTATGAAGGTAGATAAAACCCCCCTGCCTGATCAGATGTATTCGAGGATACTGTGGACAGCTAGAGAAGAAATAGCAGAAGCCCTGGCTGAGATATATGAAACATCATTAGACATGCCAGAAGACTGGAGGGTGGCTAATGTTGTTTCTCTATTTAAGAGGGCTGAAAGGAAAATCCCGGGATCTATGGTCCAATGGTCCTAACATTTATCTTTAAATTATGCACCCTCTAGTTGCTTCATCCATTCTTTCTATCCCAATCCTTGTCTGATTTTCCTGATGCTTATCCTTAGATATGCTTACATTTAATAATATAGTGTTCAAAAGGGAACTGCAGATGCTGGAATATCGAAGGTACACAAAATTGCTGGAGGAACTCAGCGGGTGCAGCAGCATCTATGGAGCGAAGGAAATAGGCGACGTTTCGGGCCGAAACCCTTCTTCAGACTGGACCTATTTCCTTCGCTCCATAGATGCTGCTGCACCGGCTGAGTTCCTCCAGCAATTTTGTGTACCTTTAATAATATAGTGTTTGCTTTATTCCAAACACTCTCCAACTGAAACCTCCTCCATTTCAGGTGGAGGTTTAACATTAGTTAGTGGATTGCAATCTTGACTATTTTTGACACTGGACATATGAATAATTTACTCAGTAAACAAGACATGATTGGGTTGGCACAGTGGCACAGCAGTAGAGCTGTTGCTTAACAGTGCCAGAGACCTGGCTTTGATCCTGGCTACCGGTGCTGTCTGTGCGGGGTTTGTACCTTCTCCCTATGACAGGAAAAGGTACATTGTGGGTTCAATGATGAGTGAAACAGGAGAATTTATGTTGGGGAAAATGGCAGAAGAATTAAACACGTTTTCATGGAAAAGGATGATGTTGGAGATAATGGAGGATGATCATTTAATGTGAATGAGCTGCTGAAAGAAACTGGCAATGTTTTTTTTTTAATGTTTGCTAAAGTTATTTGACTGAAGTCAGTAAATCTCCAGAAATTAACCTCCATCATAAGGTTTGGAAGGGTCTGTGGAGATGGAGAATGCATTTGGTTGTCATCTACCAAATTTTCAGAAATTAGGGAATAGTTCCCACAGATTGGTAAAGATATTCTCATAATTGATTGATAAGACATAGAGCAGAATTAGGTCATTAGACCCATTGAGTCTGCACCGCCAGTCAATTATGGGCTGATCTATCGTTGCCTCTCAACCCCATTGTCCAGCCATCTCCCTAGAACCTTTGACACCATTACTAATCAAGAAACTATCAATCTCCGCTTAAAAAATACCCAAAGACGGCCTCCACAGCTATCTGTGGCATCGAAGTCCACAGATTCACCACTCTCTAGCTAAAGAAATTCCTCCTCATCTCCTTTCTAAGGTATGTCCTTTTATTCTGAGGCTATGCCCTCTATTCCTGGACCCTCCCACTAGTGGGAAACATCCTCTCCACATCCACTCTATCAAGGCCTTTCATTATTCCGTCTGTTTCAATGAGATCCACCCCTCATCCTAAACTCCAGCGAGTACAGGCCCAGCGATCATCCTAAACTGCCCTCATCCTAAACTCCAGCGAGTACAGGCCCAGAGCCATTACGCATTAACCCAATCATCCCCAGGATCATTTTTGTGAACCTCCTCCAAATCCTCTCCAATGCAGGAATGTTTTAAAGAAAGAAGACACAAGAGACAGCAAATGCTGGAATCGTCAACAAAAAACAAAGTGCTTGAGGAACTTAGTATGAAGGGGGGTCCCAACCTGAAACGTCGCCCTTCCATTCTCTCCCCAGGTGCAGCTTGACCTGCTGAATTTGCCAGCACCTTATATTTTGCAGGAATTTTTTTTCCCTGGTTGAGGTGTCTGGAACAAGGAGCTGCAATATCAATGTTTCCCCCTCTACCCTCAAGCTCTGTGCCAAACAACTGGCACCAGTCTACACAGATATTTTCAATCAGTCTCAGAAAACCTGCACAGTACTCAAAAAGCCAAGGATTGCTGGTCTTAATGACTACAGGCCTGTCGTACTTCCTCTGTAATCATGCAGACCCTTGAAGGACGTGCTGGCCCACCTGAAAAATATCACAAACCCCCTGCAGTTTGCATACCGGGCCAATAGATCTGTGGATGGCGCAGTCAACCTAGGCCTGCACTTCATCCTCCAGCACCTAGACTGCCAGGGGACCTATGCAAGGATTTTGCTTGTAGATTTTAGCTCTAGTTTCAACACCATTGTGCCAGAGCTACTACACTCCAAATTCTCCCAGATGACTGTGCGTGAACCCCTCTGTCAATGGATCACCAACTTCCTGACAGACAGGAAGCAGCATGTGAGGCTGGGAAAGCACATCTCGGACCCGCAAACCCTCAGCATAGGAGCATCGTAAGGCTGCGTACTATCGCCTCTCCTCTACTCATTCTACACCAATGACTGCACCTCCACAGACATCTCTGTCAAGCTTCTCAAGTTTGTGGACGACACAACCCTGATTGGACTGATCCAGGATGGGGAGGAATCTGCCTACAGACAGGAAGTGTCACAGCTGGCGTCCTGGTGCCATCGCAACAACCTGGAGCTCAATGTTCTGAAGACAGTGGAATTGATTATAGACTTTAGGAAAGCTCCCTCTACTACTCACCATTCCACTCACCATCAACATCACCACAGTCACATCTGTGTAGTAATTTAAGTTCCTTGGGACCATCATCTCCAGGGACCTTAAATGGGGGGCTACCATCGACTCCACAGTCAAAAATGCCCAACAGAGGATGTACTTCCTGCAGTAGTTGAGAAATCACAATCTGCCACAGGCAATGACGGTCCCGTTTTATACTGCCATCACAGAGTCTGTCCTCACCTTCTCCAGCACCAAGCGCATCGTTTGATCAGACGAGAAGGTTACTGGCTGCAACCTTCCCCCCATTGACGAACTGTACACTGCAAGGGCCAGGAAGCGAGCGGGTAAGATCATCTCTTGATAATGTTCTCTACTTTAAAAAAACAGACAACTCACAAAAAGGTTAGGTAAACCAACTCAAGCTTTACTGATCATCAGCCGGTGGAAGTGACGGGGATACACCAGTCAAGTAAGCAACAGACACTTGACCTCCCCGCGCCACCACTTAAATGAACAAAGATCTACACGGTGTTTTATACAGTGTGTCACTTAGTCACATTCCAAAGATGCTGGTCATGTTCACAAGATGCAGCCAATATACATCACTACAGGACAAGTCTGAGCTTGTCTCTTACCAGTTGGTTGTCTCTCTTATCAATTGGTAGACACATTTTAAAGGCATTAGTTTCTACTGTATATGCCATATGGGCACATTACGAAGATGTCAGTCATGGTCACAAGATGCAGCCAATTTACATCGCTATAGCACCTTCAGGACCAGACAATTCAAAGGCATCTTATCAGTTGGTACTTCCAAGACAAGACATATCAAAGGCATCGGTCTCTTATGAGATGGTACTTTCAGGACAAGACATTTAGTCATTGTCTCAATATACATCAACCTGAGACAAGCCTGGGCTTGTCTCTCTCTCTTATCAATTGGTACTTTTCCACTAGAGAAAGCCTGCTTGAGAGGGAATAAAAGCTACAACCTAGTCAGGTATTCCACCATGTATCTTTTATATATTTAAAAGCATTTTCACTCTGACCCCTCTCACCTTGGCCACAAACTCTTTGAAGCACTTCCTTTTGGAAGGCGACTCCGGACTGTCAAAGCCGCCACAGCCAGACATAAAAACTGTTTTTTTCCACGAGCAGTAGCTCTACCCAATAACCAAAAGTCTGTAGCCTCCTTTTGCTCTGGTATTTTCTTTCATTCTTCACATGTTTAAATTATAATGTTTTATTTTTAATTGTCTTCTGTATATCGTGCGAGCAAAGCACCAAGGCAAATTCCTTCTGTGTATACATATTTGGCTAATAAAATTTAATAAATTCAATTCAATTTATTTATTCAATTCAATACAACAGAATGATCATTTGGGACTGAAATTGGAAGAATATATTTTTTTCTATGAACATTTCTTTCCAACAGGGCTGTGGAAGCTTGGTTGCTGTATCTATTCAAGACTCTTCAAAATTCAGCAGTTAACGCAAGAGAGAGTGTTTTTATTCTGGTGTTCACTTTGCACTGAAAGGTGTCAAACCAATAGGGCTGACAGCATGCAATTCCAACAGGTGCCACTACTATACAACAAGTCTTGCCGAATTATACCCTGCTGCTTGGGACGATAATTTTAAACATGGTAAATGAACTGGTGCTATGGCTGAGATAGAGTTATACAGTGTGGAAATAGGCCCTTCGGCCCAACTTGCCGACACTGGCCAACATGTCCCAGCTACACTCGTCCCACCTGCCCGCGTTTGGCCCATATCCCTCCAAACCTGTCCTATCCATGTAGGACCTGCTAGTTTACCAATGACCGCAACTCGGGTTTTGTATCATGCAGTGTCATGTTCTTCATTTGGAATCTGACCTCTATTTCACATTGTATAAAAAGAACTATTGGGGTTTGCATATCAGGTCATTAAAACTCAGGATCGCATTAGTTGGTAACAGCTGCTGTCTTTTAACTTTTATCTTTTTTTTTTACAGGTAATGTGATGGTTTGTTTTGGAGACATGTTTATCAAATTCTCCAAATCTAGGACCAAGGACATGATTCAGAAAGGTAGGTATTTTACATGGCTTAAGTACCATTTAATATGTGAGCTGGAAGCAGCAATGTAAATTATAGTGTCATGCAAAGACAGATGTTTACAACAACAGTATTTCTAGAGGATGGCGCGGGGTTGAAAAATCACAAACTAGGGGATTGTGGAAATAAACCTCTGATAGAGAAGAGAGATTTGAGTTTGATTTCATGTTGCATTTTCCTTTACTTTAACAGTTGTATTCTTTGCTGAACCAATGATTCAGTCATGTTTTATTTGCTTTGTTCTTTGAGAAGGTAATACAATTTAGTTTCTGTCTTTGCTATTCAAAACCAGGAGAAAGACTTGTCCTAATATTATGTAACGGCCATACAGCATGGAAAATGGCCCTTCAGCCCATCTCGTCCATGCCAATGAAGATGCTTCATCAAATCTAGTCCCCATTTGCCCGTGTTTGGCCCCTATCTCTCTCTAACCCGTTTCTATTCATGTACCTGTCCAAGTGTCTTTTAAATGCTGTTATATAGTACTTGCCTTGACTCCCCTCTCTGGCAGCTCATTCCATATAGCATCTGAGTAAATAAAGTTGCCACTCTGGTTCCAATTAAATTTTGCCCTGCTCACCTTAAATTTATGTCCACTGGTTTTTGATTCACGTACCCTGGGTAAAAGACTGCATTCCCCCTGTCTATTCTCCTGATGATTTTATACACCTCTATAAGTTTACCCCTCAACCTCCTGCGCTCCATGGAATAACGTCCTAGCCGGCTCAACCTTTCCTATACCTCAAGCCCATAGTCCTGACAACACCCTTATAAATCTTCTCTTCACTCTTTCCAAATTAATGACATCCACCCTATAGCAGAATGGTCAAAACTCAACACATTATTCCAAATGCAGTGTCATCAACATTTTGTAACAATTCAATGCCCAGACTGTTGAATTCCAATGTACCAAATGCCTTCTTTACCATCCTATCATCCTGTGACACCACTTTCAGGGTATCGTGTGCCTAGATCTGGACAGGATTGCAGGATTTGAATAATTTTACGTTTTATTTCTATAAATTTATCAGCCCTAATCTGTGGCATTTTCAGAGTGACGGTTGGAAATCCATAATCCAGGAACAGATGAGAATCGTACAAACAATAATGTGGAAAATTGAGGTTTTTCTTTTTAACATAAAATAACAGAAGTTGTATTTTTCAAATGGTAAAGGATTGATTAATGTTAATATTTAAAGGTCTCCTGTGATTCCATGATTTAAGACCAAAATCACTTGTTCTTTCAGATCAAGAGCATTTGGATGAAGAAATACGCAAACTTTGTAATCAGTTGAAAATGAAAGTTAATCGTTTAAATGAAGCTCAAGGTGATTTTAAAAAAAAATAAACAATCCCTTTTATAATTCTGTTGTATATGTAGGGTTCACCTAGATTTTCTCTGGCCTTTGGGAATCATTTTAAACTTGCAAATCTGATCCCACCAGTGAATAAATAAAGTACTAACATTTACAATGTCCTTTAAAAGAAACATACAAGATGCTGATGTGTTTTGACAGAATGGATATGGAAGAAAGAATATGGAATTAGGGGGTCAGACCTTTTAATTAAAAGTAAAGGGTTGCCTATTTTAAACTGCAACAAGGTAAAAATCATATCCTCTCAGAGGCCCAAGTTACTTTGGAACTCTCTCTCACAGAGGATAGTGGAAACAGAGTCCTGTGTTTTGAAGACAAAGGTAGGTACTTGACAGGTAAAGAAATTATAATTTACCACAGGTGGGTGAGAATGCAGAGCATACAATTGGATTGGTCATGAAAGGCAGAAAATGCCGATTGACATTTCATTTTTAATTTGAAAGAAATTACATATTTATTATGACACAAAGGGGAACCACTTGGCTCATCAATTCCATGCCAGAACCCAACAGAGCAGTGACGTTTGTCCCATTTACCCCTCCTTGTTGCCCCATATTCCTGCAACTATATTCTGTCGCATAGACCCATTAGCTTTCCTTTCATATTCTTTTTCTACACTAAGGGTAGTTAACAGAAATCTGTTAACTCAACCGCACGTTTTTTGAATGAATAAAGAAACCAGATAACGGGGAAACTCTAGACACAGAGCACTGGAGTCACGAAGGAACCTGGGTTTCTGCAAAGCAACAACACTTGACTGTTGTGCCATAATACCAAGGATGATGAGGATTTTGAATTCTCATCATCCTTGGTTTTTAAATATCTTCCTTATCCTCTAATATTGTCCACCACTCTCTGAGCTTTGACCTCTCTAGTTGAGAATTTCCTTAATTTATCTCCTTTGACCAAACTTAGATCACCCCTCGAAGTATCTTTGAATTGGTATATTATTATTATTTACCAAATGTTCCGCCCTGTATCACTTGGGATGCTTTATTTCATAAAAAAGTACGTGAATGTAAGTTGCTGTATGCGGCATTCCTAGTTGAAATAAATTAAATTAACTTACATTTTATTTGGCAAAGTGCACGTTTAACTGAGTCTTTGGAGAGCTAAGTCATGTTTTATTTCTGTTAATGCTGGTTGTACTACTGGGAAACTTTTGTTATTGTTAATCCTTTTGATTTAATTATCATCCTAGGAAAACCTGAACTCAAAGGATTCAACCTGACCCCTTTAACCCGTGAGGAAATGCATGCCATTACCAAGATCCTGAAAAACTGAGAGATGTTCAAGCCAAGTGCAGAGTTGATGCTGAGAATCATATTACACTGGGTACATATCACACTCCTTGGAGGAAACAAGGAGTTACACAACTGCAGAATTATGTAAAATTGCTGACATAGTTTGAGTTGAAAAATTTGCAGCAATGGCCCCATCAGGATTGTATCTTGGACAATACTACAATTTGGGGAACTTCCATTTGGTTTGCTTTGACCAGGTTTTGCTTGAGACCTGTACATGTATATAAACTTGCCTCAATAGTGGCAAGTTGCCTGCTTGTAAAATGAACTTTAAAAAATAAAAATATTCATCTATCTTTTCTAAACTAACATTAGCACCTTCATCATGTTGCTGTGCTTTTGGTTGCAATAGTAATTCAGTAGTTTGTAAGTCTCTGAACTGTGCAGATCAGAAAAGGCCTGTGCCTGGTCCACAGATGGCATTGACTTTGTCTTGGCTAACGGCAGTGTTTTAATTGTGTACATTTTGTTCTTGATGTTGGAACAGCGGCCGGCCCCTTTCCATTGACCATCTATGCTGAATGATTATTGGGTAAAAGACTCTTGGATTACTTCTAGAGGCTTAATACAACTAAGTAAAGGTCTCAGTTTTGCAGGTTTTATCTTGACCTGTAGTGTTTGGATTCTCTCAGTACCTCTAAGAATGAAAACAAGGTTAATAGTACTGGATTTGATTTGAGTTCAGCAGGAATTAAGGTTGAAATATTTCAAATAGATTTTTTATTTAAAGATTCAGATGATTTGCAAATGTAGTGAACACAGAAGCCTTTGTCTGCTGACAAACAGACTTCACACTGTTGTTCTGAATGTTTTTACTTCTTGCCAAAAAATTAAGTTCAGGACAAGGGTCCTGAACTTAAAGAAAGGTAACTTTGAGGGTATGAGACGTGAATTGGCCAAGATAGACTGGCGATTGATTCTTAATGGGTTGACGGTGGATATGCAATGGAAGGCATTTAAAGACTGCATGGATGAACTACAACAATTGTTCATCCCAGTTTGGCAAAAAAATAAATCAGGGACGGTAGTGCATCCATGGATAACAAGGGAAATCAGGGATGGTATCAAAACAAAAGATTAAGCGTACAAATTAGCCAGAAAAAGCAGCCTACCAGAGGACTGGGAGAAATTCAGAGACCAGCAGAGGAGGACAAAGGGCTTAATTAGGAAAGGGAAAATAGATTATGAAAGAAAACTGTCAGGGAACATAAAAACTGACTGCAAAAGCTTTTATAGATATGTGAAGAGAAAAAGATTAGTTAAAACAAATGTAGGTCCCTTGCAGTCAGAAACGGGTGAATTGATCATGGGGAACAAGGACATGGCAGACCAATTGAATAACTACTTTGGTTCTGTCTTCACTAAGGAAGACATAAATAATCTGCCGGAAATAGCAGGGGACCGGGGGTCAAATGAGATGGAGGAACTGAGTGAAATCCAGGTTAGCCGGGATGTGGTGTTAGGTAAATTGAATGGATTAAAGGCCGATAAATTCCCAGGGCCAGATAGGCTGCATCCCAGAGTACTTAAGGAAGTAGCCCCAGAAATAGTGGATGCATTAGTGATAATTTTTCAAAACTCTTTAGATTCTGGAGTAGTTCCTGAGGATTGGAGGGTAGCTAATGTAACACCACTTTTTAAAAAGGGTGGGAGAGAGAAAACGGGGAATTACAGACCAGTTAGTCTAACGTCGGTAGTGGAGAAACTGCTAGAATCAGTTATTAAAGATGGGATAGCAGCACATTTGGAAAGTGGTGAAATCATTGGACAAAGTCAGCATGGATTTATGAAGGGTAAATCATGTTTGACGAATCTTATAGAATTTTTCGAGGATGTAACTAGTAGAGTGGATAAGGGAGAACCAGTGGATATGTTATATCTGGACTTTCAGAAGGCTTTTGACAAGGTCCCACATAAGAGATTAGTATACAAACTTAAAGCACAAGGTATTGGGGGTTCAGTATTGATGTGGATAGAGAACTGTCTGGCAGAAAGGAAGCAAAGAGTAGGAGTAAACGGGTCCTTTTCACAATGGCAGGCAGTGACTAGTGGGGTACCGCAAGGCTCAGTTCTGGGACCCCAGCTATTTACGATATATATTAATGATTTGGACGAGGGAATTGAATGCAACATCTTCAAGTTTGCGGATGACACGAAGCTGGGAGGTAGTGTTAGCTGTGAGGAGGATGCTAGGAGGCTGCAAGGTGACTTGGATAGGCTGGGTGAGTGGGCAAATGCATGGCAGATGCAGTATAATGTGGATAAATGTGAGGTTATCCACTTTGGTGGCAAAAACAGGAAAGTAGATTATTATCTGAATGGTGGCCGATTAGGAAAGGGGGAGATGCAACGAGACCTGGGTGTCATGGTACACCAGTCATTAAAAGTAGGCATGCAGGTGCAGCAGGCAGTGAAGAAGGCGAATGGTATGTTAGCATTCATAGCAAAAGGATTTAAGGATAGGAGTAGGGAGGTTCTACTGCAGTTGTACAGGGTCTTGGTGAGACCACACCTGGAGTATTGCGTACAGTTTTGGTCTCCTAATCTGAGGAAAGACATTCTTGCCATAGAGGGAGTACAGAGAAGGTTCACCAGACTAATTCCTGGGATGTCAGGACTTTCATATGAAGAAAGACTGGATAGACTCGGTTTGTACTCGCTAGAATTTAGAAGATTGAGGGGGGATCTTATAGAAACTTACAAAATTCTTAAGGGGTTGGACAGGCTAGATGCAGGAAGATTGTTCCCGATGTTGGGGAAGTCCAGAACAAGGGGTCACAGTTTAAGGATAAGGGGGAAATCTTTTAGGACCGAGATGAGGAAAACTTTTTTCACACAGAGAGTGGTGAATCTCTGGAATTCTCTCCCGCAGAAGGTAGTTGAGGCCAGTTCATTGGCTATATTTAAGAGGGAGTTAGATGTGGCCCTTGTGGCTAAAGGGATCAGGGGGTATGGAGAGAAGGCAGGTACAGGATACTGAGTTGGATGATCAGCCATGATCATATTGCAGTGCAGGCTCGAAGGGCCGAATGGCCTACTCCTGCACCTATTTTCTATGTTTCTATGACACCAAAAGGAGTAAAATCCTAAAATCTTATCCTTGATACATAGTTGATAGAATTTTTTAACTAACATCCACTCACTAGAGTCTGTGCCAACCGTACACTAGTTCTATCCTACACATTAGGGACAATTTACAGAAGCCAATTAACTGCCAAACTTGTACGTCTTTGGAATGTGGAAGGAATCCTGAGCACCCGGAGGAAACCCACGTGGTCTCAGAGAGAACATAAAACATCTGTTAAGATAGCGCCCATAGTCAGGATCAACCCCGGGTATCTGATGCTGTAAGCGTAAGGAAGCAGCTCAACTGCCACTGTGCCAGCCCCTGAGATGAGGGAAAAGATTTAGAGAGGACCTGAGGGGCAAGCATTTCACAGACGGGTGGTTATATAGTCCAAACTGCCAGAGGAAGTGGTAGAGGTGGCTACAATTACAATATCTGAAATACACTTGGAAAGGTTCATGGATAGAAGAAGTTAAGAGGATATGGGCCAAAGCCAGGGAAATGGGAATGACTCAGGAAGGTACCTTGGTGAGCATGGACAACATGGGCCATGCTGCCTCACTGAGTTTCTCACCAATGGATGACAACACAGGCAGTCAGTTCGTCCATCAAGTCTTTATTAGCTTATGTAAAGGCAATGCAGCTGTCCCCTTCCCCATAGACTTGCAAAGTCTTTCTTTGCAGATATTTATCCAATTCCCTTTTGAATGCTCTAGATGATTTGAATCCACAATTCCTCTGGCAACACTAACCACTTGCCGTGTAAGGAAGATTTCACTTTTGCCAATCACCTTCATTCTATGCATACCATTCTTGATAAAGGTAGAGTCTAATACAGGGGTGGGGAACCTTTTCATGTCAGAATGCCACATTAATTAGCTGTAATTTAATAAGGCCGCATCCAAGAAACTTCAATTAGATATACTTCAAAATGTGCTTTATTTTGTAAAAATCTAACTACTATGTACTAACTTCAAGAAAATGAATTCTAAAGTTAACTAACCTTTTAATGACTTTGTTGTGACTGCTTTTTGTGGGAAAGCATTTGAATATTTGGTCGCAACATGGAGGTACGCAGTTTCAGCTGATCTTCTAGATAGGTATCCGTCATTTGTGACCTTAAGGGCATCTTGATTTGGGTTAGGTAGGAAAATGCAGATTCGCAGTAATAAGTGGTTGAAAAGCAAGAAAGCATTTTTCGTGCATGTTGCCGAAAACGTGGGTATTCTATTGCATTTTTCCATATTTCAATGGGATCTTTCTTGGCGTCATATAAGGACTTTAAAATGTCATCTTCTGAGAGCTCAATCAATTCCATCTGTAGTTCTTTAGGAGCCATGTGGACATCAACTAGGTGAGGTTGAAATGCTACTTTGAGTGTGGTCATGATTCTCAGAGTCTGTGAACCTTTCATTGTATTCTTTAATAAGTCTATAACAGGTTTGTATTTTTCAAATGATTTGCATGAATCCTCATTGCCACATATATAGAGACTAGGTTTTACCTTGCAAAGAAACATTCAAGTCATTTTGCTTTGACATGATATCACACAGAAATGCAGTATTTCTATCGAAATCTTCTTTCAATAATTCATATTGCTGATTCTGTTCTTCATAAAATGTAACTATCTGTTCTCGCAAAGATAAAAAATGTGCTAACATCTGCGATAGCCAACGCACGCACTTTACAATGATACGGCAAATCCACACTGAATGCCTCATCTATCATAACTATTCTCAAATTCAACTTCAAATGGAAAGCCACGTGCTCCGCTATCAAAAATTGATAATACTGAAGACTGGACGGCCAGCGGACTCTCCCCGACGTTTTCCCTCTCGTCAACCAGCCTCAGGCAGTGGTGGCACCGGCACCAGTCAGGCAGGGAGATTAACGTACATTCTAGAGTCGCATTAGAATTAAATCATGAGCATAATAGGTGTTAAAATGGCCCTCATGACTTACTGATGTTTTAATTGTGCCCGTCAGTCGGGGAGGATTATTTCGTTGAATCTTCTTTTACTCTTTGGTATTTTAAATACGTTCATTTTAAGATTAAAATAAAAATAATAAAAGACAAACAAAAACATATTAATAAAAATAAAAGGATTTGTTCTACAAAATGTTGATTCATTCAAAAGGCCGCACTTAATGGCCTAGAAAGCTGCATGCGGCCTTAAGGACGCAGGTTCCCCACCCCTGGTCTAATTTAATTAATTACATTAACTAACATTTAATATTTTTACTTTTATCACCTCGCATTAGATATATCTAGGCTATATTTTTTCAGATTGATCTGATCCTCATTTGCAATTTTTTTTAAAGCTTATTATCACGGTTTTTTCAACACAAAGCGAGAATTACTGATGACTTTTATTTCTCATTGTTCAAAAATAAATCCAGTCATTGTTTCAATAGTTCTGCACTTTTTAAAAAATAAAGGCATTCTATTGGATAAAATTGAATAGCATTCTAATTACATGGTTCAAATAATTTAAATATTCAGCTAAGATTTTAAGCATTTTTATTGCTTCATCCAGTGACCTCTCTATTCTTAGGCATTTAATAAACTGATAATTGATAACTGGTGTCCACTCTTTGGAGGGTGTTCTCAATCACAGCACTTTTGTAAATACATTTTTTGGACATTGTTTTTTGATTGTTTTTTTAGGGTGTGTTCTGCCAGAACCTACAGATATCTAGAAATAGATTGATAATTAATGAGCTCAAATTTGATTCATAGCCTTGAATTGTCATCATCTTGGCTTCATTGATTTAATATTCCATTGAATATCTTGAATATTTACTATAATCAAACTGCAGGGTTCTGCTAATATTTGTCACTCTTTTAAGGTAGCAAAGGAAATTCCCTGATGCTTTCTCCAAGCAGTCATTCTTCACAGTCGAGTCAGAAACGTAGTATTTTCTGAAAATGTGTTATGTAAAGACAAAACAAGGATTGTCTCCTCTGAAATCAGTAAATTGGTCACATGTTGAACTAAAAGCAACAGATCGATATCCTTTTCCTGCAGTTCCAGGATGAATATGTAGCCAGTTAAAGGGATGGTCAATCAATCAGTAACCCATGAGACTAACCATTCTTTATTACCAATGAGTATTTATCTATTCATTCAAGCTGCCAGAGGAGGTAGCTGAGGCAGGGACTATCCCAACGTTTAAGAAACAGTTAGTCAGGTACATGGAAAGGACAGGTTTGGAGGGATATGGACCAAACGCGGGCAGGTGGGACTAGTGTAGCTGGGACATGTTGGCCGGTGCGGGCAGGTTGGGCTGAAGGGCCTGTCTCCACACTGTATCGCTCTATGGCTGTAATAATAATGTTTGCCAAAGCATTTTCAGTCCAGCCAGACACTGTTTCACTAATTTCACAGTTGTTGCACCCTGAACATTTAGGTGGATCATGTGTTTTATTGTCATATAAAGTCTATGTCCCAGATGAACAATTAAATTCTTACATGCAGTGACACGACAATATGTAAACATAGTACTCTGAAAACAAAATAAACAAGAAAAAAAAGCTCAGTGTGTGTACATATACATATACCCATCTATAGGGAGGTTTCACGGCAGTCGGGTCACGACCCATGACCCGTACTGTTGCTACGCTATGTCAAGTGGAGTACACGCGATAATAATAATAATAATAATAAATTTTATTTAATGGGCGCCTTTCAGACATCTCAAGGACACCTTACATAGTAATCGGAATAACATATAATCGGAATATAACAAGTAATAAAGACATCACAGAGACACAAATTAAAAACAGAATTCAATCCAAAAACAGAAAATCAAAAACACAGTGTGAAGAGAGAGCAGCGGCAGCCAAAGCGCGCCAGCATCCACTCTCTCTTCACGGCAGCCATCTTGGACACAGACCTACAGGACTACAATTAGACAAAAAAATCATCCCCCACAGTGGATAGCACTGTGGAGGAAGGCACAATGTCCAGTCCCCACCCCATGTTCACCCCAAAGTCAGGCCTATTGAGGCCACCGCAATTGCCTCTACGGAGGCCCGATGTCCCTGGCCGTTCTCACCGGGTGGTCTTGCCCCGGCGTCGGAAGAGTCCTTTCGGAGGCTGGGCCACCTGGAACGGCCGCTTCCTGGTTGGAGCCCGCGGTTGCCGAAGCCGACAAGGCCGCGCCATTGTTTCCAGCGTAGCGGGCCCGTTAAAACCCGTCGAAATGGTCAATTTTTGCGCTGTAAATAATTATGGAAATCGGGATAAGCGTGAGAGACATTTAGCCTACGACAGAATTCCAAAAGTGAGGAGAAATGACGGTAGATAAAAACGAGAGCTGAAGGGACAACAACAGCCAGAGTGCTTGGCAAACATTGACCGTTTGTTCACTGCATTTCATCAACACTAAGGCATTATTCGTGTTTTTTCTTGATTCCTTTGGCTCGGACGACAGATGGCACAATGGGCTAAGTGTTCGGCTGGCAACCGGAAGGTAGCCGGTTCGAATCCCGCTTGGAGTGCATACTGTCGTTGTGTCCTTGGGCAAGACACTTCACCCACCTTTGCATGTGTGTGAGTGATTGGTGGTGGTCGGAGGGGCCGTAGGCGCAGATTGGCACCCACGCTTCCGTCAGTCTGCCCCAGGGCAGCTGTGGCTACAGAAGTAGCTTACCACCACCGAGTGTGACTGAGGAGTGAATGAATAATGCGATGTAAAGCGCCTTGAGTATTAGAAAGGCGCTATATAAATCCCATCCATTATTATTATTATTATCTAAAAAGTTTCAGAAGTGATAAATCTGTCTGTAATTTTTTTAAATCGCCCATGGTTCTCAAGTTTACATACAAAAAGAAAACGCCTCTGAAGCAAAATTTACAGCCAGATTTATCACTTCTGAGACTTTGTAGATACCAAAGGAATCAAGAAAAAACACGAATAATGCCTTACTGTTGATGAAATGCAGTGAGCAAACGCGATAATTCACAATATTTTCAATTCCGATATCTGCACGGCCAATGTTCGCCAAGTACTTTAGCTGCTGTTGTCCCTTCAGCTCTCATTTCTCTTAACCTTCATTTCGCTTCACTTTTGGAATTCTAAAGTTGGGTACATGTCTGTCACACTTACCCTGACTTCCACAATTTTTTACAGCGCAAAAATTCAACATTTTGGCGGTTTTTAACAGGTAGGAAAGTACGCGTTTCTTGCATTAATAACATATTGCGTACAGTTTTGGTCTCCTAATCTGAGGAAAGACATTCTTGCCATAGAGGGAGTCCAGAGAAGGTTCACCAGACTGATTCCTGGGATGGCAGGACTTTCATATGAAGAAAGACTGGATAGACTCGGCTTGTACACGCTGGAATTCAGAAGATTGAGGGGGGATCTTATAGAAACGTACAAAATTCTTAAGGGGTTGGACAGGCTAGATGCAGGAAGATTATTCCCGATGTTGGGGAAGTCCAGAACTAGGGGTCATAGTCAGGGCCGGCCTTAGGAGTTGCGGGGCCCAATTGGGAACAATTTTGGTGAGCCCCAGGTTCCCAGCCAAGGTCTGTAGATTCATAGAAATATAATTAAAGTCTATTATAGACATTATATCTCTATGGTAGAATGGAAAATAATCAAAATGTGCGCTTAAAAAGTGCCTGCGACTTAATGGACCAAACAGATCTAAGCTACATTTTAATATAAAATTGCATACATGTAAGCCTACAAGTAACAAACAAAATATGTAGATCACCTCTGAAAAGTACATAGTTACAATACCACTTGTTTTAATGACTGTGAAATGAAAATAAAAGTAATTTAATTAAATATATCCTGGAAAACCAGTAACCATTGATGAAAAACCAGTCCAGGCTGAAGCCCCATCCTACTCTTTGGACTTCTACCCCATCCTAACTTAGTTGTTTGTGTTAGTTGTCTGTGCGTGATGTGTGTGTGGGAGGGAAGGAGAGAAGGGAGAGAGAGAGAGAGAGAGAGAGAGAGAGAAGGGAGGAAGGACAGAAGGGAGGGAGGGAAGTTGAGAAAGGAGGGAGGGAAGGAGGGAAAGAAGGGATGGAGCGAATGAGAGAAGGGAAAAGAGAGAGGAAGGAGGGAGGGAAGGAGAGAAGGGAGGGAGGGAAGGAGAGGGCCGGTGGCGGGAGCGGATGCCGGGGTCCGGGCGGATGGGTATGAGCTGAGGCCGAGGTTTGTAAATGTTGCTCCAACCCCCGGCCCGGACATCCCTGTATTGTTCACCGCGTCTCCCCGGGGAGAGAGAGGGGGGGAGCCGGGGCTGTGTGTGTGAAGCACGGCGACTGGAGGGGCGGGAGCGCTGCCCCGGGACCGCGAGGGAACGACCCACCTCCCCCTCCCCCCTTCTCCATTCCCCCTCACACCCCCCTCCCCGTCTACCCCATTCTTCCCCCTCCACCCCTCTACTCTCTCTCCGCCCCCCTCTCTGCCCCCCTCTCGGCCCCTCTCTCCGCCCATCTCTCCTCCCTCCACCCGGGGTAGATCTACCCGAGCCGAGAGTAGATTACTCTGGCGCGGGGCCCCCTTACTCGCGGGGCCCAATTGGGAGCAATCGGTCCAATCGGTTTAAGGCCGGCCCTGGTCATAGTTTAAGGATAAGAGGGAAGTCTTTTAGGACCGAGATGAGAAAATCATTTTTTACACAGAGTGGTGAATCTCTGGAATTCTCTGCCACAGAAGGTAGTTGAGGCCAGTTCATTGGCTATATTTAAGAGGGAGTTAGATGTGGCCCTTGTGGCTAAAGGGATCAGGGGGTATCGAGAGAAGGCAGGTACAGGATACTGAGTTGGATGATCAGCCATGATCCTATTGAATGGTGGTGCAGGCTCGAAGGGCCGAATGGCCTACTCCTGCACCTATTTTCTATGTTTCTATACCGGAAGTTACGGCTGTCCTCCAGATGGATTGAGTGGCTCCGTGTGTCAAGCCCTATGACCCAGTGACATTACGTGCAACCCCCCTATACATTATGTCTAAGAAGGAACTGCAGATGCTGGAAAATCTAAGGTAGGCTGAAGAAGGGTTTCGGCCCGAAAAGCACTTTGGTCAAGGAGTTTTTATTTAAATGTGCTATAGAAATAAAAGTGACTCGACTTGAAACGTTGCCTATTTCCTTCACTCCATAGATGCTGTTGCACCCGCTGAGTTTCTCCAGCATTTTTGTCTCCCCATCTATACATTATATGTTAGCTATGTTACTAAAATATTAAAAGATATGTATTTATGACTGTGCCTCAGACGTGGCAGTGAAGTGGGAGTGAGCCACCCGTCAGCCTGAGGATAGACACAAAATGCTGGAGTAACTCAGCGGGACAGGTGGCAGCATCAGTGGAGAGAAGGAATGGACGTCCTGGGTTGCGGAACCTTTGTGCGCGGGTGGGGAGCGGCGGCCGGCGGGCGGGCGGATGTTGGCGGCGGACACGGTCCCACACGTGCTGGTTCCGCTTTGAGGGCGAGAGACACCACGATGGATTTAGTCCCCAACATCGGGGAGGAGGACGAGGTTCCGGAGCAGGAGGAGGAGACGGGGTCGGAGGGAGAGGTGAGGGGGTTGCGGGGAGAGAGGGGGGGGGGAGGGGGGGGAGGGGGGAGAGAGAGGGGGAGAGAGGGGGAGAGAGAGAGGGAAGAGAGAGAGAGAGAGAGAGGGGGGGGGAGAGAGAGGGGGGGGGGAGAGGGGGAGAGGGAGAGAGGGGGGAGAGAGGGGGGGGGGAGAGAGAGAGGGAGGGGGAGAGGGGAGGGGAAGGGGGAGGGGGGGAGAGGGGAGGGAGGGGGGGAGAGAGAGGGGGGGAGAGGGGGGGGGGAGAGAGGGGGGGAGGAGAGAGGGGGGGAGAGAGGGGGGGGGAGATAGAGAGGGGGGAGTGGAGGGAGGGGAGAGTGGAGGGAGAGGGGGGAGAGAGGGGGGGGAGAGAGAGAGGGAGGGGGAGGGTAGAGTGGAGGGGGAGGGGGAGGGGGGGAGAGTGGAGGGAGGGGGGAGATAGAGAGGGGGGGAGAGAGAGAGGGAGGGGGAGAGGGGAGGGGAAGGGGGAGGGGGGGAGAGTGGAGGGAGGGGGGGAGAGAGAGGGGGGGGAGAGGGGGGGGGGAGAGAGGGGGGGAGGAGAGAGGGGGGGAGAGAGGGGGGGGGAGATAGAGAGGGGGAGTGGAGGGAGGGGAGAGTGGAGGGAGGGGGAGATAGAGGGGGGGGAGAGAGAGAGGAGGGGGAGGGTAGAGTGGAGGGGGAGGGGGAGGGGGGGAGAGTGGAGGGAGGGGGGAGATAGAGAGGGGGGGAGAGAGAGGGAGGGGGAGAGTGGAGGGGAAGGGGGAGGGGGGGAGAGTGGAGGGAGGGGGGGAGAGAGCGGGGGAGAGAGGGGGGAGAGAGAGGGGGAGAAGGGGGGGGAGAGAGAGAGGGGGGAGGGGGGGGGGGGGAGAGTGGAGGGAGAGGGGGGAGAGAGGGGGGGGGGGGGGAGAGAGGGGGGGGAGAGAGGGGGGGGAGAGAGGGAGAGAACTTACAAAACAATAACCTGGGTTTGCACCAAGGAATCTCATTTGGATATGTAATATTCTGATTGTAAGCATTGGAGAGGACAGGTCATCTTGGATATTGCATTTACTTTTGATTTACAAGATTATTTGATGTTTGTTTAGGAATTGCCTGTCATTTTGCTGAAGAAAAAGAAGTTCGGGAAACAGTGTGCGGACTTCAGCGAAGACTTTCACTTTACTGAGAAGGATGGGGAATGTGATGAAGATTGGGCGATGGCAGATGTCCTGAAGCAATTGAAGAAAAAAGTGAGGTTTTCTGATGTCATAATCCAACTGCAGTAATCCTACAGGTTTTATAAAAAATGTCAAATTGCATTCAGTGTTGTATTGCTCAAAGTTTTGCCACGATAACATGGTTGAGCCCGAAACTTCCAATCACACTGTGAGCAATGATGTGCATGGTGCTGTGCTTACTGTTGTAGTGTGGTCCATGTAGGATCTCCTATTTACTGTGCCTTTTATGGCCTAATGATTGAAAGGGGTGGATGAAATGCCAGATGAAATGCCAGACCAAGAAAAGGAATCATCTTGATTTTCAGGCTGATCTTCCAATTTTGTTAAAATTAGATTATTTTGAGTATTAGTGCAGTAGAAGACATTGTTCTCTGTTCAAATGTTATTGTAAAACTGAGTAACAAAACCTGGAAGCTTTGTTTATGATTTTCTGCCAAAGTAAGAGTATCTCCGCATTACTATGTGACAATAATAATCTGAAGTATATGTATGGAAGTCTATATGATCCTAAATCAGTTACTGGTTTGTTTTTCCACCTTCAGTACGTCTGATTATTTATCAATTTCCCTGCACTGAGACAGGTGTTTTATTCCCTAAGTTTTGCAAACCATCAGTCACAAGTGAATTGATCTGACATCTGGATTATCTCACATGGCAACTTGTGATTTTTGACTGGCCCTAACTACATTTCATCAGTTCCCCTGGAGGAATAAAGGGCGGCACATTGGGGCAACGGTAAAGTTACTGCCTTAAGCGCCAGAGACACTAGTTTGATTCTGACTGCAGGTGCTGCCTCTGCAGAGTTTATACGTTCTCCCTATGACCATGTGGGTTTTCTCCGGGTACTCCAGTTTCCTCCCACACTCCAAAGACGTATGGGTTTGTAAGTTAATTGGCTTCAGTAAAACAATTATGAATTCTCCCTAGTTTTTGTAGTATAAGTATATATTAGGGCATGGGTTGATCGTTGGTCAGTGTGGACTCGGTGGGCCGAATGGGGCCTGTTTCTGCTAAAGTAAAAGCTAAAGATTGATATTTTTGTTTCTTTCCAGAAAGCAGCAACAACCTTGGACGAAAAGATAGACAAAGTTCGAAAGAAAAGAAAGAAAGAGGTCTGTTGTTTTAAAAAACAAATCCATCAGTAAATTGTGTCTGAATGCTCATATGTGGGAAGTTCAGTGAAACCTGGATGCTGTCAAAATGACTACATGCCTTGTCCTTTTTCCTGAATCTCTACAGTTACCTCTTCACATTTATCTAAAGCAGGGGTGGGGAACCTTTTCATGTTGGAATGCCACATTAAGTTAGCTGTAATCTAATAAGGCCGCATCCAAGAAATTTCAATTAGATATACTTCAAAATGTACTTTATTTTGTAAATATCTAACTACTATGTACTAACTTCAAGAAAATGAAAACATTTTGTTGAATCTTCTTTTACTCTTTGGTATTTTAAATACGTTCATTTTAAGATTAAAATTAAAGTAATAAAAGACGAACAAAAACATATTAATAAATATAAAAGGATTTGTTCTACAAAGTTTAGATTCATTCAAAAGGCCGCACTTAATGGCCTAGAAGGCCGCAGGTTCCCCGCCCCTGATCTAAAGTAATAAAACTAATAATTAAGCTGTTGGTTTGCAGGAACTATCTCACTGGTGCAAGCAGATTTTCTGTATTGTATTTGAGTGGTTATGCTTTATGTACAAGTCTAGGTAAATGCAGAGTTCACAATCAAACTCACACGCATGATCCAGGGCAACAGAAAACCAGTCGGCAGCTGGAGCTCTGATAAATCATTTACTTTCAATCTAGCCCAGTAATACCCCAATGATTGGAACTATGTGACCAGCGGTGTACCATAGGGGATCTTTCTTGTTTGTTTTAAACATTAATATAGCAGGTATGATTTTATAAGTTTGCAGACAAAAAAAAATTGTGCTGTGGATAGTGAGCAAGGTTGTCTGAGGGCACCAAAGGATGGAGATCAAATGGAAACTTGGGCAGAGCTTTGACAGATGGAAATTAATCCTGACATGGGCAAGGTTCAGGGTTATGTATTTTGGGAAGTCAAATAGGAGTAGGACTTGTACAGTAAATGGTAGAGTACTAAGGAATATTGATGAGCAGAGGAACTTTGTGATTCAGGTCCATAGTTCCCTATAAAATGGTAGTGCCGATAAAAGAGGACAAATGTTGAAAAGGCGGTGAAGAAAGCAGATGGTATCCTTGCCTTCTTCGCTGGTCAGAACAGAATACAAAAGTTAGGACAATTTGTTGCATTTTTACAAAACGTTGATTAGATTACACTTGGAATATTGTCTGCAATTCTGATTAACACACTACGGGAAGGATGTGGATGAGCTCGTGAGAGATTCACCTGAATGTGCCTGGATCGGAGAACAAGTTATGAGGAGAGATTAGATAGGTTTTCCATGGAATGAAGGAGACCAAGGGGTGACCTGATAGAAGTATATAAAATTATGAAAGACATAGATAGGGTGGATAGTCAGAGACCTGTTACATTTGGTATGGATATCAGGAACAATAGAGCATAGGTTTAAGATGATGGGAAAGAGTTTTAAAGGAGATTTGAGGGGAACGTTTTTAACACTAAGAATGTTGCCTGGGATCGGATACCATCATGACATTTAAGAGATGTTTTAACAGGTATTTAAATAGGTAAGACATAGTCGTAATATGGGTAACTAGAATTAATGTAGACAGGCAAAATGCTCAACATGGACATGGCGGGCCCTTTTCGGTGCTTTATGAATCTATGACTGTACTAGGACAAAGATTCGAAGCTGGGGCCTTTGGTCTGACAGAGAGTGAAGACGGATAAACTTTTATAAAATCTGTATGAAGCCACGAATTGTGGAAAGATACAGGAAACCATGTATGGAACCCATTAATAACTAGTAGATGCCTATTAAAAAACGCACAGCTGAAAGGAACCAGTGAGGTGTGAGCCAGCAAATTGTTACCAACGTTTCTATAAATGGTACTTAAAATTGGCAAACTTATGCTAGGTTGTTTGAATGTGGACAACAGGCAGATGCAGGTGAAAGATCTGCCTTGTGTTGTCTGCATTCAAATTTAACAGTGTAGGTTGCAATACTGACCATCCACTCATCAAGAGCAAGGTGAAGCTTCTCCCACGTAAGGTACACGCGTCCAAACAGAAAAGCTTATATTAACATCTCCAATAATGTGGGTGAACATCAACATTTCTCAGAACTGCTCACCCAAGCGCTCTCAGCTCTGGACCCTCCAAGGAATGCCAACAAAGTCCAAAAATTCCCGAAAAAGGTCTATGATGCCCCGGATCAAGGTCGCCGCCGCCAGAACGCCCCCTCAGCCGCCGGTGCACCGTCTCCGCCCCGCACCGGGCCGCCCACACGGCAACGTCTCAGCCCCGCACCAGGCTGCCCCCACGGGAGCACCTTCCAGCCGGGAGCCGGTCCGCCCCCACGGGAGTACCTTCCAGCCGGTAGCCAGGCCGCCCACACGGCAGCGTCTCAGCCCCGCACCGGGCTGCTCACACGGGAGCGCCTTCCAGCCGGTAGCCGTGCCGCCCGCACGGGAGTGTCTCAGCCCCGCGCCGTCCGCCCTCACCGGAGCGCCGAGTCATGCCGTTACCCGGACGTCGCCACAGCTCGAAGACGGCCAGCCTCGCGTTGGTGAGTCCTGGCTGGTTCTACCTCCGGACCCTCGAGGTCGGTCGCAGGTTGGAGGCCGCCAGCTCCGCCATTAGGCCTCAGCGCAGACGGGGGAAGAGAAGGGGGATACGACAAAAAAGTCGCATTCCCCCGAAGGGAGAGACAGAAAGCCCTGTTTCACCCTCCCCCCACACACATAACACCACCTAATAACCAAAAAAATTACTAAACTAGACAAAAAAAAACAACACAAAAAAGTAAAAACAGACAGACTGCAGGCGAGCCGCAGCCGTATCACAGCGCCGCCACTTCCGGAATGATCTTGTCCTGGCGTCAAATCCAAGAAAAATGCAGAGAGCAGATAATCCCATTATACATCACTTTTATGGATCTAACAAAAGCTTTTGATTCTATCAGCAGTCATTGTCTCTACCAGGTACAGGACAAGATTGGATGTCCATGTCTTCACTTCAATTCTAAACCTCATTCAGCTCATGAGAATATGCATGGTATGGTGCAATTTGATGGCGCTACATCAGAGAGTTTCCCCATGAGAAATGGAGTGAAGCAAGGCTGTATCCTAGCTCCCACTCTGTTCGGCATCTTCCTATCTGTCTTTTTGTCCTTTGCCTTCCCGACAGACAAGAAAAGAGTGTATGTTCACACCAGAAGTGACGGGAGGCCTTTAATCTAGCACGATTGAAAGCCAACACAAAGGTAGTCTTGCCCTTTCCTAACTCTGAAATTTTCCTGTCCTAAATAACCCTCTGAAATATATGCTCTGGTCCAATTTTGACTATTTGACCTTTCCCCAACTTGAATGTTTCCATTGGCAGAGGGTTTTCAGCTACCAAAGCCTAGGCTCTGAATTTCTCTTCCTAAATCTTTCCATTACTTCTCTTTTGGCCTCTCCTTAGATTGTATCTCTTAGATCATTTGCCCTGATGTCTCTGTTGGCCTGTGTCAAATTTTCTTGATAAAACACGTCAACATTATTCTATATTCAAGATTGCACATTTTGTGTGTATATTGTTGAGCTGCATTACAGATTATTAAACTAAAACAAGCCAGATTCTATACTCATTTTAAATTTACATACGACCTTAGCTAGACTTGTTCATTGTATTCAGGTGAGGTCCAGTAAATATCTTTTTCTCTTGCTTTGCTAAATCAAATCTGGGTGACATTTGTATCATGTTTTTATGTCTGATTTATGAAGTGCAGTTTAGCTCAAACTAAACTCTGGAATGACTTTACTCTCTCTTTTGGATGACTTAATTGAATTATCCGAGGATTGTGGTAGATCTACTGAGTATCCATTATTCGCTGTTTAAAAAAAAAAATCAATCGACCTGTCTGTCCTGGTTCACTTGCAGGAGAAATTGACAAAAGAAGAAAAGCAAATAAAGACCGATTCAACTGAGAACTCCGTATCCAACACAGACGTGACAAAGGCAGATGAAGAAGAAGCAGACAAAATCGAGGACAATGATGAAGAAAAGGAATCTGATGGAGAACAAGCGACAGATGATGAAGATGATGAAGAATCGATATCTGAATTCTCTCGTGAAGATCAGAATATTTTACAGAAAGCAGGTAAGAGAACTGCTGGGTCTAAAATTGCAGAGTGTCATTTAATTCTAGCACGTGATGTTAGCACTAGAATGTGAGGTTATCCACTTTGGTGGCAAAAACAGGAAAGTAGATTATTATCTGAATGGTGGCCGATTAGGAAAGGGGGAGATGCAACGAGACCTGGGTGTCATGGTACACCAGTCATTAAAAGTAGGCATGCAGGTGCAGCAGGCAGTGAAGAAGGCGAATGGTATGTAAGCATTCATAGCAAAAGGATTTGAGTATAGGAGCAGGGAGGTTCTACTGCAGTTGTACAGGGTCTTGGTGAGACCACACCTGGAGTATTGCATACAGTTTTGGTCTCCTAATCTGAGGAAAGACATTCTTGCCATAGAGGGAGTACAGAGAAGGTTCACCAGACTGATTCCTGGGATGTCAGTACTTTCATATGAAGAAAGACTGGATAGACTCGGTTTGTACTCGCTAGAATTTAGAAGATTGAGGGGGGATCTTATAGAAACTTACAAAATTCTTAAGGGGTTGGACAGGCTAGATGCAGGAGGATTGTTCCCGATGTTGGGGAAGTCCAGAACAAGGGGTCACAGTTTAAGGATAAGGGGGAAATCTTTTAGGACCGAGATGAGGAAAACTTTTTTCACACAGAGAGTGGTGAATCTCTGGAATTCTCTCCTGCAGAAGGTAGTTGAGGCCAGTTCATTGGCTATATTTAAGAGGGAGTTAGATGTGGCCCTTGTGGCTAAAGGGATCAGGGGGTATGGAGAGAAGGCAGGTACAGGATACTGAGTTGGATGATCAGCCATGATCATATTGAATGGCGGTGCAGGCTCGAAGGGCCGAATGGCCTACTCCTGCACCTATTTTCTATGTTTCTATGTGATTGATTTTATTTGATTGCTATTTGTTTCATAGACACACTGAAATTAAAAGGAAAGAAGAAAACTAGAAACGTGAGTACTTCACCTTCTTTTGCGTGAAGATAACAAGGATGAATTTATTGCTGAAGATGAGCCCAGATGCGTTGACAGAAGCTGCAATAGGGAGTTGTTCATGATCTTTACCAGCAGTTGAGATTTTACTTTGCTTAGTTCTAAATCTCAAGAGCTGGCAAGAAATGCTTGAATACCAATTGGTTGCTTGGGATTGAAGAGACAACTAAATGCAGGAAAGTAAGAGGAACAATATCAAGGCTGATGGAAAGGAGTAAGGGATGAGCCACAGCAATATTGAAGAAGGGGCAGAGTTAGTTAGGGGGAGTAGTGGACGAGCAAATGAAGATGATAAAGTGAAATGCTTTGGAAAATTAGGATACATTTGGGTAAAAGCATTCTATGCATACAAGGTAGGAAAGCATTGTGAAGGGTTTAAGAAACAAGGGATGCTGGATAAGATTGTTAAATTGAGGGAAGATGAGGAAATATGATGTGATGAAATATTTGTGTAGGCCTCCAGATTCACACAGTTTTTCTGCACCAATACAGAAATCGGGCTTGTTCTTTGAGGAAGCTCCGGAGATTGATGACAGCCTCATGTTCCAGGACATGAATCTCTCTCGACCACTTTTAAAGGTATTGTGTGTTAATGTGTAGTACTTAAAGTATGAAGTTGTCAGCTTTTAAACTTGCTAAGGCAAACGTTTAGACCATTTTGTACATATTTAATTGTTCTATTGGGATTCTTAAAATGTACAGTTTAAATTGTTTGATGTTTGTTAATGGCTGTCCATGATGACTGCTGGTTTGCAAGTCTAGGATCTTGGAGTGATAGAAAGATATAAGGCATGGAAAGACCCAACCTATGCATGCTGACCAAATTGGCATTTGGCCCATATCCCCCTGTGAACATTTCCTAATAGAGTCCGATAACTATATAGCATGCAATATAGCATCTCTTGGACAGTTTCTGCAATCTCGCTAACCATTGTTCCTCTTCTGTGTGATTGAATTTAGGCAATCACTACCATGGGCTTCAAGCAGCCAACTCCCATTCAGAAAGCGTGTATCCCTTTGGGTTTGTTGGGGCGAGACCTGTGTGCCTGTGCTGCTACTGGGACAGGTGGGTGTTGTTCAATAACTTACCTGTCAGTCACCAATATCACTTGTATTTTTATATTTTGTACACGTAGGATTTTTAGTTTGATGTTAGACAATAATATTTTCTGGAACTGAACATTATTTTTTTTCTGTGATTTCATTTTCTGTATTCCGAGCATAAGCTATCAAATTTGGGCTGTCAATACAATACATTTTTGTGCTATCTATGTACTATCTCTATTTACTTATTGTAAATTGTGCAGCTACTGTTCTGTCGTGAGTTAAGACTTTTTAGTGACAATGCAGTCTAGCCATGATGTACTTTTCACACAATACTCTTGGCACCATTGGTATTCTAGCAAGTAGCTGCATTGGGATGCTTTTTCTGGCCATAGCTTCAAATGAGTTTAGTCCAAGGCAAATTAATGGAGAAACAGAATTTAGGTTTACTCAGATATGAATCTAAACCCATTTTAAGAGTACTGCATTTGACAGCAAGGAAAAGGTCTCATATGTTTAGATTAGTTTATTCTCACATGTACCGAGGTACAGTGAAAAGCTTTTGTGTGTTAACCAGTCAGCGGAAAGACAAGACATGATTACAATCGAGCCATCCACAGTGGACCGATACATGATAAAGGAAATAACATGAATAACGTCTAGTGCAAGATAAAGCTAGTAAAGTTCAATCAAAGATAGTCCGAGGGTCTCCATTGAGATAGATTGTAGTTCAGGACTGCTCTAGTTGTTGGTAGGATGGTCAGTTGCCTGATAACAGCCGGTTATCTCTCAACCTGATATATCACTGAACATCTCTTGTTTAAAGATCTTAAACTCTCATGTGGTTGTTAAACTCTCATGTGGAGCTCTCCCCCGCCCATCCCTGGGACAATCCGATCACCTCTCACTGTTTCTACTGCCTGCATACAGACCCCTCATCCGCAAGACCAAACCTGCAATAAGGACGGTCAAAATATGGCCCGAGGACGCCACCCTACAACTCCAGGACTGCTTTGATCGCACCGACTGGGACCTGTTTGCACAACAGGCTACCAGTGGTACAGAGATAGACTTGGAGGAGTACACATCCACTGTGCTCTCCTACATCAACTGCTGTGTGGAGACTGTCACAGTGGACAAGAAAATAGAGATGTTCCCAAACCGGAAACCCTGGATGAACAAGGAGGTTCAGGATCTGCTAAGGGCACGCAACAACGCCTTTAAATCCAGGGACACTTCTGCTTACAGTGCGGTCAGGTCGAACCTGAACAGAGGCATAAAAAAGGCCAAAGTCATCCTCAGGCAAAGGGTAGAAGACCACTTCAATACCGCGGACACCAGAAGCATGTGGCAGAGTGTCAGGGACATCACTGACTACAAGAGCAGCCCCGCCTGCCCCCACGGTGATATCACACTGGCCAACGAACTAAACACCTTCTTTGCCTGGTTCGAAACTGGCAACACCACCAGGTGTGGAATAACCCCGGCCATTGCGGAGGGACAGGCCTTAACACTGAGCACTCAGGAGGTACAGTGCGCTCTGCGTAGGATCAATCCACGCAAGGCTGCAGGCCCGGATGGAGTCCAGGGAAGAGTATTAAAGGTCTGTGCTGGACAGCTGGCGGAGGTATTCACGAGAATCTTCAATCTATCTCTATCTCTGGCAACGGTCCCCAAGTGCCTGAAAACAGCCACCATAGTGCCGGTGCCGAAAAAGTCCAAAATCACCAACCTCAACGACTACCGGCCGGTTGCCCTGACTCCAATCCCTATGAAGTGCTTCGAAAGGCTGGTCCTCTCCCATATTAAATCCAGCATCCCTGCCTCACTGGACTCCCATCAATTTGCATACAGGGCAAATAGATCGACAGAGGATGCCATCTCTCTGGCCCTTCACACTGTCCTGACTCACCTGGACAGACAGGGCACGTACGTGAGGATGCTCTTCATTGACTATAGCTTTGCATTCAATACGTTCATCCCCACCAAGCTCACCACCAAACTCCACCAGCTAGGCCTCAGCTCACCGATATGCGCTTGGATCCTGAACTTTCTCACGGAGCGACCGCAGGCAGTGAGACTGGGCCCGCACCTGTCCTCCACCATCACCCTGAGCACCGGCACACCACAGGGTTGTGTACTAAGCACCATGCTCTACTCCCTCTTCACTCACGACTGTGTCCCTGCATTCGACACCAACACCATCGTGAAGTTTGCAGACGACACAACAGTGATTGGGCTGATCACCAACGGTGATGAAACAAACTACAGAGCGGAGGTGCAGAACCTGGCGGACTGGTGCGCCAGTAACAACTTGGCATTAAACACCTCCAAGACCAAGGAGCTGATTATTGACTTCAGGAGGTCCCATTCTGGAGAATACGCCCCAATCTCCATTTACGGGGAAAGTGTGGAGAGAGTGTCCAGCTTTAAGTTTCTGGGCACTCACTTTTCAGAAGACCTCACATGGTCCACGAACACTGCCGCGCTGGTCAAGAAGGTCACAGCAACGACTGTTCTTCCTGAGGACATTAAAAAAGACTGGTCTGCCCCAACAGCTGTTGACAACGTTCTACCGCTGCACCACAGAGAGCATACTAACGTATGGCATCTCTGTGTGGTATCTCAGCTGCACGGAGGCGGAGAGGAGAGCTCTTCAGCACGTCGTCAACAGAGCGCAGCGGATCATCGGGACAGAGCTACCAGCCTTTAGAAACATAGAAATTAGGTGCAGGAGTAGGCCATTCGGCCCTTCGAGCCTGCACCGCCATTCAATATGATCATGGCTGATCATCCAACTCAGTATCCCGTACCTGCCTTCTCTCCATACCCTCTGATCCCCTTAGCCACAAGGGCCACATCTAACTCCCTCTTAAATATAGCCAATGAACTGGCCTCGACTACCCTCTGTGGCAGGGAGTTCCAGAGATTCACCACTCTCTGTATGAAAAAAGTTCTTCTCATCTCGGTTTTAAAGGATTTCCCACTTATCCTTAAGCTGTGACCCCTTGTCCTGGACTTCCCCAACATCGGGAGCAATCTTCCTGCATCTAGGCTGTCCAACCCCTTAAGAATTTTGTAAGTTTCTATAAGATCCCCTCTCAATCTCCTAAATTCTAGAGAGTATAAACCAAGTCTATCCAGTCTTTCTTCATAAGACAGTCCTGACATCCCAGCCTTGGAGGGCATCTACCACACGCGGTGCCTCAGGAAGGCCCTCAGCATCCATAAGGACTCATCACACCCCTGCCACGGTCTGTTTCAACTACTTCCCTCCGGCAGACGTTACAAGGCCTTCTACGCCCGAACCTCCAGACTCAGGAACAGTTTTATCCCAAGAGCTATAGCGGCTCTGAACCGGCCCTAATGAGTGCCCCCCCACCCACCCCCTTTGGACAGTCTCCCTCAGATGGTCACGTCAATCAATTCAGCTTGCTTATTTATGTATTGTATTTATTTACCTTTCTTGTACATCAGTGGAGCTGCACACTAAATCTCGTTGCACTGACGTGCAATGACAATAAAAGATATTATTATTATTATTATTATTAATTAGGTTTCTCTTTGTATTCTCCTACACTTTAGGTAAAACTGCTGCCTTCATGCTGCCTGTGCTAGAACGTTTGATCTATAAACCACGTCAGGCTCCTGTTACCAGGGTGTTGGTTCTTGTTCCAACTCGTGAACTAGGCATTCAAGTGCATTCTGTCACCAGAAATTTGGCACAGTACACATCCATCACCGTCTGTCTTGCTGTTGGTAAGTTTGGACTAAATTTGTAACTGCTGCAGTGCTAAAACTGAACCTGAATGTGGCAACAACATCTATTTTAATGCTTTAGATTTGTGCCAACTTCTGTATGCTCTTTATAAAACAATATGTATCACTATAGTGTCATAGGGTAACAGAAAAGGCATAGATAACCACACTACAGGCTAGATGCAGGAAGATTGCTCCCGATGTTGGGGAAGTCCAGGACAAGGGGTCACAGCTTAAGGATAAGGGGGAAATCCTTTAAAACCGAGATGAGAAGAACTTTTTTCACACAGAGAGTGGTGAATCTCTGGAACTCCCTGCCACAGAGGGTAGTCGAGGCCAGTTCATTGGCTATATTTAAGAGGGAGTTAGATGTGGCCCTTGTGGCTAAGGGGATCAGAGGGTATGGAGAGAAGGCAGGTACGGGATACTGAGTTGGATGATCAGCCATGATCATATTGAATGGCGGTGCAGGCTCGAAGGGCCGAATGGCCTACTCCTGCACCTAATTTCTATGTTTCTATGTTTCTATGTTACAGAGTAATAAGCGAGTTTGGTATTCCGACAGCGCATGCCCAGGTCATAAGTCACGAGTTAAACATTGGAGGGTGAGGATCTGCTGTGTGTTATTTTTGGTTATCAGACCTTCGTTTTAGTGAGTGCTCTGTGCTGCTCCGTGGGGTCGGGCACGGGTCTCCGGTGCCACCGAACTGCCGCTGGGCCGTCCCCGTCCCGAGGTGGCCGGAGGTTTTGGGCCGGGCTCACAGCCGGTGCGGGGGGGGGAGGGCTCGGCGCCGCTCCAGCCCGGCTCTACTCCGGCTCCCAAGGGGGCCGTCCCCCAGCGGGCCGGAGACCGCCGGTCGCGCCTCTCTGCCTGTCCAGTGGCCGTGGGTTTGCCCCCTCGGTGGAGGGCAGTAGTCATAATCATTACAAACAGTGAGTCAGTCGGAGCTGGGATAGGCAATCAGTTCCACTGGAGCTGCTTGTAGTCTTCCGGCATCAAAGGCCCTGCTGGTGGACGGAGAGGTTTGGTGGCGATGGGGGCCGAGCGCCCACGGGGCGTTGGGGTGGGTGGGGCAGGGTGTGCTGCCAGCCAACCTCCCAGCCGCCGGATCGTCGGCGGGGATGCGTGCGGGGTGCTGCGGTGGCTCGGCTGGACATGCAGCATCCCCGGAGAAAAGGAATGTGTTCCTCGGGAGTAGGAGCGGGGCTGGAGCAGGCCTCTCTCTCCCCCACCCTCTCCCTCCCCCACTCCCCCCTCCCCCTCTCTGACGGCCCCCTGGGCGGGGACGGGACACCCGGGTGGTGGGGAGGAGGGGAGACGACGGGACGGGGCTGTCCAGCGGTGGGGAGGCAGCGCCGGGGACACGGGCTCGACCCGGGCTGCGGATGAGGCGCGGATCTGAGCGCTCTCCCCTGTCTACCACTGGCATTTGCCCCCTCTCTCTCTCTCTCTCGCTGTTACACCTGTTCTCCCGCTACATGGCACCCCCGTTCCTCAGATTAAATTTTTACACATAAATCATAAATATGGTTAAGAATTTACATACAGTTTATGCAGCCAGCGCTTCATTTGCTTTCTCTTTATAGTGAGTGACCTTTGACAAATCCCATGATTCGTTGCATTATTCGGAATACCGAACTCGCTTATTGATGTAAGATCTGCCAATGGTATCCATGTCAACCAAAGGCCCTTAGCAGAGGGGCAATGAAAATCCAGATCGTGGTTTACCTGGGACATTATAGTTACATGGTTGTTACAAACACATGCCCTCTTTCTGTTGCTGCTAAATCAGCCTGAGCACAGACAATATTGCTGCAACCACTATCGCTGTTTAAAGAGAATTGTCAGGTGATCTTCCAGGTGGGAAATTCTTTATCTCAAGGCTTTGCAAATGCATCTTAATGGGCAGCACGTAATGACTTCAGAGGTGACTGGAACTGAACTGAAAGAAAACTTTCCTTTTGAAGAAAAGGATCACTTTTAAATGAAAATCAAGAAAACTACAAAGGCTTGAAATCTAAAATAAAAACTGAAAATTCTGGAAATATCCAGTTGGTCAGGCAGCATCTGTGGAAAGAAAAGCAGAGTTAACATTTCAGGACTGTGGTAATCACAACTTGAAAAAGTTTATCAACTCTCAAAATAGACTAATTGACATTAATTTATTAAAAACAATTTAAGTGTATTCTTTGGACAGTATTCTTAAAATGTTATTGAAAAATATTAGTTTTCTGAAGTTGTTCTGGAGATACTCTCAGCTTTTGCCATACAAATCTGAGAGAAAAAACCCATTGCATCTCCTGGGATCTGCCACATGATTCTAAAGTGAGTGTGAAGTGCAAATGTTGAGGTTTTCATCCAAGTTTCTTCACCTCTGTTGGACGTTATAATTGGAGCATAGTAACAAACTGATGGCATCTTGAAATATTGAATTTCATCTATGTGCATGGAAATCCCAGAGGTTGGTGTCAGTATCACAGGTCCTGACAGCAATTCTGGTTCTTTTTGGTGTTATCCCTCAAAATCTGGACTAATATTGAAGGAAGGTGCTCTATTTTTGTATTCAAAGCAAGTCCCTTTTAAATAGACTGGAACATGATGTCAGATTTTGCACATTACAAAAGTTCTGTTTAGCAGGATAACATGTTTTTACATGGGAGTTCTAGCCAGGAAAGAGCATGGGGCTTTTTTGTTGCACAGGTACTTGCCTTCAAGAACAAATTCTCAGCCTAGGAGTGAATTGAATGGGATTTCTGTGCTGCAACATTTTCATTGAGGAGCTTTAGATAACGACAGTACAAAACACTGTTTAATTTCAGGTGGATTGGATGTAAAAACCCAAGAAGCATCTCTGAGATCAGGGCCTGATGTTCTCATTGCCACCCCAGGCCGATTGATCGATCACCTTCATAATTGTCCATCCTTTGACCTCACCAGCATTGAGGTCCTCATTCTGGACGAAGCTGACAGGTAAGAAAGGGTAAAGAAACCTTGTTCGTGGAGGGGGTGGGGGAGTAAAACAGTTGTTTTACTTCGGAGTCACGTGAGTGACTACGTGAAGACCCCGTCCAGCACGCATGCGCGCCATAGCATCTCACGCAGTGCACAGCGACGGATGGGAGTACGAGCTCTCCCGCAACAATTTGAAAACGGACCATCAGGTAAGCAAATCTTACTCTGAGGACATGGTGTTTTCGAAACCCTGTTCTGCTTTATTTTTAAATAGGAATAGAACAGGGAAAACACCAAGGAAGGTCGTTCCCGTCGGGCTGCAATGGACCAGGAAGGTTCCAGCAGTGGGGGGCGACCGGCGGCACCTGGACCGCACAACGCTGCGGTCCACAGTCACCGACAGCATTCCGAGCCCAGCGCCGCTAGCATAGCTCAAGGGAACGTTGGCGACCAACCGCAGCGGGCTGGATGTAAGGCACACGGAAATCGGACCGGCCGGTTCACTCAGCAGAGCCCGGCACGGTAGACTCCCGCCCGAGAGCGGCTAAAGGTGACCGTTTCAAGCCTTATGGAAAGGCTCATGGAGCAAAAGCTCCAGCGAGACTTGCTCCGGGAGCTGGGGCAAGCTCGCCAAGGGAGCACAAACACTCCCGCTCCAGTGCACTAACAGCACTGGCCATCGCATCTCCCTCAACAGAGGGGAGCGTTGGCGACCAGGGCTGGGCTGGTCAAGAAGAGGGGTCACTGGCTGAAGAAAATCGGGAGTATGCTTGAGGTACAGGACCAGGAAGAGCTGCTGGGAGTGGTGAACCGCTACGCGGTTCGGGACGGCCGTTACAGCCTAAACTGGCGGCCAGCTTACTACCTGCCCTTTAAATCTCTCCAAGACAGGTAGTCATTGAGGCGTTGGACTTTATCACGCCTCCCCAAAATTGCATTTGCTCAATCTGCCTGCCATTACAGGGGGTACATTGAGCAAGGTATTTAAACCCAAAAAACTTAAAATTGCAAAAAATGTAGATACCCCTGACGTCGGCTATCACTTCACATGCTCACTCCATGGACAGGGTTGACATGCCAAAACACCCTGGCTCTACTGTGCAACACAGTATGTGATTGGCAACCTCCGGAAGGAGGTCATAAGACCTGCCCTCAACCTCAAATTCGCAGAACCGTGTAGAACGCCGACCTCAGAACCACAGATCCTGCTATTTGGCAAAGAATTACCAAATCAAGCCTAAAATCTGGACAAAGAATCCAGGGCATTTGGCCTCATGAGGGCAGGACTTGGAATGAGCAAACCACGCAAAAACCCAGACGGCAGTACCTCTACGCATCCACCAGTAGGTGTCTACTTCATGGTACTGGTGAAAGCTCGGGGCCCGCACATCGTCCCCTCAAGTCTTTCGGGAAAGGGCACAGAGCGGGCCCCATGGAAAACGCGCCACCCCCCAAAAACACCACCCCGACAGACAAGGAACCAGAAACCGAAGAAATGAACACACCACCAAACAACAGTGGAGGTAGGTGGGTATGGTTCCTACCATCACATAAAAGGTGAGGGGATTGTGCTAACATTGGGGGGGGGTTTACCCTCTCACTAAAAAGAAAACATGAGGGACAAGCTGAACTGGAGAAGACATACAAAGGGGTCATAAAGAAGTCTAAATATGAACCTTTGGAATCCGTATTAAATTTACTAAAAAAACAAAAAAGATGGTGAATGTCGCACCATCATTGACTTAACCACATTGAATACTTTCGTCAGGTATACACACTTTAATGGAAAACATTGTAACTGCCAAACAATGGATTTCCTAAGGATATTTTATGGTAGGCATCGACTTAAAAGATGCATACTATTCAGTACCCATTCATAAAGATCATCGGAGATACCTAAAAATTTACCTGGATGGGGTAACTATGGCAGTACAAATTATTGACTAATAAACTAAATATGAGCCAAACCTGTTTTCCAAGATATTTAAACCAGCCCTGACACTATTAAGGAAACATATTGTCATGGCATATCTCAATGATATTTAACAACAGACAAAACCATGGAATTAGCTAATTCAGCAGCATTAGCTACTAAAAACTTATTTAGCCTGGGCTTTGTCATACAATCCAGATAAATCTACGTTGACACCATCCACAACTATGGACTGTCTGGTATTCAATTAACTCAGTCCACATGTCTATCACGTTGCCAAAAGGAAAGCCAGCCGAATTGGCACAAACCTGTAACAAATTAATGGTTAACAATCAACCAACCATTCAACAAAGTGGCAAGAGTAATTGGGAAATTAGTAGCAGCATTACCAGCTACTTAACTTGGACCTTACCATTAGAGCAAAGGTGCTAGCGTTTAAACAAAATAACCCATATCCAGAACTGGTGGTAGATGGACTAATCTAGAGTCATCACCACTACAGACACTGGACATAAATCCTAGTTGGAAATGTTGGGTGCGTTCTATGGGTTAAAAGCATATTGTTCAATAGTGCACCATTTTGCATGTTCGTTTACAATTTGACAATATCACAGTGGTGGCCTATACTAACCACATGGGCGGAATAAAATCGATATCATGTGACAATTTGATCAACACAATCTGGTAATGGTGTGTCGTCAAACATATTTGGCTATCAGCAACTTACCTACCAGGTAAGCTAAATACTGTGGCAGACATGTTAAACCAAAGTATTTGCTGAAATTACAAGCAATATGGAACACCAGATATCGATTTCTTTGCATTCCGACTGAATCACCACGTACCGATGTATGTCGCTTGGGAACCAAACCTTGAAGCAGCGGCGATGGATACATTCTCGCTGAACTGGGGGGGGATCTAATCGCTATGTTTTCCCCCCCTTTCTGCCTCATCAGTCAGGTACTACGCAAAATACAGATGAACTTTGCTTTGGACTTTTTGGTAGTACCCGACTGGCCTACAGCCATGGTTCCCAGTGATCCTTGACAGGGTCATTGAAACCCATGACCATTCCCCACGGACCAGATCTACTAATCCACCCTGTATCAGGCGAAAGTCACCCATGCCATGACAGAATAAGCCTACTGGGTTGCAGATTCCAAAAAGACCTTTTGATGGACCTGGGATTGTCAAATAGGACCATGGACACGATGACAGCATCTCACCGACTTCCACCAAGAAACAATATCTCCAGTATAAGAAAATGGGAAACATACTGCTCGAGAACAGAGACAACCTACTAATAAACCACCATACCTATGTACCGGAGTTCCTGGCCAGCCTTCACCACGATGAAGGTCTGAACTATAGCACTATCAAATGTGCTAGAAGTGCACTGTCAGCCTATCTAAGACAGGCACCAAGGGAAACAGGCCATAGGTCTCGTCCACTGGTGGCCAAATTAATGAGAGGTACCTTCTATTCAAAACCCCTAGACCTAGATATACCAAGATCTGGGATGTCAGCGTTGTCCTGACACACCTAAGGGATGGCCACCAGCCAGATCCCTTACTCTGAAAACAGCTACCCTGTATACGGCCATGCTGATGGCTTAGTCTCAGCATAAGGGTCCAGTCCTTTTACCTACTCAGACTGGACAATATGGTCGTAACATCAGACCAAATAACATTCACCATTCAGGAGCTGGTAAAACAGAGTAGACCAGGAACTTCAGGACTCATGGAATTCTGGGCGTACCCACCTGACCACCGTTATATGTCATGACTCGCCTTCTACAATATATCAACACAACCTAAAATTCCCGAGGGAGACAAAAATGGGTCAGCCACAAAAAAGCCACTGGGTCAGGGTACCGAGTCAAACCATCTCTAGATGGCTCAAACAGGTATTGGGAGCTGCTGGAGTGGATACCGATATTTACACATCTCACTCCACCAGAGCAGCATACACGTCGGCGGCTAACAGTATGGATGTGCCACTGGACCTAACCTGGTAACAGCGAGGTGGTCCATGTGAAGAACTTTTAAACATTCTACAACAAGCCATTATAAAACCTGTTTCACTTGCAGAGAGAATTTTAGACGCTGCAAAAAATATATAATTTAGCCCGGGGGAGCATTAATTTCTTCGTTATTATTTTCAAATAATATCATTGTTGTTTTACAAACAGATTCATGTTTGATTACGATAACATACTTCCTCCCTTGGATGACTTCGGCAGCGAGTGAAGTATGGACTGTTACACGGTTTGAAATCACAGAGCTTTAAAATCTTCACGTAGTCACTCACGTGACTCCGAAGTAAAATAGTAAGATTAAACGAGAACTTACCAGTTTGAAGTTTGATCTGTATTTTATGAGGAGTTACGATGAGGGATTACGTGCCCTCCGCTCCCACCCTCAATTATAGAGATCAACTGGTTTCTTAGTTCTCCTTATCTTTACTATGTTTATTTCAATTATTGTGTTTTCTGTGATTCCACACCGCTGCTTTGAAGTATGTCGCGCATGCGTGCTGGACGGGGTCTTCACGTAATCCCTCATCGTAACTCCTCATAAAATACAGATCAAACTTCAAACTGGTAAGTTCTCGTTTAATCTTACTATTTTAAGATTTTGTTCCAGTTCAGTGCATATCTTCGGCCCTTAATCCATCCAATATGGTGCGGTGTTGCAACTTAGGCTTTTTTTGTTCAAGTTGCTACAGCAGTGTTTTGTACAAAATAAACGGAAATATTTGTGAGGTGGGGTTACTGCTTTGTGTCATTTCTGTTTCTTTCTCGTATGCAGGATGCTCGATGAATACTTTGAGGAACAGATGAAGGAAATAATTCGGCTCTGCTCCCACCAACGACAGACAATGCTGTTTTCTGCGACCATGACTGATGAGGTGTGTGGAGGTGTTGCTGAATGGCATATCAAAGTAGTTCCACCATGTTGCAGAGTCAGGCTAACTGACTTGCTGAGCACTAACATGCATCCTCAAGTAGTAGTCACCGACAGGAAGCTCTTGAACGTAGCGAGCTTTGTATTTGCCTTTCCCTGCTTAATCTTTCGGCATCCTTGCTGAGTGGTGCTCTCAAAATGGACAAATTGTGGGGTGCATCAACTTCTGCAACTAAAGGGGCGTCACATTTTGTTAGCAGTCTAACTTGAGGACTGGTGATGATAAAAAGATATGAGGGAAAGCAAGTTGTGGCAAGGACCCCAAAAGTCCATCTGTCAAAATGTATCTATATATTGATGCATAGGCATACAGATGTCTGGATATAGTTTGGCAGATGAAAAATGAAAAGTTATCTATTTTGTTAAGAACAGAAAATCAGAAAATTGTTTAAATGGAGAGACTACAGAGGAACCTGGGTGTCATCCTATACAGAGCACAGAAAGTTAACATGCAGGAGTTAGTAAGGAAGGCAGTTGTAGTGTAGCCTTTTATTATATAAGGGAAGGATTATACACTTGAACATCTTAGTATATTGTTGACGAGGTTGGACCCAGAGAAGCAACTACAATTTTGGTCAGATTATTTAAGGAGGTATATACGTTTATTGAAGGCAGTTGAAAGTTGGATCATGAGGTAGATTCCTGTGATGGAGATTGTCTCATGAAGAACTGTTGAGCAAGTCGATCCATGCTCATGGAATTTTAAAAGAATGAGAGGCGATCATATTGAAACGTGCAGAATTATGAGAGGATTGTCAACCTGAATGCAGAGAGCATGTTTTCTCTCAAATGTGACTTGAATTGGGGGCATATTTTCAGAGTAAGTGATCACCGAGGAGGCTTTGTTCTCTCTTGAATCTTTGGAATTCTTTCCCCAGATCTCTGATTCCTAGTCATTGAATATATACAAGATAGAGAAAGGTCGTTTTGGGGATGAGTCGGTTATTGAAAAGGGGAAGGAAAGGGGAGATTAGACTAAGAACAGATATGCCAGTGTTTTATTGTATGGTGCAGTAGTTGCAGCAGTCCTATAATACTGTTGCTCCTGTTTCGTTTACTGTTACAGGGGCATCCTAATAAACATTTGTCTACATTTATTCGTGCTTTGCTGTTGTATTTTGTTTCCGAACTTGGGAAAACTAAGCTTTTAAGTCCAATTTTTGGACTTGTTTTTGCTTTTGTGCGCTTCAACCTCAAAGCCACGCCACTCTGCTACACTCTCATTCTTCCAACCCTATCTTGTATTTGGACATTTCATTAGACGTCTTTATATCCAATATGCCAGCCTTTGTGATCATGGGTAGCGCACAACCAGATGCAGATTGGTATAAAAATATGAATTAGGACTAAGTTGCTCTGGTCCTTGCTTGCACTGCAATTTAATACGTGTGTGGCCCACCCAGTTGTACCATCAACTCTGCATACATTGCAGTTCAGCCATGGTCATCTTTCACCCCCTTGCCTGTCTAAACTCTATCTACCTCTGCTTCAAACATATTCCAAAACTCTCTCGGTAGATGATGGAAGCAGAGGTCCAAGGCTGATGACCTTCTGTAAGAAAAATGTCTGCGTTATTTCTGTAGTAAATGAATGACCCTTCAGTTTTAAACAGCAACCCCCTAGTTTTTGAATTTCCCATGAGGAAACATCACCTCCACATCCTTCTTGACAAGACCCCCTTATTTGTTTCAGTCACTTGCTTCTCATTCTTCTAAACTTCAGTGAATACAGTCTTAGCTGGTCTAACCTGTAGCCTGTCTAATCACACTGTCCACTTATTAATATAATAAACCTATGAATTGCTTCCAATATAAAAGTCGTCTCCTAAATAAGACAGATTTTGTACATGCTATTCCAGCTGTAGTATCTATCACCTGTGACCTCGAACTGAAGAAGTTTTCATTAATTGCTGTAGTAATAATCAGTCACATACTGTTAGGAAAGAAATGCAGATGCTGGTTTAAATCAATCAGTCTGAAGAAGGGTCTTGACCCGAAACATCGCCCATTCCTTCTCTCCAGAGATGCTTCTCGTCCTGCTGAGTTACTCCAGCATTTTGTGCACATTCTGTTAGTTCGTATCATTATGTATCTGTATTGCAGCTTTTGCAAGCCATATACTGATACCCAGGTTCCTGAACATCATAGAGCTCTGCAATCTAATGTAAATAATTTGCTTTCTATTTTCCTTGCCAAAATTGTCCATTTAATTTTCCCCATTATATCATCCAAGTGTTAGATGTTTGCCCACTCAAACTATCCATACGTCTATATAGCCTCCTAATATTCTTGTTACATTCTCCTATCTTTGTGTTGTCAGCATTCCTGATCGTCTTGTAGTTCCAGTGGTAACCATTAGGAGGAAGCAACAGTCCATCAGTCACTTTTGTTCATTTTTGTTCCCTGGTTGTCACTTCCACCATCAACTATTAATACTGTATATTAGTGCTATCGGCAAACATCCTGTGCAGCATGTGTTAAATGCCGCCTTTTAAAATTCTACCTGCACTCTTGCTTTTCAATTCCTAAAAAAGCAAGAAAAAATTGCCATTGTGTCTTAAAAAATGTATGATGGTTGTCATTAATCTGTCTTTATTGCTCCAGAAGTGACCCATTAATCGTGTTGCTATTCTTGGTGCAGGTTACCTGTTTCACCCATTTATTTATTTTCTGCCACTTTCAAGAATTCTTCTTTGGTCGTAATTTCAGGCTTTTTCTGTCATTTCCTGCAGGTGAATGATCTGGCATCGGTGTCATTGAAGAACCCGGTTCGAATCTTTGTGAACAGTAACACAGATGTTGCCCCCTTCCTCCGTCAGGAATTCGTACGCATCCGTCCAAACCGTGAGGGAGACAGGGAGGCGATTGTTGCAGGTAGCCAAGAGCTGCATTTGAATTCTGAGCCATTGAGTTTATTGTCATATGCACAAGAACAGTGAAGTACAAGTACAATGAAAATCTTGCTTGCAGCAGCATAACAGGCAGAAAGACAACACAACAAAAACATAAACATACATTAAACAACATTTTTGCAAGACAGTAAAAAGAAAAAAAGACTGCAAAAATGTGTAGACTTTTGTTAGAGAATTCAGTTGAAATGAAAGCAGTGTTAAAATGTGCTATTGCACAATTAATGTAAATGGTTCAATCTGCTGTTCAACCACTGTTGCAGATTTACACTTATATGTGGCTGATACCAATTCACAGTAATGACCACTAATGTCAGCCTGGTCACTCCCCTTCTTGTTGTTGCCTTTGGTTTAAGATTTTATTCTGCAAAATGAACAATTATAGCCCTTGCATTTTCAAAACCAGAGACATGTTGTATTAAAGGGAGTCTGATCATACAATGTTGTTATATTGTTACAATTGAAACTGGGTTGTAACATGCAAATTAAGTGCATGGCGTAAAGTCATGTGATTTAGATAGCGCGAACTGTTTCAGAATGAGAAGCAAAGATCCTATAGTGGAGCAAGATAGACCACTCCTGCTAAATGCAATGGGCTGACGTGTAGTATGCAACGTGGGCCTTTTTTTCATCCATTTCCGTAACCTGACCTGACCCGACTCGCAGTGTAATCAACGTTGCGGGGGAACAGTTTGTGTTAATAAATTTAAATTCTGAAAATGATGAGATTTTTACCAAATAACTTTTATTTTTACGAGGATGTTTCCGTAACCAGCTTCCGTATCCGCATAAGTATCTTTGCTCCGCTATAGGGTCTTTGGTGCGGAGACGGAAGCCGGTTACGGATATGGGGCCGAAAATTACCCATGAATCTGCCCGTGACCGTACTACGTCTTTTTCGTCGAGTGGACTATCTTGCTCGCTATAGGGTCTTTGATGAGAAGTCTGTAGAAGCCATTTTAATTGTTGGAACAAACCCCCCCCCCCCCCCCACCCCCCCCATCTTATCTAACAATATAACAAAACATCTCTTATATGTACGGAACATGGTTTAGAGCACAGTAACTGTTGAGGTGTAATCATATTGTTCATGGGAAATGGATTTCTTTTCGACTGATACTATCAAGGGCATCAGCGCTGCACCATTGGTGGGGAGTTGTATTTTGGATGAGATGTTCAACTACACCCATGATCTCTTCAAATTAGAAAGGACTTAATTATGTACACACCAGTTTACCACATTCGAACTAGGGTTAAGATGACTGATATTGTTTGCAAGATGTTTGATATGGAGTGAGAGAGATGGGAGTGAATAAGATTGGGGTAATATTTGTGCAAGGTCATTTGATTTGATTGTGTTTTATTTCCCTTTCCTCCTCCTAGCTCTTCTCACTCGCACATTTCAGGACCATGTTATGCTATTTACACAGACTAAAAAGCAAGCCCATAGAATGCACATCCTGCTGGGGCTGATGGGACTAAAGGTTGGCGAACTACATGGTGATCTTTCCCAAACCCAGCGGCTGGAAGCTCTTAGGTAAGCTGCTCCAATGATGGTGTGGTTGGTGTTAGATTCCTAATTCATTTTGTGCCTTGTAGGTAAAAAAAACTGAATGGTAAGCCATGCAGAGCCAAAGTAATCCCTAATTTTTGCTGAGTGGGAATCTCTTGGAGTCGGTTGCACCTATAGTTTAAATTCCTGGTCTTGAATGCTGCTAGTCATCCCTGCTGAAAATTGTGTGGATGTGAGTAGATTTAGACTGTGATTAGGCTTGCCCTTAATCCTGTCTTTGTAGACGTGATCTGGTAACTTGCACAGTCTAAACTTGCACCTCTTCATGTCTGCTTTTGAAGTTTGAGATGTTGCTTGGAGAATGAGGGGATCACCGGGATCCATCAAATTGATCGTACTCGCTTAGTCCTATGTACAAGAGATTTTTGTGTACATCCTATAGATTTGTAATGCGTTTCCATTGTAACCTCAGCATTTGTTTTAATAGAGTGTATTTGGTTTAATATTGTGACCTACTAGAGATGACAGTTCAAAAGAACACATGTTCAAAAGAAGTTTAAGTATTTGAAAATCGATTGGTGTGATGTGACCAGCAGAGTTCCAGGTGGAGTCCTTGATCAGTGGTATATTTGCTCATCTTGGCTGGATCAATAGTTGAGATAATGCAGTTAACTTCTGGAACCTGGAGCAGGGAAACTAAATCAGACAGCCTCCTACTCCAGGGTGCTACCCATTTTCCATACTACGTATCTACTTTTCCTTTACGTTTGAGCTCCCAAAATGTAATATCTTGCTCAGATTGAACTCGTATCTGCTATTCTCTGCCCATTTCTGTAGTGCATCTATATCCCACTGTTTACTTTGATAGCCTTTCCCTTTGTCCGCAACTCCGGCAATTTTGGTGTCTGCAAACCTACGATCCAACCCATCTACATTTACGCCTTTACCACATGTTATATATATATATATATCACAGCGATACTAGCACAGATACCTTCGGAAGTTCAGTGATCACAGACCTCCAGCCAGAATAGCACCCTTCCACCACAACTCTGCTATGGGTAACAGTCATGAATCCATATGACCAAGTCACCTTGAATCACATGCATCTTAATCTTCTCGATCAGCCTACCATTGTGGAACTTTATCAAAAGTTTTACTAAAATCCATGTGGACAACATCCTCCATCCTACCCTTATCAATTACCTTTGTAACTTCCTCAAAAAACATTGATTGGGTTAGTAAGACATGACCTGCCATGTGCCAAGCCATACAGACTGTGCCTAACAAGTCCATTCCCTTCCAAATGTGAATAAATCCCATCCCAAATAATCTTCTCCAATATTACCCCTACCACCGATGTGAGGCTCTCCGGTCTATAGTTCCCTGGATTATCTCCCACTCCCTTTGTAAACAAAAGAACAGCATTGGCTATTCTCCAGCCATCTGGGCACTCGTCTGTCGTTAGAGAAGACACAAAGATCTTTGTCAAAGTCTGCAATTTCCCCAATTGCTTCCGTTAATTTCCTGGGCTAGATTTCATTGGGCCCTGAGGATTTATTCACCTTAATACTCTTCAAGCTCGCCAACATCACCTCCCTCATGATGTGAAACTCCCATTTCGGGACGACAGATGGCACAATGGGCTAAGTGCTCGGCTGGCGACCGGAAGGTAGCCGGTTCGAATCCCGCTTGGAGTGCATACTGTCGTTGTGTCCTTGGGCAAGACACTTCACCCACCTTTGCCTGTGTGTGAATGTGTGTGAGTGATTGGTGGTGGTCGGAGGGGCCGTAGGCGCAGATTAGCAGCCACGCTTCCGTCAGTCTGCCCCAGGGCAGCTGTGGCTACAGAAGTAGCTCACCACCACCGGGTGTGACTGAGGAATGTATGAATAATGCGATGTAAAGCGCCTTGAGTATTATAGAAAGGCGCTATATAAATCCCATCCATTATTATTATTATTGCATTTTAGTATTCTCTATTCAGATATTGCTGTCCTCTATGCCCTTCTCCTTTGTGAATACAGCTGCAAAGTATTTGTTAGGTACCTGGCCTACATCCTCGAACTTCAAACACAAATTCCCTCCTTACCAGTCCCATCTTCCTGGTTACCCTCTCGTTTTTAATCGACATTTTAAATCAATGGCTATTTCCTGAAGTATGATACATGGGCAAATCTAAATAAAGATTCCTCTTGTTAAAGAGCTTATTTTGCATGATGAGTTTGAACTGAAACCATAGCTAATATAACAACTTTACTTCCAGGAGAGTGTTATGCTGTTGGATGTAAAAGTAATATTAGCTCTTCATTTGTCGTTTCCAATGTTACAGGCGCTTCAAGGATGAACAAATCGATATTCTTGTAGCTACAGATGTTGCTGCTAGAGGACTGGATATTGATGGGGTCAAAACAGTAAGTGACTCAAATGTACAAAAGGACAATCGATGGGAAATTGATGGCGTGGATCTTACACAGAAGTTTTTCTTATTTTTGCGGGTGGGCTTGTATATTCACCCCACCTGATCCCATTACCAGCAGATTAAGCCCCTTTGCCACACAGGATGTTGTCGAGAAGGATTACTCCTGAGGTAACTGGAAGTTGATTTCACGTCAAAGTCTAACAAGGGCGGCACTCTGCAATGTCCCGGGGAGTTGCACGTCCAAATCTGTAATGGTCTTGTGATCCACTGTTGGCTTTCCAATTCCATTAAACTGCTATATTTATAATAAGTGGACTCACAGTGTTACAGCTGGTAGAACTGCCACCTCACAGCACCGGAGACATCGATTTGATCCTGACCTCCGGTGCTGTCTGTGTGGAGTTTGCTCGTTCTGCCTGTGATTGCGTTGACCTGGGTGCTCTGATTTCCTCGCACACTGAAAGCTGATCTTTGTTTGGCAAGTAAGAAAGTTAATGAGTTGGTTAGTTTCAGTGAAATAATGTGTTTTTACTGTTCTAGGTGATTAACTTCACAATGCCCAACACGGTCAAGCATTATGTGCACAGGGTGGGCCGGACAGCAAGAGCAGGCCGCAGTGGGCGATCCGTGTCCCTCGCTGGAGAGATGGAAAGGAAAATGCTAAAAGAAATTGTGAGGAAAGCTAAAACTGAGGTGAAAGCTCGTGTCGTTCCACAAGGTGAGAACAGACAGAACCGTTGTGCTTGGCATGTGCTGTAAAGATAAAAGACCTTAACAGGATTTGCATTTGCCCAACACTGTTGCCCCTGCTCACAATCTGATGACCAGTGGATGAAGACCTGAAAGGTGGCTGGTGCTTGTGGAGCCATGGTTCAGCAGGAGTTGAGAATTACAGGAGGGAGGACTTGTACAACTCGTACCAATGTAGAGTGACATCTTGAACTCGTTGGATTCTGCATATTGCTCTAGCATTTGTCTTCCCTACATGCTGCATGTTCAAATAAATGAATGAACTAAAATTACCCGACCCCTTTGTCTTTGGGGAGCTGAATCACAGCCAGGAGTGCGATAGGTGCTACAGTTGTTCTGGATGGTCTGGGGCAGAGGAAGGAGGAAAGGACATGGCGGTTGATGTTAATTGTGTTTGATTCTGGATTAAGGGTAGAATAAGCACTTGTACCACACAGTTGTATCGCCTATAATTAGAGAATGCCCCAAATTTACAGTATGACAGATGATGCATGTTAAATATTCTGTGTGGGACCCAGTGCTCATGTCCTTGTTCCTACTCACAGATGTGGTGCTGAAGTTCCGGCAGAAGATTGATAAATTGGAAAAGGAAATCTATGCTGTTCTACAGCTGGAGAAAGAGGAAAAAATGATGCAACACTCGGAGGCTCAGGTATGTGACATTTACCTCGGGTTTCACACCATTTTATTAAGTGTTGACAATGGTCGACAAAGTGACCAAATGCTGGATATATTAGCCACAGTTGGTCAGTGAATCATGCAATGTAGGAATCCAACTTTCAGTCCAAAAATCCATGCTGGCCTTTGAATACCTACGTATGCTAATCCCCTATAGTCAACCGTCAGCCTGTATCCTTCCATGCCATGGTGTTTACTTGTCTTTACCACCATGTCTAGCAGTGTGTTTCAGATTTCAAATGCTCTCTGGGTGAAAAATCTCTTCTTCAAATCTCTTATCCCTTACTTTAACCCTGTACTCAGATTATACAGTGCCCTCCATAATGTTTGGGACAAAGACCCATCATTTATTTATTTGCCTCAGTACTCCACAATTTGATATTTGTAATAGAAAAAATCACATGTGGTTAAAGTGCAGTGTCAGATTTTATTAAAGGGTATTTTTGGTTTCACCATGTAGAAATTACAGATGTGTTTATACATAGTCCCCCCATTTCAGGGCACCATAATGTTTGGAGCACATGGCTTCACGGGTGTTTGTAATTGCTCAGGTGTGTTTAAATGCCTCCTTAATGCAGGTATAAGAGAGCTCTCAGCACCTTGTCTTTCCTCCAGTCTTTCCATCACCCTTGGAAACTTTTATTGCTGTTTATCAACATGAGGACCAAAGTTGTGCCAATGAAAGTCAAATAAGCCATGATGAGACTGAGAACAAGAATAAAACTGTTAGAGACATCAGCCAAACCTTAGACCAAACCAAATCAATTGTATGGAACATCATTAAGAAGAAAGAGAGCACTGGTGAGCTTACTAATCGCAAAGGGACTGGCAGGCCAAGGCAGACCTCCACAGCTGATGACAGAAGAATTCTCTCTAATAAAGAAAAATCCCCAAACACTTGTCCGCCAGATCAGAAACACTCTTCAGGAGTCAGGCGTGGATTTGTCAATGACGTCAGTCCGCAGAAGACTTTGTAACAGAAATACAGAGGCTACATTGCAAGATGCAAAACACTGGTTAGTCGCAAAAATAGGATGGCCGGGTTACAGTTTGCCGAGAAGTACTTAAAAGAGAACCACAGTTCTGGAAAAAGGTCTTGTGGACAGATGAGACGAAGATTAACTTGTATCAGAGTGATGGCAAGAGCAAAGTATGGAGGAGAGAAGGAACTGCCCAAGATCCAATGCAAACCACCTCATCTGTGAAACACGGTGGTGGGGGTGTTATGGCCTGGGCATGTATGGCTGCTGAAGGTACTGGCTCACTTATCTTCATTGATGATACAACTGCTGATGGTAGTTCAAATAAATGCCTCAAAACTCATTGGCCGGCGGTTCATTCTACAGCAAGACAATGATCCCAAACATGCTGCTAAAGCAACAAAGGAGTTTTCAAAGCTTAAAAAATGGTAAATTCTTGAGTGGCCAAGTCAATCACCCGATCTGAACCCAATTGAGCATTCCTTTTATATGCTGAAGAGAAAAGGGGACTAGCCCCCAAAACAAGCATAAGCTAGAGATGGCTGCAATACAGGCCCGGCAGAGCATCACCAGACAAGACATCCAGCAATTGGTGATGTCCGTGAATCGCAGACTTCAAGCAGTCATTGCATGCAACTAAATATATGCAACAAAATACTAAACATGACTACTTTCATTTAAATGACATTGCTGTGTCCCAAACATGGTGCCCCGAAATGGGGGGGGACTATGAATGAACACTGCTGTGATTTCTACATGGTGAAACCAAACCCATGTGATGGCGGGCCACATCTATTGCCATAGTGCGACACTTGGTGCTGTTTTTCGCATTAGTTTTCACGTGTTTTTCAATTATTTCTGCAGTTCCCAGGTCCCTCGCGTGCCCCGGGACTGGCTGTGGTGCCCATGTCGCCTGCGTGCCCCGGGACATGCTGCAGTTCCCAGATCAGGCTGCGTCCCCGGGACTGGCTGTAGCGCCCATGTCGCCTGCGTGCCCCGGGACTGGCTGTAGCGCCCAGATCCGCAGGGTATGGGCCGGATCCGACCCGTGGGCAGTAGGTTGCCAACCCCTGGTGTACAGAGATGATCAATATCCACATACTAAATTATTTGCCTTTTTAAACAGAACTATCTCTGTCTTTAGGTAATGGTGCATTCTGCTAAGTGATACTCCTATCGCAAGTTTATGTTGTTCGGAAGGGATTGTGTATCAAAGGTTGGCATTATTGACTAGTTGTGTCCAAATGAAAAGAAATAAACAAGTAGAAGCATTTTTTTTTCATGATTATTGGGCTCATTTTCCCACAATACTGTTGATTGCATGAGTACAGCTCGTGATTTTGCACGAAGCAGGGGAGAGTGGAAAGAATTGTTGATGACAGTGTACGGAGATGGAAGGAGGGGCACTGCCATTGAGCTGGAACATTGATTAGCAATAAACAATGACTCCTAAATGACTTGATCCTACAGATCAACACTGCACAAAACAAGCTGCAGAAGGACAATGAGGACACCAGGCCAGAGCGCACCTGGTTCCAGACCAGAGAGGAACGCAAGAGAGAGAAAGGTGAGCTTCATTCTGGATAAGCCCCAGGAACGCTATCACTAAAGTGTTGAAATGTCTGGTTTAGTGCAAGGGATAGGAGAGAATAACCAGGCGGAAAGTGATCTTTGAAGAGAATGATTGGTGTGAAAATGGTCCTTGATAATGGGGTCATGCGCTGTATAACTCTGACTCAAAACCACATGCAAACAGACATTTATTTTGTAATTCCTTACGACTGTACCGACATTCCCCCTCCGACCAGTAAATAATACAGATTGCATGTTTGCAATTCTCATTTGAATAGGGAAATTGATCATGGAATCGTTTGACAGGAAAATATTTATTAAGGTTGTTTGATGCTTTCTATTAAAAACAGTTTCAAAGGCTCTGCAAGAGTTTGACATTGCATTAAGAGGCAAAAAGAAGAGGAAATTCATGGAAAACATGAAAAAGAAGGAAATGACGGTGAGTACTGTTGAGTGTTTAACACGCCGGCATATTCACATTTGCATAACCTCTTGCAGCTGATTGAAGTTAAATTAAAGTCTTGTGAAGAGAGCAGCAGTGCAAATATAATTGTACTCGTATTAGTGTTCCATTAGCAGAATATCTAGAATGAGTGTGGGGTGGATTTTTTGATTGAGTGGACTAGAGTGACACCAAAACTACTTCAACTGAATGAAATGGAGCCGTGCAGAAAAGGCCCTTTACACAGGCCTTGACCTGGATTTATAGTGACAGGAACTGGAAAGGTTTCCTGCACAAGAGTGGAGGGAAAAACTGGAGAATGTAAATGTAAGAATACAAATAAATGGAAGCATAGAAACTGTAGTAGACCATTTCACTGGTTTAAATTTAGTTGCTCCTCTCTCTTTTTCTTCGTGAAACATTTGGCAACCGTTAAGCACATCGCGGCAGGAGAACGTTGGGAGGCAGATGTGGTAAATCTACGGTACCCAGTGACAACATTCTTAAGATGTTAGCCTGAGGTGAGACTGTGGTGTACGGCGGCAGATGCAGTGACAGTCCTCTCTTGTTTACCTCAGGCTGAAGACAGGGCACAGATTGAAATAGTCAAATCGCAGATGTATGCAGAGCGCGTTGCTAAGAGAGGCCGCAGACCAAAGAGGGCACGAGTAATGCCTGAAGAGGAGCCAAGCCATGATGCAGGTGGGTAAAGCATGGACCAATTGCAGGATGAAACCTCAATTAAACATGCTCTTCAAACAAGATCATAGCTGGTTATCTTGTAAAAGGAAATTATTAGGTATTATTTTATTATACCAGTCTGATTGTAAAAATGTTTATACGTTGAATGAAAAATATTTTTTTCTTTATCATAAGATCAAATGAATAGAATAAACAAATCAAAGAAGTCTGTATTCGATGAAGAATTGACAAATACAAGTCAGAAAGCTCTTAAACGATATCGAGCAGGGTAAGTTGTAGAATCCAGCATCTTCCATTTTGTATAATTCATTTGAAGCAGTACGATATCTCATGGTATTACACAGGAGCATTTTATAAGTAGAATATGATGCAAACTACATCAGATGTTAATAAAGTCGACCTACAGCTCCTTCAGTGGTTTAGTTTTGTACCTCGTGGCTGATGGGAGAGGGTAGAAGAGGGAGTGACTGGAGTGAGACTCATCATTGATTATGCTGGTGGCCTTGCCGAGGCAGTGTGAAGTGTAGATGGAGTCAATGGAAGGGAGGTTGGTTTGTACGATGGTCTGGGCTATGTGCATAATTCTCTGCAATTTCTTGTGGTCTTGGCTGGAGCTGTTTCCAAACCATGCTGTGTGATGCATCCCAATAAAATTGTTTAAAATAATATTTTAAAGGAGGTGAGGGAAGCGGCAAGATTTACTCCCGAGGGTTTTATTAGCTGAATGATCAAAATTATAGGATATCAAGAGATTAGTATAGTTTTCTGAGGGAGATTTAAACTGGAAGAGACACTAGTTTAGTTTAGAGATACGGTGCGGATACAGGCCCTTCGGCCCACCGAGTCTGCGTCGACCAGTGACCCCTGCACACTTACACTATACTACACACACTAGGCACAATTTACAATTATACCAAGCCAATTAACCTACAAACCTGTATATCTTTGGGATGCGGGAGGAAACAGAAGATCCCGGAGAAAACCAGTGCAGGTCATTGGGGAACGTACAAACTCCATACAGGCAAGCACCTGTAGTCAGGATCAAACCCGGGTCTCTGGCGCTATGAGGCAACAACTCTACCGCTGTGCCGCCCGGGCGGGAGTGGGGAGGGTTGGGACACATTGTGATGTGTTGTTTTGTGGGAGTGTGGAAACCTATACCGGTGCTTATGGACAGGATGCAAGAATAGTGTACGTCATTAAGTTTCATGCAAAGAAAACACATATTTGGGGAACATGAGCTCATAAGGTTACCTTGCAGATGGAATACTTGTAGGAACATTAGTTGACATGGAGGGTACTAGTTCTTGGATGGAGAGGAAGTAAACATGTTCAATTCTCTTAACTTTATGGATAATAATCATACTGTGGTCTGTACCCGCCTGGGATCAGAAGCTGCGATGCCTCAATTGTGAACGTCAGGGATGCCTCCGCCCTCCTTGGTCTGGAGTTAGATGCTCATCCCTCTCAAATGGAGCTTTATCCCTCACAACAAATGGCAAATTTCATTTTAGAGATTCAGAAAACCTTTCCTTCTGCTTGGAACAAACTAGAAGGAATGTATTCTTTGTCTAACTATTTGGTACTTGGGGAGAGAAATCCGTCACGTCAGGTGAAATAGATGAGCTTTCCTCTCCTTGGCATCATAAGAACCAAATTTACAAAAATGCTGGAGAAACTCAGCGGGTGAGGCAGCATCTACGGACCGAAGGAAATAGGCAACGTTTCGGGTCGAAACCCTTCTTCAGACTTACAAAACTGGAGCCAGGCAGCTTCATGCACCAAAGCTTCATGAAATTTATAGATCATATTTAGTAGATAAATTGTCCTATACAACCATTGCTATTCGTCAGAACTTGCTGTGTGGGACACTATTGTATACTTTCGATTTATGAGATGTGATGCTATTTTGGTATCTGCATTAATTGAATCTTGCTTTCTTTTAAAGGCCATCATTTGAAGACAGACAGAGACTTGGAATATCACAGCATAGGAAAGGGAATGCATTTAAATCGAAATCTAGGTAAGCTTTTCTGTTCCAGTTTTTAAAAAAGTGGTCAACTTTAGCTTAGGTGATTAGGTCAGACTGAATATTCCTTCAGTACATCATCACCAGAACTCAGTTAAGTTTGCTCTACATATTTTTGCTTTTTGTCTTTGTATAGTCCAGTTTACTTAGAAAACTGAAAATTTGCACGTTTATATTTGTTGGTGTTGCAGCTACTCTCTCGAAAAGCTGCAGCAAGCATGAATTTAAATGTTCTAGTTCATTTGACTCTTCACTCTCATAACCTGGGGAATGTTAAAATGTAAACAATTTCTGCAATTTGTGAGGTTTTCTGGCCTCTTTAAAAGAGAGAGTTGAATTTGCAGTTTTGTTGTGTTAGTTGTGCGGTCCAAGGACAAACATTGCCCAATGTTACGTTAACCTAGATATTTGGTCATTTATTTAGCCCCTCCAGTGGGTGCAGGAGTGAGATGAGTGTTCTGCTTCAGACATGATTACATCTCAAAAATGTGTACTCTCTAAAAGAACTGACGCGTCATTTGGCTGTGAAACATGATTTAAAAATATGTTTGTATTCATCCCCTGCACCCAGTTTAAGGATGCTAAAGCTAAATATAACAGCCAGTTCAAAATAGACATTTTATTCTAATGGTATAACTGAGGTTTGGATATGCTTTGTTGAATGTTTCTATAATCTGTTTTTTGCCATTTGAAGATATTGAAGTATCTTTAACTGTAACGCTTGGGTGCAGCACCCATATGATAAAAGTGATACCATTAGTACTTAGTACATTTGGAGTACTTAAAAGGCAGGTTAATTTTGTTGTGATCCAGAAGCTTTCCCGCTCAACATCCTCCCCCTTTGAATTAGAATTTTAGACTTTGTTAAGCAAAGGCCATTTGGCCCATCATAAACCTTCTACCATCAGGTCCACTGCCTGCCATCACAACTCTTTACGTGCACCTCCAAGGCTTTTCTTACATGGTCATTTCACAGTGCAGTCAGGCTCCTGCTCTTATGTTCCCTCTAATATTTCTCCCAATCACTAAAGATGAGCTGGAATCATTGCCCTTGCCCCTTGCCCATTTCTTAAGGCCTGTTCACCACCTGCATATTATTCACATACGTCCTTTGTGTTTCAGGTACAAGAGAAGGTGAACCCAAACAGAAAAAGCAGCTGGATATTTATGAAATTGCCTTTCCAAGAATGAGGTCCTTATTAGCATGTACACTTGTGACATACTTAATAATGAAACTGATTCATACTTCTGATCCGGAAAAATTGTGTAAGGATGGACATCAATTTATTGAAACAAGCCGACTTCCAATTTTGTTATAATTGAGATTTTCATATTTGGTATTGTTTCACTTCATCTGTACTCTCCCACCTTCTGTACCCAAGTATTGATTATTGTGGGTAAAGTCCTTTCAGAAATAGAAACATTGCATTGTAATTAAAACAGGTATGTGTCAATTTTAAGTGGTGTCCTGCAGACACCCACATTTACTTAACCCTCGCACACTGTCTCGTCTTCAACTTGCTGAGAATCTCTACTGCCAACAAAAAACGAACAAGAGAAAATATTGAAATAGGAACCTTGTTGCCTTGAAGTGAGCACCTATCCTTGAGTATTTTGTGTTATATAAGCAGATCTGACATAAAAAGAGTATTTTGACAAAATGACTGAAATCTGCTCGACTGGCAATCCTTTGGGACAGAAGTTCTGTTTATTTGACCGATGCATCCTTCCATTCTCAGGACACCCCTTCTGGATGTGGTGTTTGCTTTGCCGTGTGAACGTTTCCAAAGTTAAAATTCAATTTTGCCACTGGCTAGTCCCCCCCCCCCCCCCCCCCCTCAAAATTAGCCCAATGAAACATTGTCACGAATACAATAAGACTTAATCAGAAGGGGAAACATTAAGATAGTAGTATTTTGAATAGGGATGGGGAAACATCCTATTGGTTGAAATCAATCTAGCGTAGGCGAGTTGCATGTCCTCAAATGATACTAGATCATTTGGCAGGGAAACTAAACCAATGCACCCATTCTGCAGTACGATTTATCACAAGTATCCTATATGTATCTCTTTTATTAATGCACTCGTAGGCCAATATAACCTACTAGGGTGGAGGCAGAAGGAATTGGAAATGCTGGAATCTTGAGCTAAAGCAAGTGTTGTAGAAACTTAGCAGAGCAGACAGCATTGCAGGGCAGACATGGACAGTTGTCATTTTGAGCCAAGTCCTGCTAAGGTATTGAGTCTTTTGTTGGGTAGAGTCATGCCTCATGGGCAGGGGTGATGCTGTGAACAGGAGAGTTATGCCATGCTTATTTAATGCAGTGCATCAAGGGAAAAGTCCAGGGTCATGTCCGTTGTATTTCTTGGGAAAGCTTCCTCACTCCAGCATTCATTCTGCTGAGGCAAAAATGTAATTAAATTTAAGCAGCAGTCTCTGTGATCCCTAACTAAACCTAGGTGTAAGAACACTAGTCCATGTTTAGAAGTTGATCAGAACAAGACAGTGAGAGGGAAAGAGACTGAGGGTCAGTGAGGTGATGTGTACAGCAAGTTAAACAAATAGAAATGGTGGAGGTTCAGACTAAGTATAGCAATGAAATTTTGATTCCATTTTAAAAGCTATGAATATTTTAAATGTTTGAATGGGCCTCGGCTGTTAGTAAATTCCAGGATAAACTAAAATGATTAAGTAAATTTATGCTGAAAATAAGTCATGCCTATGTACGTAAAGAAATTATTGGTTTCCTGTTTGTCAGCAGACCCAAATGCTATTAATAAACAGACATTTTTTGCATTATATATGTAATCGAAGATATCAATGTGTGGTTACAAAAACAAGTTTTTCTGCTGTGACCCGGATTATGCCGACAATCGAATGGAGTGACTTGAAAATAAAAGCTGAAAGTCAACTTTTACTCAAACATTTAATAAAAAATGTAAAATATTACAATACAAATCAAACAAATCCAACAGTTTTGCCATTCTACATAAGAATCCCAGAAATTTCAGTGCTTGCATTGCAACCACGGGCTGTCACAAGGGGGAGTCTGTTCAGGCCACCACCTCCTCAAAAACAAATGTTCCCACGTGGACGGGTAGAATCTGTCAACCCTGACTTATTATCGGTTTCAATTTCACGGTCTTGGAGGACGCATACTGGGCGGAGGAGGACCTGAAAGTAAATTAGACATGTATTAGTTCTGAGATTTTTGCACCAGTGAGGTACCATAAAAATGGCAATGCTTTTAATTTATTAAACAGGTATAAGACTGGTAGAGCCTTATGCAAGTGACAGAATATTCTCCAATATTTCCAAGGAATAGGGTTTATGTACAATTGGAAAACCGAGGGCTGATTAGGGTTATTCAGCATGAGTTTATGTGGGATTGTGGGAGTAATCGCGATTTACTCATTTGATGAAGGAAAGGCTACTTAATGCTAGAACACAAGATGCTGCTGCAACAAGGCGTGGAGGTTTGCACCTTAAACAAAGCCTGATTCCCGCACTCTCTTGTTATCTCTATGAACTATAGGCAATTGAAAAGGTCAAGCATAGTAGACTGGTTCAGAAGATTAAGCCAAATGGGACCCAAGGCAAGCTTGACAATTCAAAATTGGGAACCAAGGAAACAGTGGGGACCTTGGAGTTCAAATCCAAAGTGGCATGACACCTAGGCAGCATGATGAAGGGGCACATGGCTTTCCTTAATAGGTCAATGTATAGAAAATAAAAGTTGGAACTTTGTTGCGACTTCTAAAAACTAATTAGGGCTTTTAGAGATTTTGCGTGCAGTTCTGGTCATCAGAAGGATGTAGTTGAACTGAGAAATTACAATGGACACGCCAGGATGTAGCTTGGATAGGGGGACTTTAGTTAGAGGATATATAGGTTAGGCTGGGTTTGCTTTCCTTGTACAAAGGATGCCGAGGAGTGACCTCATACAGCAGAGCTGTCACGTTTTGTCAGCATTTCAGTATTCTAGTACCTGAAAAATCTGTATTTTTACGCGGTGCCATTTTGCTGAAAAAAGTTTTTTTATGTGCGGTCATACCCATGTAAGAGTACAAGAATGCATAACTTTGCTACCAATTGACATGTCTTCTACGCACGTTACTTGACAGTGCATTCATTGCCATCTCTTTGTATACTGCTGTTTGAACGGCTGCTTACTGCTTTTAGCACCAGATGATGATGTAGAAGCCATTTTGGAGGCCTCCCTCTCCCTCCCCACCCCTCCCTCTCTGCCCTTGAGCCCACCCACCTTTCTGTAAAATCAAGGCCAATCCCAATGTAACTGCAATCCCACTGGTAACCTTTCACCACTAGACTTATCCAGAATTCTACTACTGCCTGAAAAATAATCAAAGGCTCAACTTCCACTGACAAAGAGAATTCCAAAGACGCATTGTTATACGAGAATTTTCCTGAACAGCCTGTGACCCATAGTGGTATGTTTAAAGCCCATAGCGCTGCAGCCGGTAGCGCTATATTTAGAACCCACAGCGTTCCAGCCAACAGCTCTTCGTTTAAATTCCCACGCGTTATACTGACAGAGGTCTGTTGAAACCTGAAACGGGACAGGCAGCGACTCTGGAGAGAAGGAATGGGTGGCATTTCTGGTTGAGACCCTTCTTCAGACTGAACTGAACTCTGTATTTTAAATCCGTATTTAACATCGTACATCGGTATTCTTATCGCATTTCCGTACTACTTGGCAGCTCTGATACAGGTATATAAAATAAGAACATCATTAGAATCTTCTCCAAATGTAATGTTAGCAAAAAAAAAGGACACTAGCTTAACAAGAGGGGAAGAAGTTTTAAAAGGGATACCACCAGAAAGGTTTTGTTTTAAGCCAGTGTTGGAACTGGAACTCGCTATCATAGAAGATGATGGAATCAGATACAAACACTGTGTAAGAGAAATTTAGACAGGCACATGAATAAGCAAATCATAGTGATAGGGAGCTAAATGGGATTAAAATGTTGGATGGGCATCCTACGTGGCAAGGCCAAAATGTTCATTTCTGTGCTGTTCAACTCTGGCCCCGAGCCAGAGTGGAACAGCACAATAAAGCAGCTGTGAAATGGAGTCATACTAAGTACGCCCTTTGGTCCAACTCGTCCACACCAAGCAAGATGCCCATGTATGCGTGCCATGTTCCAGCACTTGGCCATAATCTTTCCGAAACATGCACCTGTCCAAATGTTCCTTAAATGTTATTGTATCTATCTTAGCCACTTCCGACAGCTTGTTCCATATATGTATCACTCTCCGAGTGAAAAAGGTTTGTAATAAATCTTTCCCCTCTGACCTTACTGCAATAAATGTAATTACAAGCTAGAAATACCCTAACATATCCTGTCAGCATCACTGTAAATTGATTTGTTTTACTCAAGGTCCCTCTCAGAGGTCTAATAAACTGGATACAATTAGATATTGAGTAGCTAATTGTAGTGAGATGAGATAAACATTGAGTAATGCTGAGCAAAAGGACTGGCCTTTACCACGGTAATATGAGAAACTATAAATGCAGATTAAGACACATCCCTCAAGTAATGAGGCCGGGTCATGAAATCACTTGGAGTGGGGCCCTTGTATAAACTGCCAGAGCAATCAAACCCACTCTTCTGGCTCAGTACCAATAACTGAGGTGTCTCACAATTCAAGTGGGAAATGGAGGAAACACCATGCTAACCATAGTCCAGCTACAACAGGGATGAAAAGGATTGGACCGAGATAGGAGCAAGATGAGGCACAGGCCTTGGAAACAGAATTTATCTCCACAATGGAACAGCATCTTAACCGGGATTGTAGAGAAACTAGAGGATTAGCATTTCCTGAGCCTGGGAGTCACCACCAGACAGATCACATCTTGTATACAATGCAAAGTTTAAGCATTTGGTGTTGCCTTTGTAATTAATTTAATACTTTGGTCAGTTGTCATTGACGTATCTCTAACAACATAAAATTCAGCACAGCACAGCTTACTGTTCTATATCTTTTTTTAAATCATTTGCTTAGCTAGCTTCCTCTTAACTACATCTGTCCTATTGATTATCCACAAGGAAGCATTTGTTAGAAAAGAAAATTAAAGGTTTCAGAATGTCAACCCCAAGCTTAGTTTAGTATTGAAGGGTCATGACAAAAAAAACGCTCTGAAATTGGATGGGAGAGGAGTCTCTGAAGCAGGCTGTATATACATCATGACACAGACATGGCTGTGTTTAGTACCCTTCACTTTACCCAGATTGGCTGGGGTGATTGATAAGTACTGCAGGCAGCTTTGAATCACTCCGGATAATCTCTACAAACAGCAAGTCAACCTCTGGAGTATGCAAGACTAACGAAAATGGCAACAACACCGACTTATCAGGTTTGGCACAGAGAAGTTGCTGCATGAACATTGATGATTCATCAGCCAGTGAGATACGACACAGATGCAATCCTAAACTGGATAACAACAAAGTATGTTTCATCCTTGGCTTTGGCCTAGAAATTATCAGGTGCTAAATTGTATTTCACTGATTGTTGCAGTAGGATTAGAATTTATGACCTGTTGTAACATAATTAGTCATAAAAGATACCCGCTGGTAATTAAATTTGGATACATTCCACCAGTTGTGGGGAAACATGCCCTTCAACCCAACTTGCCCACACCAGCCAACATGTCCCAGCTACACTCTTCCCACCTGCCTGCATTTGGCCCATATCCCTCCAACCCTGTCGTATCCATGCACCTGTCTAACTGTTTCTTCAACGATGAGATAGTCCCAGGCTCAACTACCTCCTCTGGCAGCTTGTTCCAAACACCCACCACCCTTTGTGTGGAAAAAGTTACCCCTCAGATTCCTATTAAATCTTTTCCCCTTCACCTTGAACCTATGCCCTCTGGTCCTAGATTTCCCTTCTCTGGGCAAGAGGCTGTGCATCTACCCGATCTATTCCTCTAATAATTTTATATACCTCCATTAGATTTTATTCATCCTCCTGCACTCCAAGGAATAGAGACCCAGCCTACCCAACCTCTCCCAAAAGCTCATACCCTCTAGACCTGGCAACATCCTCGTAAATCTTCTCTGAACCCTTTCAAGCTTGACAATATCTTTCCTATTACATGGTGCTCAGAACTGAACACAATATTCCAAATGCTTACAAAATTATACAACTGCAACATGACCTCCCAACTTCTCTACTCTGACTGATGAAGGCCAATTTTGTAAAAGCCTTTTTGACCACCTTATCTACCTGCGACTCGACCTTCAAGGAAACATGCACCTGTACTAGATCCCTCTGCTCCACACCACTCACCAGAGGCGTACCATTCACTGTGTAGGTCCTGCCCTTGTTCGACGTCCCAAAATGCAACACCTCACACTTTTCTGTATTAAAAATTTCATCAACCATTTCTCAGCCCACCTGGCCAATTGACCCAGATCCTGCTGCAATCTTTCACACCCATCTTCAATATCTGCAAAAACACCCACTTTTGTATCATCAGCAAACTTGCTAATCTTGCCATGTATATTCTTATCCAAACTATTGATGTGAGTGATGAATTATAATTACCAAACTTGCCTCGCATTCCCGGCGGCGGCGGTCTCATCCCTGGTGGCATTCCCATCGGTGCCCCTCGGCCAAGGGGCATTCCCATTGGTGGTCCCATGGGTGGCCTCATACCAGGGGGAGGGCCCATCATACCTGCCAACCGAATGTATACAATGTTAGAGCACTCAAGCACAAGAGAACAGAGTCATCATTTCCTTCCTAGCAAGTAGCAAAGAAATGTCCCATGGATAAATATCACGAACCCTCTGCAGTTTGCAAATCGGGCCAATAGATCTGTGGATGATGCAGTCAACCTGGGCCTGTACTTCATCTTCCAGTACCTAGACTGCCAGGATTTTGTTTGTTGATTTTAGCTCTGCATTCAACACCATTGTGCCAAAGCTACTACATTCCAAACTTTCCGAGTTGACTGTGCCTGAACCCCTCTGTCGGCGGATCACCAGTTTCCTGACAGACAGGAAGAAGCATATGATGCTGGGAAAGCACATCTCGGACCCGCAAACCCTCAGCATAGGAGCACCACAAGGCTGTGTACTCTCCCCTCTCCTCTACTCTCTCTACACCAATGACTGCACCTCCACTGACTCCTCTGTCTAGCTTCTCAAGTATGCGGACGACACAACCCTGATTGGACTGATCCAGGATGGGGAGGAATCTGCCTACAGACACGAAATGACACAGCTGGCGTCCTGGTGCCATCGCAACAACCTGGAGCTCAATGCTCTTAAGACAGTGGAATTGATTGTAGACTTTAGGAGAGCTCCCCCTCCCCTCACCCCACTCACCATCAACAACACCACAGTCACATCTGTGGAGTCTTTTAAGTTCCTGGGAACCATCATCTCCAAGGACCTTAAATGGGAGGCTACCTGCGGCAGCTGAGGAAGCACAATCTGCCACAGGCAATGATGGTCCAATTCTATACGGCCACCGTAGACTCTGTCCTCACCTTCTCCATCATGGTCCGGTTTGGCTCAGCCACCAAGCACGACATCCGGAGGCTGCAGCTAATCATCCGATCAGCTGAGAAGGTTATTGGCTGTAACCTTCCCTCCATTAATGAACTGTACACTGCAAGGGCCAGGAAGCGAGCGGGCAAGATCATCTCTGACTCCTCTCACCCCGGTCACAAACTCTTTGAATCACTTCCCTCTGGAAGGCGACTCTGGACTGTCAAAGCTGCCACAGCCAGACATAAAAACAGCTTTTTTCCACGAGTAGAAGCTCTACTTAATAACCAAACATCTGTAGCCTCCTTTTGTTCTGGTATCTTATTTAATTCACCGTTTCATCAATAATGTTTTATTATTAATGTTTAATGTATCATTCTGAACTGTCACTGTATGTCATGTTGTCACTTGCGGGCGGAGCACCAAGGCAAATTCCTTGTATAATAAACTGGCCAATAAACTTATTCATAAACAGAGCCCAACACTTGGGATTTGGAGCACGCAGGAATTTTAAGGCTACTAGGGGCTAATATCTTTCCTGAACTCATGACGTTTTGCAGGGTAATCAACATTTAGGAAGAACAGGTAACAGATATAGCACTATTAATAAAGGAAATCAGTGCAGTTGTGAGGAATTATCTTAGCTTCACAGATCACAATATAGAATTACAATCATTTATGTCAAGCTTCTTCAGACTGATATGCTCATGATATGAAGTAGTGATATCTTTGAAAGGTCATCAAAAGGGGCTTCATAAGTTACTAAATAACACAGATGGAGTGATCACACTTTGGGTTTGAGGGAGTCAATTGAGCAAATGTTAACCAAGTTACTGAAACAAAGAAAAAAACCACTAGAGAAATTAAAAGCAAGAATTCCACCTATCCTAATATTCATTGAGATACAATATAAAAAGATATAGAGGATACAGAATTATTTCACTGCATTCAAGAGAACTTTCATAGCAACTCTGAAGGGGAGGTATAATTCTAGAATTAGATTCAGGGAATGAAGCAGAGTGTGTAGAAGGGGCACAAGCGTTTTTTTTGTAGCAGTAATCATCATTTGGTTGATCAAAAGTTATTAAAAAAGGACAAAGATATTAAGGAATAAAAGTTTAACTGAAGGTCAATTTTGCTAAACTGAGAATTCACTCAGCAGAAATGAATAGCATACTACTACGAAGATAAATCAGCAGAGAAAAGGGAGGCATTCAAGGTGTTCAGGATAAGCGTGATCCTTTAAACAAATGTGGACGGCTACATCTAAAGTCCTCTCAATGAAGAGCTGCATAATAGGATAAACAAAAAAGCTGATTATTTCAGACATAAAAACATACAATGGCACAAAGGCTGGAAGACTGTTGAAAAGGAAAATAGAAAAGCAAAATGTATCGAAAGAGACTGGGAATAGAAAACTGTAGCAACAATGAAAGATTGGATGAGATGTTTTCATTGGAAATCAGACTACTGAGAGGAGAAAATTGAGGTATAAAATTTACAGAATCTGTTCTCAATAGGAAGGGCTTGTGCCATTTTACAGAAGGATCAGAACCAAGAGGCAAGATCAACAGAAGTGAGAGTTTTGAGGAAGAATTAGGAAAACACAGAGGCAGGCAGCTGGAACTCACCATGTGCAAGATTGGTAAAGAAATAAACCATTTCACTGGAAGGTAGGATTAGGGTGCATAACTCCTTTGCAATCAGAAGACACAATGAAGTGAATGGTCATTTTTCAAGTCTCATAAATTTTCTATGATTCTTTCCCGAAGTTGTTAATTCCAAGCATAGAGATTACCATATGATATTCTAGGTAGACAAAAATGCTGGAGAAACTCAGCGGGTGAGGCAGCATCTATGGAGCGAAGGAATAGGTGACGTTTCGGGTCGAGACCCTTCTTGATGTGGGGGGGCAGGAAGAAGAAAGGAAGAGGCGGAGACATTAGGCTGTGGGAGAGCTGGGAAGGGGAGGGGAAAGAGGGAGAAAGCAAGGACTACCTGAAATTGGAGAAGTCAATGTTCATACCGCTGGGGTGTAAACTACCCAAGTGAAATATGAGGTGCTGCTCCTCCAATTTGCGGTGGGACTCACTCTGGCCATGGAGAAGGCCCAGGACAGAAAGGTCGGATTCGGAGTGGGAGAGGGAGTTGAAGTGCTGAGCCATCGGGATATCAGGTTGGTTAATGCAAACTGAGTGGAGGTGTTGGACGAAGCGATCGCCAAGCCTGCACTTGGTCTCATCGATGTAGAGCAGTTGACACCCAGAACAGCGGATGCAACAGATGAGGTTGGAGAAGGTGCAGGTGGACCTCTGCCGCACCTGGAAAGACTGCTTGGGTCCTTGGATGGAGTCGAGGGGGGAGGTAAAGCGACAAGTGTAGCATTTCCTGCGGTTGCAAGGGAAAGTACCAGGGGAGGGGGTGGTTTGGGTGAGAAGGGACGAATTGACCAGGGAGTTACGGAGGGAGCGGTCTCTGCAGAAAGCTGAAAGGGAAGGAGATGGGAAGATGTGGCCAGCGGTGGGATCCCGTTGGAGATGGCGAAAATATCGGAGGATTATCTGTTGCATGTGGCGGCTGGTAGGGTGGAAGCCGAGGACAAGGGGCTTTGTCTGTGTTACGAGTGGGGGGGGGTGGGGAGTGAGAGCGGCGCAATGGGATATAGAGGAGACCCTGGCGAGAGCCTCATCTATAGTCGAAGAGGGGAACCCCCGTTCCCATAAGAATTAGGACATCTCTGATGCCCTGGTTTGGAACACCTCATCCTGCGTGCAGATGCGGCGTACACAGAGGACTTGGGAGTGGGGGATAGAGTCCTTACAGGATGCAGGGTGGGAAGAAGTGGAGTCCAGATAACCATGGGAGTCACCATATCTGCCACCATACGATATACTTGTTGCTTTATGTAATATGAGACGGGAAATGCCTATTCTGTTTCAGCAGCAAATTCACCCCCAAACAGACAACGAGATCAGTAAAGCACAATGTTCAATGAGAAGTGAAGTACTGCACCATTGAGGGTCCGGTGATAGGTGATAGAAATGCAAAGTTTTATTTAGTTTTTAAAAGGTAGCCTCCTACCAATATCCAAACTACTGCTACACTGGGGTATGTTGTATTCAGAAAATACACACTAGGCACCACAAATTTCCACTGTTCAATTATGCTAATTCCAAGCATTCCAAATAAGGGGCAGTTGATAAAAAGGAATTTTGAAATAACAAAATGAAACTTGACCAGTTGTTAACTTGTTCAGTTTTGATCCCCCTGCTATAGGAAAGATACCAGTAAGTTGGAACGGGCGCAGGTGAAGATTTACGAGGATGTTGCCAGGACTCGAGGGCCTGAGCTATAGGGAGAGGATGGGCAGACTATGACTTTATTCCTTGGAAAAGAGTGAACTTATAGAGGTGTTTAACTCATAAGGGGGATAATGTGAACACAGATAGGGGAATCAAGAACTCGAGAGCTAAGTTTACGATGAGTGGGGAAAGATTGAACAGGAACCGGGAGGGCAACTGCTGCAAACAAAGGATGCTAGGTATATGGAACAAGCTGCCGGAGGAGATCAAGTCAGGTACATTTTCAACATTTAAAAGACATTTGGACAGGTACACAATAGAAAAGATTTAGAGGGACATGGGCCAAGCACAGGTAAGTGGGACTGATACATATGGGACATCTTGGTCTGCATGGACAGGTTGGGCCAATGTGGTTGTTACCATGTTGCCTGACTCTATGACCTTTTGAAGTCTGACAGTAGGTTTCACAATGAACTATTCTGCCATCTCCAGCAAGCTCCAGTGTATACCACTACACCACCACACTGCTGCCAATGTATTATGCTCTCACCTGGTGGGGGTGCGCCTCGGCCCATTGGTGGTGGGCCTCCGCGGCCAGGTATGTACTGCTGTGGTGCTGCCGCGATACTGGAAGTAACTGCAGCTGCTGCAACAGTCCCACGTGCCTGGGGTGTCATCACCTATACACAATGGTAGAAACATCATCATTAAACATCAGCTCCTCACTGCTGCAAATATAACATGCCAAATTATATTATTATTTAGATGGGCATACTACCCCAACGATAAATCTCAGTGCACATTAATACATTCCACATTCAGGATATATATATGATGTATAATAATTCTTGCTAAAGGGACAGAGTGATTTACAAAACTAATTATATGATAAATTTTGCAACCAAAATCAGCCAAGGCAGGCATGTCACTGCACACGCACGAGTCATTCAGATCCTTTTATAATGGAAGATACAAACATTTAAAATAACCAGTTTACTGTGATGTACTCTGGCATGTTAATATCTGGGTATAGACCAGTCAAGTTAAATTAGAGTGTTGCCGCTTATAAATGACAGAGAGCAGCAGTCAGGAAGATTCGCACCTGCTGAGATGGTCCTCCCACTCCTCGGACAGGACCTGCCAACCCAGCTGGAGCCTGTGGCATTGGTGCTCCCGCAGGGACACCACGACCCGCTGCTCGCCCGATACCAGGTCCACCAGCTGCACCAGCAAGAGGCACACGGGCAATTCCGGTCTGCAATTAGAAAAGCACATGTAATCCAAGACGTCCAAACAAATCAACAGCCAGAATGTCAAGCGTGCAAAAGCAGAGATACTTAATGCGACCTCCAATTCCTCTCCCCGCAGATCACTAAACATTGTACACTCACTAGGCAAAGGAGCATGGTAACCAACATGTCCCAACATAAAATGTTCTAGACCAGCGTGCACCGTCTGGACGGACTTCTGCTGTTGCCTCCCAATTTAGTTCCACCTCAATGCATTGTTGCTCTCTCACCACTATAAACTGGTTCAGCGCATCGAGATAACGTGACACAACATTTATACTCATATTAGCAATGACTTTGATTACTCACTATGTTCGCTTAATCCTAGTAACAACAGATACTTTCATTTAATAAAGTATTACTTCATATGACAGAGGAACTGAAGGAAATCCACATTAGGCAGGAAATGGTGTTGGATAGACTGATGGGACTGAAGGCTGATAAATCCCCAGGGCCTGATGGTCTGCATCCCAGGGTACTTGGGACGACAGATGGCACAATGGGCTAAGTGTTCGGCTGGCAACCGGAAGGTAGCCGGTTCGAATCCCGCTTGGAGTGCATACTGTCGTTGTGTCCTTGGGCAAGACACTTCACCCACCTTTGCCTGTGTGTGAATGTGTGTGAGTGATTGGTGGTGGTTGGAGGGGCCGTAGGCGCAGAATGGCAGCCACGCTTCCGTCAGTCTGCCCCAAGGCAGCTGTGGCTACAGAAGTAGCTTACCACCACCGAGTGTGACTGAGGAGTGAATGAATAATGCGATGTAAAGCGCCTTGAGTATTAGAAAGGCGCTATATAAATCCCATCCATTATTATTATTATTACTTAAGGAAGTGGTGGTTCGAGAAATCATGGATGCATTGGTGATAATTTTCCAGTGTTCTATAGACTCAGGATCAGTTCCTGTGGATTGGAGGGTTGCTAATGTTATCCCACTTTTTAAGAAAGGCGGGAGAGAGAAAACGGGGAATTATAGACCAGTTAGCCTGACATTGGTGGTGGGGAAGATGCCGGAGTCAATTTTAAAAGATGAGATAGCCGCACATTTGGATAGCAGTAACAGGATCGGTCCGAGTCAGCATGGATTTAGGAAGGGGAAATCAAAGCTGGGTGACAGTGTGAACTGTGAGGAGGATGCTATGAGAATGCAAGGTGACTTGGACAGGTTGTGGGAGTGGGCAGATGAAGTTTAATGCGGATAAATGTGAGGTTATCCACTTTGGTAACAAAAACAGGAAGGCAGATTACTATCTAAATGGCGTCAACTTGGGAAAAGGGGAAGTACAACGGGATCTGGGGGTCCTTGTTCATCAGTCTATGAAAGTAAGCATGCAGGTACAGCAGGCAGTGAAGAAAGCGAATGGCATGTTGGCCTTTATAACAAGAGGAATCGAATATAGGAGCAAAGAGGTCTGCAGTTGTACAGAGCCCCAGCGAGACCACACCTGGAGTATTGTGTGCAGTTTTGGTCCCATAATTTGAGGAAGGACATTCTTGCTATTGAGGGAGTGCAGCGTAGGTTTACAAGGTTAAATTCCCGGGATGGCAGGACTGTCATATGCTGAGAGAATGGAGCAGCTGGGCTTGTACACTCTGGAGTTTCGAAGGATGAGGGGGATATCTCATTGAAACATAAGGTTGTTAAGGGCTTGGACACGCTAGAGGCACGAAACATGTTCCCGATGTTGGGGGAGTCCATAACCAGGGGCCACAGTTTAAGAATAAGGAGTAAGCCATTTTGAACGGAGACGAGGAAACACTTTTTCTCACAGTGGCGAGTCTGTGGAATTCCCTGTCTCAGAGGGCAGTGGAGGCAGGCTCTCTGGATGCTTTCAAGAGAGAGCTACAGTAGGGCTCTTAAAAATAGCAGTCAGGGGATATGGGGAGAAGGCAGGAACGGGGTACTGATTGGGGATGATCAGCCATGATCACATTGAATGGCGGTGCTGGCTCGAAGAGCCAAAGGGCCTACTCCTGCACCTATTGTCTATTTATTTCAAACATTAGTTTAAAATTAAATCATTTTTTGTCCCATATCACTTTATTGCAAGGGATAACTTCCTTGTGATAAATGCAACAAACGTATATCTCATGGTTATTGACAGAGGCAAGAGAAGAGATTGCAGGATCCTTGATGATCTTTGCATCGTCTCTATTTGAAACACCTAAACCTCTAATATCTTCCAATGACTGTAATTGCACAATCAAATATCATTTATAGTAAATTCAGTCCAAATTACACACTAAAACATCTATATGATCTATTATAATTTTCAGTTATTATTCCAGCAGCACTCTTCAAAATTGAATCACGGATGCTTAGGTGACAATTTGGTCATATGTGCCAGCAATTTGTCAAGATTCAAGTGAGTTTATTGTCATGTGTCCCTGATAGGACAATGAAATTCTTGCTTTGCTTCAGCACAACAGAGCATAGTAGGCATTGACTACAAAACAGATCAGTGTGTCTATATACCATTATATAAATATATACACACATGCATAAATAAACTGATAAAGTGCGCAATAGCAGATAATGGGCTATTAATGTTCAGAGTTTTGTCCGAGCCAAGTTTAATAGCCTGATGGCTGTGGGGAAGTATGCAACATGCCACTTTACCCTTTCCCAATTTCTGCCAATCTGGCTCGATTTCAAATAATCGGCAAAATATCTCCAAAGGGCAATAAGCACGTTTAACAACCACGCAACAGATTTCCAAAACGTCACTGACTGCTACATCATTAAGATACCAAGCCATAGAGTGAAAATTGAGCATTTCATGGGTAAAAGCCTTATTTATATTGGAAATATCCAATCCCCAGTGAGAAGGAAGATACTTGCATCTTTTGGAGGAGGTCCTTCTACAGTCATAGAGACCAGTGTTTCGCCACGAAGCAAGACCAATCCAAGAACCCGCTTCTCCTCCCGCTCAGGCTGTTTGGAGTTTTTGGGCCTTACGTAGGGAGGAAAAAAAAGATTAGTTTTCACAGCCAACTAAAGATTAACAATTAAACTATTTTCTCTTATCATCTGAGTTTAGCAAGATTATGCCCTCAATTTCGTTGAATCACTGGAACAGAAACAAGTCTACCCTAATCCATAAGGTTTTATGGTGCCCACAAACCCAGGAGGAAGGTTGCAGATAGCAAACATCCCCAAACCAAAGATGACTTGTTGGGTACACTCTACATAACCATATAACAATTACAGCACGGAAACAGGCCATCTCGGCCCTTCTAGTCCGTGCCGAACACGTATTCTCCCCTAGTCCCATCTACCTGCACTCAGACCATAACCCTCCATTCCTTTCCCATCCATATAACTATCCAATTTATTTGTAAATGATAATGATACATGTTAGGTTAGTTCCAGTATCTCAAACAAACACCCATGCCTACAAGTGCAGGCAACAATTGCAGAAAAGTTATGCAAATCAAGGACGCCATCACTGATGAAACACACCACGATCTAATCGGTGCATTGTCAGATTCAGTGTTAGTTGAAGTTGAAGGCCTGCAATGCTCATCAGACTGAGAGAACTTTGCTGCTTTGCTTGAGAAATGCTATTTAAAAGCAAAAAAATATGATTTGGGGTTTATATTTTGAACTGTTTATAGTACGCAGGCACTGTCCTGGTAGTTTGTTATTTTAATAAGCATTGGCACATATCACATACCCACACATTTCGCTTTGACTGGACACCGTAGGTCTTAAGATACCTTTATAGGTCTGTCTAATTTTAGAAGATTCTTTCGACTTCATGGACACATGTAAACCTTTGGTGTGAAATAACGGGCCATTAACTGGCAAACTTTATTTCAAACATTAGTTTAAAATTAAATCATTTTAATCCCATATCACTTTATTGCAAGGAATAACTTCCTTGTGGCAAATGCAACAAACATATATCTCTAGTAGACACAAAATGCTGGAGTAACTCAGTGGGTCAGGCAGCATCTCTGGAGAGAAGTAATGGGTGATGTTTTGGGTCAAAGAAACATAGAAATTAGGTGCAGGAGTAGGCCATTCGGCCCTTCGAGCCTGCACCGCCATTCAATATGATCATGGCTGATCATCCAACTCAGTATCCCGCACCTGCCTTCTCTCCATACCCTCTGATCCCCTTAGCCACAAGGGCCACATCTAACTCCCTCTTAAATATAGCCAATGAACTGGCCTCGACTACCCTCTGTGGCAGGGCGTTCCAGAGATTCACCACTCTCTGTGTGAAAAAAGTTCTTCTCATCTCGCGAAACCTTTCTTCAGACTGATGTCAGGAGAGTGGGCGGGACAGAGATAGAATGTAGTCGGAGACAGTAAGACTGGTGTGAGAACTGGGAAGGGGGAGGAGATGGAGAGAGAAGGAACACAAGGGCTATTTGAAGTTAGAGAAGTCAAATTTCACACTGCTGACGTGTAAGCTACCCAAGCAAAATATGAGGTGAACAGAAAGTTCAGATTGGGAATGGGAGGGGGAGTTAAAGTGCTGAGCAACCGGGAGATCAGGTTGTTTAAGGCGGACTGAGCGGAGGCATTCAGCGAAAAGATCGCAGAGCCTGCGCTTGATCTCGCTGATGTACAGAAGTTGACACTTGGAACAGCTGATGAGGAGGTGCAAGTGAACCTCTGCCTCACCTGAAAAGACTGTCGGGGTCCTTGGATGGAGTCGAGGGGGAAGGTAAAGGGGACAGGTGTTGCATCTCCTATATCTCTATGTTATTGGCAGAGGTAAGAGAAGAGATTGCAGGAGCCTTGATGATCTTTGCATCTTCTCTAGCCACAGCCGAGGTTCCAGAGGACTGGAGATGTTAATGTTGTTCCTTCAAGGAGGAGGTAGAAAAAATCCAGGCCAATTACAAGCCAGTGAGGCTTTCGTGAGTAGTATGGAAGCTATTGGAGAGAATTTACTCTCATTTGGAAGAGAATGGGCTAATTACGGAGTCAGCATAGCTTTGTATGTGGTCGGCCATGTCTTACCAACTTGATCGAGTTTTTTGAGGAATTGACGGAGGTAGGACAGTGGATGTGTCTACTTGGTATTTGGTACGGCATTTAATAAAGTCTTCCATTGTAGGCTGATCCAAAAAATTATAATGCACTGGATTAACTTGTGACTTGGTATCATTGATTTACAACTGGCTTATTGATAGAAGACAGAGGGTTGCTGTGGAAGGATGATATTTAGGCTGGAGGTCTGTGGCTAGTGGAGTTGCAGGATATGACCTGGGTCCTCACACACACACACATACATTTATATATATATAAGCATACATACATGCGCACACACATTATATAACAATGATGGCGATGTAAATGTAGATGTGTTGGTTAGTAAGTTTGCAAAGGACACCAAGATTGCTGGAGTCGCAGACTGCGAGAATATCTGTCAGATTATAGAGCAGGATATAAATCAGCTACAGAAATGGGCAGTGAAATGATAGACGGAGTTTAACCTGAGCAAGTGTGATGTGTTGCAGTTTGGGAGGTTAAATGTAAGCCTACAAAATAAACAATTATACATCCAATTAATGGCGAGACCTAGAATGCACTACCAGGGATGGTGGCAGAGGCAGATACAATGGTGACATTTAAGAGGCTTATGAATAAGCACCTACATTTACTGGGAATGGAGGGATATGGATTATGTATAGGCAGCTAAGAGTTTGTCTTGGCATCTTGTTCAGCACAGATATCGTGGGATAAAGGGTCAGTTTTCACTGCTATGTTTTATTTAAGGAGGGCATTTCTGACAGTTGAATCAAACGGAGAATTACTAGGTTGTTTAAAAGAAAGCAATGGTAGAAAATGGACAATAACACACTATTAGGGGAAAGTACTCCTTTGTAATATTAAATTGTCAAAAGCAGACCCTGTGATTTCTATTGTGTCTGTAGATAGAAAAGCATCTCAAGATAAAATCTGACACCAAATCATTCAAGTAGATATTAGGGCATGTTATAGATATAGGTGTTAAAAGAACATTTCCGGGAGAAAATAACAGAAAAATTCTAATTGCAGAGCTCAAGGATTTGAAATCTGTTAACTTTTTTTATGAACAAATCTTCTAAAGTAGCTTGATTTTAGAATTTGTTTAAAAGCATTCTTTGGATGCAGCAATAAATGTTTTACTTAACATTAAAGTCCACAACAGCTGAAAAGACAGGTATCACTGGAAGTACTAATAAAGTCTAGATTTGGCAAGAGACCAGGATTTGAGACCCGTGATATATCATGGAGGGTCGTAGGAGATTACAGAAAAAGGGAATGATGAGAGATTTGAAAATAAGTTTGATCAGGAGCTAATGTAGATCAGTGAGCAGAAGTAAATGGCTGAAAAAGGCTTGGTACAAGTTTGGACATCCACGGCAAGTTTCAAGATGACCTCAAGTTTACAAGTGTACAACAACAGAGACTGGCAGAAGTCTATTCAAATTGCAGTGGCAACAATGACATCATTTCAGGAAGCAGAGAGAGTAACTTTGTTGAAGCCACAAGAAGTAGAAATAGCTTTGGATACAAATAAAGCTAATTTTAGGGTCAAAAGTACCCCCCCCCCCCCCCCCCCCCTCCCACTGCAAAGGGACTGCAATGGGAATGAATTGCTTAGCAGGAAGAAATTTACACTTCAATTTTTTGGAGTTTGCACAAACAGTGTAGCAACATAGATAGCGGAAGATCAGTGGTTAAAATGTGGACGTAGACAACTTTTGCATGGAAATCACAACATTTTCAGATGATGCTGCCAGAGGTTGATGAAAGCAGGTGTGTTTGAAAAAATATGTTTTGAGAAGCATGAGCTGAAATAGGGAGGAAAAACTGAATGCAAGTTCTGGGCTGGAGGTAAGTGAGAGGGAGTAGAGATTTGGCCTGTTTAGCACAAGAGGGGGAAAGAAACCGAGGGCCGTTGATCAAATAATCTTAGTGACCAGACGTCCTCGCATTTATGGGGAAATAAGGAGACAAACAAGAGGAATAATAAGGCAGTGGCTTGCAATAGAGAAATAATGTGGTTTATCTTGTGACTGGATTGAGCATTCTGGCAGACAGCAGCAGAGTCTTCCTCACTACATATCCAGGCTGACCTCATGCACAAGTTGGCTACCTGCCATATCTGGTCAAGCAACCAGAGATTAGTTCAGGAAATCAGTAATTGTATAAAAGGTGTAGTGAGCCATCAGTCAAAGACAAGGTGATTAGAATTTAAAAAGCACACGTTCAGATGAATTAGAAATCCCGCCCTCCACCTTTTTAATGCAAGATCACTTAAATTGCCATGAGATTTCCTATAAATGTGGCCTGTTATTTCATGTGGGAAGAGATGTTATAGAAGGACTGGAAGAAGGAAATGAGAGACATTATATTCAACCACCAAGACACGAGGCACTTAAAGCAATATACAAAAAAGTACTAGCTAAATTATATGGAATTAAAGATAAATTCCATGGAATTCAATAGCTGCATCCTAGGGTTCTGTGAGTTGGCTGTAGACCGGCTACCAGTGTCTCCAGACTTTGGATAAGAAAACAGAAGAAGTAATTCAAGAAATCATTTGAATTGGTGTAATTTGAGAAAGTATCAAAAAGGAGGGATAAGGTCATCTTCAGGCTACCAAGCTTAACCTGCTTGACAAGGGGCGTTACCTATTTAAAATAACTTGGATGAAGGAACCAAGTCAAAAGTATCCACATATGCTGGAGATTTAAAGGTAGGCAATGGTAAATTGTGACGGCAATAAGGTTATGCAAGTAAGAAAATAAGTCAACAAATGGAGTCTGATATAGGAAATATATGTGATCCATTCCTGGACAACAAAAATAGCAGGTTGCTTAAATGGCATGAGACACATGTGTTCGGAAAGATCTGAGTGGCTATATATAAAGACAATGTTAGCAAGCCTTGGACTGCACAATGAAGAGTCAGCACATCCAGACCTCTACATCCACAAGACAGTACGAACTAGCCAGTCATCAACATTTTTATGATATATAAACAGAAGGATGTCTCTCATAATGAAATTTAAATATTTTTCCTATTCATACAAGAATCTATTTTTCATTTACTTACTTGATTTTCCTGAATTCATCACAATCACATAGGATAAGGTTCATGTGTTTGTCGAATGCTTTGAATGTTCCAATGAAGATGCGCCCATCCTGAAGGATGCACCTCATTCTATAGTCGATATGCTGAAGCATCTTACTACTCTTACCCACCGTCTGATGAGAGAAGAAAATCATTACTCCAAACAGTCACTCCTCCAAATGAAATGATGTCCAGCCATTTTGTGGCTTTTAGGCAATACGATTTTTCTTTAGCATAATTTCAGAGAAATAAAAATGATTTCCATCGATCAATCTCAAGGTGATCAGTATCGCCTGATTCATACGTAGCTAAGAACAAAGACACCAGGCCAATGACAGCCTTTAACATTAAAAACAAAAATCCTTGAACAAAATAACTTCAAAAGTTAATACAGATTGTGTTATAATACAACATCTTGTATTCCACACTGCCTTGTATTCTCCTGCCATATCTTGACAATTGAAGTCAATTAAAAATGTTGCTTCCTCCAAACATTTTCTACTGGATAGGACAGGTTTGGAGGGATATGCATACGCAAGTGTATCACTATGATTCTAGGAGATTGTAAGGACATCTTGCTGTTTAACCTGTCTGAATGCTGGTGGGAGAGGTGGTCTGAATAATGATGGGGAAAGTAGTTTCCCCCAGGACTGCAGCTGGAGCCAAGAGCATGGCATCATTGTCATACAGCATGGAAACGGGTCCTTTCGGCCAGCTTGCCCATCTACGCTAGTCGCATCTACCTGCATTTGGCTCCTATCCTAAATCTTTCCTATCCATGTACCTGTCAAAATGTATTTTAAATGCTGTGCTAGTACCTGCTTTGGCAACCTCCTTTGGCAGCTCGTTCCATATACCCACCATCCACCGGGGAAAAGTTGCCACTCAGGTTCCTATTAATCTTTCCCCTCTCAACTCAAACTTATGTCCTCTGGTTCTTGAAATCCCTTCTCTGGGTAAAATACTCTGGGCATTCACCCTATCTATTTCCCCTTGTGATATTATACACCTCTATAAGATCCATATAGCCTTACTAGACAAACCGTCCGTAATGTCACCTCTGAAAGCCGTGACATCCTCTTTAACCAACAATGCAACCCCCCCCCCCCTCCTATTTTTCTCCTCCTGAACCTACAGTTGCAATGCCAATGAATGCTCAGACAGTTTCAATTCTGTCCCAATGAAGGGACAGCTTTTTGCATTATCTTCCATTCATTTCTCCGAAGTACCATCTATAGCACTCGTTCCCCTGACTCTCACTCTGAGAAGGGTCTTGTCTTGACCGAAACATCACCTATTCCTTTTCTCCAGAGATGCTGCCTGACTTTGTGTCTGTCTTTGACTTCATTATGAAAACAGTTTTCTATTGTTTGGGACCCAAGATAAGACAGTTGAATAGATTATGGATTTAAGTTAACTCTCACTCTACTCTTCTCTAGATCCAGAAACATCTCATACCCTACACCTGCTTTCTGTACTTGGAAGCCAGGCTCGACAATGTTATTTCTCACATCCACAGCTACAAATGATGAGAATAAGAACAGTGCCAGTCAGCCAACAGCATCAGCAAAGTAAAACAAAGTGCTGAAGGTACTCAGCAGGTCAGTTAATATCTGTGGAAGGAATAGACAGGCAATGTTTTGGTTCCTGACCCTCCTTCCCACTGACCATTACTTCCCGACATGCTGCCTCTAGCACTTTGTTTTGCTTAAGATTCCACCATCTGCAGTCTCTTGTTTCTACATCAATATGAATGTGGAGATACACAAAAAAAAAAACTGAAAAACCAACCAGAAACATTGACTGAATACTTAAACTCCTTGTGGAGAGTCATTAAGTTCATGATAGAAACATAGAAAATAGGTCATTTGAGCCAGTAATGCCATTCAATATGATCATGGCTAATCATCCAGAATCAGTACCTCATTCCTGCTTTCTCTCCATATCCCTCGATTCCGTTAGCCCTAAGAGCTATATCTAACTCTTTCTTGAAAACATCCAGTGAATTGACCTCCACTGCCTTCTGTGGCAGAAAATTCCACAGATTCACAACTCTTTGGGCGAAAAAGTTTTTCCTCATCTCAGTCCTAAGTGGCTTACCCCTTATTCTTAAACTGTGACCCCTGGTTCTGGACTCCCTCAACGTGGGGAACATTTTTCCTGCATCTAGCCTGTCCAATCCCTTAGGAATGTTATATGTTTCTAAAAGACCCCCTTTCATCCTAAATTCCAGTGAATAGAAGCCCAATCGATCCATTATTTCATCATATGTCAGTCCTGCCATCCCGGGAATTCCCACTACATCCCCTCAATAGCAAGAATGTCCTTCCTCAAATTAGGACACCAAAACTTCACACAATACTCCAGTTGTGGTCTCACCAGGGCCCTGTACAACTGCAGTCGGACCTCCTTGCTTCCATGCACAATCCATTCTTCACTGCCTGCATGCTTACTTTCAGTGACTGATGTACAAGGACACCCAGGTCTTGTTGCACCTCCCCTTTTCCTAATCTGAAAACATTCAGATAATAATGTGCCTTCTTGCGCATGCCACTAAAGTGGATAACCTCTCATTTATCCACATTATACTGCATCTGGCCACTCACCCAACCTGTCCAAGTCACCCTGCAGCCTCATAGCATCCTCCTCGCAGCTCACACTGCCACCCAGCTTTGTGTCATCTGCAAACTTGGAGGTGTTGTATTTAATTCCTTCGTCTAAATCGTTAATATATATAGTAAATAACTGAGGTCCCAGCGCTGAGCCTTGCGGCACCCCATTAGTCATTGCCTGCCATTCTGAAAAGGACCCATTAATTCCTACTCTTTGCTTCCTGTCTGCCAACCAGTTCTCTATCCATGTCAATACCCTACACCAAATAGCATGTGCTCTAATTTTGCACAGCAATCTCTTGTATGGGACCTTGTCAAAGGCTTTTTGAAAGTCCAGATATGCCTTATCCATTCTACCTATTACATCCTCAAAATATCCCAGATTAGTCAAGCATGATTTCCCCTTCATAAATCCATGCTGACCTTGATCGATCCTGCCACTGCTTTCCAAATGCGCTGCTGTTACATCTTTAATATTCGACTTGAGCATCTTCCCCACCACCGATGTCAGGCTAACATCTACAATTCCGTTTTCGTTCTCCCTCCTTAAAAAGTGGGGTACATTAGCTACCCTGCAGTCCACAGGAACCGATCCAGAGTCTATAGAATATTCGAAAATGATCACCCATGCATCCACGATTTCTAGGGCCACCTCCTGAGTACTCTGGGATGCAGACCATCAGTCCCTGGAGATTTATCTGCCTTCAGCCCCAACAGTTTACCGAACACCATTTAGACAATAGGTGCTGGAGTAGGCCATTTGGCCCTTCGAGCCAGCACCTCCATTCAATGTGATCATGGCTGATCATCCCAAATCAGTATCCCGTTCCTGCCTTCTCCCCATATCCCCTGACTCCGCTATTTTTAAGAGCCCTATCTAGCTCTCTCTTGAAAGAATCCAGAGAACCTGCCGCCACTGCCCTCTGAGGCAGAGAATTCCACAGACTCACCACTCTCTGTGAGAAAAAGTGTTTCCTCGTCTCCATTCTAAATGGCTTACTCCTTACTCTTAAACTGTGGCCCCTGGTTCTGGACTCCCCCAACATCGAGAACATGTTTCCTGCCTCTAGTGTGTCCAAGCCCTTACCAACATTTCCTGACTAATGTGGATTTCCTTCAGTGCCTCCCTACCACTAGATCCTCAGTCCCCTAGTACTTCTGGGAGATTGTTTGTGTCTTCCTTAGGGAACCATATTAAAAATACTTGTTTAATTGGTCTGCCATTTTCTTGCTTCCCACTGTAAGGGACCTACATTTGTCTTCACTAATCTTTTCCTCTTCACATATCTATAGAAGTTTACATAGAAAATAGGTGCAGGAGGAAGCCATTCGCCCTTCGAGCCAGCACCGCCATTCATTGTGATCATGGCTGATCGTCCCCAATCAATAACCCGTGCCTGCCTTCTCCCCATATCCCTCGAGTCCACTCGCCCTTAGAGCTCTATCTAACTCTCTCTTAAATCCATCCAGTGACTTGGCCTCCAATGCCCTCTGTGGCAGGGAATTCCACAAATTCACAACTCTCTGGGTGAAAAAGTTTTTTCTCACCTCAGTCTTAAATGGCTTCCCCTTTATTCTAAGACTGTGGCCCCTGGTTCTGGACTCGCCCAACATTGGGAACATTTTCCTGCATCTAGCTTGTCCAGTCCTTTTATAATTTTATATGTTTCTATAAGATGCCCCCTCATCCTTCTAATCTCCAGTGAATACAAGCCTAGTCTTTTCAATCTTTCCTTATATGACAGTCCCGCCATCCCAGGGATCAATCTCGTGAACCTACGCTGCACTGCCTCAATCACAAGTATGCCCTTCCTCAAATTCGGAGACCAAAACTGGACACACTACCAGAGCCCTATACAACTGCAGAAGTTGTTTTAAAAAAAAATATTTCCCCCTCTTAATTATCCTCTTTGTCCTCTGTTGAATTCTAAATTTCTCCCACTCCTCCAGTTTGCTGCTTCCTCTGGCCAATTTATATGCCTCTTCCTTGGATTTAACACTATCCCTATTTCCCTGATGTAGGCGGCCAAGGATCTTTCCCTCGGGTTTACTGATTTACAGGTTTACTGATCCGTATTTCGTCGGTTCTCAATTTCCTTAATGGGTGACCCCACACTAATGGGACGAAGTCGACCAAGTCAGGGCCATACAACACAAAAACATTCCCTTCGGCCCAACTTGTCCCTACCAACCAAGATGTTCCACCAATGCTAGCCCCGGCCCTCGTCTCTCTAAACCTTCCCGATGCATGAAGCGGCAGTAGACGCCTCAGCCCGGGAGAGACCGGACCCTCAGTTACTCTCCCCGCACCGGACAGCGAGGCGGGCTGACTGCGGGCTCCAGCGCCCAGCGACCCTCCCCTCGGCTCCACAGCCCGGGACAGATTCCCCGGGCATCGCACAGCGAGGCGGGCCGCCCGCAGGCTCCCGGCCACACAACCCGGGAGAGAGAGGCTCTCCCCGCATCTGACGGGCTCTAGCCTCCTCCACTCTGCCCCGCACTGGACGGATGGACGGCCGGCCGCCCGAAGGCTCCACGGCCCCTCTCCCACTCCCTCCCCCGGCCCCGCTGCCCGCGACCAGGCCGCAGCCCGGCGCCGGCGCCAAACTACTATGAACCACCATCCAGCCATCCATCCTCCCGCTTTTCCGCGCAATATCCGCTGGGCATCGTGGATGGTGACCGTGAGATGGCGACCCGGGTGTCCTCACCATGATTGCGGGCGGGATGGGCGCGCAACCCGACGGATTGAAGAGCGAGAAAAATTAGCGCGGCCGCGGCGGCTCCCGGCTGGCTGCAGGTCCGCGCATGCGCCGTGGCGGCGCCTCAGCCTGGGGGAGGGGAGGGGCGGGGCGAGCAAGAGGTAGACAGATGGATACAAAATGCTGGAGTAACTCAGCGGGACAGGCAGCATCTCTGGGGAGAAGGGATGGGTGACCACTAATTTCCATCCTTTCGGATCGATACCCTTCTTCAGTCTTCAGACTTCATTACTAATTTCCATCCTGCACTCAAATTCACTTGGACCATCTCCGACATCTCCCTCCCGTTTCTTGATCGCACTGTCTTCATTAGTGACAGCAATGGGCACAATGGGAAATACAGTTTAGGCTGAGTAAGTGCGAGCTGTTGCACGTAGGAGGTCAAACTGTAAGGGAAAGTCTTTAACAGCATTGATGATCTTGGTGTCCAAGTTCTTATCTCCCTGAAAGTTGCAACACAAATAGATAGAGTGGAAATTAAGACAAGAGGGAGCAGCTGATTGGGAGTCAGATCCCTGCTGATGGTATTGTGACAGTTTGTTTTGTATTGTATTTTGTTTTGTATTGTATCCTAGGTAAGAGGGGAGTATGAGTGCCAGGGCAGTTTGCTGTTCTGGATGTCAGATGTGGGAGATCAAGGAATCTGACAGCCTTACATACATCCACATCTGCGCCAGGGGACCGTATTAGGAACCTGGAGCAGCAGCTCGATGACCTCCGTCTGGTCACGGAGAGCGAGGAAGTCATTGAGAGGAGTTACAGGGAGGTGGTCACTCCAAGACCACAGGAGGCAGGCAAGTGGGTCACGGTTGGGAGAGGCAAGGGGCACAGGCAGGGACTAGAGAGTACCCCGGTGGCTGTACACCTTGACAATAAGTACTCCTGTTTGAGTACTGTTGGGGGGGGACAGCCTACCTGGGGGTAGCGACAGCGACTGGGCCTCCGGTACAGAGACTGGTCCTGTTGCTCAGAAGGGTAAGGAAAAGAAGAGGAAGGCATTAATAATAGGGGACTCTATAGTTAGGGGGTCAGGCAGACGATTCTGTGGACGCTGTCGGGAGACCCGGATGGTAGTTTGTCTCCCTGGTGCCAGGGTCTGGGATGTGTCTGAACGTGTCCAAGATATCCTGAAATGGGAGGGAGAGGAGCCCGAGGTCATGGTGCATTTAGGTACCAATGACATAGGTAGAAAAAGAGAAGAGGTCCTGAAAGGAGAATTTAGGGAGTTAGGAGGGGAGTTAAAGAGAAGGACCGCAAAGGTAACAATCTCGGGATTACTGCCTGTGCCACACGACAGTGAGAGTAGGAATGGAGCGAGGTGGAGGATAAATGCATGGCTGAAGGACTGGTGCAGAGGGCAGGGATTCAAATTTCTGGATCATTGGGACCTCTTTTGTGGAAGGTGCGACCTGTACAAAAAGGATGGGTTGCACTTGAACCCGAGGGGGACCAATATCCTGGCGGGGAGATTTGCAAAGGCTACTGGGGAGACTTTAAACTAGAACGGTTGGGGGGAGGGACTCAAATAGAGAAAGCTAGTAGACAGTGTGTGAGGCAGGAGGCAGAGGGGGTGGAAGCAATAGGTAGCAAGGTGAAAAATAAAAGTGGCAGGCAGACAAATCCAGGGCAAAAATCAAAAAGGGCCACTTTTCAACATAATTGTAAAAGGGGTAAGAGCGTTGTAAAAACAAGCCTGAAGGCTTTGTGTCTCAATGCAAGGAACATTCGTAATAAGGTGGATGAGTTGAATGTGCAGATAGCTATTAATGACTATGATATAGTTGGGATCACGGAGACATGGCTCCAGGGTGACCAAGGCTGGGAGCTGAACATCCAGGGATATTCAATATTCAGGAGGGATAGACAGAAAGGAAAAGGAGGTGGGGTAGCGTTGCTGGTTAGAGAGGAGATTAACGCAATGGAAAGGAAGGACATTCGCTTGGAGGATGTGGAATCGGTATGGGTAGAGCTGCGAAACACTGAGGGGCAGAAAACGCTAGTGGGTGTTGTGTACAGGCCACCGAACAGTAGTAGTGAAGTTGGGGATGGCATCAAACAGGAAATTAGAAATGCGTGCAACAAAGGTAAAACAGTTATAATGGGTGACTTCAATCTACATATAGATTGGGTGAATCAAATTGGCAGGGGTGCTGAGGAAGAGGATTTCTTGGAATGTATGCGGGATAGTTTTCTAAACCAACATGTAGAGGAACCAACGAGAGAGCAGGCTATTCTAGACTGGGTATTGAGTAATGAGGAAGGGTTAGTTAGCAGTCTTGTTGTGCGTGCCCCCTTGGGCAAGAGTGACCATAATATGGTTGAGTTCTTCATTAGGATGGAGAGTGACATTGTTAATTCAGAAACAATGGTTCTGAACTTAAAGAAAGGTAACTTAAAGAAAGGGTATGAGACGTGAATTGGCCAAGATTGACTGGCAATTAATTCTAAAAGGGTTGACGGCGGATATGCAATGGAAGACATTTAAAGACTGCATGGATGAACTACAAAAATTGTTCATCCCAGTTCGGCAAAAGAATAAATCAGGGAAGGTAGTGCATCCGTGGATAGCAAGGAAAATCAGGGATAGTATCAAAGCAAAAGATGAAGCGTACAAATTAGCCAGAAAAAACATAGAAACATAGAAACATAGAAATTAGGTGCAGGAGTAGGCCATTCGGCCCTTCGAGCCTGCACCGCCATTCAATATGATCATGGCTGATCATCCAACTCAGTATCCCGTACCTGCCTTCTCTACATACCCTCTGATCCCCTTAGCCACAAGGGCCACATCTAACTCCCTCTTAAATATAGCCAATGAACTGGCCTCGACTACCCTCTGTGGCAGGGAGTTCCAGAGATTCACCACTCTCTGTGTGAAAAAAGTTCTTCTCATCTCGGTTTTAAAGGATTTCCCCCTTATCCTTAAGCTGTGACCCCTTGTCCTGGACTTCCCCAACATCGGGAGCAATCTTCCTGCATCTAGCCTGTCCAACCCCTTAAGAATTTTGTACGTTTCTATAAGATCCCCTCTCAATCTCCTAAATTCTAGAGAGTATAAACCAAGTCTATCCAGTCTTTCTTCATAAGACAGTCCTGACATCCCAGGAATCAGTCTGGTGAACCTTCTCTGCACTCCCTCTATGGCAATAATGTCCTTTCTCAGATTTGGAGACCAAAACTGTACACAATACTCCAGGTGTGGTCTCACCAAGACCCTGTACAACTGCAGTAGAACCTCCCTGCTCCTATACTCAAATCCTTTTGCTATGAAAGCTAACATACCATTCGCTTTCTTCACTGCCTGCTGCACCTGCATGCCCACTTTCAATGACTGGTGTACCATGACACCCAGGTCTCGCTGCATCTCCCCTTTTCCTAGTCGGCCACCATTTAGATAATAGTCTGCTTTCCCGTTTTTGCCACCAAATGGATAACCTCACATTTATCCACATTATACTGCATCTGCCAAACATTTGCCCACTCACCCAGCCTATCCAAGTCACCTTGCAGTCTCCTAGCATCCTCCTCACAGCTAACACTGCCCCCCAGCTTAGTGTCATCCGCAAACTTGGAGATATTGCCTTCAATTCCCTCATCCAGATCATTAATATATATTGTAAATAGCTGGGGTCCCAGCACTGAGCCTTGCGGTACCCCACTAGTCACTGCCTGCCATTGTGAGAAGGACCCGTTTACTCCTACTCTTTGCTTCCTGTTTGCCAGCCAGTTCTCTATCCACATCAATACTGAACCCCCAATGCCGTGTGCTTTAAGTTTGTAAACTAATCTCTTATGTGGGACCTTGTCGAAAGCCTTCTGGAAGTCCAGATACACCACATCCACTGGTTCTCCCCTATCCACGCTACTAGTTACATCCTCGAAAAATTCTATAAGATTCGTCAGACATGATTTACCTTTTGTAAATCCATGCTGACTTTGTCCAATGATTTCACCACTTTCCAAATGTGCTGCTATCCCATCTTTAATAACTGACTCTAGCAGTTTCCCCACTACCGATGTTAGACTAATTGGTCTGTAATTCCCCGTTTTCTCTCTCCCTCCCTTCTTAAAAAGTGGGGTTACGTTTGCTACCCGCCAATCCTCAGGAACTACTCCAGAATCTAAAGAGTTTTGAAAGATTATTACTAATGCATCCACTATTTCTGGAGCTACTTCCTTAAGTACTCTGGGATGCAGCCTATCTGGCCCTGGGGATTTATCGGCCTTTAATCCATTTAATTTACCCAACACCACTTCCCGGCTAACCTGGATTTCACACAATTCCTCCAACTCCTTTGACCCGCGGTCCCCTGCTATTTCCGGCAGATTATTTATGTCTTCCTTAGTGAAGACGGAACCAAAGTAGTTATTCAATTGGTCCGCCATATCCTTGTTCCCCATGATCAACTCACCCGTTTCTGACTGCAAGGGACCTACATTTGTTTTAACTAATCTCTTTCTTTTCTTTAAGCAGCATACCAGAGGACTGGGAGAAATTCAGAGACCAGCAGAGGAGGACAAAGGGCTTAATTAGGAAAGGGAAAATAGATTATGAAAGAAAACTGGCAGGGAACATAAAAACTGATTGCAAAAGTTTTTATAGATATGTGAAGAGAAATAGATTAGTTAAAACAAATGTAGGTCCCTTGCAGTCAGAAACAGGTGAATTGTCATGGAGAACAAGGATATGGCGGACCAATTGAATAACTATTTTGGTTCTGTCTTCACGAAGGAAGACATAAATAATATGCCGGAAATAGCAGGGGACCGCGGGTCAAAGGAGATGGAGGAACTGAGTGAAATCCAGGTTAGTCGGGAATTGGTGTTGGGTAAATTGAATGGATTAAAGGCCGATAAATCCCCAGGGCCAGATGGGCTGCATCCCAGAGTACTTAAGGAAGTAGCTCCAGAAATAGTGGATGCATTAGTGATAATTTTTCAAAACTCTTTAGATTCTGGAGTAGTTCCTGAGGATTGGAGGGTAGCTAACGTAACCCCACTTTTTAAGAAGGGAGGGAGAGAGAAAACGGGGAATTACAGACCAGTTAGTCTAACATCGGTAGTGGGGAAACTGCTAGAGTCAGTTATTAAAGATGGGATAGCAGCACATTTGGAAAGTGGTGAAATCATTGGACAAAGTCAGCATGGATTTACGAAAGGTAAATCATGTCTGACGAATCTTATAGAATTTTTCGAGGATGTAACTAGTAGAGTGGATAGGGGCGAATCAGTGGATGTGTTGTATCTGGACTTTCAGAAGGCTTTCGACAATGTCCCACATGAGAGATTAGTATACAAACTTAAAGCACACGGTATTGGAGGTTCAGTATTGATGTGGATAGAGAACTGGCTGGCAAACAGGAAGCAAAGAGTAGGGGTAAACGGGTCCTTTTCACAATGGCAGGCAGTGACTAGTGGGGTACCGCAAGACTCAGTGCTGGGACCCCAGCTATTTACAATATATATTAATGATCTGGATGAGGGAATTGAATGCAACATCTCCAAGTTTGCGGATGACATTAAGCTAGGGGGCAGTGTTAGCTGTGAGGAGGATGCTAGGAGACTGCAAGGTGACTTGGATAGGCTGGGTGAGTGGGCAAATGTTTGGCAGATGCAGTATAATGTGGATAAATGTGAGGTTATCCACTTTGGTGGCAAAAACAGGAAAGCAGACTTTTATCTAAATGGTGGCCGATTAGGAAAAGGGGAGATGCAACGAGACCTGGGTGTCATGGTACACCAGTCATTGAAAGTAGGCATGCAGGTGCAGCAGGCAGTGAAGAAAGCGAATGGTATGTTAGCTTTCATAGCAAAAGGATTTGAGTATAGGAGCAGGGAGGTTCTACTGCAGTTGTACAGGGTCTTGGTGAGACCACACCTGGAGTATTGCGTACAGTTTTGGTCTCCAAATCTGAGGAAGGACATTATTGCCCTAGAGGGATTGCAGAGAAGGTTCACCAGACTGATTCCTGGGATGTCAGGACTTTCATATGAAGAAAGACTGGATAGACTCGGCTTATACTCGCTAGAATTTAGGAGATTGAGGGGGGATCTTATAGAAACTTACAAAATTCTTAAGGGGTTGGACAGGCTAGATGCAGGAAGATTGTTCCCGATGTTGGGGAAGTCCAGGACAAGGGGTCACAGCTTAAGGATAAGGGGGAAATCCTTTAAGACCGAGATGAGAAGAACATTTTTCACACAGAGAGTGGTGAATCTCTGGAACTCTCTGCCACAGAGGGTAGTTGAGGCCAGTCCATTGGCTATATTTAAGAGGGAGTTGGATGTGGCCCTTGTGGCTAGGGGGATCAGGGGGTACGGAGAGAAGGCAGGAACGAGATACTGAGTTGGATGATCAGCCATGATCATATTGAATGGCGGTGCAGGCTCGAAGGGCCGAATGGCCTACTCCTGCACCTATTTTCTATGTTTCTAAGGTGTATGATATGTTGCCTTCATCGTTTGTGGGCATCGAGTATAAGAGTCAAAAGTTTACGTTGTAGCCGTATTTGGTGTGCAGTACTGAATGCTCCATTACTGGAAGGATGTGGAGGCTTTGGAGAGGGTGCAAAAAAGGTTTGCCAGAATGCTGCCTGGACAAGAGAGTATTAGCTATAGTTGGATTAACTTGGATTGTTTTCTCTGGATCTTTAGAGGCTGAGTGGAGACCAGATAGAAGTATATACATTTCTGAGATAGATTGACAATTTGAACCTTTTTCCCGCCCAAGTGGACATGTCAAAGACTAGAGGCAAAATTTAAAGTAGATGCGAGTGGCAAGTTTTTCTCTTTGTGCAGGAAGTGGTAAGCACTTGGAATGAGTTGCCAAGGGTGGTAGTGGATATGCAGGGAAGGAAGGGATGTGGATCACATGCAGGCAGAGGAGATTGTGGACTGAAGGGCCTCTCTCTGCCTCTGCTGTAGTGCTCAATGTGATTGTACAACAGACCTTTTTCTGACAGATTATTTTTCAGAATTGGGGATCACTGGCAAGGTTAGCATTTATCACCCATTACTAATTGCTCGTCACTTTGAGCTGTTGTAATAGTTCTAGTTAAAGGCACACCCATGTCACTATTGGCTTTTTTTGTGGTAGAAGTCATGGGTTTGAGTGGTGTTGAAGTGCTGTCGGAGTAAGCTAGCTGAAATGGTGCAGACAACAACTACAACCCCCCCACCCCCTCCCCATATCATGGTGAATAGAAAGCCGAGGGGTTAGTTGTCTTATTGTGGTGTACAAGATAGTGGATAAAGTGATTGCACACATTTGTTATCCCAGCTAGGATAAAATTACAACTTTAAAAAGGCATTTGGACAGTTATATTGATTGGAAGTTTAGAATTCCATGGGCAAATATAGTTAAATGGGGCTAGCCCAGTGTGCCAGCTTGGTTGGACAAGTTAGGCCAAAGGGTGTGGTTCTGTGAATGTGGTACTGATGATGTGGGGTGCAATGTCCTAGATGGCACCAAGCAACTGCTTTCATCCAGGCAAGTGGAGAGATTTCCATCAAATCTCTGACATACCTTGGTTTGTGACACAAAACCATAGCAGTAAAAAAAAATCCATTCATGGATAACAGAAGAATTGAAAGTCTAAGGAAAAAGTTAATAAAAGTTGCCAGAAAAAGAATATTGAAGATCGAGGATTGACTAGTTATGACCTTGTGCATCTGCCAGTATGTTAAATCTAATCAAGATCATTAAATATACCAGCACAAAAAAAATCCTCTATCATTTATTTTGGAGTGGAGTACCCTCCATCCCAGTCCAGAAGCCAAGCTTTTAATTCAGTTTCAAGCCTACATAGAACAGAATGCACAGAAATACCAAAACTAAAATATCTATTTATCTAGATTTTATGTTTCAGTATTGAACAAGAAATGTGGAGGAGAGGCAAAGGGTGGGCAATAACAACGTTCAAAAATTGTATTGAATGGTCATCAGGGTGAAATGTTAACTCTCCACACATTCTGGCTGACCTGCTCAGTATCCCCTGAAAATAAATCTCTTACATGGAGACTTTGAGGTGGCAATGAACAGTTTACTGATCAGTCCATATATACAAAACAATTAGTACCTGAAAAAAGAGCAACCAGAGAACTGGGAAGATTATTCAATTGTTTTAGAGTGAGGAAGTGAAGACATTAAGACAATTAAATTTTGCTTCCGGAGCTGACTGGAGGGGAGATGGAGAGAGAGGGTGGACTTGGGTCACCAACACCTCATTTAGTTTTGGTTATTAGCAGGTTGATGATATTCAATAAACAGATTTTAAGATCATGGTGCTCTGCTATGCAGATGAGGGGGAGAAACAAGTGCACTGGTGGAGAGACAATCGTTTCTGCTGAATCTGCCAGGGCAGATTGAATTGGATTGTTTTCATCATTTTTCGTGACATTGAGATTAGCAACTCCTTGCAACTGGAAAGTATGATCATACACCGTTGCGAGTGATGTAACATTTGTTAATAAGTCTATGTAGTAGTCTTCCAACATCACCAGTTCAATGCAAATTCTGCTTGTCACCAATTATTTCAAAATAAAAATGAAGACACATTATAGCAGATTTATCAGTGTAAATGTTTACATTTCATTCTTTTCAAAACAACTATTATAACACTGACCAATGCACAGATATAATAGACAAATTCTCAAAAAGTTTCACATACTACCTCTGGGATTGTTACAGGGGAAGGATCATAATAAATTGTTAAATATTTTTGCTAGCGATATATATTGGAGTTTACAATGTAAGCCTTTTCACTGTTGTCCCATGGAAGTAATTAACGTAATTAGAAAATAATGTTCACAGACATCCATTTAAGATCCCTTAATTTTTTAACAGGTTGTCTCCAGGTTCATTAAGCTTGCCACCTCATCAGGGTAAATACGGTGGCTTCCAGCAAGCTTGTTTCAGCACAAATGCCTTGAATTATTCAAGTGCACTCAGCCACGCTTTTAACAACAGGGTTTGTGAAAGAATCAGCAACATTGGAAGAATTAATTCCCAATTTAAAATTGTAACATTTTTCTTTATAAGTACTTGCAAAAAAATGTTTCACCTTAATTGCTAAATTGGAACAAACATAATTTGTTTTACTTACTCTGTATTCCTAACAGAAATAAGCATACATTTTTTGATCAGACCAAAAAGTAAAGAGTGCACTGCTTTGCTCATATATTATGGATATGGACAATGCAAGGTTTCAAAACAAAATAATCTGCACTAGACTTATAGTAATTTTCTTAATGTCAGTATTTTCACATTCTTCATTTCTTCCTTTTCCACAAGGAAATTAGAATAGTAGGTGGTACCGATTACCATCACCCATAGAGTTATTGCCCAAATCTCCTGCACTTAAATCAGAAGATTTTAGGTACAATCTTCTGTACTTTTATAAAAATATTAAAGCCCCTTAACACTGTGCCATTTAAATTATCTTAGATACAGCTCAGTTTGATGTCACACATGCTTCCTATGTACGTTATCCTTGACCAAACAGATTACCAGTGCAGTATGTATGAACATATGCAACAATTGCTTGCTGAAGCTTTTAAATTAGTCCCAAATTATCCTGTTATTGTGAAGATGAAAACAGCCAATTGTCAAAGTTTGTAAATCTGAAGCACCATATTCTCAGATTTAGACATTCATAGATTAGAAGTTATGATACAGTATGAAGTTGTGCGCCTTGCTTTTAAATCTTTATTACTTCTTGGTTTCCCTGTAGAGTCAATGACTACCTCAAAGTAAAAACTAGTCAGCCAAAGCAACAAAAAACATTTAAGTGGTTTCAATTATCACATTCTCTTCAGTATTTATTTGTTCCTGCATCCTATAATTAAGTGAAGTATTTTTAAAGGTGTCAGTTAAAATCACAGTAGCATGGGAGCAGCAACGAGACCAGCCATAAATTGTTTCTAGTCTGGAAATCTTTATTCTGACCTCAATGAAACACAGGTTTGCCATTGAAAGTATTATTTTACCTAGTGACAGAATTAGTTTAAGATTAAAAACGCTACTGATTAGAGTGGAATGCCTAAAACTATTGATTAATGGTCATCTTACTTACAGTAATACTATAGCTATCATTGATTGACTGATTTAATTCAGTAATATGAATTGTTCAAATTAGTATTTTTGCCTATTATTCAAGTACGGTTTAAGTTCAGTCTATAATCTAGTCAACTTCATTCATATACTTTGCCAACACAAAATGAATATTTTCAGTTTCTTTAATACAATCCATTCAAGTACCTGTTCAATTCCTGTGCTAAGGTCTCAATTGAAATGCAAAAGCTGAGACAAAGCAATAAAACTGATTTCCTGAAGTTCAAACGGTTTTAAGCATACCTAGTACCATGCAACTGTGTAACCATTCAACCTGTGTAACCTACCTCATTACAGACCTTGCACATTAAAAGAAAAATTCTCTGTAACTGTACATTGTAACTACACTGTAACATTATATTCTGCATCAGATTTCATTTTCAATGACAATCTGTTATATTTATGTATGGCTTGATTGTACTCATGTATATTGTGATTTGATTTTATATTAGGATAGTACGCAATGTTTTTCACTGTATCTTGGTGCAGGCAACAATAATAAGCCAATACTAGTCATTATTCAATCCTGCCTAACATGTGCTCCTGGACTTTAAAAATGATATGGACTTGGGATATGTAATCAAAATAAGATACAAGGCTCTGATCTAATTATATTGTAGATAATTTAAAGAGAAAAGTGAAGCACAGATTATGTACAACATCAGATCATGGAACGTTAATGGATGCACTGCACTCTCGATCCTATCATCTGTGTGCTAGTATTTCCAATTGTCCTTGCATCTTACTTTACCACTGGAACACTGATGGTGCTGAAGCAGAGATTTGGCTAAATAAGAATACATTTGAATAAAGAAAGAAAAATAAAAGTTGGTCCTCAAAGTAAGAACCACCAGACAGTAGAAAGCATCTCCGTGCAACAAACTCAAAGACAATCCAAGAAATGGTAAGTGCACAAGGCTCTCTTTGTAAATTTGTTCTGTGACAATTTGCATGTGCTGTGTACAGTATTAAAATATACATAATCCTAAAGGTGGAATAGCATTCGGAGGATTGCCTAATACAGTGAAAGATCTAGTTAGCTTGATTGAACATTAAACAGCATACAAACTTCACTGTATCAAATCACATTATTCACCAAATTGTTCAACCTGTCAAAAAAATACTGGGCTATATACCTCTTTGTAAAGGGGACCAGTTTTCTGTTTGTTTACTTTATACCGAACAAAAACACACCAGGTTTGCACCTTTGCTTCCTGTTATGCTGCCTCACCATAGATGATAGGATTTTGCATGTTTCTTAACAAAGGGGTCACTTTAACAGCTGGTCAAATAGGGCATTATTGGTTGGGTGTTTTTGTTTTAATTGTCTTTGTGCTTGACAGGTGTTGGTCACACTGTTGTTCAGCCATAGTGATACACAAAGTCATAGCTGCTTGGCTCTTTAGGAATGGGAGGAGGTGCCTCTGGAATCTGTATGTTCTCCAGGTCCAGCAGTCGTAGTTTAAGTTCCATACTCAGCAGAGTATCCAGATCATTCTTGGTCAGTTCACTAGTCATTTCTTTTCCCAGAAGGGCATTAAGTCCATCGGTCCAGATACAGTACTGCAGAGAACACAAACAGAGTGTTAAAAAGAAGCAAAAGGAGCCCGAGTCAGTTATACAGCATGGAAACAGGCCTTTCAGCCCAACTAGGCCAGAACTAGTCCCATTTGCCTGCGATTGGCCAAACGATTTTTAAACGTTGTGATTTTACCAACCTTTACCACAGCTCGTTCCACATACCCACCATACTCTACTTGAGAAAGTTGCCTCTTAGGCTCCCTTTAAGTCTTTTCCTTAAATCTGTCCACCATAGTTTTAGACTTCCTCCCTCAGGGAAAAGAGACTGTTATTCACCTTTTCTACGCTCCTCGTAATTTCATACATCTCTCTATAAGATCACCCCCTCAGCTTCGTACACAACAGAGCAAAAAGTCCCAGGCTATCCAAACTTTCCTTATAACCCATATCCCTGCAAAAGGCGCAGAGCCATTGACCACGGAAAATGACAGGCTCAGGATTTACGTATTACCATAGTGTGCCTGCTTACAAAGTTCACTGACCACCTAGGCATGTCCTAGACTGAAGTACTATGACATTTGCATGAAAGTGGTAAACTGACAGTAGGGGAGTAGAGAAGGGGCAGGAGAAAGATAATGGCATGTGCTTTGACTATGGCAAAACGATTCCTAGGTATTTCAAATGTTATTAAGCAGCATTTCGAAGTCTCTCTGTTGAGTTAAAGAGAACACCATGATTCTGAATGAGTTTTCTCTTCAAATGCATGTTCTGTCAAACGGTATATTGAGCAACAGACACTTCTCAAAAGTAAAACAAATTGTGCTCACCTCATATTTGTTTGGAGCAATAAAGTTTAGAGCTTCATCTGGATCGTGTAGGATTGAGAAAGCCAATTCTTGGACTTCCTGGAAAAGGAAGTGGAAAGGGAATGAAAACTGTACACAAAGTTAGGCATATAAATGAATTGTCATTTATGTAACCTCTACATTTCTGGCCTGATCCTACAATGATATTATATATCAAACAGCAGATCTCAGATTTTTAAATGTGAATTCCAATAATGTAATGAAGAACACCATAATAATGCATCATCAAATTTAAAGTTATTGCATTATATACAGAGCAAGATGGCAAGATAATCTTTTCCCAGAGGGTCTATGCATTTCTTAGGTAGGATGTCATGCTAGGACATAACAGCAGTGTCCAGTCTTGTTGTGAAGTGTAAAATCTCTATTTTTAGATGGGACACACACACTGCATTCATGCTTGTACATATAGAGATTATGTTGATGTATGCTCAGGGGCAGTTAAAGATTCATACCACCAATTATAAATCATCTGTACTATAAGACTTAAAATATCATCTACAATTCTCATCATCCCCGCGTAAATAAAATTGCCAATAAAAGGTTACGAAAATGATTATGGTGTGAAAAGACTGGATTGTGAGGCGTGATAAAGTAAATTGGTCATGTTCTTGCAAGAATGGATATTAGAAGACTACATGCTTGCTGTTTTTATGATTCTAAAGGGACATCATTATATAAATAACTAGTTAATTTACTGTCTACAGGGCAGTGGCAGCAAATACATAGCCTAGGCTTTTAAAGATTAGAGATGGGTAAATAGTCAGGCAGGGGGAAATAGAAATTGAATAACATTTGAATTGAAATGAATTCAAAAATATATTTGAATGAATGTAGTCCAAGAAAAAGTCTTCATAGATTGAAGTATTTGCTATTGACTAATTCAAGTGCAAATCAAGATTTGTTTTCCTCCAGAAATCACCATTTTAGGATACTCTGAATAAAGTTAGACATGATTTATGGTTATGTATACAATTCTTGAGGAAAAAAAACAGGTCACTCTTCCGAAGCTCTCCACTACCACAGCTTTCCTCACTTTGGCTGGAGCTGATGCAGAACAACCGATAGAGATGAATGATCAGTCAACGACTCCATTATCACCATCGCAAGATTCCTCGTGTGATAAATAAACTGGAGGGACCTTAGTCTTGTTTCATCCAACTGTTGCCATATTGGTATACTTTAAACACCTACAATACTCCTATCCAAACACAAACACACAATGTACCTTATTTTGTTTCAGGGCACTCTTCTCTCTCATATGGGGACAGTCTTTCCCAGTTACCACAGCTTTAATATCTGCAACAGGAACTAAATAAAGAAAAAAATTAGACGGTGCCCTCATCTTGATATAGATTAGGATGAACAGCGTGTGTGTTTTCGACTTTCAGAAGTCTTTCAGTAACATGCTGTTAGACAAAATTACACATTGGATAGACAGTAATAAACTGGCAGAGATTTGTCAATGGATAGAAAACAGTAAATATGTTATTTTCAATGGTTGTGAACAGTGCGGTGCCGGAGGGCTCAGAGCTGGGTCTCTAGCTATTCACAATCTATATCAATGATTTGAATGAAGGGACCAGGTGAAATAGATACAAATATTCTGATGATATATAGCCGAGTGGGAATGCAGGTAGCAAGGAAGATGGAGAGGGACTTCAAGGATGTTTAGACTGGATGGATAGATAAGGAGGTGCCAGATGAAATATAACAGAAACATTATAGTAGAAATGGAAAGGCTGCATATTTTTCAAAAAGGCAAGAAATCAAAAGCCATTGGTGTGTAATCAGACAGTGACAAATCATTAAAAGTTTACACAAAAGGGACAAAATCAATGCGATGGCAAATTGCGGATGTCTTTATTGCAAGAGAAGTAAAGATATTTTACTGAAATTATACAGGGGCATTTTGAAACTGCACCTAGAATATCAAAGGTAGACACAAAATGCCGGAGTAACTCAGCGGGACAGGCAATTCTCTGGAAAGGAGGAATGAGATGCTGCCTGTCCCGTTGAGTTACTCCAGCATTTTGTGTCTAACTTTGATTTAAACCAGCATCTGCCGTTCTTTCCTACATACCTGGAATATCAACCTCTCCTGTCTAGAAGATATGCTGTTCATAGAGAAATACAACCAAAATGCATCTGACAGATTCTTGGATTAGGCAGTTTATGCCATGGGGAACGTTTAAGCAGAATGGGGCTATACTCTCAAATTTAGAAAAAAATGGTAGGTGATCTCATGGAAACCTACAAAATTCTTTCGGGGCAAGCCAGGATAGATGCAAGGTCAATGTTTTCCTAGGATAGGATGCACAAAACCCAAGGCTAGTGAACTTAACATCTATTGTTGGCAAGATGCTGGGGTCTACAATTGAGAAAGGAAAAGCTGGTCATTTAGAAAAATGCAATACATTTAACAACAATGTCATTTTATGAAAGGAAAATAGTGTTTGACAAATTTTGTAGTTAGTTGAAGATATAGCAGAGTCAATCAAGAAAAACCTGTAGATTAATTTCCAGAAGGCATTTGACAAGATGCCACATAAAAAAACATTGTATAAGAGCTCATGTTACTGGGGGAGACATGTTAATGTAGATTGAAGACTGGTTATCATGAATAAATGGGTCAGAATAAATGGGTCTTATCAGAATGAATGTAACTAATGGAGTGCTCCAAGGATCAATTCTTAGCCCTCAATTATTTACAATCTATATTAATGACATTCGGCAGGGTGGAGAGCTCACGGTGTCAATTTGCTAATGACATGAAAGAAATTAGGTGGGAGGCTGTGATGAGGATATTTGTATACTGTACACGGATATAGATAAAATGAATAATAATGGAATTTAACATGGGAAAGTGTGAAGTTCTGCACTTCGCTAAGAGGAATCTAATGGCGGACTATGATCCATATGGAGAGAGTTTGTAAATAAATACTGAGGTATCCAGGCAGGTGCAGCAAGTGGTTAGGAGGGCATTTATTGCAAGGGAGTTAGAGTGTAGACATACAGAAGTATTGTTAGTACTGGGCAGGGTACTAGTGAGGCTGCAACTGGAATATTGCATAGTTTTGGTCTTCTTATTAAAGAAAGGATGTACTAGCAGTGGAGGCGGGCCAGAAGATTTACTGGGTTACTTGCTGAGATAAGAGGGCTGTCATTTATGGCGTGTCAGTCAGTGAATAGCTAAAGAAGATGGATTTGTATTCTTTGGAGTTTAGAAGAATGAGTGGTGAACTTAATTGAAAATTTCCAGATCCTAATGGTATAAAGGGTAGATGTTGAGATATTTTGCAAGGGGATATTGATACAAGATTGAGGGTGGTTATTTAAAAGCGAGGTTTGTAAGAATTTCTTCTTGCAAAGGTTGGTGAATCTCTGGAATTCGCTATCATGGAGGGTTATGGAAGCTGGATAACTGGAGGCATTTAAAGAACAAGCAGATACATTTGACAAAGATTGGGGAATAATGGGCTATGGTGAACTGGCATAGGAAAGTTGAGGCTTGGGACAGATCAACCATAATTGCAATGAACAGGAGGCAGGCTTAAGGGGCTTATTGGCCTATGTTTGTTCCTATTTTCTTGTGTTCTTGTTTTTCTTGCGCACAGTTGAAAAAAGCAGTCGGCCACTGTGAACAAAGAGAAGAGGTTTCTTCCCCCAGAGGCAGAATCTTTTGAATTCATAACTTGAGGCTGTAGAAGCTCAGTCATTTAGTATATTCAAGATGAAGAACATTAGATTTTTTTTTAGATGTTAAATAAAGAGATTGGTGCAGTAAAGTGGTGCTGGGGAAAAAGAATGATCAGCCACAATCTGATGAAATGGCTGAACAGTCACAAGGAGCCACAAAGCCTGCTTCCATTTATTATGAAGAAAGATACACAGCCCTGTACACTATTCCACTCATGTATGTCTGCTTACGTTTTTCCTGCAGTGACTCAAAGGCCACTTCACCTTGTGGGTTCTCGTCCAGGTCTCCATAGTGCAAAACTTTATGATTGAGAGATAGTCGACAATACCAGAACTTATCTGTGGAAAATAGTAGAGGAAGGAATAATAAGAACAGGCCAGGGCACGGATATATTTTCCCCACCCCTCACCCCACACACACACAACTCCATGAACATCACAACCAGGTATCCCCAAATTACTAAAGTTGCACTAATTAAGATTCACACACAAGAAAAGCTGATTAAATTCTGCCATCTAGCATTAATATCAGAGAATACTCATGGCCACAACCTTCCGTGGCAAAGTCAATGGATATTCTTTAAGGCACAGACAGATTCGAGATCGGGTGGCACAGCGGTAGTGTTGCTGCCATACAACACTTGCAACGCCAAAGACCCAGGTTAGACCCCAACTACGGGAGCTGTCTGTACGGAGTTTGTATGTTCCCCCAGTGACCTGCGTGGGTTTTACTGAGATTATAACTACCATCAAGAACAGTTCTTGCCACTTCAGTGTCACATTATCTCAACTGGCAGGCAGCTGGCGAGTAAATGCACACACGACCAAAAAAACTCGCAGGTTTTTACCATTATTCATCATGTTTTCTTATCTCATTTCAGATATAATGAACAAAAATCTGAAATTTCTAGAAAGATTCAGCATGCCAGGCAATGGACCTTGAAACCGTCTCAAGCAAAAGAAAAGAAAAAAATGGGGCGGCACATTGGCACAACAGTGGAGCTGCTGTCACAGTGCCAGAGCCCAGGTATGATCCTGACTATGGGTGCTGCACGTGCAGGGTTTGTACATTCTCCCTGTAACCACGTGTGTTTTCTCCAGGTGCTCCAGTCTCCTCCCACAATCTAAAGACATGCAGGTTGATTGGTTATAGTAAATTGCCCCAAGGATGCAAAAGTGGGATAACGTGGAACTAGTGTGCGGGTGTCAATGGTCAACCTGCACTCCGTGGGCCAATGGGCCTGCTTCTGCACACTCTGAACTAATCCTGGGTAGTTTCTGTTTTTATTTCATTTTGGACGGTAATGGTCACAGCGTTACTGCTCTGAAGAGCAAGGTGGGTAGAGGGGGTTCTACAGAAGCACTGGAAGTTGTGTTATATAGTGATTCCATCAGCACCTGCCTGTAAACCTATTGGACCTGCAACCTGTTTTTAGTAAGGTAAAGAATGACACATCACATTACCAGAGAGCAGATGAAACCAGTCAAATGCCGGAAATAAACAAAGTACTACAAAGTGATACGATTAAAATATATCAAAAGCAGGCACAGTGGATAGGAAGACTGAAGAAGAAGTATTTTAAGGAGACTGACCTTACAAGGTGAAGTTAGAGAGATCAGAATGAACAGTGAAACAGCATACAATATTTATCTTTAACCACACAACTCACAACAGTTACCAGCAGTTAGCCAATACCTTGCCGCCTACGATTGCTAACTTTACGGAAACTAGTGCCCTCGCAAAGTCTGTTTAGACGCTGCTGTTTGATAAGCTCCACCACCTCGGGTTGAATCTTCTCCCGTAGCTCACTGAGAAGGGAGATTGAAGTCAGCATCAATGATAGAACCAAAAGTACATAGTTACATGAAATGTAGGAGGAACACTGTACATGTCAGAAACAAAAAATGCTCAAATTAACTCTGGAATTCTACACATCATTGTCTCCCAGTGATATCTTTTTGCTGTTGGGTTCTCTCATTATTAACCGATGATGTCCATGTTGAGGACCATTTTTGCCTTGAGTGCCATTAAAAGCAAAAAATGGAGTCATAAATTGGATTCAGAACCAATTGGAAAAGTGCGACCTGGCCTTGCTTTGCAAGGTGAAATCTAAGATATATATTCACACAGGACCTTTCTCAAGCAGATATACATATAATGCAGTAATTGTTGAGCAAATCTAGCAGCCATTTTGCAATTCAAGCATTGCACAAACATCTAATTAATGTATTCATTTCATTGTACTGGGCGAAAAAGGAATGCGAGGATACTCCCTGATCATCAAATATAACTGTGGGATCCAGAACCGCTGTGGGAACCACCATGAAGGTCCTTTGTATGAGGAGTTGAACATAAGCTTTTGTTATTACAACACACTTCCAATGAAATACTGGAACATCAGGTTAATTTGTGTTGCAAAGTCTAGGAGCAACTTGGACATGTTATTTTCTAAATTAGGCACGACAAGCAGACACCAACACAGCTTTGCACCCACTATGATCTTATTAAAAAGTAATGTGGTGAAAAGTGAAGTGGAGGTGGCATACATGATTGGTGGGGACTGGAAGTCATCCTGGCTCATTCTCTCAGACTGGCGCAGCCTCAGGATCTCGGAGTAACTCATGCAACGGACTTTATTCTTAAACTGATCCAGAGAGTTTGGCTTCGTACTCAGGGACCTTGTTATCTGCTCACGCACCACTTGCATTACCTGCCAAGATAGGAGGAGAGAATTAGAGCATTTATAACACAAAGATTGATGCCCTCTGCGAACCATTGTTTCATCTCCAAGGTCACTGGTCACACCCTCTTCACCCCTCAGGCAAGAGGTATAGAAGTTTGAAAATGCATAGCTCCAGTTTCAGGGACAGTTTCTTCCCAGCTGTTATCAGGCAACTGAACCAGCTCACCAGCTAGAGTGCGGTCCTGACTTCCCATATACCGCATTGGAGACCTATCTTTAAATCTGACTTTATCTTGAACTAAATGCTATACCTTTACCCTCTACCTGTACACCTGATGGCTTGATTGTAATCACGTACTGTCTTTTCGCTGACTGGATAGAACACAAAAAGCTTTTCACTGTACAGGAAGGAACTGCAGATGTTGGTTTAAACCAAAGATAGACACAAAAAGTTGAAATAACTCAGCGAGTCATGCTGTCTGATCCGCTGAGCTTTTCTCTGTACCTCGATACAATGACAATAATAAACAAAACTAAACTCATCTTGTTCTTTTCCTCATGTACTCAGCCAACTTTAACTACCACTCCAATTGGTAGCAGATTATATATTCTAGAAACATTCCTATAGATTTATTACAGACTATTTATTCCTGGTTTACAATTTTACCAAAAATTGAATCATTATATCTTCGCCGGGGTACACAGACTTTAATGTTTGAAGAATTATTTTCAGGTCAGGCTGTTTCTGGCACCACTTTGCACATGACACACAAGCACACAGAGGCCCCAGGGCATGCAGAGTGCTGTCTGGTCCCCATTTGACGTCACATACATAATTCTACAGCAAGCAAGGGCTGTGAGAATATTGACATCTGCAGCTAGTTTGGAGGTCAGTCAAAGTTAGCAACCCTGAATGAACAAAAGCCAACGAGTTTCTCAACCTCAATTTGCCTACTCATTCATCTCCATGAATATGGCCGTGGCCTACAGTTTGCACATTCCTGCTATACACATCAAACCCCTCAATAATCTTATGGATCTCTTGGGTCTTCATCCAGTTTCATTTTCTGGGAAAATGTGCTCAACTCACAAGTTTTGCCCCCACAAGTTTAATCTCTCAAAGAACTATCATCATTATAATTCTATTTCACAAACCTCCGCTCAATTATTTAGTATGGAGACCAGAAATGTGTATAGTACTGTAATCCCGTAGATGTTCTTTGTAGTTGTACAAAAGATAAATGTTCAATAATAATAATTGCCACAAAGAGGAGCTCTGGGTGCAGGCCCCATGGCAGAGTGTAGCTCCTCATGTTTGGGTCTTAGACAGCTCTAAGCAATTGCCTTCAACACCGGACTGCAGCAGGGATCAGAACAGTTTCTGTCCAGCATCTTAAAGATGAATATTGAAAGACAAATATTTGTGGAGGCTTGCCACTTTGATTTAAAAGCAATATTAATATTTTCAATTTCTTTCCAGCGACTACTTTGAATTTAAAAAAAAAATCTGTTCACGACATGTATACTAGGGAAGCCACTTTAATTTCTTGAAGTCTTTCAAAGCTTTCACATGATGCACACTGCGTCTCTTTGCCTTTCAGTCATCATCTACACTGTCCCATGACCAGTTTCTGGCCCTGCCCTCTAGAGTACAGAAATTGATAATTGTTGGCAAGATTGATTTTTTTTTAAATTAGACAAGATTGCACATGTATCTTCTGCTCCTCTCAATTCCACACCCACAGCATGCATTGACAGATATGTCCATCCTCTCACTATTAATATCTAGAATTAGAAATATCCTAAGTAATTACGTCCAATTTAGGATCACTCACCACAACTAGTCAGCGATGTTTACAGGCCAAGCAGTACGACTTGCGCAAAATCCTAGCTTGTCTCCAGAACACGAGCCGCATGAACAATATATACGAGTGTTGCAACTGCAGCAAAAGAGAATGTGCTTGATCTGGTTTCACAGAGTCTGGAAATCTGCCAGAGCACCTCAGTTTTTTGAAATATCATTGGCAAAGACTTCTGTACATGTGGGTATTTCTCAGCTGTTTCTACAAGAGCATTTTGTGTTAGAGTCAGTAAATCAAGCAATCTGTGTCACAGCAGGGGTAAATATACATGCCAAACACAGGTGCAGAACACTGCAGATCAGAGTTTTATTCTTAAACGAGGTTTATACTTGAAGGTTGAGTTTTGAGATACAGCATGGAAACGGGTCCTTCGGCCCACTGAGTCCATGCCGACCTTCGATCGTCCATTCACACTAATTCTATGTTATCCCACTTTCGCTAACCTACTAACATGCACGTCGTTGAGATGTGGGGCAAAACCGTAGCATCCAGAGGAAACCGACATGGTCACAGGGAGACCGTACAAACTGCACACAGACAGCACCAGAGGTCAGGATCGAACCCAGGTCTCTGGCCCTGTGAGGCAGCAACTCTATCAACTGTGCCACCCATGAATACCAGGAAGTCGCAAGTTATGATCCATTCACACGCAAGATCACAAATGTTCATTGCCAGCATCAAATGGAAGATCTTTTAAGCATTTAATCTTGCGGAATTAGGCTAATTGCTCTGTAGCTATCAGATTTAAGTTTTGCTTTTTTTTTTGATTACCATTTACTCCTCGGGTAGGATTTCAGATAATTTTTATCTGCCAAAGAATTCAGTTTCTTTCTGACAGTTTTCTTTTCTTGAATAACGCAATCAGGCATGTTAGATGACGAGCGAAATTATTTTGCATATACCGCTTTATAAAAACGACTATAAATAATTCATTCAATATGTTGATCAAACATTCACCATATGCAATATCCTAAGCATTATGTATATCTTAAGAAATCAGGCTCCAGCTGAGAAATTCAAATGTAGAGCAAGGCAATGACAAACCAGCAGACCAGTTCAAAGGTCGAAAACACCATATTTATCTTGCATGTTTAAGAAAGAACTGCAGATGCTGGAAAAATCGAAGGTAGACAAAAAAGCTGGAGAAACTCAGCGGGTGAGGCAGCATCTATGGAGCGAAGGGATAGGTGACATTTTGGGTCGTGACCTTTCTTCAGAGCAGGGAAGGAGAGGGGAAGGAGGGAGAAAGCAGGGACCACCTGAAATTGGAGGTCAATATTCATACCGCTGGGGTGTAAACTACCCAAGCGAAATATGAGGTGCTGTTCCTCCAATCTGCGGTGGGACTCACTCTGGCCATTGAGGAGGCCCAGGACAGAAAGGTTGGATTTGGAATGGGAAGGGGAAGTTGAGGTGCTGAGCCACCGGGAGATCAGGTTGGTTATTGCGAACTGAGTGGAGGTGTTGGGCGAAGCAATCGCCAAGCCTGCGCTTGGTCGCACTGATGTAGAGCAGTTGACAAGCAGTTATCTTGCATGCTCATTCTTTATCAGCTATCACCGTCAGTCTAATGGCTTGCAGTGTTGCTGGGTTAGTGCATTCTGCAAGGTCCATGAATTTGAAGACAATTGGTTGTTGAAAATGCAAATACAATACTACCTTACATATGCACAAGGAACAATGGAACGAAGAACGGCAAAATATTCATTTATAACAAAATAGTTGATTCTTGAGTTCCATTATACTGTTTAATTCTTGAGATGTAGGTATTATTGACAATCCACCAGATATTGCCCATTTTAAATTGTACTAGAGGTGATGAGCTGCCACCTTTAAATGCTACAGTCAACTTGATAACGGTACTGATAGAGTTTAGTTGCATAAGAATATCCAAAAGTATTTTGCCCTAATAAAAAATTAGGGCAAAATGATACCTGATACATTTCCATGTACCTGCTGCTCTCACCTTTATATCTGGTAAACGTCAAGGATATGGAAGATACACAAAAATGCTGGAGAAACTCAGCGGGTGCAGCAGCATCTATGGAGCGAAGGATATGGAAGATGCTGCTGAAGAAGCTTCAGCGAGTTGCTACAGTACATCTTGTTGATGTTACCTACTGCAGCCACACTGCCAGTATATCAGGAGCCAGTTAAGTTTTGTTTCAGTTGGTAGCCAGCTTAAGGCATTTTTGAGAGCTGCACTTATTCTGGCAGAAGGAGTGTATTCTATCACACTCCTGGGTGTGTTTCACAGATGGTGGAAAGACTGTTGACAGCCAAGCCATATGCTACAGGACATCCAGCCACAGTTTGCATGTGGCTAAAGCAAGTAACGGATGTTGACTGTGGGCAATTTAACATTGGTATTGCCATTGAATAAGTGGAGATGGTTGTTAGATTCCACCATTAGTCATTGCCTGGCACATGTATAGCAGGAATGTTGATAGCCTCAAAGTTGTCCTGCCTTGCTACATGCAGGGATGGATTGTTTCACAATCCATGCAGTGATAAATGGAACTTTACTGAATATTTTGTATTCAGAGAACATCACCAGCTCTGAACTTGTAATGCAATAAAAGCCATTGAAGAAACAGAATCTAGGTGCCACCCCATGAAAAGCCCATGCGCTGGTGTTGATGTGTTAAAATGGTTCTGGTTATTTCTCTTTGAGTTGTTTGAAACTCCAGCATTTGCACAGAGATTTACCCTCAAATAAAATTGATTTCAGTTTAATACTGGCTCAGAGATGTTACACCTGGTCAAACATTTACCTTGATAATAAAGTCATTAACTCAAGATGTCTCTGCAATCGATATCTGAACTTTTAATTCTGGGGGAACCCAATCTCAGAATCAATTACTGAGTCTTGGAGGATGTGATCCCTGAAAGGGGGCCAAAGATGTACTTAAGCACAATTAAATTCAGAACTAATACAGCAAACAGTAGTAGTTCTAATAGTGCTCAAGTAATTTGTTGAAACATTGCTGACACTTGGCACAGCCAATGCCAATTTTGGGAGCAGAGTGTTGACAAAAGGAATTGTATCAATTTGCATGAACTAACAAAGGCTATGTTTTTAGCAGTAACTAGTCTTAAATCTCTCAATGTCAAAGATTTTCTTATATGAAAATGATCAAGTATCTTTGATCTCACAAAATGAATAGCAATATACCAAGGCTTAATATTCATCCAGGTCTATGGCTGATGTTTTTTAAGCTAACGAGACGGGAATACATTTACAGGATGTACAAAATTTAAACATATTTATGCATATTTAATACTTATTTCTTTCTAAGGCCACAAACTAATACGCATTCAAAACTAAACTGGAAGAAATAAAGAAAGGGAAAAAAGGTAGAATTGCAAGAGCAGTTGGAAATGAATGGAATTTTAAATAATAATAAAGTGAAGAACATCCAATGTGCAAACAAATCCATGTCCTAGAACACAAAATGCAAAACACTCACCAACAGGCCTGTCCATGTCTGTAGAGCAGGGACAATCAGAGCCACACAGTCACTGACAAATAACACATACAAAACAGGAATGATATATCGAGGGGTGTGGCAAAGAGCTCAATGAGCTGTGAAATCTCACTCCATTTCTGCCCTCATCATCTCATTAACACTTCCCATTCCACAACTATTACGCAGATTTTTCAGTAATGTTTTGTAATGCACCAGCTCTTTGAAGGCTGGCGCATGTTAAATTTGCACATGAAGCGGAATCCAAATGTGTGTATGAATAATCTCAGTTTAGAAATAACATTGTTACCAGAGCATTTTAAATGGTCCTCATCAGAAGGTGGGAACGCATTGCTTTCTCTTTAGCCCCCAACCCAACTAAATATCTTTCCTTTTATCGACTGTATTAAGACAATTCCATAGGTATTAATCTCCCATACATCACACAAGCGCTACAGGTCTATAATAAAATACGTTAAAAAAAACTAGTGCTGGAGTAACTGCAGATCAGACAACATCTCTAGTGGACATGGATAGGCGATGTTTTGTCGGGACTCTTCTTCATGCTGATTGTAATTGAGAGAAGAATGCAGGAAGAGATGGGGGCTGGACAAGGCCTAGCAAATGATAGGTGGGTACAGGTGGGGGGGGGGGGGGGGGGGGGGGGGGGGGTGCGGTGAAGAGGGGGAGCTTTTTAATAATTGGTAGACGGGTGGACTAGGGCCAAAGATGAAAGACGAAAATGTGTGAAATATGAAGCCAGAGAAAACAAAATAGGTGGAAGGGTTGAGGGAGAAGGGGGCTATTATAGTGAAAAACATGGGTGCGCACCCAGGTGGGACACAGGGAATAGAGGGGGGGGGGGGGGGGGCAAAGAAAAAAAAGGGAGAGAGGGTAGTTACCCAAAATTGGAGAATTCAATGTTTAAACCATTGGTTTGTAAGGTACCCAAGTGGAATACAAGGCACTGTTCCTCCATGTTGCGTGCGGGCTCACTCTGGCATCGGAGGAGGCCCAGGACAGAAAGGTCAGTATGGGAATGGGAAGGGGAGTGAAATGTGTTAAAAGGAACTGCAGATGTTGGTTTAAACCGAAGATAGATACAAAAAGCTGGAGTAACTCAGCAGGACAGGCAGCATCACAAGAAGCTGGAGTAACTCAAGATGAATGGTCTCGACCCGAAACGTCACCCATTCCTTCTCTCCAGGAGAGTTGAAATGCCCGACTTGCTGAATTGCTCCAGCAGTGGGTTTTTTTGGTAAACAAGCATCTGCAGTTCCTTGTGTTCCCAAGAGAATACATTTGATGTCAAGTGCATTTTAGGAGATGACCACTGATTCTTTACACTAACCAAAGGATTAAGGAGGGCCGCTGAAAGAACTCAGCGGGTCAGGCAGCATTTGTGGACCAAAATGTACAGTCAACATTTCATGTCTCGACATCTCTAATTTACTAAAGATGGACACAGCATGCTCTAGTAACTCAGTGGGTTAGGCAGCATCTCTGGAGAAATGGATAGGTGACATTTCAGTTTAGGACACTTCTTCAGACTTGGGAGAATTGGGATTGGGAGAGGAGGAAAAAAAAATGGAAGTGAAAATCAGGGTCAGCAATAGATGAGCTTGGGTGTGGAGATTCCCCAGATAGGCAGATTGTTGGATAGAAGCAGGCGCAAGGCCAAGGGAGATACAGGGCGAACTGTGAAGCCAGTTAACTGACTTTTAGCAGGGGCTTTTGGGGGGGAAGAGAAGAAACTGGTGCAGGGTCAGGCAGTGGAAGGGAAAGGGAATGGTGGAAAAATAAGGGGGGGGGTGAAGGGGGAAAGAAGAAGGGAGGTGTTTGTAGAAATGACTTAAAATTGAAGAATTCAATGTTCATTATTACAATGTTTTACTACATGTCTAACTTACTACTTTACTGTGAAGATTTTTCAAGGTATGTTCTCTTTGAACAAGTTTTCCGCATTTTGATGGGAGTTCTGCGAGGCTCTCTCTCACTCCTCCGCCTATGGAAAGGTCTCGACCCGAAACATTTGCTATCCATGTTTCTTCATAAGTACTGCCTGACACCTTGAGTTCCTCCAGCAGATCCCTTTCTTTGCTTCTGCGGTCTCTTGTGCCTCAGAACCCACAGATTCAATTGGACATCAAGCCAGAGGTTACTGTGTAATGTTAATTGTTAAATAAACCATTGGGGGCGTTCAAAGCATTCTTAAGGTACAGTAGCCAGTCCTCTGGATTAGAAATTAGCAAATTTCATTGTTAGTAGAGCAGAATGCGCCAAATCTGGTCACGTGCTACCAGAAAGTTGTGGAATTACTCCAAAAATCTAACTAAAAGGAACCCGCTGAGTTCAAACTATAAACACTTGCCCATATTATTCAACACATTCAATCCCATCTACAAGGCTGGTTTAAGGTAACTCAGTTGTGCAAACAGAAGTTGCTTTTACTCAGGACAATTATCAAGGCTGCAGCACCAACCAATGCAAGAATAAAAATAAAATTCAAAATAGATTTTGTTCACTCTGTGCTAATGTAATGGGGCTAAATTGGACTGCACAAGAGCTTTTGTTTAGACTAATCACACAATGTCCTCATTCTACCAGGAAGTAGGACATTGCTTCTAGGAAGTAGTAGGATTGGGGCGGTGCCGTGGTGCAGCTGGTAGTGCTGCTGCCTAACAGTGCCAAAGATCCTGGTTCAATCCTGACTTTGGGTGTTATCCGTGTGAAGTTTGCACATTCTCCCTGTGACTGCGTGAGTTTCCTCCGGTGTTCCTGTTTTCTTCCACATTCCAAAGATGCGTGGGTTTGTAAGTTAATTGGCCTCTAAATTATCCCTGATGTGTAGAGAGTGGATGTGAAAGTGAGATAACATAGAATTAGTGCGAGCAGGTGATCGATGGTAGATATGGACGGTGACGTTCCATGCTTCTCTTTAATCGAAGGTAACCCAACTTGGTTTGTACAACTGAATCAACAATTTCCAATCAGCAGTTAAACGCCTGCGCAACGTTGATTTGAAGACATCTGTACATTTTGCAAATTAACATTCCTGTCAGTGCAGTCAGCAAACTCCATGTTAATAGAACAACTGGCTTCCCAACAATGCCACACAATGAGATCATAAAGTTCCTACATTAGTCGCTGAATTAGTCGTTTTAAATTCTGGTATACCTTTTTTGAGATTTCATAAAATATTTTCCCTTGCATGTTCAGCCATTCAGTAGATAGACACAAAAATGCTGGAGTAACAGGGACAGGCAGCATCTCCGGAGAGAAAGAATGGGTGACGTTTAGGGTCGAGACCCTTCTTCAGACTGAGAGTCAGCCATTCATTAGTTCACTCACGTCCACCCACGACAACATGCAGGTGGTACAAGGTAGATTTAGGTACACCAATGACCCATGATATTATTCCCCTGCTAATATATGCATGGGAAGCATGCAATAACCTTTCACACCAAGTCAACTAAATTTACCATGCACGGCATGGCATTTTTACATGCATCTCAGAAGTATAGAGGAGGGTAGGAATCACATCTACTTAATAGACCATGAGTCTATTAAGGTCTTTGAGGTCTTGATTTACAAGCATTCTATTCCTCGATGAAATTGTGAACTTTGTTTGAATGATGGATCAACCGATGTGGGATCAGGTCTCGTGGGACCTGATATAGGATTTTTATTGTTGGATAGTTTCCACAAACTGTTCTATAGTTACCACAAACACTTTTCTTGAACCCGTCATGGTCATATAGTTTTGGTTGGGGGGAGGGGGGGGGGGGGGGGGGGGGGGGTACCGACACATCCACCTCTACCTGAACGTGACAGATGAGGTACATGAGCAACCTCGGCATGGCTGGAAGCATTGTAGTGTGCCACTTGGTAATCTATCCACCGATCCAAGCCTACTGCCATTACCTGTCTTACACCCTGGCCTATCCTGCTTCTGAAGAACATTAGGTTCAGAACACAATCTGCATGGATGAGAAGGCCAGTGTGGGCGAGAGTTCAAGGGATGGGTGGCTGGGATGTCCCGATCCAGCTTCCGTGAGCTCATGCATCTCCCTGCCCATCTCCGTGTCCATCAGATACAATGACACCGTCCATACCTGTATATCTGGAAGACACACATCCACAGACAGCAGAGTGCTCCACTGAATCTCTCCCTCAGGTCCCCAGCAATTATCTCTAACCCTGCAATTTTAGGTTGGCAAAGAACTCAGACAAGAGGCCAGACAGCGTCAATCCTGTCGGAATAACCAGCAGCCCCTTGGATATCATAGTCCTGTCGTTTACAAGTGTTCATATGTTCATCTCGTGATATTGTACGTGTGTGCAGGTATCAGATAAATAGACAAAGATGCACAACAGGTCCAATGTGCTAGCGATGCCTTTTAGTTTAATTTACTTTAGAGATACAGCGCAGAAACAGGCCCTTCGGCACACTGGGTTTGCACCCACCAATGATCCCCGCACATTAACACACACTAGGGACAATTTACAATTTACACTTATATCAAACCAATTAACATACCAACCTGTACGTCTTTGGAGTGTGGGAGGAAACTGAAGATCTCGGAGAAAACCCACGCGGTCACTGGTAGAACGTACAAATTCCGTACAGACAGCACCCTTGGTCAGGATCGAACCAGGGTCTCCGCTGCTGCAAGGACTGTAAGGCGGTAGGTCTACTGATGTGCCTCCTTGCCGCCTTGCTGCATTCTGTGTTTAGGTCATTGGGCACATACCAAAAGCACAACCATGTTGCAGTAAGGAAAGAATATCGAAGCAATGGGAAGGGTTGAAAATAATTGCCTGCTTTGTACAGAAAATGTTAATTTTCTGAGCAATTTTGATGGGAGTGAAATTATAAAACTGCAGTGAATAACCTTGCCATCACAGCTGGGGCTGGCAGTTATTTTGACAGCAGAGCTGCGCCACTGTATCTCTCCCTCAGGTCCCCTGCAATTATCTGCTACCCTGTAATTTTAGGTTGCCAAAGGAACTCAAAGGTAAGAGGCCAGACAGCATCAATCATCCTGCTGGAAAAACCAGCAGCCCCTTGGATCTCATAGTCCTATCGTTTACAAGCATTACTTCCAAATCAATTCTACTACACAGGCAAAAGGCATTTGCCATTCTAATTGCCCTAGTGAATGTTATGGTAAAGATCCATTGGCAAGAATATGGTACGACATTGATAATTTTTCCACAGTTGCCTAGTTCTGCAAAGCTACTTCATTGATAATTAATTACTTCAAAAGTAGTCGCCATTGTAGTGTAGAAAGTTGGATATAACAAACCCCCATTAACAACAATGAAGTCATCACCAAAAATAAGCTATTTCACTGTTCTGGTTAAGGGATAAACATAGCACGAGACTCCAAGAAAATCCCTTTTTTTTCTCTCATTCCATCCCACAGCACCGCATGGGATTTTTACATCCATGCAAGTAAGCAAAAGGGGACTTTGTTTAAATGCTTCCCCCACCCACCACAATGTAGCGATCTTCAATTCAGTTTTGGATTGCAGCTTAAAATATTCCCACAACATCCTCAAGCATGACATGAACCCACAACCTTCCAATTCAAATGCTGTCACTGAGTCAAGTCTATTCAGCCACAATTCAGAATGTTTTCATTCACTGTCTCCAAAGGCCTTTTGTGCAAAAAGACCTTTATGTTAGTGATTGAGAGAGAATTGACCAATCTTTATGCCCTCCTACTACACCAGTTTCCGGAAGGGCCTGTCCCACTGTACGAGGTAATTCAAGAGTTCTCCCGAGTTTGCCCTGAATCGAACTCGGAGAATTACGGTAATAGCCGTTCGTAGGTACTCGTGGCTCTCGTGGACATTTTTCACAGTGCTGAAAAATCTTCACGAGTTACTGCATTTCCCGAGTACCTGCCGTTAGCGTTACGAGCCGCTACGAGACATCCACGAGCTCCGACGTAGCCGCTACATACATTCTACGTACTTACCACGAGTTTGATTTTTTTTAAACTCGGGAGAGCTCTTGAATTACCTCATACAGTGGGACAGGCCCTTTAAGTTGGCAGTTGCTACGCCAGAGAGGAGATTTTGTTGATCCAATTTTCTTCCGGAGGACAAAGAAGTTCAAGGTTATTGTTACTTGCACGAGTATGGTGGGATACAGGTATAGAAACATAGAAAATAGGTGCAGGAGGAGGCCATTCGGCCCTTCGAGCCTGCACCGCCATTCAATATGATCATGGCTGATCATCCAACTCAGTATCCTGTACCTGCCTTCTCTCCATACCCCCTGATCCCTTTAGCCACAAGGGCCACATCTAACTCCCTCTTAAATATAGCCAATAAACTGGCCTCAACTACATTCTGTGGCAGAGAATTCCAGAGATTCACCACTCTCTGTGTGAAAAATGTTTTTCTCATCTCGGTCCTAAAAGATTTCCCCCTTATCCTTAAACTGTAACCCCTTGTTCTGGACTTCCCCAACATCGGGAACAATCATCCTGCATCTAGCCTGTCCAAACCCTTAAGAATTTTGTAAGTTTCTATAAGATCCCCCCTCAATCTTCTAAATTCTAGCGAGTACAAGCCGAGTCTATCCAGTCTTTCTTCATATGAAAGTCCTGACATCCCAGGAATCAGTCTGGTGAACCTTCTCTGTACTCCCTCTATGGCAAGAATGTCCTTCCTCAGATTAGGAGACCAAAACTGTACGCAATACTCCAGGTGTGGTCTCACCAGGACCCTGTACAACTGCAGTAGAACCTCCCTGCTCCTATACTGAAATCCTTTTGCTATGAATGCTAACATACCATTCGCTTTCTTCACTGCCTGCTGCACCTGCATGCCTACTTTCAATGACTGGTGTATAATGAAAAATTGTGCATGCAGTATCACAAGTTCACAAATATAGGAGTAGAATTAAACCATTTAGCCCATCGAGTCTACTCCACTGTTCAATCATGGCTGATCTCTGCCTCCTAATTCCATTTTACTGCCTTCTCCCCATAACCGTTGACACCCGTCCCAATCAAGAATTTGTCTATCTCCGTCTTAGAAATATCCACTGATGGCCTCCACAGCCCTCCGTGGCAATGAGATCCACAGATTAACTGCCCCTCTGACTAAAGAAGTTCCTCCTCACCTTTCTAAAAGAGTGCCCTTTAATTCTGAGGCTATGGCCTCTGGTCCTAAACTCTCCCACCAGTGGAAACATACTTTCCACATCCACTCTAAGCAAATTATAGACAAAATTCTAAAAGAAAGAAAAAAACATAAGTGCAAAAACATAATTAGAAGAAAAAGCAAGTCCACAGTAGTGCAAGACAGCATTATTGTTGTGTAGATAGGTTCAAAAACCTGACAGTTGTAGGAAAATAGCTGTTTCTGAACCTAGTTGTGGGGGACTTTAGGTTTCTGTATCACCTGCCACCTGTATCATATGGTAACAGTGCCAGGAGATGGTGGCTGGTGTACCAGATGGCCCGGATGGTGGGAACCCTTGACGATAGATGATACCTTCTTGAAGCAATAGCTTCTGTGCATGTGAGTCCATCACACTCTGCAGCCTCTTGAGTTTCTGTGTGCTGGAATTGCCATACCAGGCCATGATGCAACTAGTCAGGATACTTTCTAAAAAATTATTAGAATTTTCAAAGACATACTGAATCTCTCTAAACTTCTAAGATAGTAGAAGCGTTGACAAGCTTACTTCATGATTGCACCTGCGTGCTGAGCCCACGATAGATCATCAGTGTTGAAGCTGCTAGATAGACACAAAAAGCTGGAGTAACTCAGCGGGACGGGCAGCATCTCTGGAGAGAAGGAATGGGTGATGTTTCGGGTCGAGACCCTTCTTCAGACCGTTGCAGCTGCTAACTCTCCAACACTGACCCACCAAACGAAAGCTGGCACATGACCTCCTGACTTCCCATTTCAAAGTCAACTCAGTCATCCTCAAACTTTGGTCCGTACTGAATCCCTCATTTTCATCCACCACTGACAGGCTCTGTACTGAGCTGCCCAAGTCTTAACTTCTTGTTCTGTCCTCTTCATCTCTCTTTGCACAAAATACCCTAAAATCTACCACCATTACTAACCTTGCCCGAGGACATCCTTTCATTCAGTTCCAAATCTTTTCCCCCATTTCCACTCTTAAAATGCTTTTGGATGTTTTAAAAGCATAATACAAACACAAAGAGTTTAGTTTTGTTTATTATTATCGCATGTACCAAGGTGCAGTGAAAAGCTTTTTGCTGTATGTTATCCAGTCAGCCAACCAAGCCTTTCACAGTGTACAGTGTACAGGAGAAAGGGTATAACATTTAGTGCATGATAAATGCCAATTATAGATAGTTTGAAGCACTATTAATTGAATTAATGCAGATGGAGGTCATGGCCACTCTGTAGCTGATCAGAGGAGGGTTCAGTTGCCTGATAATAGAAGAAATTGTCCCTGCATTTGTAGGTTCGCATTTTCAAACCTTTGTACCTCTTGCCTGATGGGAAAGGGGAAAAAGAGGGAGTGACTGGGGTGAGAACCGTGTATTATGCTGGTGGCCTTGTCAACGCAGCACAAAGTGATAATCCACAACATTCTACTGTCATTATAGTTGTATAACATACATCCTACGCTCAAGAAGCGAGTGCCATTAGCAGCTGCACAGTGGGTGGATGGAATACATCCCTTTCCCAGAGCAGAATGACTTTCTGTTAGGGGAAGTCAAATTACATGGGAAGTATAATATTAGGAAACAAATCTCTGTGTAAGTGCAGTTAATGTAGAGTCTGCAATTCAAGATTCCTGTTTCACTCACTACTACACTTGATCTGGCAGCACCACCTCACCTTGTTGAAGTCCTCTGATGTTGCTCTCATTTCCTTCCACGTTTTGTTCAGTAGCTGGATGCAGACGCAGAAGAACTCCTCAAAAGCTCGATCGTGAGTAAAAAACATAGGATGGTACTCATTGCAGCCTTCATTAGCTACACCCACAAAGTAATAACAATTAGATGCCAACATTTTTTTAACTCAATTTACCACACTCAAATAACAAAACAAAATTAGCACAGTTTAGAGATACAGCACGGAAACAGGCCCTTCGACCCACCGAGTCCGCACCGACCAGCGATCCCCGCGCATTAACACTATCCTAAACACATTAGAAACAATTTTACGATTAAACCAAGCCAATTAACCTACAAACCTGTACGTCTTTGGAGTGTGGGAGGAAACCGAAGATCACTGAGAAAACCCACTCGGCTACGGGGAGAACGTACAAACTCCGTACAGACAAGCACCCATAGTTGGGATCGACCCCGCGTCTCTGGCGCCGAAAGGCAGCAACTCTACCGCTGTACCGCAGTGCCGCCTTGTCTACAAGTTAAATTCGTAAGACACAAAAATCGGTGAGAGAACTCAAGGGCATTGGATCTGATGCGGGCAGCATACTTATTTTACCGTCTGTTCAATTATTTCCGGGTCTTTCCAGTACCAAGTATGCTGTTTCGTGCCATTACGCCTTAGGAAGGAGTACACGTGATTGCACTGGTTCAAGCACAGTTACAAGTCATAAGGTGCAGGAGCGGAGGAAGCCACCACAGAGGTGACGACAATTTACCATGACATTTGTGGCCATAGATTTCAGGCACTGTACTGGAATCCCTAATGGGGGCGATGGGAAAAACAGATCCTCGTGCCCAATGGTTTTGGAGCTGCTTCAAGCGGATTCAGGTAGTGAGTGAAGAATACCAGTGGGAGAAGACGAGAGTGAGAGAATCCAGATCTGCAGAAGGATGTGTTGGCTCTGGAGAGGCCCCAGAGGAGATTTACAAGAACGATTCCAGGAATGTGTGGGTTAGCATATGATGAGCGTTTGACAGCACTGGGCCTCTACTCACTGGAGTTTAGAAGGTTGAGGGGGGACCTCATTGAAACTTACAGAATAATGAAAGGCATGGATAAAGAGTGGATGTGGAAAGTATGTTTCCACTGGTCATAGCCTCAGAATTAAAGGGTGCTCTTTTAGAAAGGAGGTGAGGAGGAACTTCTTTAGTCAGAGGGGTAGTTAATCTGTGGATCTCATTGCCACGGAGGGCTGTGGAGGCCATGTCAGTGGATATATCTATGGCAGAGATAGACAAATTCTTGATTAGAACGTGTGTCAAGGGTTATGGGGAGAAGGCAGGAAAATGGGATTAGGAGGCAGAGATCAGCCATGACTGAATGGCGGAGAAGACTCGATGGGCTGAATGGCCTAATTCTACACCAATAACTTGTGAGGACAGCTGTGAAAGTTAAAGCCAGGAGCCAAACTCAAGAACAGGGATACAGGATGTACACAGACCTCAAAATATGCTCAAGGTGAGTAAATGCATTCTCTATGACCATATTAATAAGTTGCTCCATCAGCTACACATTCTTAACAAAGCCTTAGCACTCATCCAACCACAATCTCTATGAATGAGGTCTCATCACTAACATTCTTCCACTTGGCATGTCAGTTTGTTATTGCAAGTCTGAAACTTTCTAGTCCGCTAACCCGCTGTACTCCATTGATATAGTGGTCTTTGTGACATGATTTTCCATAATATTAGGTTTCTTGGGGATGCAACTATCTATCCTATTATAGACCAACCTGTATTATTTGGGTTGCCTTTTAGTCTGAGAGATGTAGCGTCGAAACAGACCCTTCGGCCCACCAAGTCCGTTCTGACCCAACGATCTTCGCACACTAACACTATCCTACACAGACAAGGGACAATTTACAATGTTACCAATCCAATTAACCTACACACCTGTATGTCTTTCGGAGTGTGGGAGGGATCCGGAGCACCCAGAGAAAATCCACGCAGGTCATGGAGAGAGAACGTACAAACTCCATACAGATTAGCACCCCTGTCAAATGGGCAATTAGTCTAGGCACCCTGGCCAGGGATGAGACATCTATGTTGCTTCTCTTCTACCCAACTGCTCACATCCTTTGCTGGCAATAGCTTAGCCCTCAATATTGAGGCTGAATTCTGCAGAACACTCAGATCTTGGGGTCTATTCTGCAGAGATGTACCTGGACCACCCAAAAGAAACATCCAGTCGTGTTGTACAGCAGATAAACAGACCCATGGCCCAGTACATTCATGCTGACCTATTTACCCATCTAGACCATTTCCATTTATCTGCATTGGGATCATATCCGTCCAAGATCCACTTTTACTGTTTGTACGCCAATGAATTTGTTGAACACATGTTATTCAACAGTACGGCAGGTAAGTAGCAGAGTTGCGTATTATGCATCAACTCATCGCCTAGTAGCTACCTTTTGGCTGGCTGTAATGGATGAAATGCAGTGATTACAGCAGTGGTTTGAAAGATTGGGGAGTGTCAGGATATCCATCTTGGACTTGCATTATGTTTGCTTATATATTTTATCAAACATAGGTTTACATAGGTTAGCAAACCAGCTGCCTTCTGAGGGAGGATCATCCTTCAATGTTTTGATAGACATCAGTGAATATGATACTACAAAGCGATGTCTGTGCAGGCAATGACACCCAACACAAGGCAGAAGCCGACCATCCTCTCAATGGAGCACGTTCACATCATCTGCTTATCTCTGGCAGGAGTGGATAATCACCTACCATAAGGTTTTCCCCTTTATATAGGTGAGTGGCAAAAGGATTCAATGTAGAGATGATGGGCATGAGAGAATAGATTGCAGGGGCAAATAAAAAGAGGGGAAATGGGACTGATGGCTTTACTCCCTGGGAGTAAGTGGACCAAATCAGCTGATGGGCCTTCTTTAATGCTATCATAAGGATAAGACGAAGCAAGGAAATAGGCCTTCATTGAACTGTTCATCTCATGTTACGTTTAGGAAGGGTGGCCTAAGACTGCGACCTTGCAAAGTATTTCAAGACTTTCTATAGATGTTAAAGACGCTGCACAAGTAAGGCCCCATGTTGAGACAGGCTGTATTATAGTCTGTCACGGGGATAGTGTGTTGATGTTTAATAACACTTACGCAGCTCTCCAACTTGCAGGATTTCACACATCATCTTAGTCAGCTCGATGCTGCTGCGTCCAAAAGGACATTCGTGCTTGTCCTCTCGACTGCTGTTTTCCAGGACAATCTGCAGCCAGATGTTTAACATCAGTGAGTAGACCCATGAACAGTAGAGAAAACACAAGTCATTGGAACAAATGCTGCATTCACTTTAAAGTGAACTTGAACCCGATCTTCCTAAAGTTTTCCAACATGGATATTTTTTAATTTAACTGACCAGGTCTGGTGCAAGTACATTAGCTATAAGAGCAGGCCACTTGACAATTTTCATACCTACATGACAGTAATGTCACAGCTGAGTTCTTCTCAATGCTTCTTCCGTTCTTTGGGGTATTACAGGACATAACTTCATATCCATTAATCTCCCAAAATTGACTGGGCCTGCGCTTCAGAAGTGATAGGAGGAGAATTAGGCCATTCGGCCCATCAAGTCTAATCCGCCATTCACACATGGATGATTTATCATTCCCTCTCAACCCAATTCTCCTGCCTTCTCCCCATAACCCGTGAAACCCGTACTAATCAAGAATTTATCTATCCATTTCTGCCTTAAAAATATCCACTAACTTGGCCTCCACAGCCTTCTGTGCAATGAATTCCACAGATTCACGGAGACTAAATTCAACTCCTTCCTAAAAGCACTTCCTTTTATTCTGAGGCTATGGACTCTGCACCTAGATTTTCCCACCAATGGAAACATCCTCTCCGCATCCATCCAATCCAGACCTTTCACAATTCGGTAAGTTTAAATGAGATCCCGCCTCATCTTTCTAAACTCCTGTGAGTACAGACCCAGTGTCATCAAATGCTAACCCAATCATTCCCGGGATCATTCTCGTAAACCTCCTCTTGACCCTCTCCAGCATCAGCACGTCCTTCCTCAGACATGGGGCCCAAAATTGCTCACAGCGCTCCAAATGCGGTCTGACCAGTGCCTTATAATGCCTCAGAATTACATCCCTGTTTTTATATTCTAGTCCTCACGAAATAAATGCTAGCATTGCATTTGCCTTTACTACTGATTCAACTTGCAAGTTAACTATTTGGATATCCAGCACCAGCAGTCCCTTTGTGCCTCCAATTTCCGAACATGCTTCCATGTACTCAGCTATTGAGGTTCCACTGCCCTCCTTAGAAGAACATTCCAAACATTTTCTTCACTCAGAGGAAAGGAATCTCTTTCCAATTCATTCCGATATGGCTCATTCCTCATTTTTAATCTATGACCACGCAAATCTCTTTTATACATCTCTCCTTAAACCTATGCCCTCTTGTATTTAACATTTTCACACTGGGAAATAGAGTATCTGACTAGTTTTCATTAGCTTGCTGTTAACTCAACTTGTTTTGATTTTAGAGATCTTTTCAAAACTTTAAATGTTACTTTGAGAGTGAGAGAGAATAATGAAAACATCTATTGTTCACCTTTCAAAATCTCAGGACACACATTCAATGTTAGCAAATATATCTGTGTAGGAAGGAACTGCAGATGCTGGTTTAAAACGAAGATAGACACAAAAAGCTGGAGTAACTCAGAGGGACAGGCAGCATCTCTGGAGAGAAGGAATGAGTGACGTTTCAGGTCGAGACCCTTCTTCAGACTGAAAGTCACAGGAAAGGGAAACGAGATATAGACGATGATATAGAGAGATATAGAACAAATGAATGACCGATATGCAAAAAAGTAACAATGATAAAGGAAACAGGCCATTCATTGTCAGCTGTTTGTTAAGTGAGAACAAAAAGCTGGTGTGACGGGTGGAGGAGGGACCCAGTAACTCCAGCATTTTGTGTATCTTTAGCAAATGTATCTGTTGGTACATGCACTGCCAAATGTCAGAAACGTGAATGTCTATTTAGAATGCCAATAGTTGGTAAAGGGGTAAAAGTTAGCCAGCATGTTAACAGTCCCTACCTGCACTACATGGATTTTTTACAACATGCCCTTGGTAATATCTCACTCCCACAGAGATATCCCATAGAATACATTTCTGTATTCCAAAGTCCTATCCTAGATTTATGCTTAAGTCACGGGATTTACAGGCCTGCTACGTTTGGCCTCAAATAATTTAGTCATAAATTCATACAGTTTAGAAACAGGCCCTTCGGTCCACGCCAACCAACATGCTCATCTACGCTAGTGGCACCTGACTGCATTTGGCCCATATCCCTCTAAAGCTATCCTATCCATGTACCTGTCCAAATGTTATATTTTAAACGTTATGGCTAAGAACAGCAGTGAAAAAACACAGCTGCTCAGTGATGCTACTGGATAATGCCCACATTTTGGGTAGGGTTGGGGTTCCAATTCACATGGCACATGTGAAAACTAGCTGCTGGCCAAGTTACCATGGGATATCTAGTTCCCTCAATCAAATCAGGAGACAGGAACTTTGGAAAGAACGGACTGCATGGATTCTCACCCTGATGTACATGTCCTGATGGAGTTTTGCGAGGTACAGCATGTTGTCCAGTGCCAGCATTCCAGGAGGAGTCTGGGTAAAGTCCATGGCTGGGTTGACATGATTCTGTGGATACAAGGTGAAGGAGCATTATTGATGTGGGAAAATGGACAAATCTTCTATTGTTTCTGAGAATTCAAAAACAGTCAAGTTATGCAATACAATCAGCAAGACAGATACAAGGAATGTTTACTTTAGTGATACAGCACGGTTACTGGCCCTTCGGCCCACCGAGTCCTTACCAACCAGAAATTAGTCCTACACTAACACTATCCTGCACACCAGGGACAATTTAACCATTTTACCAAAGTCAATTAACCTTCTAACCTGCTCGTCTTTGGAATGTGGGATGTAACCTAAGCACCTGGAGAAAACCCGCGGGGTCACAGAGAGAATGTATAAATTCCGTACAGACTGCACCCGTAGTCAGAGGATGCCATCTCTACCACGCTGCACACAGTACTCACGCATCTGGAAAACAAAAACACATACGCCAGAATCCTGTACATTGACTTCAGCTCAGCGTTTAACACCATCATCCCACAGAGACTTGTGGAGAAACTAACCCTGCTGGGCCTCAACACCACCCTGTGTCACTGGATCTTGGACTTTCTGACAGAGAGACCGCAGTCAGTCCGTGTTGGCAAGAACACTTCAGGCTCGATCACGCTGAGCACCGGCTCCCCTCAAGGCTGTGTGCTCAGCCCGCTGTTGTTCACATTGCTCACACATGACTGTGCGGCCAGATTCAGGGACAATAAGATCATAAAATTAGCGGATGACACAACAGTGGTGGGACTCATCAGCGGAGATGACGAATCAATGTACAGGGAGGAAGTAAAACAACTAGTGGACTGGTGTGGCAAAAATAATCTCGAATTAAATGTCGACAAAACGAAGGAGATGGTTGTCGACTTCAGGAGGGCGCAGCCAAAGCATACACCCCTCAACATCAGTGGCACCACAGTGGAGAGAGTGGAGAGCATAAAGTACCTCGGTGTGCAAATTACAGACAGCCTCACCTGGTCCAGGAACACCACTGGGACCGTCAAACGGGCCCATCAGCGACTGCACTTCCTGAGGAAACTAAAACAGGCCTCACTCCCCACCAACATCCTCAGGACTTTCTACAGGGGTACGGTGGAGTCTGTACTCACGTACTGCATAAATACGTGGTACTGCACCTGCAACTGCTCGGACAGGAAGGCTCTGCAGAGGGTAGTGAGGGGAGCAGAGAGGATCATTGGCGTCTCCCTACCCTCGGTACAAGAACTGTTCCAGAGCCGCTGTCTGAAAAAAGCTCAGAGAATTGCTAAGGACAAACTGCACCCCCTCCAGATACACCTGGATCTCCTGCCATCAGGCAAGAGATATCGAAGCATCAAGGCCCGGACCACAAGACTGCTAAACAGTTTCCTACTATAGGCTGTGAGGCTGCTAAACAGTCACTCTGTATTCACAGTCACTTGATTCTGCGGCTGGCACGGACACTTCAACTCCCCCTCCCATTCCCAATCCGACCTCTCTGTCCTGGGTCTCCTCCATTGCCAGAGTGAGCAACAGCGGAAATTGGAGGAACAGCACCTCATATTCCGTCTGGGGTCCTTGCGTCCCCTTGGCATCAACATTGAATTCTCCCAATTTGGCTAGCCCGTGCTGTCCCCTCCCCCCCTCCCCTTCCTTCACCCTCCAGCTGTCTCCTCCCATCCGCCCGCCCTCGGGCTCCTCCTCCTCCTCCTCCCTTTGTCCTTCTTTCTTTCCCCACCCCCTATCAGTCTGAAGAAGGGTTTCGCCTATTTCCTTCGCTCCATAGATGCTGCTGCACCCGCTGAGTTCCTCCAGCAATTTTGTGTAAGGTTGATTGATTGATTGATTGATAGTCAGGATCGAAACCGGGTTACTTGCGCTATGCGGCAGCAACTAAACCGCTGTACCACTTCAAAAGAACCATTTCCAAAAAAGTCACTCTTGGATGACAATTCATGAACTTCTGTAAATGCGTGGCTTATTCAGATTCAGATTCAGATTCAACTTTAATTGTCATTGTCAGTGTACAGTACAGAGACAACAAAATGCAGTTATCCGGAGATTAGCAGATAACTACTGCTTTACACAATTACAGCTACAACGCTCTGGACTAATTTTGGTTGGTTAACACTTTCTATGACTGGTCTGGGCTTCTAACTGAGTCGCTGCTTCTCCCAGGCTCTGGGTACCAATGGGGATGTGCTCATTAACCATCACGATAAGGGATAGGCTAAATAGAATGATGAATCTCTTCCTGTTCGTTGCTGTTCATCTACAGTTACAGGAATAAATAGATGTCCAGTATTTCATATTGATTTGCTGTGGGCAAAACTGTTTTGGGAACAAACAGCAAGTGGTCAAAAAACAAGCAATCTACCCACAAGTTAATTGGACGTTACTGGAGTAATATTTTAAAAAAGATGGCGTGTTGGCTCTTTCATAACCACTTAGTGTTAGAAAGTGATTTTACGGGGAGGTTGGGTGGAGGACAGCATTAACCACAAATGTAATTTCCTTTTACAGAATTGTCTGTCACTACTCGAAGTGTGAAGGGCTTTCAGTGAATTGTAGATGGGCAAGAGACACATAATTTCAAGACAAAGGGGAACGTTGGCAAGAGGTAGGGGAAGAGTTTGAATCAGTGCCAACCAACGCAGCTTGTAACCAGAAATGTGCAGCTCAATGACACAGTGACAACATTTTAACAGTGGGAACAACAACGAGGCAGCAAAACAGTCAGGCTGTCAACTGTGTTCCTGGGTTAAGATAGGGAGGAGGAGATTTACGATGAGAACCTGCTGGGATGTGTCCGGTTTGGTGGAGCAGGAAGCCAATTACAAATGGGCTATTATCCTGGCACTGATTTGGAATGCATCATTTGCCGTGAATGTTCCCACTTTCAGCTACTGCAACTTTGCTTCATTTGAAATTAGAGGTCACAAGGACACAATGCTGCAAAGTTCTCATCATTGTGCATGTTAGTATATGCACGAGACATTTCAGGCAGGCAGTGAGTGGTGAGTGAGCGAGTGATTTTTAGTCTGCATTAAGTGTGTGCCTTCAAACATGTACATCTGCACGGATACAAACAAAAACAATTCCGATTGTGCAACTTGCTAGTAGCTGGTAACTTGCTTTTAAGAAGAGTCACAGAAACAGGCCCTATGGTCGAAATCGTCCATGCCAACCAGGATGTTTGGCTGAGCTAGCCCCATTTGCCTGCATTTGGCCCATACCTCTCCAAACATTTTCTCTCATGTTCTTGCCTAAATGTCTTTTAAACTTTGTAATTGTACCTGCCTCTGCAACTGTAGCTCGTTCTTTATACCCATCACCCACTGTGAGAAAACGTTGCCCCTGAGGTCCCCTTAAATCATTCTCCTCTCACCTTGAAACGATGTCCTCTAGTTTTAGACTCTCCTACCTGGGAAATAGATTGTGACCGTATCTTAAAGCCTCTCATGATTTTATCTTTATACAGTCACGCTTCAACCATCCTTGCTCCAGGAAAAAAGTCCCAGTCTATCTAGTCTCTCCTTAGAACTTAAGCCCTCCAGCCCCAGGAACATTGTTGTGAATCTTTTCTGCACCTTTTCCAGCTGGTGGATGTCCTTCCTATAGCTGGGTGACCAAAACTGCATAGCTTGGTATTAATTCTCAACTGCAGACCTTAATGGAGTCGTTATTGTGGGAAAGACACTATGTAATCGTGCATCAGGTAATCCAATTACTGTACGTACCATGAATCCCAGCATTTTATAATCCCTTGCATACATGGCTTTGCGCTTCTCAAGGCTGCTACTGCTGTTTGGGTCATATTCAGCATCAAAAGCAATTTTTCGAAGTTCAAAAATTATGTCCCTTTGTGACTGCAAAACAAAAAAAGGAAAGTTTGTAATGGTGGATCTAACGCAGGCTTGGAAAGTAAACATTTGCAACGCGAGTCGTCTCCATTTGCAACAGGAGACCTGGACAACAAACACAGATGCATGCAGTTAGTGCAAAGACAAGACGACTCTCAGAGAAAAGAATGTAATGGTGGCAAAAACAGTAAAGTCAAAATATGGATATAAACAGATTACAGATATCAAGGCAAAGTTCACTGCACGATGATGCCCCAGGTTCAAACAATGGTCGAAAAGGGAAAAATAAGCCAAGCGGAAAAAAGCTTTAGACTGCTGGAAGATATAGATGATCTGCTCGGTTGGGCAGAGAAATATGAAATGGAATTTAATCAAGATAAGTAATTCACAACAATTAAATATACAGTAATTGGGTGGACAGAGAAGTGTGGAGGACAAAGGACCTGAGCGGACAAACAAATTCTTATAAGGTAACAGGACAGGAAGATAAAGCAGTTAAAGATATTTATATGGACATACAAATTGGGAGCAAGAACAGGCTCTTTAGCACCTCGAGTGTGCTCCACCATTTAATAAGGTCATGGACGACCTGATAGTAATATCAGTTCCACACTCCCATTAAACTGCAGTGACTTTTCCTGAGATCTCTGCATCTCAAGCTTGGTAATTCCTCACCATTTTGATAATACACTTGCTTTGTTTTTCCTATCATAGAGGACAATTCCACATTTTCTCACATTAATTTACAAGATTCTTGTTCAACCTATTGTTCAGCCTCCTTATGTCCTCTTCCGAAAAACAGAAAACACTGCAAACACCATGCAGGTTCTGGTGAAAGGTTGACTTTTTCTGATTGTCTTCAACTTTAACTGCTCAGCCGTAACTCCCTTAATTATAGTTTCTAATATGTTTCCAATGAAAATGTTAAGCTAACTGGCGTGCAGCTTCCTGCTTTCTGTCTCCTTCCTTTTTTCTTTGAATATAGGAGTTACATTTTCTATTATTAAATCCAATGGAACCTTCCCAATTTGTGGGAATGAACGGTTTCACTTGCCACTTCTCTCAAAACCAAGAAAGAAGTTCATGAAGGCCTGGAAACCTGTCAGCCTGCAGCTCCAATGATTCCTTTCCTTCATAGACTGAAGCAAAGGAATGCAAGAGCAGGGAGGTGATGCTAGAACCACAAACAGCACTCATCGGATCACAGCTCGAGTTTTGTGCACAGTTCCAGTCACCAGTTTAGAGAAAAGACTGATTACACCAGAATGCGTGTGGAGGAGATTGACAAAGGATGCCTTCGGAACTGTAAAAAAAATTGAAGGCATCTTTGAAGGAAGAAAATAAGCAACTAATTGCTGATGCTGCAAATCTGAAATAAAAGCAGAAAATGCTGGAAATACTCAGCCAGTCAGCATTTGTGGAGGGAGAAGCATGACTCTGCCAGATGACACTTGACCATATAAAAATAATCAACACAAAACACCAACTCTGCTGATATTCCTCGACATCGGAGAAACCAAATACAGGCCAGTGGAAAGTGAAATAGAGTTAACGTTAAAACTTAAAAAAAACAGGCATATTTTAAGTTGCTGAGAAGTGATAGGGGTGGGGAGAACAAATGTCTGTCATTGGCAGAAACCTAGAGAAAATGGATGATATAGATTGGGTCAAACGGGGAGGGTGTTGCAGGCTTCTTAATGGCAACTCATCTGTCTGGGGGGAGGTGTGAATAGAGCGAGGCTGTGGAATTGTGAGGTGCAGAACGCAGTAATTGCTGCATTTCTGAATTTAAAACAGAAAATGTTCTGTGGGGAGAGAAACTGAGCTGATGCTTCAGGTCGTTGATCTTCTTTCCCCCTTCCCCAGCATCAAAGGTCAAGAACCCCAAACACCAGCCCCACCCTTCTCCATTCCCAGCACCGGCACCCCATCTCCCACCCACAGTATTCCTTGCTCCCACACCAGAAGTGGACAAACACAGAACTTTATGGAACAAACCCATCCCACTGCCACCGATCTGACTGTGGCTTCCTCCAATTCCCAACAAGGCCCAAAGTAAGCACTGAGTCAATTCAATGAACCTCCTTTAAAGTCATCTTTCCTCTGTACAACTGCAGCCTGCCAGTCTCAATTTGGAATTCAACCACCTCCATCTGCATTAAAACAGTCCAGTTCTGCAATCTCACTTCTAACTTTGGACCTTGGACCCAAAATGTTAACTGTTTTCATCTTTCCATAGATGCCATCTAACCTGTTGAGTGCATCCAGCAATGCCTGTTTAGTTTCAGATTTCCATCATCTAGTTTTAAAAAAAAAATCAATTTCATTCATAACAGTCAATTTTGCTCAACCACATCATTAGGACCACATTCCCATGTCACATGTCACAGTCATTGATTCAATCACCACTTGAGAATTGAACCCATACTCAGAGCTGACATGCTATACAGTTGTTTGGGATTGCAACAGAATCACAGATCAGGTGAGTAACTATAATTAAAGCTACGTTCACATATACATGCAATGCAGTAAACCATCTCGTACACTATATGCACCCACAAAGTGAGAGGCTCTAGCTCATAGACAAATAAACACAAAACAATGCAAGAGAGAAAAAACATACAGAATGACAGGAAAACAGTAAGACCAAGCCTAATTATGAAATCAATCACTGACCTGATCCTGAGGGTCCATCTTGGTCATCATTCGCTCCTCCAGCAGATTGAATGTTAAAACTTGAAGGACGTAAAGTTGATGGGCCATTTCCGTTTTTATTGCACGATTTCCTCGAATAATATGCTGCAGAAAGGAGACGCGAAAGTTCTTTACAGTACTTACTCTGTTACAAAAGATTGTACAAGAGGCAGACTCTTCAGAGCACACCCCAGTCCTGAAAACCCCTTGACGTCATATTTGACAATGAATAAACACAATATGTTATTCGCGACTGAAAAATTCATCTATGATTCAATAATCTTGGATCTACTGAAAATAGTTTCCAAGTCAAACCAGTCTAAATAAAGAGTTTGTAATGGCCAGTTATATTTCCATCAGAACTGCATATTTACCAGCATAGACAAAGCTGCACCCACAGGAGTCAGGTTTTCTAACCACTCATTCTTCAACATTAACAATGCCTCCTAACTAATAATTATTGACCACCACTAGTTGTAGAGAAGCAACAGGGCCATCTTAGATGAAAATTAAGAATCAAGCATTTATTGTGGGATCGAGTAACAATGGGCCAAATGAGTTAAGGATAACTTGTTTCACATCACTGAGTCAATTCAATGAACCACCTTTAAAGTCATTTTTACTGTGTTTTAAAAAAATTAAAAATTAAAATTAAATCTTCAACCTCCTAGAGGATTTCAGCCATTGTTCTCTGACCACTGTTGTACTGTTCCAAGGAGGAGTTATCCATTATTGGCACAAAAAACTGGAGTAACTCAGCAGGTCAGACAGCATCTCTGGAGAAAAGGAATATGTGACGTATTGGGTCGAGACCTTCTTCAGACTGAGAGACTTCCTCAGTCTGAAGAAGGGTCTCGACCCGAAACGTCGCTTACTCCTTTTCTCCAGAGACGTTGTCTGACCTGCTGAGTTACTCCAGCTTTTGGTCTCTATCTTCAGTTTAAACCAGTATTTGCAGTTGGTTCCTACACAGGAGTCACCTATTACTCTAATGCGAGACAGAGTTGCCCATTATCCCCAAATTGATATGGGTACGTGTCCATCTTGGAAATGAAACAGATTTTACCCTTGTTAAAAATATCTGAACTCAATTGACTTCTTGCCAATCACTGTACTTACATTTAATATTATGGACCGTAGCTGCTTCTGTGCCAGGACACTGGACATTTCCTGTGGAAACAAAGCAGGATTCAGACACAGATTTCGCTTGGATACCAAAACTCAACAGCAGCATGGCAAAAGTGTTGTTTTAGGTCAAAATGTCACCCATCCATGTTCTCTGGAGATGCTGCCTGACCCATTGAGTTACTGTGTGTCTATTTTTGTAAACCAGCATCTGCAATTCCTCTTTTCTACATCAGTATTGTAAACCTCATCTCAGGCCTTAGGCTGGACTAGTGCACCACCTACAGGAAACGTTTGATATCTTGAAACAGCACATCTCACATTGCTTCACTGGTTTAAAGGTAATTTAAAATCTGCAGCTAGAATAAAAGATCAGGAGCATGTTATTCCGGCATCCAGCTTGTTCCATTATTCAAATGGATCTCCCTTGATCTGCGTGTTAACTTCATCCAGTTCTCGGTTCTATTCTCTAAATAATTTTTTGAGATCTCCATTCCTCTGTGTGAAAAAAAATACCATTGCAGATTCTAAACCTATACTGAACATCACTGTGGGAGCACATCAAGCCGAAATACTGCACCTCAAGATGGCAACATGTGATGAGAATTAGTAAAGGCAAATACATGTTAGTCTTGCTGGTGATAATCTCACACCACACATGTATAAATAAATGCTCTTTACCAATGTACAGCCCACCTTCCTATCTATCAACTTCATTAATCAGTCTAAACAACTTAATTATACCCTCCATTAATTATCTCTTCTCAAACAGATTAAAATCTTGCATCTGCACCTAATCCTCTTCATTCAACCAGCCTCCATGTCCAATTTATCCTTCCTGTGATAGTCCAGAATTAACCAGCAATTACCTGGATCAACAAAAGGTTTATAAAACTACATTGCAACTTTTGGTCCCTGTGTATTCACGATGATTATCAAAATTCCATTCACCACTTCCCTTATTTTTCCTGTACCTTGTTCACTAGTTCTCACTTAATTTGTTTGTGGTTGTACAACTAATAGGTAACTCCATTTCTCCAAAGACCCATTTAGAACATGCTCTAATGTCTTTTTGGTTTAAATGAGCTCATTTTACGTCATATTTTGCTTATCACAATCTTCCGGCATTCTGTTGCAAGCTTTTAGCACACATTTATGGCGTCCCTTTCTTAAACCACATCAGGAAATGTCCCTCCATATTTTCGTCACAACAGATGCAAAATTCTCATTTGATTCTGTAAATCTATAATTTTCACACTTTCTTGCAACACAGGATACTATTCACTCAGCCTGTACCACCTTCCGAGCAATTTCATCAGTCCTATCCCCCCAGTTATTTCTCCGTAACCTGTTCTCTACCACATGTCCACCAACTCCCTGATTTACTTTCCACCTATCCAATCCGAGGAATTTATAGCATTTAACGTAGGATTATAGTTGAACCAAGACATTAGTCTATGAAGGCACAAAATATTCCAGACACTGGAATCTGTAGGAAAAACAGCTGCGGAAGGAACTCAGCTGGTCAGATAGCATCTATGGAGGGAAATGGACTGTTGCCACTTCAGGTCAGGTTCCTTCATCCAGTGTGTAGATAATGGATCTCGATCTGAAACGTTGACTGTCCATTTCCTTCCGCTGAAGTTGTTAGATCCGCTGAGCTCCGACCAAAAGCTCTTTTTTCTTTCCACTAATTTATAAATTGCACCTCATTATGCAATTGGATTTCTGATCCACAAGCTAGTGTCAGGGTGGTCAGCTTGAGCCTAGTGCACCAGGCTTGTTGCCAATAGCAATCGCCAGAGACAAGATTGGCACAGACACTCTGAACAGAGGCAAGGAGTCCAGCTGGATGGGCCTGGATTTGATTGCACATAATTCTCCATTTCATCTGTGTGTTGGAGACCGAGCTGCATGAGCTGAAGCAGATCAGGACTGATGTGAAGAATGAGTGCCAACGTCATATCCAGATCCCGGTATACGGTGGAAATGGAGCAAGATTAATTCCACAAGCGCCAGGAAAGCTGGCAGTTTTTATGGTCACCCACAGCCTTCCATCGCGTTAGCCTAACTCTGCATCACCCCTCCATACCCCCTACACCACTTCCTTCTCTTCCCAAGTATGGGAAATATATCAGGCTCACTCCCTATAAAGCTTGTGTCTCAGACTAAAAAAAAAAAAAAATCAAGAGCAAGCTGGGGAAAAGGGGAGAATGGTTTAGTCAGACTTCCTATCGATCATTGTTACCCAGTGGGTTGTGCTGGGAATGGGGACCATCCATTAGGATCATCAGTTGGGTTTTGACACATTCCATAGCCAAATAGCCTGTCAATATTCATACAAAGAGGACAGAGGCTCATCAGATCCTTTGGCAGCAAGAGGCAGAGCCAGTCAGTTGTTAATTTTAATGCAGGAGGCTGAGGGAATTGTTAACCAATCGAATAAATAAATGAATTTAGAAAGTCAATTATATCCATATAGATCACAGATCAGCCAACACCTTGTGGAACAGCAATACAGGTCAAAGGGCCAAATGTTCCTCTGTAATCTATGTAAAAATCCATAGAAATTCCTGGTTTCCAGGGATGAAAGCCTGGAAAGGGTAGGAAATTCCAGTAATTCGTGTGGGGAATTTGAATTAAACAACTAAACTTTGTGGTGTGGTGTCTAAAAGAAAGCATTGATGTAACAGACATCACATACCAGAGAGCCACCAACTCAATTCCACTGGAGGTAACAAGCCAAGCAGAAAGCAGTGCCTTTTGTGGCATTTGAACGTTCACCTCAAGGAAGAACCTTTTGATCACAAACTATCCACAAATTAGCACAAAACCACTTTCCCCTCCTACAGGCAGTGCCTTAAAAGGTCCCAACGTTTCCTATTACCTCCATAAATCACTACTTACTGTCAAAGGTAGATGGAGATCAGAATCCTCCCCTTCTGAGGAGGGAAGAACAGACTGATGATGATAGCAGAGACCCCAAGCAACATTGTGAAGCCAACGGGCCGCATCCACACAGCACGAGTTACAGCAGCAACAAGAAGAGACAAGCGGTTAATGTGAGAGACAGGAAAGAACACAAGAGATGTAGAGGAGGATCACAAGTTTCTTTTTGAAAAAGGGAGAGTTCAGGATTGGGAAACCATTAAATTTGGATCAACATGGTTGGTCAATAAGCATACTCATTGTGTGTTTATGGTAAATAAACATAGTCAAGTGTCACAAGGGGAATGTGGAAATCAGAATATTATTTTAATCTACATTAATATGCTATAACTACCATCAAGAAAGAATGTCAGGTATAGAAGAGATTCACTAAGTCAGGATGAGCGATGTCCACTATAAGGAGCAACTGGGGTAACGAAAGTAGGGGAGGAGCGATAAAATATGATTCAGGAATACAAAGGTCTTGGTAAAGAAACCATTTCCATTGCACATCGATTTGAAGCTGTTGAGATGATATTTTAATTGTGTGACAACCTGAGATCTCAGCATTTCTCAAATTGTGATGTCATTCATCCCCACTTCCTTCACTCCACCATTGGTGGCTTCATTTCCATTGTCTGGAATTCTCTGCTTAAACCTTTTCATCTCTTACCATTTTGGGCCCTTGAGATGTTCGGCTCCCTGTCCCAATGCCTCCATTGCAATCTCATTTTGTCCAATTAAGATCACCTCAAGCACTTTTGGAATAACGGCCTTTCAAGTGTGAGCAGCTGCTGCTGCCGAAAGGAAAGTTTGGAAACGAGAGCAGCAGCGGATGGAGAGTGGTTTCAGTTGATAGTGAACAGCGGAGGGGACACGGTTAGTAACAAAGGCAAAGCGACATTCCAAGGCAGATGACAATACAGGATAAGCAAGCTACAGGAGGGACATGAGGAGATTACAGACAGGAGAATGAGATACCCATACAGCAAAACCCAGAGAGAGCAGAAAAACACAATGTGACCAACCTGCCTTCGATCCTCTGGTGCTTTCAAGAATAAAGCATTGATGAGTGCAATTGCATATGTCTGGATCTCCTGGTTCGATCTGCAGAGAGAATGGCATGTACAGAATTGTTAAGCCATTCCAGATCGACCCTTGTGCTTTCAAATTATCCCTCCTTTGTATAGGGAGCATCAAACCCAGCCAAGACACGTTTACCGATCTGACCATTGCAGACAAGCATCCAGCTACCTTTCTTTTACAGTATAGAAAGTGTCTTTCACAACCTCAGTATATCTCACAGCACACCGTAAACAATGATACAGCCTTTTGACACTCATTGTGAGAACAGAGAATATGGTATCTAACATAGAGATATCAATGTCCCAAAATAATGATGACCAAAATATTAACCCAGGCAACTAGGAGAATCCCCAAGATTTTCTACGTCACCAAACATCAGCTGGGCTTCAATATACCACTCGAAAGAGAACAGCTCAAAAATGCAGTAGCCCACGACCTTGAAATATTGGTTTAGCAACGTCACTTCAATCCATGATCTTCTGAATCCAGACAAGAGGTCTACCCAATGGACCATTTACAGATATTATAATGGCTCCTACAGAGACAAAATATTAGAACCAATATTCTAGTTGGGAAACTAACCTAATTCATAACAATGAGGCCATGTATTCACTTTATGGATCATCAGCGATCACCAGCAGGGTACTGATAGAATGTAGTCAATAGACAACATGACTGGTGATCCATGGGGCTATTGCCATGATTTTTAAGTCACACTTTCAAATTATTACTTTCAACTTCTTCCATGGCCTTTATCCACATTTTCTTCTGCAACTTCCAGCCCAACAATTCTTGATATATCTGTGCTCGTCAAATTCTGGTCTCTTGCATTTGCAGTTTTCCTGGACTTATCATTGCTAGTAATACCGCAACACCAGACTCTAGGATTGTCCCAAAACCACCCCGTCTCTCTCACAATCGTTAAGATGCTCCTTAAAACCAGTCTCATCGCTGTCCTAATAATCTGGCTCAGTGTCAAATTTCATGCGAATATGTTTCTGTAAACAGCTTTTGAAGTTATCCATGTTCTTTAGGTTTGCTGCCTGACCAGCTGAGTTACTCCCACACTGTGTGTCCTTTTCTGAGCTTTTGAAGTTATACTGCATTAAGCACACTGTAAAAAAACAACATTGTTAAGTTGAATAGCAAAGAGAGAAACAACGCCGTCTCAAATTCATGTACAGACGACCTTGTGGAAATACCCTGCTCATTGGGAATCAACAAATGGAAAAATGGAGCTTTATATTCCTTCAGTCGGATGAGCAGAGTTTCAACCTCTCTAGGTATACTTAACATAGATTCACTGCTTGGGCTAGATTACAGCCAAAGGATACGAGGCAGCATTCAAAATATAATAGATTAATATTCGCAGGAGTCACAAGGAATTCAGTTAATAAGCAAAACTATCAAATTTTAGTCACATTTGGTTGAGGAAGATGAAAGATTGTTTAGAAACAGTTGAGATTGTTGGACTACATGATGATCCGGTATTACGAAACATTTCATGGCAGCATGATTTAATAAACACCAGTCTAGATAGTATAGCAGGAGTACAGAGACACATTAATATTGTGGTAACCAAGCTTTCTGTTCACAGCACCAAGAAGGTGGATTTCACTTTGAAGCCTGCAATCCAAAGAATCCTTCACAATAGATTTACAAATGAAAGGAAAGTTGGACAAATGAAAGCTGCCTGTTTTAAAAAAAAATTTAAATGTAGTCACCATAGATAGAAAAGACTGATGATCAATGTTCCTAGAGCACAGCTGCAGGAACAGTCGCGAGATAGATGACCACACTATCTGCTAGAGTGACATAGGTTGGTTATTGTCCAAGATAATTGGGGGAAATACAAAGAGGGGGGCGGTTCAGTTCCCTAAAACTGGAGAATTCTTAGTCTGAAGAAATGCCTCGACCTTTAACATCACTTATTCCTTTTCTCCAGAATGGCTGCCTGACCCGCTGAGTTACTCCAGCAATTTGTGTCCATAAATCTTCGGTGTAAACCAGCTTCTATAGCTCCTTCCTACACTCAACGTTTATACGGTTGGGTTACAAGGTATGAATATTGAATTCTCCAATGATATGAAACTAAACCTCCCTCCCCTCCCCCTTCCCTGTGCCCTACCAAAACTTGCACCTATTTCTCCCCTTCCCCTCCACCTACATTATTTCATCTAGCTTCACAATGTGCAACTCTTCAATCCTCTCGTCTCACACCTTGTCTTTTCATCTTTAGCCTTTGTCCAACCAACTGCCTATCAAACTCACCTGTATCAACCTATTATGTCAGGCTTTGGCCTGCCCTATCTCTCTTCCACCTTTCTTCCTCCCCCCACAATAACTCTGAAAAAGGGTTCCGACCTAAAACGTCACCTATCCATGTTCTCCACAGATCACATTCTTTTTTGTAAAGCAGCATCTGCAGTTCTGTCATAAGTCAAGTCAAGAGTGTTTTATTGTCATGTGTCCCGGACTGGACAATGAAATTCTTACTTGCTGCAGCACAACAGAATATGTGAATATGTAAACATTGTATATAATGGGAAAAAAAAAGTAAAAGTTCAATAAATAACAAATATAGTGCAAATAACAAATAATAATATAGTATTTTGCAGTTCAGAGCTCATAGCTTATTCGTTGTGTTTAATAGCCTGATGACTGTGGGGAAGAAACTGTTCCTGAAACTGGACGTTACAGTCTACAGGCTTCTGTACCTTCTTCCTGATGGCAGTGGTGAGATAAATGTGTCGCCAGGATGGTGTGGGTCCTTGATGATTTTGGCTGCCTTTGAGGCATCGACTACGATAGATCCCTTCGATGGTGGGGAGGTCAAAGCCGGTGATGGACTGGGCAGTGGTCACAACTTTTTGTAATCTTTTTCGCTCCTGGACGTGCAAGTTGCCAAACCAGGCCACAATACAACCAGTGAGAATGCTCTCTACCGTGCAGCTGTAGAAGTTTAGGAGAATCCTCTTCGACATGCTGAATTTCCGTAATCTTCTCAGGAAGTAGAGTCGCTGATGTGCCTTCTTTACAATTGCATCAGTGTGCTGGGTCCAGGAAAGATATTCTGATATATGCACGCCCAGGAATTTGAAGTTATTGACCCTCTCCACCATCGTCCAGTTGATATAAACAGGATTGTGGGTCCTCATCCTTCCCCTACTAAAGTCCACAGTTCCTTGGTGTTACTGATGTTGAGAGCCAGGTTGTTGTGCTGGCACCGTTTGGTCAGTTGCTCGATCTCACTTCTATACTCTGACTCGTCCCCATCTGTGATTCGTCCAACAACAGTGGTGTCATCGGCGAACTTGATGGAGTTCGCACTATGACCGGCTACACAGTCACGGGTATAGAGAGAGTAAAGCAGGGGGCTGAGCACGCAGCCTTGAGGTGCTCCCGTACTAATTCTGTTTCTTGGATAGTTGGAAATCTACCTTTCCCTTCTTTGAACAGTCTACAGAACTTTTTATTTATCTTCAAAAGATTGCAGAGACATCTAGTTAATGACTCACCTGCAGTTCAGCATTCTCTCAATGTTCCCACAAACTTGCAAAAAAAAACCATGTCTTATTCTTAAGCCTTAAATTTGCATCATTATCTAAAAATCAATAATTCATCAAGAAACAAACTGCTTGGATGTAAAGGGGAAGCCCTGGCCCAATAACTTTCCAATCCACATTGATACTGCAGAGGATGAACTGCCAATGATGCATTTAACCTGGACCTCAAGGAAGCTTTTGCTTAAGTTTCATATGAATTGCACCCAAGTAAAGCTTAGAGCCACACAAATCTAGGAGAGCAGAGGAGTTAAGAGGATAGAAAAGAGTTACGATGTTCTGGAATACCCGGGCTGAAAAGATGTTGGACACAGATTCAACAGTAACTTTTAAAATGTGAATTAGATAAATATTTGAAAAAGAATAAAAGCGCAGAATTCTATCCCAAGAAATGCACGACAGGTAGTTCATGAGATTGTACTTTTTCTATTTTCTTCTTTAGTGTGACAACAACAGGTTAATCTGATAGAAGAAGGGTCACGACCCGAAACATCACCCATTCCTTCTCTCCAAATATGCTGCCTGCCCCGCTGAGTTACTCCAGCTTTGTGTGTCTATCTTCGGTTTAATGCAAGCTGTTCCTTCCTACACAGGTTAATCTGAAATGTGTCCGTGCATTGTCAATGGCAGAGTGCCACTAGGTGGCAGTATCCTCCACTAAATTCTTATTCCCACAGCTCGTCTAACAGGTTTGGTAGGAAGCAACAGCAGATAGACACAAAAAGCTGAAGTAACAGGCAGCATCTCTGCAGAGATGGAATGGGTGACGTATTAGTTCTTGGGTCTCGACCCGAAACGTCACTCATTCCTTCTCTCCAGAGATGCTGCCCGTCCCGCTGAGTTACTCCAGGATTATGTCTAACCGGTTTGATATCTGTAATGCTGAAACCTATCTTCGGACAAGACTCACCAAGGCTTCTTGTTCAAAAGGGAACTGCAGATGCTGGAATATCGAAGGTACACACAATTGCTGGGGAAACTCAGCGGGTGCAGCAGCATCTATGGAGCGAAGGAAATAGGCGACGTTTTGGGCCGAAACCCTTCTTCAGACTGATGGGGGGTGGGGAAAGAAAGAAGGAAAAGGGGAGGAGGAGGAGGAGCCCGAGGGCGGGCGGATGGGAGGGTGGGAGGAGACAGCTAGAGGGTTAAGGAAGGGGAGGAGACAGCACGGGCTAGCCAAATTGGGAGAATTCAATGTTAATGCCATAAGGACGCAAGGACCCCAGACGGAATATGAGGTGCTGTTCCTCCAATTTCCGCTGTTGCTCACTCTGGCTTCTTGTTTAGCAGCAAATCACTCTTGGGCAGGTGGGCATACATTTTCAGTATACGAATGAGAAACATTCATCACAGTGAGATGACACTACAAGCATCATCTCCAAAACAAGAAATGCAGTCGCGGAAACAAACGTGTATGCAGCATTCCCAAAAGCACTCAGTTTTAGCATTTTTGTTATATCTTTGGCCAGGATTCAAGGTGCTCCAATCTAGACTGGTGTAGCAAGCTCTGTAATACTTACACCTGAAGATGTGCAATCAGCTGTCCCACAGTGATCTGCTCGGCCACTTTCTTGTACAAGCTCTGGCTGTTCAGCACCATGCTCTCTAGAATGGCCAGAGACCTCTGCAGGATGGAAGCATCCACCGTCGTTTGGTTGACATAGCTTGCAATCTGAGGAATCAAACATTTCCCCGTGAATGGTAGGAACCAAAAGCCAAATACACAAGTGCAAGTGGGTTAAATGTTCCACTGGACTGACTGTACTGAACTCCCAGAGTGGAGTGTAGAAACAAGGAACTGCGGATGCAGGTTCCATTTAACACTTAATTTGAGCATAATTTGGAACAGGGATAAATACATGAACATAGAAGAGTTTTGGATAAGAATACAGGCCATTCAGTCACTTATATCTTCTCTGCTATACAGTAGGATTATGGCTGATCGATCTTTCTATAGAGATCCACTTGCCCGCACTAATCCTATCTCTCTTTATTTATTTAACATCTAATAGTTTACCACTCTATCTGGAACCGACTCAGCAACTAATCTTCCACAGCTGATTAGATATTTCCAGGATTTTGCCAGGGTGAAGAAATATTTTTATCCTGAATGGCTTTATTTTGAGACAGTAACTCTTTGTTCTCAACCCCCTAGTCAGGGAAAAGACCAGCTGTCAAACCCCTCAAGAACTTAGTTCATTGCACTGAAAAAAAAAGGACATTTTTCAACTCTGGAGTATTTCGGCCCAGTTTGTTTACTCTTTCCCCTTGGGTCAAATCTAACGAGGGTTGCCAACTGTCCCGTATTAGTTGAGACATCCCGTATATCGGGCTAAATTGGTTTGACCCATACGGGACCGCCCTTGTCCCGTACTTGACTGCTACTGCTCAGGTCGAGGGGACAGTCGGGTCAGAGCGTCGCGTCTGGCCCCACCTCACCTGTCCCAAGCTAGTGCAGCCCATGGAGTGCAGCAGCAGCGCCTCGCCCATGGCCCAGTCGGTCGGCAGCCTGGCCAGCTGTCCAACCTTCGCTTACTGCGATGTCACGCGCAAAGCCAGGCGCCCGGGCCAAAACTCCTCAGCTGGCCCGCCGGCTGGGCTTTGTGTGCAGTCCAGCACCCGGGCCAACTCATTATTCACCCAGCCACAGACGAGTCGGTCAACGAATTGCCGTTGGGAATTTGTCCCTTATTTTGACCTTTTGTCCCTTATTTGGGAGTGAAAAGTTGGCAACTCTAAATCTAACATTCCCAGGGTCACTCAAGCAAAGAGGCAACACAGAGACAGACACCTCAGCATTGTGAAAGTGGGGTCAAGGAAAGAGCGTTCACGTCGCGGCCCTGTTTCAACCAATCTTTCCACCACCACGCACAAGACGCACAAGAAGCGCAAGACAGACACCATTGTGCAGATGCCGAGAAGTGTGTTCAGCTCTGGCTGAACAACTTCTAATCTTGTGTGTGGACTCGATAAGAAGAAGAAGATTGTGAAAGTAAGTTATTAACATTTGGAATTAACATCCATTTAAAGCACATTCAATTTGATGGATAGAAGCCAGTAGACAGTCCTTGAGCAAATGATGTCCAATCCTACAGACGGCGAGCTGGACAGGGCTGATGCAGTGGCATTGTGTTTCAAATATCAGGTGTGTCTGCAGAGGTCTGTACCATTCCACAAGGGGTAGGCAGGTTGGGGATAGGAGACGGAATTAAACTAATGAAAATAAATCCAGTACAAATAAAAATAATAGCAGTAGCCAAAAAAAAAAAATTTGTGGATGGAAAGGGATGGTCGATATTTTGGATGAAGAACCTGCACCAGGACAGAGTGTAGAAGAAAGATAATTAGTACATAGAAGGGAGCGGGACCTGCGAGACAGAGGCTAATAGATGGAAAGATAAGAAAACAATCTGATGGAGCCAGTTGGGGAAGGGGAGAGGATGTTCCTTTCCCCATACCCACCTTGATCACTCTCCTTTTATTCACTTTTCCCATTCCTCCCTCATTGCCAACTTCTTTGCCATTGATTCCGTCTGCCCACACATATCTACCTGGGTTTTTTCCTTGGTCATGCTCCCAACTACCCCACCACCTTGTTCCATCTGCATGAAGAAGGGTCTTGTCCCAAAACGTCACCCATCCAGAGCTGCTGCCTGTCTCACTGAGTTACTCCAGCATTTTATGTCTATGATCGGTGTAAACCAGCACCTGCGGTTCTTTCCTACACTCCATCTGCCTATCATCTTTCAACTCGCCTGTTTACCCATCACCTCACAGCCTGCATCACACGCTCCCACTCACTTCTATATGCTGCTTATTGTACCCCTACACTCCCAGTCCGGATACAAGGTTACAATTCTTAATGTCGACCATCCATTTGCTGCTCAACTTGCTGACTTCTTCCAGCAGTTGATATTTTGCTCCAGATTGCAACATCTGCAGTCTCTCTTGTTTCTGGTAGTCATTAAACTAAACGGCCTGTCCCACTTGGCCGTCATTCGCGCACCATTTACGCGACCTGCTAGCGTGTGGGTAGCGCGTGGGTAGCACGGGACGGGCGCATGGAGTGGTGTGTGGACTTCGTCCTGCACGAAATCTTCGCGTGATACCGGCCTGTCACGTAACTGACGGCCAAAGTGGGACAGGCCCAAGGCCCTGGCGCGGCGCAACGTCTCACGTCCAACAGCAGCAGAAGCAGGCAAACGATCGCCGAGCTCGGCCTGGGGCTCATGGCCGTTTCGGATCCGGATCCGCCCCCACTCCTACTGCCAGAGCGGGGCCAAGACGATTGGAGATACTCCAGCATTTTGTGTCTAACTCAGCGGGACCGGCAGCATCTCTGGAGAGAAGCAATCGGTGTCGTTTCGGGTCGAGACTCTTCTTCAGACTGAAGAGTCTCGACCCGAAACATCATCCATTCCTTCTCTCCAGAGATGCTGCCGGTCCCGCTGAGTTACTCCTGCATTTTGTGTCTATCTTCAAATGACGTCACACACTCCAGACGGCTGTGCGGACGCATGATGACACGAGCGACAGTCCCTACCGGCCTGTTGCGTAAATGACGGCCATGTTGGACAGGCCCTTAAGTCTGTTCTAAAAACACATCCGGCTCATTAAGCTCCTTCAAGAAAAGAAATCCACCGCCCTTCACCTGGATGGGCTGAATGGGACTTCAGATTCACCAACGAGATGGGCTCTCAACGATCGTTGGCGAGGGATTAGAGATGGACAATGATTGATGGCCGTGTTGGCAACATACACAAATTAAGAACAAATTTTAACAGGATCCTAGAATTTTTCATAACTGGTATGTGGATCAGATACAAACCAGTCAAACATTCTCTGTGGCTATTTTGCATCACCACAGTAAACAAACAGAACATATGGCAATGCTCAATACTGCAGAGCACCATAAATAAATCTGGAATGGAGAAGAGCTGTCCAAAACCGCCCTGCAATTGGAATCATTTTGATTTTTCTCAGTCTGCAGAAACCAGACTGTGTTTTACAGTCCCAGAGCATCCCAAAGCAATTTACCATTCACAATCAATTTTATACTGTTGACATGGTGGAGGGAAAGCGACATGGCTGACAAATTGTGCACAAAGTACATCAAATAAATATGTTTTTGTGATAATTTATTTCTCAAACAAAGATAAATATCGCCCAGGGGTCTGAGCAGAATCTTTTTTGTAAATGCCCGGTCAATTTTCTAAATGTCCAGTCAACAGGGGAGACAATTTAATATAACTACAGAAAGGACAGGAGCACATGGCGTGACCACAAGAGGCAGGAGCAGAGAGAAAATAAAGTAAAGGGAAGAAAAGCAAGGGTAAGAATGGGTGCATCAGGAAGGAATCAGGCTTGAAAGCAAAGATAAGGATTTGAACTGTACTATTATTAAAACAGAGTGTGAACATAGAACTGTACAGATAAAGAACAGACCCTTCGGCCCACAATGTCTGTGCCAAACATGATGCTAAGACCAACACTTACCTGTCTGCACATAATCCATATCCCTTCATATCCATACGACTATTCAAAAGTCTACAATACTGCAATCGTATATCTGCTTCAACTACCACCTCCAGCAGCGTGTTTCAGGTACTCCCACCCTCTGTGTGTTTAAAAAAACTTTTTGCCCCGCACATCTCCTTTAATCTTTGCCCTTCTCACCTTAAAATATAAAGTATTTGATTTTTGCATCCTGGAGGTAAAAAGGTCTGACCGTCCATCCCATCTATGCTTCTCATAATTGTGTACACTTCAATCAGTGAGGGAATCCAGCTGTGTACTTTGACAACCTTCCTCACAGTCTGTGGCCCCAGCAATCTTGGTGACATATGCAAACTTACTAATCAACCCATCTATGTTCACATCTAAGTCATATATCTCAAACAGCAGAGGTCCCAACACAGATCACTGCAGAGTTTCACTGGTCACAGATCTCCAACCTGAACATTGTCCTTCCACCAAAGATCAAAGATAGGCACAAAGTTCTGGAGTAACTCAGCAGGTCAGGCAGCATCTCTGGAGAAAAAGAATGGGCGACATTCCGGGTCAGGACCCTTCTTCTGACTGAAGTTATAATAATAATAGTAAATTTTATTTAATGGGCGCCTTTCAGACATCTCAAGGACACCTTACATAGATTAATAGGAATAAAAACATATAATCAGAATAAAATAAGTAATAAAGACATCACAGAGACACAAATTAAAAACAGAATTCAATCCAAAAACAGAAAATCAAAAACACAGTGTGAAGAGAGAGCAGCGGCAGCCAAAGCGCGCCAGCGTCCACTCTCTCTTCATGGCAGCCATCTAGGACACAGACTTACAGGATTACATTAGACAAAAAAAATCATCCCCCCACAGTGGATAGCACTGTGGGGGAAGGCACAATGTCCAGTCCCCACCCCAGGTTCACCCCAAAGTCAGGCCTATTGAGGCCACCGCAATTGCCTCTACGGAGGCCCGATGTTCCTGGCCGTTCTCACCGGGTGGTCTTGCCCCGGCGTCGGGAGAGTCCTCTCGGCGGCTGGGCCACCTGGAACGGCCGCTTCCTGGTTGGAGACCGCGGCTGCCGAAGCCGACAAGGCCGCGCTGGTTTGGAGCTCCCAGGCTCCCGATGTTAAAGTCGGCGCCGCCTCTCCGCACGCCGCCTCTCCGCACGCCGCCTCTCCGCACGCCGCCTCACCGCACTGCCGCCTCTCCGCATGCCGCCTCTCCGCTCCGCAGACCCGCAGCCCGGAGATGTTGCTCTCGGCGGTCCAGCTCACCAGAGCTCCAGCGCGGCGACCTAGGCAAGGCATCGGCCGCTCCACTCCGCTCCGCGATAGCGCTCCAGCGCTGTGCCGCCACCGAGGCCGAGGTGCTGGGCGGTCCCTGCCAGGAAACGGCGCTCCAAGCCCACTGGTAGGCCATGAGGACGGGTTGACGGGCAGCCCGGAGAATAAGCTGCCACACCGACCAGGTAGGGACCTAGAAATAAAGTTTACACCTACCCCCCACATTAAAAAGTCCATATCCCCTACAAACAAAAAACAGGACTCACTAAAAACTATAAAAAAACGAATTAAAACAGACGGCTGCTGGCTAGCAGCCGTTCACCAAGATGGCTCCTCCTCCTCTCGTTATGGTGCTGCCTCACAGCTCAGTGACCTCTGGTGCTCTTTGTTGGAATTTGGACATTCTCTGCGATCATGTGGATTCATCCTGGTGTTTCCTTGTCCTCACATAGACATAGAACTGATTCACTGTGTGTATGCCTTAGTTTTCACCTCTTCAATACCTAACAATGGACCATTGTGGGCTCCAGAGTGCTGGCTGATTTGTTCAGTAGCTTTTCATATCCCAAGTTTCCCTCTCCCCTGACTCTCAGTCTGAAGGGTCTCGACCCGAAACGTCACCTATTCCTTTCTCCAGAGATGATGCCTGACCCGCTGAATTACTTCAACGTTTCGTGTCCATCTTCAATGAAAGAATACTGCTTGGCTGAGACACTCAACACCAGTGGACAACACAGGCACAACACAGTGGCACTCTGCTTTCCCTCTTTAGGGCAGGCCACTGGGCTGTGTAACCAGCTCTCTTCTTGCTTGTACTCAAACCAGACGCACTCTCAATGTGCTCCAAGTTACTCAACCACCAAAAATGAATTACTACAGTCCGAAATCTTGGAAAACCAAACAGCATTAATCAGGCACAGATTGTCAGCACCAATTAGGACAAGGCAGGGCTGATGTTAATTAAACCATGCAGCACGTTCCCAGAGTGCGACATGAAAACCTGCGAACCTCAACACTCAGCTGCAGTGTGACCCACTGCTGATGATAGAGGATCTCGCACCCTCAACAATTCTCATGCCATTGCACAGAACACAGTGGGATGGAGGAACCACTGACTGAAAAACAGGCGGAACAAGACAGATAGGAAGGTGAGAGAGTGTGGAAGAGGAATGAAGAGAAGAGAAAGAGATGGAAACCATGACAGCAAGAGTGGGAAGAATCCAGGAGTAAAAAGGGGGAACTGGAGAGAAGATCCGAGTGCGGACGTTTGTTAGAGTGAGGTAAGATGACAAATAAAGGGGGCAAGGGATGGAGGCGATGGTAAAGAATAAACACACCCACCAATAAGTATGTCTATTTAACGGTACGCTTAGTCGTTTTTCCCTGCAAGTTTTTCCCTCTTATTTCAAGGAACCAACTCTTGAATGGAAAGATAGTTTGGAAATAGCTCCTTTTGGACCACCACGTTGATGCCGACCACTGATCACACTCGTTCTATGCTATTCCACTTTCTAATCTTTTCCCTATGTACTCGAGGCAATTCATAGAAGACAATTAACCTATAAACCAGCACGAATTTGGTATGTGGGAGGAAACTGGAGCCTCGGATGAATCCCACATGGTCACAGGGAGAACGTACCAACTCCACAAGATAAAACCCAAGGTCAAATTGAACTCTGGTCTTTGTTGCTGCAAAGCAGTAGCTCCACCAGCCACGCCACTGTCACCCTTACTTATTGTAAAGGTGACGTAGAAAAACTGTACGAGAAGAGAAATATCAAAATAGGGGAATGAGATTAAAATGAATGACTCATATCAGAATCATCAGCGCTAATCAGATGTCCAGAATAGTCTGATAAATATATTGCCAATATAACACAACACACAGTGATGGCAAACAAAGTCTGTGTGGAAATTAAATCTCCCACACAGACACAGTCCCACACAGACATGGAACCAAATGGATTGTCATTTCCTACAATCTAGGATGACCCAGATCTCCTGACTGCTCAGAATGACCCAGTTCAAGATTTTAACTCTGCAATTAAAATTTCTAGATGAGTACTGAGAGTTTATGAAAGCAGAGGGTGGAGAAGAGAAGCAGGTACAATAACTGAACTGTAGTGTCGGGACCATGAGAACACATGGTTCCTCTCTCCCTGACCCTGCCTGAACTTATGGGCTAGTGAGTGAGAGCAAGTAGAGCTATACTCGACATTAAAGCGAGTCTGTGAATGAAAAATAAATACATGGACAAGTTTTAAAATGTACTCCCCCTCTACGCTGCCATGCAAAAAGGCTCAATTCCGCCCAAATAAGTATGGCAAAATAAGTATGATTATCTCTTATTCAGTTTTAATTTTGAAGCGAATTCTTATCAAGAGTTTACATCAAAGCATTATTAGCCTGTAATCACACATGAACACAGCTGTAATTCAGCAGTTTCTGTATTGAGGCTGATTGTCCAGCATTTCCATTTTCTTCCTCACCTGTTCAGAAGGAATGCCTTGGTGGGTCATTAAACAGCAGTAGTGCACACATGCTCAAGGCAGTGGGGAGAACACAGCATCAAATGAGTTAACTCACTGGCTCTGTGCCATCAGGTCGTGGGAACAGGATCTCTTGGCTGAAGCAAGCACTAGAGATCCCCCAGAAGACAGGGAGTCTGGAATTGCTTCCAGCCGCAATAACTCTTTGTGTCACAGCAAGTAAAGATTAGAGTCAGTGGGAATTACAAACCCTCGAGGTTAAACGTTTGATTGTGGCAATTCCTTCATTGGTCCCATTTGCTCAGACACAAAACCACTCCTGGTTTTTAAACCAACAATCCCATTAATCAACTATATACTCTGGAGGCTTCATTTATCTTGGCTGATGAGTACATCTCACATGGAGCTTGTGGATATTTTTTCCCCAACCTCCAGTCATCACACCCTTCCCCCACAATTCCGACCAGAATTTTCAGGCAGTACTGGCTTCAGGATTAAAAGCGTTTTTTGGAGGATTAAAAGAGTCAGTGCCCAATCTGAGGTTCTCCTGCCAGGAGTTCACCAGCAATTCTCGCTCATCAACAAAACAAACAAATGTTTGCTCATTGAAGTGAGAACCCCAGGGAACAATATCAGAAACAACTTCAAGAGACATAGCCTTCGAGTTGTTGATACTGAGGCTGAGTATGTCAAAGGTACAGAGAGAATCTCCCTCCGTCCCGAAGACACTCCTTGATTCTAGCCACATGACACCCAACTTCCTTCAGCACCAGAGTGAAGATCTAGTCATTTTAGATGTTAACCACAAGAATGGCCAACATGGGAAAAAGTTCCTTAGAAGACTTATGAAGTTCAGCCTGTCCCCAACCACCCTCACCAACTTCTACTGATGTGCTGCAGAAACATTTTATTGACCCAGTATGGTTTGGGAACAGCTTCATCCAAGCCCACAAGAAATTGCAGAGTTGTGGATGTGGCCCAAGCCATCGTGCAAACCAGGCATGGAAATCGCTATCAAAATATGGAGGGGACCGGGGTACAGGGGGGACACAATTTCTTGGTGGCCACGCGCGCATGCGCACTCACACACACACACGTGCGCGAGGCTTCGCAGGCTCAATCCAGCGCTAAATGCAGCGCAACTCTGCCTGTCTTGCCGGTTTACCTACAGCCCTGCCTGGACTGACGGAACATCAGCGCTGCATCTCCGCACTAGCTGTAAGCCTGGGCCATATTTCCCGCAAGCCCAGGCAGGGCTGTAGGTTTGCCTGGCGGGACAGGCAGAGTTGAGCTGGGTTTAGCACTGCTTGTCTGCGCTGGCTGTGGGCCTGGGGGGGGGGGGGGGGATTGCCCCCCACCTCTCAAAATAGGGGGGTAAACATGTCCCACCTACACCCCCCCCCCCCTCCCCTGGTGCAAACCACCCTCCCTTCCATTGACTCCACCTACACTTTGCACTAACTCGGCAAGGCCACTAGCATAACAGAAGTTTAAAAGTCCCCCTCTCTCTCTGCTGTTTGAATGTTCCTGTTTGCCTGTGGAAATCAAGATTGCTCTTCACTATGTGTGTTGCTATGGATCATTAATAAACAGCTTGTCAACCACAAAACACCAGTATTGGTACCGTGAGAATGGGCAGGAGCTAATAAATCATAAATGCAAAGCATTTTAGATTGACAACACCAAGTCCCAAGGTCAAGAATATATAAAGCCAGAGTTATAATATAATGGAACGTTTCTGACCGAGGCTGTACTAGACTAAGGCAATTGAGATTGAGCTCTTAGGTCTTCCAGGACCAGCTTCACAACTCTGCAGATCATGGCTTCAAGTATATATATATATATATATATGGGTACTATTTAACTATGGAGTGTATTTCTAACTTCACCACTCCTATTGGAAATAGATTCCAGACGCTCAAGTTTACATTGGAAACAAGCAGGCAATGGCAGAGGTGCTTACCCAGAGGGCCGCATGCAGCAGGAAGTGTCCCAGGGCCAAGATGGAATTTAAGCCTGCAATGGCGACAGTGAAGCCCAGAAGGCAGTGGGCTACAGAAAGTGCCCCGGAGGCAGCTTAATACTAGAGTTATTTCGGGCAGGGGATGGTGATGTAAACCAACATGTAAAATCTGTCTTTCATAAGGTTTCACAGAACGTAACCCTTAGGTAAGTCGGGGAATATCTGTACTTCATTAGTTGCACAACATTTGACATCTTGAGGTATTGTAAGACATGAAATTCAAATATTTTCTTCCAACAATCGCAAGAATGAATAATGACAGTACTAATTGATAGTCAGCGATAAATCCCATGTTTGACCAACTCAATAAACTGAGGGCAAAGTGAATCTTGAACAGGAAGCTAACCCCATGATCAGTTAATTAGTCTCCTTCTCACTCTCATTCCTCTGACCTGTTTGATGAAAGCAGTGGAGATCATATCCCAGGAGATGATGCCATGGTCCATGAGCTCCAGGAAGGCCGTCAGTGAGAAGGCCAGCATTTCCCCAAAGCTGCAATGAAACATGCAAAACATTTCAAAGGTCAACACACAGAAACTAGTCAGTTACAGTGCATCCAATTTCTTGAATCAATGAATGAAAGCAACAGCAGTGATCACACCATCCTGTGTGAAAATCAGACAACCTTCACCAATCTACAATACACAGCTGGAAATGCATTACCCAACACAGATAATGATCCAAACAGACAAAACCTGCCCCGACTGTGGAGATACACGATGCAGATACTGCCATCTTGAGCCATTCATGGCAGCTCTGTTCAATTCTGCCTTCACACTGACGGCCTTCAGTTCAATTGTGGTGCATTCAGAGCAGTAGTCAAACATCCGGGGTTGAATACTTTCTCCATCCAGAGACTTTGCTCCAACTGTAAAATATCTTCATTTTTAGTGAGAACCAACTATTTATCCCGACGGCCAGCAACCCTCCCTTTGATCTTGATCATCATATTACAGGAAATAATTTCCCATATGCCTAACCTAACAAATTCTTAGAACATTTTAAACAACCCGATCCAATCACCTGTCAATCGTCGCCCACCACGATAATAACTAGAAGTCTTCGGCTCTGATTGATTACCAGTGTTTATGGGATTTTACATAGCATCTGATCTGCCTGCTCAGAGAAATCTACAAGCACAAGCTGCTTCTCTTAGAGGTCACCTACATTGTAGGGGCTCAGTGGTGCAGAGGTTATGTTGCTGCCTCACAGCTCGGTGACTGTTCAATCCTGATCGCCAGTGCCCTTTACAATTTGTACATTCTCTGCGATCATGTGGGTTTATACTGGGTGCTCCCTTTTCCTCCCATAGACATACAGGTTGGTAGGGTAAAGGGCCTGTCCCACGAGCATGCGACTGCATGCGGCAAGCGCGACCTTACGTGGTCGCTTGAGCCGTACGGCCTCGCGGGGCCGGTCCCACTTCGATCGCCAGCCGTATGGAGTTGTGCGGAGCTGGTCCCGACATCGTGCGGGGCTCCGAAAAACTGACACTGTCAAAAAATTCCGCGCGGCAACGGCCTGCAGCTGCATTGAGGCCGTACGCAGCGCCTCGACGGGCGTGCGCAGCATCTCAACGCCGTACGCAGCGTCATGACGCAGTACGTCACACGCGAACTTCCCGCGGATTTCGCTCGAACTTCACGTCAACTCGTACGGGATCACTCGACCTCCGCGTGGCCCCCACTTCCGGTTTAGTCGCGCTCGCCGCATGCAGTCGCATGCTGGTGGGACAGGACCTGTACGGGGATCACTCGACCTCCGCGCAGCCCCCACTTCCGGTTTGGTCGCGCTTGCCGCATGCAGTCGCATGCTTGTGGCTCAGACCCTTTACTCTGTAAACTGACCCTTGGTTAGTAGAATAAATGATTACTTGATGGTCAACACTGACTCAGTGGGCTGAAGGGCTTGTTTCAATGCTATATGACAATGACACTATTTACAGACAGAGAGCAGACAATCAGACAGGACTCGTGAATACTGCTCAGTCAGTCAATAGGTAACTTCAGAGTAAACTGCCCAGACAATGGTTAGCCTTGTAATAGGATATTTTTAATGTTCAGGATTATCTCACGTCACTGACCACCTTCCAGATGATTAGAAACCATGTCGCCTCAAGGTACACACCAGGGTTTGGACAAATCAACCAATAAACAAAGACCAGTCGGCAGGAAGCTATTCAGCTGTTTATGATATTTCACCTCAGGATGGTGTGAAGGATGTCTGGTTTACCATGGGACGTGACTGTTAATGTTACACTCTTTAACATGGCCATGGCTGTCAATTACTTATAAAGCAACATGACTATTTAATGTTGATATAAGTGGTTATCCAATGAGGGTGAAGCAAAACAGCCAAGCATGTCTCAATAGTTTCACACAAGAGCATAATTTACCTGAATTTATCCAGCAAGTTGCTTGAAGTGATGGACAAAGGAGGTAAACGAGGATACTTGGTATTAGAACAGACCAGAAAGGAGGAACAGGCAATATTTACTTTTCACTTTCATCCACAAATCCATAACAATACTCACTGCTTCTCTTGAAGTCTAACCAACACTGTCATAGTAGACACAGCATGGAGTTCATGCACTTGGATTGTTTTCCACAATATATTATTGTCATACATAGAATTCATGGCAATCAACTCTCTACCCCTCACAGGATCATCACAGAAACATGGTCTGGGAGGCTGTGCAAAGAACAATAACCAGGGGTTCATTCTATGCCATGGCAAGAGCAATCCAGTAACATGGAATACACAAGTCCTCCAAATCAGCTAGTTATCCACTTGATCTCAAGCTAGATCTAGTCAAAGTTTAGATTTCAAAGTTTAGTTTAGAGATACAGAGTCGAAACAGACCCTTCGGTCAACCATGTCCGCACCGACCAGCGATCACCCATAAACTTGTTCTATCCTACACACTATGGACAATTTATAGAAGCTAATTAACTTACAAACCCGCACGTCTTTGGAGCGTGGGAGGAAACCGGAGCACAGGGAGAAATGTCACGCAGTCACGGGGAGAGCGTACAAACTCCTTACAGGCAGAACCCGTGGTCAGCATCAAACCCAGGTCTCTGGCGCTGTATGGCAGCACCTCTACTGCTGCGCCACCGTGCTGCCCTTTCAGTCAACAGCTAACTTCAGAGTAAGCTGCTCAGCCAATGGTTAGCCTGTTAAATTACCCTTATAAGAAGATAATTTTAAGGCTCAGGAAAGACAAGGTGATCCCATGTTACTGTCCACCTTCCAGAAGATTAGAAGCCATGTAGCCAAAGCATCTTGATGCCAAAGCTGCTGAATAAGTTTGATTGTAAACAGCAAATTCAGGAAGCTACTGATTTACAAAGCTCTTCAAGTCAAAAATAGAACCCAAAATGGAATGGATTATATTTGGAATAATAGGAGAAGATACCAATTTAAATAAAGACCAAAATGTTTTTTTAAATTATGGGTTAATAATTGGAAAGAAATTGATACTTAAATTTTGGAAAAATACAGCCATACCAACTGTTAAAATGTGGATTAGGAATATGATGGACATAGCACGCCTTGAAGAAATGAGACTGGGACTAATAGATAAATATGACCAATTCTTAAGGAATTGGTCTCCTTTCATCGACTTTTGGAATCATGTGATGCAGCGGTACCATAAGGATTGCTGATTTCAGTTCATGACGTGGATAGATCTACATCTCCGAATATAGATTTGAAAAATTCTCTTTTAAGGGGCCTTCTCTTCTATTTCTACTTTCCACCTTTTCTTTTTTCTTTTCTTTTTAATTTTTTATATACACACTTCACATTTTTCTACTTTCTACCATCTACTTTTCCACTCTTTCCCCTTTCTATTGTTTTCTTTTTCTTGTCTTGCTTACTTCCTTCTCATAACATAAAACTAGAGGTTGTACATAGAATGGATTACGGTATGACATAGTTGGCACCTAAAATTAGGTTCCACTGTATTGTTTTGTATTGTATTAACTTCTAATAAAATAAACAAATAATAAAAGAAGTGAGAAACATGAATTTTTTTTTAAATAAATAAATAAATAAATAGACTGCCAGTGATTGGAGGCTACTTTAACCAAAAGGAGCCCGTGTGAAAACCAGCAACTGAATGCACAGGATGCAGCATGTTGGTTTCAAGGGGTCGTTGTCGTCATCAAGCTGGGCACCATGACACAAGAAGGGATGCTTCCAGGGCAGATCGCCATTTGCAGAAGATGTTTTGCTTGACAGGCATTGGGCATGGTAACTAGCTAAAGGACGTTCTCTATAACGACTCAAGGCATCGATGCCCATGGTTTAAGTGAGAATGAAGACTGTTTGCAATGTGCTCAGAAGGCTATAACCAATTTATAGCATGGGCTCATACAGCACATCCACTGTTCCTTCAAGGTGTTTATGTTTAGCCTTCTGGTTATACCACTGCACATTCCCTAAAACCGGTCATTCATTGGTGCTTATTGTTTCGGTTTCAAAAATTACTGCTGAGTCTACATCTACATCCATTCAGACAGCTTGTCCCAAATTATAAGAAATCACCAAAGAACAATTTTTCCCTCATCTCGAGTCTCGTTTTGTTAATAACCTCAAATCTATGTCCTGTAGTTTCAAGTTCATTATAGCTCTCCTTATAACTATTACCATAACCTCCCCATTGAACATCTTCTCTCAGAATAACCTCCAAATAACTGCTTCACTTCAGCATTACTATGTATTGAACAAAAAAAAAGGCAACTCACTTGGTTCCACTCTCCACCAGCAACATCAAGATAAAAATTCCTTCCATGTTGATGAATTCAGTTGCAAAGGTGGCATCAGCTGAGAGCTTGGCCAGTTCCTTCAGAGCATCCAGTCGCGAGTCCAGGCACGAGGACTGGATCCTCTCCAACAGCTGACGGGCTGCTCGATTCTATGGACAAGAGTTGGGTTAGGATTAATCAAAATCCCTAAAGAACACTTTAACCATCTTCTTCAAAACCAAAGATTACAATTTAAACAAAAAATGTCAACCACATAACACCATAGAGGTCCATCCCATTATTGACAAATAAGCAGCAGGGAGTGGTTAGTCCAGTCGGCCCCTCAAACCTGCCCCATTTAGTAAAATCATGGCAAACCGTCCGGTAATCTTAGTTCCATCTTCATTTACTGTACTCCCATATACTCTGCCTTAAAAATGTTCAAAAACTGCTTCCACCACCCTTTGAGGAACATCTGAAAGGAATATTTTTGCCTCTGCTGTCTAAATTAAGTGATACCTTATTAGAAAATAGTGTGCCTTAGATTCTCCCATAAGAAAAGATACCCTCTCCACATCCACCCTGTCAAGACTCCTCGTAAACCTACGTTTCATCCAAGTTCCCTTTGCTCTTCCAAACATCAGCAGGCACAAGCTTAGCCTGCCCAATCTCTTCTCAAAAAGAAAACATGCCCATTCCTGGCATTAGTGTAGTAAACCATCTCCAAAATGCTTCCACTGCATTAACTCCTTAAATAAGGAGGCCAATATTGTACACTGTGTTCCAGCTGTGGTCTCACTGATGTCTATGTAAATACACACTGCCTCCTCACTTTTGTGTTCAGTTTTCCTCGTAATCAGAGATAACTCTTGTTTCCTAATGTAGATGTTAGTTAATACACCGAAGGACACTAAGTGCTGGACTAACTAAGCAGTCAGGTATGCCGAGGTGAATAGGTTAACTTTCAGGTTGAGACCCTTCTTCAAACATTGTTGGGGTTGGGCGGGGGGGGGGGGAAGAGAGAAGAAAGCTGGAAGAGGAGAGAAGCAGGAGACAGCATGGCAGGTAATAGGTGGAAGGCGAGGGAAGTTTTTGAAAGGCAGATGGCTGGAACAAAGGCCAGTGATAAAAACAGGTGTAAAACAAAATTGAAGAGCTGTGAATTGTGAAGCCAGAGGGAGGAAAATAGCGAGGGGGTAAGAAATAGGTGGGATTCCACGTGGGACAAATGGGAGGAGAAGGGTGGGGATTAGTTAAAGGTTACCTAAATTTGGAGAATTCAATGTTCATGTAGTTGGGTATCCAAGTGGAATGCGAGGTGCCGAGTACTTGCTAGACCTGTGTGCTAGTCTTAAGGGCCTGTCTCACTTACGTGTACTTGGCTCGCAAATTTCAGACTTTTCAGACTGAAGAAGAGTCTCGACATGAAACATCACCCATTGCTTCTCTCCAGAGATGCTGCCGGTCCCGCTGAGTTACTCCAACTTTGTGTCCATCTTCAAATGACGTCACGCGCTCCAGATACCTATGCGTACGCATGTAATCACGTGACCTTCGCTCGACCGTCTCGGCTCAACGCGAGCACGAGGTCGCGTAATTTGCGTGCCAAGGACACGTAAGTGGGACAGGCCCTTTACTAATCATGCACTAGGAGCACCGATGTTCTCAGCATCTCAAGCTCTACAACCAAAAATATTTTTCGCTGCAAAAATGAGCAATGACAAAGCTTCCACATTTTTCCATATTACATGCCTGACTTCCACACACACACCCTCTCAAAAGTTATGCATTTGGCTGGTATTATCAGTTTCTATACTTGACATATCTACCCTTCAGGAAGCAGGCCAACTGATTCCTCCTCTCCCGAAAGGTTATGGCCTCCCTCACAATGGCCCTTTCCTGCAAGTCCCAAGTGTTCTCAACAGGCTCCTGAATGATGTGCAGTGACAATAGCAGCCTCTTTAAATCTTGCCCTCATGTGATCAGTCAACAAGAATAGATTCTGGCAACATTTCAGATGCTTCAACTGTAATTCTATCCCCTCAGCACAGCACAATACACAATACTGAACTTTGTTCCTTGATCTTTTGAATATCCATATTTTGATGGTTCCGGTCTTTCAGACGATGCGCATAAATAAGGTGTGTAATTTTCCAAGTTTTAAATAGCATGACTGACTATTGATAAAACCAATCTGGAATCACAGGAACAAAGATCTGGCATCTGGAAATTCATGAGTCTCATTTAAATGAGGCGCAGTCCAATATCCAATGTGCCTCAGATCCCACGGTTGCAGCAGGCTAATGTGACCCAAAACTGCCCCTTCATTGTTACCATCTCTGAGAAGATGCATCTTCAACATTTTGAATACTCACTGGGGAGATAGCCAGCCGCAGAATAGTCCCATTTTTGATTTCATTGCGAGTCTAGAGAGGTTGAGAGAGAGGGAGGAAAAAAAAAGAGAAAAAAGGAAACCTCGTTAAAAAGAACAGTGAACATTTTTACCTCTTTGCCTGAAAATTGATGTACAGTTCCAAAAGGGGAAATCTGGGAACAATTCAAGAAAGAGATGGATGCTGCATGAGCGCATCCTTCTTTATATTGCACATGAAATGATTGTTACTAAGTTACTGAAGAAAATTATATTCAAGGGATTATGTAAATTGGTACGGATGTAAGAGCGGGGGGACTGACCTTCTCGGTGATGTACAGCTGAGTCCCATCAGCGTAACGCAGTGTGTAGTGTTCTGGGTTTGGCAAGGACCACCTGCAAATGAAAACAAACTACGTCACAGGAGAGCCATCAACTTCTGCAGGCAACATTGTAATTTGCCACCAAGAGTAATAACTAAGGTATGCAGGCTAAAAATGCAGCCAGGCAGTACAGTTGGCAGCGACATGTTCCTCCACAATGAGCTTGATGCATTCTACACTTTTTGAAAAGATCCGTTGAATGATGTCATCCGCCCCGACTGCTTCAGGTACATCTGTACCCATGGTCAGTGTTGCAAATGTTAGAGTGAATTAGTGGAAAGCAACTAACCCAGATGGAAGGAAAGCAACGAACCCAGACCCCATCGCATCCACAGAACCTGTATGGACCCTATGGCAGGAACATTTGTGGACATCTTTAACCTCCCCGTACTCCATTCTGAGATTCCACCCTCATTAAACCAACTACTACCTGCCTGAGAAAGGTCAAGTAGCTTGCCTTAATAACTACCGTCCAGTGGCTCTGATATCTATCATCGTAAGTGCTTTGAGAGGCTGGTACATGGTGTACATTAACTCCTGCCTCCCAGATAGACTTGATCCACTACAATTTGTCTATCGTCTTAACAGATCCACAGCAGGCACTATTTTCCTGGCCTTACATTCCTCCCTGGAACATCTAGATAACAAGGACATTTTCACATCAGCTCCACCTTCAACACCATAATCTCAAACAAATTTATCTCCAAATCTTGGACCTAGGAATTAGCATCCTTTGACTTTAATCCATAGACCACAACCAGCGAGGATAGGTGACAAAGCATCCTCCATAATTCTCAAACCCTTACTATGCTGCTTATACACTCATAACTGTGCAAACAAATTCTGCTCTAACTCCATTTACAGGTTTGCAGATGGTACCGTTGTGGTGCACTGCATCCCAAATGATGGTGAGGTGGAGTACACGAAGGAGAGAAAACGTTGTGAGAAACAGATTCTTATCAACAACCTCCGCCTCATTGCCTGCAAGACGAAGGAGGTAGCTATTGACTTCAAGTAATTGCTCCAATCAGTATCAATGGTACTGTAATGGAGATGGTCAAGAGCTTCAAGGTGTAAATATGACTCTTACCAACTTCTATAGATGTACTGTACTCCTGAAACGTGTGGTACGTGCTTTTAAGATTTTATTTCTTCTACCCTTACCCGTCAGGCAGATGACGCTATGGCTGGGGTGAAAAGGGCCTTTGAATATGTTGTTTAAGAAGGAACTGCAGATGCTGGAAAATCGAAGGTAGACAAAAGTGCTGGAGAAATTCAGCGGGTGCAGCAGCATCTATGGAGCGAAGGAAATAGGCAACGTTTCGGGCCCGAAATGTTGCCCATTTCCTTCGCTCCATAGATGCTGCTGCACCCGCTGAGTTTCTCCAGCACTTTTGTCTACCTTTGAATATGTTGGCTGCTTTCGCAAGGTGTGATGTGTAGATGGAGTCGATAGTGGGTTGGTTGATCTATGCGGTGGATTGGGCTACATCCACAACTCTTGTGGTCTTGGGCAGAGCTGTTCCAAAACCATATTGTGGCGCATACCCAATAATAATAATAACCAAAAATCGACACAAAGTCACATGAACTAGTGATCAACCGTAATAAACAGCAGTAACTCTTAACAATTGGTTATCAGTAACAGTAAGCATAAATTTAATTACTTGGTTAATAGTTTACCACTAGCTGACAACATAATGACTATACATCACCAGTATACAACAATCAGGAGCATGGGAAAATGAGTGACCTGTCTGTCACTCCAGCTGGTCTACAATAAACCTTGTCCTCAACTCTAGTCACCTGCTTTGGCTCATCGAATAATAAAAAAACAGATGCTACTAACCACCCTTGAGCACTAATTACTCTGATAACATCCAGTCAAAACCAGCGTGAAAATATATATATATTTTTTTAAGAGGACATTGACACTAAGGAAATATTCTCCAGCTCTTAATCCTCAACATCTCCTCCACAGTAATCAGCATCATGGGTCATCGCACACAAACTGCAAAGGTAACTCAGCTCCCTTCCATCTCAGCAACGCTGCAGCCTGCTCCTCCGTTGCTCTGCAGTGTCCCAGGGTAATGGACCAGACACAGCCAGGTTGGTCAATAGTGAAGCTAGTTCCTGCACCCTTCCCTCCACAGCATCCCGCGACTCTGGATTCCTTTTGTCCCTTCAATTGATAATGGTTCCTTCAACCTATTATCCCCTCCAGATTTGAGATCAGAGGGTTCAGAAAGCACCACAGAGAGCAGTACAACCTGGAGCACACACACACACACACAGGGATTTCTCCAGAGATGCACGAACATTCAGTAATGTTCACCAGCTTGAATAAACGTACTTCCCACACACAGACTTGAGTTAAGGTTACATTGAAAAAGCAAATGTAGACAATAGTGCTGGAGTTAATCACTGCTTTTACAATTCCCATCCATCTCTCACTCAATGATTGCAGGCTGGAACAAATTAGATTGCATTAGTCTAGATGGCTTGGCTCTGACAGCAGTGGGCCACTGGGAACAAAATTCCTTCTTGTGTGTGGTCTCTTCCTGAACAGCACGCAAAGTGGGTTGGTTCATGGACATAAAAAGGTATAAATATGGTAACTTTCATTTATAGAGCCAATTTAATGTGGTAGAACCTCCAATTACTCATTCAACAGCATCTAGCATCAGATATGGAGAGCAGTTTCAATATTTGACAAATAACTTTGGTTGAAAAGGATCTTGAGGTAGGAAGAAGGGATACAGAGATAGAAAGGTCCACAGCACCAAAAAAGCAGGGAGATTTACGATCCAGTTGCCTTGGGAGTAATCACGCAGCGGCAGAACCCTGTTGGGCAGTCTTTTAAACAAGGGACAAACGTGAAGTTAAAAGCGACTATCAGCTATCAAGAGATACAAGTAACTGGCCCTGAAACGAGTCACTGTATGCAATTAGGAAAGTTTTGAATTTCAGTTGTGAGGCTGATTATGACGACCCACTTTCCAAATTTCTCCATCTCCCCTTCTCGTCTCAACACACCCCCCCTCCCTCCACTTTCCCAACTCTCTCCACACCAACCAGGCAACACATCCAAATGTTCTTCAGCTCTAATGCTCTGGGTTACAATTCAGCTGGCAGCAAACCCATGGGCATTTTACCTAAGGCACCATTCTATGTGCTAAGCTGATGACTAGGGGCATCACATCACATCACGCCCATCTACATCCAACATTTTCTTCTCTCGGAGGCCCAAAGGTCTGGAATTTCCTTTCCAAATCCTAGGGAATTAGGATTTTGGTAACAGGAGTGCAACCAATTGATAACAAATTGAGGAAAAACAGCAAATTGTCAAGGTACAAAGAAACTGGAGCTAATTATGGGGCGATTTTCTACTTCTACATTCACATAATACAACACATGTAGAGTGTGCAAGATAAAAGGTATAAAAATTAAACATCACAGCAGGTTTGGATTCAAGCTGAGAGCTGACAGATTTTTAGCATATAAGCACATTTTTGCTGCAATAATGCCTTTCAAATAGACGATAAAACAAAATCGCTCAATGGGTCTGGCAGCAAACAAAGAGGGAACGGACTGATGACATTTTGGGATGGGAGCCTTTTCAGACTGATGGAGTTGGGGAGAAGGCTAGAAATAGGGCAGTGGGGATGAGGCAAAGCCCGGCAAGTGGTCGGAGGATACGTGGGGGGGGGGGGGGGGGAATTGGCTGATGGATGCAGTAAGTGACAAAGGCTACAAGTGAAAAGGAGACACAAGAGTGTTGGATAAGGAAAGGGGAGGTGTAAGGGATAGATATCCATGGCAACGGGTGTGGTGGGAGAGGACAAATAAAAGGGAAACATGGGACTCAAATATATGGTCATTTAAAGGACGCCACATTGGGAGCACAGACAGCTTGTACCCCAGTCGTACTTCCAGATGAGAAACCCTAGCAGCCCTTTCAAATGAGACAGGCTCACATGCCTCCACCCCCACCCCATTTCTTTCACCATCTCCCATCACCCTGGACACCCTGCCCCTTTCCCCACACTGAACTCTCATTCAAAAAATCCATATTTCACTTTTATCCTCCTTCTTTCCACTTGTCCCCAATCCCACACCTCCCCACATCCCGCCATCCACCTTATATTTCAATCCTCCTCTTTCTTTATCTGACACCCTTTTGTCTCCTTTTCACCTCTGGCTTTTGTCACTCACTCTACTGGTTTTCCAGTCAACCCCCCCCCCCCCTTTCACCGGCATCCAGCTATCACTTGCCAGATTTGCCCCAACCACCATCACATTTTTCCACCAGTCTTCCCCCTACTCCAGTCTGAAGAAGGGGCCTGACCCAAAACTTCATCTGTTCTCTCCCCTCAAGATCCCAGCATGTGCAATCTCTGTCTCACCAAAAACAGGCTTATTAAATGAAGGTTAATAAATATTTAATAAATAAAGTACTCCATATTGAGGAATGCTATTGACTTGTGCAGTAGAGACCAGGGCGGTCACGGTGGAGCAGCGGTAGAGTTGCTGCCTTACAGCGAATGCAGCGCCAGAGACCCGAGTTCGATCCTGACTACGGGTGCTGTCTGTATGGAGTTTGTACGTTCTCCCCGTGATCTGCGTGGGTTTTCTCCGACATCTTCGGTTTCCTCCCACACTCTAAAGACGTACAGGTTTGTAGGTTAATTGGCTTGCTAAATGTAAAAATTGTCCCTGGTGGGTGTAGGATAGTGTTAATGTGCGGGGATCGCTGGTCAGCACGGACCTGGTGGGCCGAAGGGCCTGTTTCCGTGCTGTATCTCTAAACTAAATCATAACAGACGTGAATCAATTACGTTGTAGCCAAACACAACAGTCAACTTCGGTTTAAACTTCCACAAAGCAAAGCTAATATCACAGCTGAACACCTTTGTTTTACAGCCAGCAAAAACATGTACAATGTTCTACATATCATCACTGGATGCCTTGGTATTATCTGCATAATTTTTACAAGTACAAAATAATATTACCAATTCATTATTCATACAAGTTTACCGACACTTAGTTAAATGCAACATTCAATACAAAATCCCTCCCACAAATCTTCATTTAACAGTCATTGTATACCTTTCTATTTCTTTGACAACCTACTGAATAGCATTGTCATTTTGCCAATTACAAAATTGGACAGCTTTTTTTAAACCCATGTTGCTTTGGCACTGTAGTACTTACCCATCGCAAACCTCTCTGATTATTGCAATCAGTGGTTTTTTCTGCAAAGAAGAAAAAGTTTAAAAGTTACCAACCAACTCAAGCAAGTAACATTTCAGATCACATTCATCTTACAGCAGTTACACTAAATGTCCAATTCGTCAGCAACTCAAAGACACTGGAGTATTGGTTTTACTTACAAATGCCTATAAACATGAGGTTACATTTCTCAACTTTCTATAGAGGCAATTCCAGTAAACCACACATTCCCCCCCCCCCCCCACCCAAAAAAAAAACTTCAAATTTCACTTCCCGCATGCGATTTTGTTTATTCCCTACATCCATCCCTTTCCCCTACATCTTCCTCTTTCGTATATTAACAAAAAAGTTAGGAACACTCAGAAAATCATCCCCTTGATGCTGCCTGACCAGCTGGGTGCCTCAAATCCATTGTTTCTGCTCAAGATTGATTGCACCATCTGCAGTCTTGAGTCTCCAATCACGTAAATGTTTTTATTTCAGCTTTTTAAAACCTGCAGCTTTTTGCTCCACCCCACCCCTTCCATTTCCAGTTTGTAGAACAGGGAACATTTAAAAGTGTGATAAAAGATGAAGTAAACATGCAGAGTTGAATAGTGACACAGGAACAACTGGGGCAAAAGAAGATGTACATGCAATACGCAGACAATAGAGGGATGCACAATAAGAGAGACCAACAATAACAATGAGGAAGATTGGGGTGGGAACAGGAACCTGCAATCCAGCTGGATTTTCAAAGGTTCTTTGATAAGGCATGGTATAATAGGTGCATGAATAATGTCAGATAACAAGCCAGTGGACAGTCTGCAAAGGTATAGCCAGGTGGCTTTAGGATGGATAGCAGTAAAGTGCATCAATCATAGCGGAAAGTGTGAAGAGGGGCAGTGGTGTTCATGTAAGAGTCAGTGCTCGAATAACTGATGTCCACAATTTATATTAACGATTTGGATGACATATATCTGGATGACATTTTCTAAAGCTGCTGATGACACCAAATTGGGTGAAAAGCTGAAAATTATAGGGCATTAATAAGTTGCAGAACAGACCCACAATTTTAAAATTAAGTTCAACACAGATAAAGACAAGATAGGTATTTTGTAGAAGAAAGGTAATTTATTTTGCAGAGGTTGAACCCAGAGAAGAGTAAATTGGCCTGTTTCCACTTACACAATCTTTCGGCGACTGCCTGCACCCGTCATAGTCACAGCAGGTCGCCGAAAATGTTCAAATTGTGGAAAATCCGGCGTGACCAGAAAACGGTACGACTCTTTGGGCGACTACTCTCGACCATATAGGCGTCACCCGGGGTGGAAGATTGCAACCTTCACGTGGTCCGCCCTGTTTCGACTACTGCAATCAACTCGACGTGCACAAACAGAAGATCAAATAGAACAAGTTGTCCTACAACTTTAGGCTGTGCACGCCACACGAAAGAAGAAGAAGGTGTCACCCCGTGATCTGCGACCTGCTGCGACTATGAAGGGTGCCGGCAATCGCCGGAAAAAAAAATCGCGCAAGTGGCTCAGGCCCTGAAGGGAACAAAGGAAGTACAAAACCAATCACTAGCAGTTGCACTGCTGATTTGAAAGGTTGTTAAAAAGGAAGCAAATTCCACATTCAGATTTACATCTGGAGGAAAATAACCCAAGAGTAGAGAAATTGTGCTAAACACAAAATCAAAACCTGGTTAGCTGGTTTGTAATTAAAAAAATAAATATGATAGCAGTAAAGAGGGTGCAGAAAGTATTTACAAGGACAATAGAGGTGCAAGTAATATCGGGAAAATATGAATATACCGGGTCATATAGGTCTTTAAAGCAGCTGAAAGTTTACCTGGTAGAGGTCCACAACATTATGGAAGCTTTGTTCAAGTTGTTATTAGAGAGAATGCTTCCAAGTGGGAAAGGGGTGACTGAAGGCCATCAATATAAAACCAGTCACCAAGAAATCCATAAGTAAAATTAAGAAGAAACTCTCATCCACAGCATGGTGAGAATGTTGAACTCACTCCTAGAGAGCGGCTGAAGCAAGTAGTATAAAAACACTTAAGGGCACAAATATGTTACCACAGAATATAGGATATTAATGCTGATAAAAATGACCAAGAAAACTGATACTAGTTTGAGCAAACAACGAGCACAAATAGTCAATCCTACATAATATATGAATTTGAAGCACCAGTTATTTTGCCCACTGTTTCCATTTATAGTTTCTCCTGGGGCCTTATTGGGGGAGCTGCAATTGCATGCAGCTTCTGAGCACTTATCATGCAAAGTGTAGTTTGCGGAGGAAAGAAGTGTCTTTGCCTGGGGTTACCAAAGCACTTTATTATGAGAATCTTCCCTTACATAATGCCTATGGTTTTGGGAGGCTGATTGTTAGAGATCAGTTACTGGAGTTTGACCACATTCTCATTATTGCTCCATCCGAAGACAGCAAATGAACTACGACTGACTTTTCTGATCCGACAGTTCTCATCTTTTTGATTCATATTCATAACTTCATTTAGTCCCCATAGGCTGAAGAACCATGTTAGATTATCACTGCTAGAAAGCAAAATAAAAACTGTAGGCGGTGGAAATATAAAATAAAACAGAATGTTATAAATACTCAGGTGGTCAGGCAACAGTTATGCTGAGCAAAAAAAAGTTATTACAGGTTGATGACCTGTTAAACTTGAAAGGCAGTGTGATTTAGCAATGAGTCATGGGAGATATAATATGTTGATTCAAAAGATGAGATATTGCTCAAGCACCTGAGCACCAAACATAATCTTCCAATGAACAACTTCTTCTTTAACGCAAGCAAAATCAAAGTGCTGGAGGAACTCAGTGGGTTAGGTATCTGCACAGGGAACAGACACATGGTTCAGGATCTTCTTCAGCTCTTTTTGCTGAAGAAGTTCGCGTAAGTGGCTCGGGGGGGGTGGGGGGACATGATGATTCAGCGCGATGATTGGAGGAGGGAGGTGTCGGTCAGAGGCAGATGTAGGGGGGTGGGACTGAGGATAGAGCGCGGTGATTGGAGGAGGGAGATGTCCTGGTGGAGCAAAGATCATAGAGCGGAGCTTAAAACGGCCCGTTCGCGGGGCCTTTCATTGCCCGGCCTGGCGCGGCTTAAAATCGGCTGCTGGGTCTTCCATCGCCCCGCGGTCAAATTGCTGCGTAGAGGCGATCAAGGCTCCCGATGTTGAAGCCCTCGCCGGGTGATGGAAGATCCCACGGCAAGTTTTAACCTCTCTCGGATGCCGCTCTGATCCCCATCACTGGCTGACAGTGGCCCACCTGAACCTCATCAGCTTACTCCCTAGAAAACCCTGGCATTCCAGCCACAGGGGAGAAATGAAGGGGTGAGAGAAGAAGCATGAGAGAAAGAGGAAGAAAAATAAGGGAGAGGAAGGGAGAGAAAGCGGTACACCATCCTGCTAGGTTCGAGGAAGACTGAGCCACTGGGATTAACCCGAGGCCACCAGTGCCACCGACGCCTCCCTCCTCCAATCATTGCACTGAATCATCATGTTCCCCCCCCCACCCCCCAATGCCTGCTGACTGACATCTCTCTTGTCCAATCGGCACCCTCGATCGTCAGTCCCATCCCCACTGTCTCGTGGAAAGCAGAGATATTTAATAGATTTTTTTCTCACCGAATTTCAAAATCCGGATTACAAAACGTGGGGGGTAGTCAAGACTGATCTGCCAGGAAGAAGTCTCAGACAGCCAATGCCTCTTCCTGCCTACAGACAATGAGGTACTGTGCCCACAGAGGCAAAGACTGAGCTGTCAGGATGAGCCAGAGACTGCCAACGCTTCCTCTAGAGGCAAGAGTGAACTGCAGAGAGAAGCCAGAGATCACTACATCTCCTCCTTCTAGACAAAGACTGAGCTCCCGGGACAAGTCGGAGATTGCCAGCATTACCGTATATGCTCCATGACAACAAGGGACAATGCCCCCGTGCGGTCTTGGACTTCCTGGTCAATGTCAATAAAACATATCACAAGTTCATTCCATTGCAAGCGTCGGTGTGGTCTTTGCTGAATCCTGCGTCATCCCCGATACCACACTCACCTTCATGGTCCATCTCTAACTGTTCCCTTCCTTGATTTCATCTCCATAGCGGAGCACAGGTTGGTAACCAGTACCCATTACAAACTCACAGAACCCTGTAGCAAACCTAATTGTGCACCCACCAATCTTAAATCCTGCAAAATAATCCATTCCCACCTTTCCTATGGCTGCATTTTACCTATTCTGACGGATTAGAATAATCTAACTAGAATATTCTATGGATTACACTTTTCATATTAGTGCTACCAAAAAGTTTTTTTTTTGCAAAATATGGGTTCCCCTCAACCATACCTGCTCCATTCTACTCTCACTCCCTCGTCCCCTACCCAGAAGAACTGTGACCTGTGAGGGACTGGGGAGGGAGGGGGGTGCCTATAGGTTTGGGCCTTTTATTATAAAATATCATATGACGACATTTGGGGACATTACATAGAGATCAAAGTGCAGGTATCTTAACGCCGCAGGGTACAAGCTATCCTTGAAGTACACAGTCATGGTGAGCAGTATAACAATTTTAACTGCAAAAGTTAAGCATGCATGGGAAGTCTATGTTCAAATCTGAGACGAATAGATTTTTGGCACAGGAGAGTTAAGGGATATGGAGAATGGCAGAGCAGCAATGGTGCAGTGGACAAGTAGATATTAACAAATTAATAGGCCAAGCAGATGCATGGGGCCCATCCAGGCTTGCTTATTCCCAATCCTTAAAATTATAGCAGTAACAAAACAGGATTTCATTTTCATTTGACACCAAAGTCAATGGATGGTAACCAGCAGCACATGCCCTAGATCAGGGTTTTGAAGATAGTGCATCAGCTTGGCCAAATTATCCAACTCAGAGGTTTGAAATAACAATGTTGGTTTAAACCATCAGGCCAGACAACATGTTCAAAAGGGAACTGCAGATGCTGGAATATCGAAGGTACACAAAATTGCTGGGGAAACTCAGCGGGTGCAGCAGCATCTATGGAGCGAAGGAAATAGGCGACGTTTCGGGCCGAAACCCTTCTTCAGACTGATGGGGGGTGGGGGGGGGAAGAAAGAAGGAAAAGGGGAGGAGGAGGAGGAGCCCGAGGGCGGGCGGATGGGAGGAGACAGCTAGAGGGTTAAGGAAGGGGAGGAGACAGCAAGGGCTAGCCAAATTGGGAGAATTCAATGTTAATGCCATAAGGACGCAAGGTCCCCAGACGGAATATGAGGTGCTGTTCCTCCAATTTCCGCTGTTGCTCACTCTGGCAATGGAGGAGACCCAGGACAGAGAGGTCGGATTGGGAATGGGGGGGGGAGTTGAAGTGCTGAGCCACCGGGAGTTCAGGTAGGTTATTGCGGACTGAGCGGAGGTGTTCGGCGAAACGATCGCCCAACCTACGCTTGGTCTCACCGATGTAAATCAGCTGACATCTAGAGCAGCGGATGCAGTAGATGAGGTTGGAGGAGATACAGGTGAACCTTTGTCGCACCTGGAACGACTGCTTGGGACCTTGAATGGAGTCGAGGGGGGAGGTGAAGGGACAGGTGTTGCATTTCTTGCGGATGCAACGGAAAGTGCCCGGGGAGGGGGTGGTGCGGGAGGGAAGGGAAGAATTGACGAGGGAGTTGCGGAGGGAGCGGTCTTTGCGGAAGGCAGACATGGGGGGAGATGGGAAGATGTGGCGAGTGGTGGGGTCATGTTGGAGGTGGCGGAAATGGCGGAGGATTATGTGTTGTATTTGCCGGCTGGTGGGGTGAAAGGTGAGGACCAGAGGGACTCTGCCCTTGTTGCGTGTGCGGGGATGGGGAGAGAGAGCAGTGTTACAGGGTATGGATGAGACCCTGGTGTGAGCCTCATCTATGGTGGCGGAGGGGAATCCCCGTTCCCTGAAGAACGAGGAAATTTCCGATGCCCTGGTATGAAATGTCTCATCCTGGGAACAGATGCGGCGTAGGCGGAGGAATTGGGAGTAGGGGATGGAGTCTTTACAGGGGGCAGGGTGGGAAGACGTGTAGTCCAGATAGCCATGTGAGTCAGTGGGTTTGTAATGTATGTCGGTCAGGAGTCTGTCCCCTGCGATGGAGATGGTGAGGTCAAGGAATGGTAGGGAAGTGTCGGAAATCGTCCAGGTGTATTGGAGTGCCGGATGGAAGTTGGTGGTGAAGTGGATGAAGTCAGTCAGTTGTGTGTAGGTGCAGGAGGTGGCACCAAAGCAGTCGTCAATGTAACGGAGGTAGAGGTCGGGGATGGGGCCCTGGTACGTCTCGAACAAGGATTGTTCAACGTACCCGACAAAGAGGCAGGCGTAGCTGGGGCCCATGCGTGTGCCCATAGCTACGCCTTGTGTTTGGAGGAAATGGGAGGAGTCAAATGTAAAGTTGTTGAGGGTGAGGACCAACTCCGCTAAGCGGAGGAGAGTGTCAGTGGCTGGGTATAGGTTGCTCCTCTGGTCGAGGAAGAACCGGAGGGCTCCGAGGCCATCCTGGTGGGGGATGGAGGTGTAGAGTGACCGGACATCCATGGTGAAGATGAGGGGGTGAGGGCCCAGAGAGTGGAATGCGTGGAGGCGGCGGAGAGTGTCTGAGGTGTCTAGAACAAAGGTGGGGAGGGATTTGACCAAGGGGGATAGGATGGAGTCAAGGTATGTGGAGATGAGTTCGGTGGGGCACGAACACGCAGAGACAATGGGTCTGCTGGGAGAGCCGGGTTTGTGGATTTTGGGGAGAAGGTAAAAACGGGCCGTGCGGGGCTGGGGAACGATGAGGTTGGAAGCTTGGTCAGGTAGGGCGTGGGAATTGATGAAGTCGGTGATGGTGCTAGAAATGGTGGCCTGGTGCTCGTCAGTGGGGTCATGGTCCAAGGGTAAGTAGGAGGAGGTGTCCGAGAGTTTGCGCGTGGCATCAGCTTTGTAGAGATCGGCGCGCCAGACTACCACGGCACCTCCCTTGTCGGCTGGTTTGATGACCCAATCTGGGTTTTTGCGGAGTGATTCGATGGCAGTGCGTTCAGAGGGGGAAAGATTAGAGTGAGACAGGGGAGTGGAGAAGTTGAGGCGGTTGACGTCGCGGCGGCAGTTCTGAATGAAGAGTTCCAGAGCCGGGACTTTATGAGGGGGGCTCCACGAGGAGGGGGTGCGTTGGAGACGGGAAAAGGGGTCATCATTGGGGGGCGAGGACTCCTTCCCATGGAAGTGCGCTGTGAGGCGGAGACGACGGTAGAAGCGCTCCAAGTCATGGTGGGCGCGGAACTCATTGAGATGGGGACGGAGGGGGACAAAGGTAAGACCTCTGCTGAGGACAGACTGTTGGGTGGGGGAGAGGGGGAGGTCGGGGGGGATGGTGAACACCCGGCAGGGGTGGGAGTTGGGGCCAGAGGAAGGCAGGTGGGTAGACTGGGGACAGGGGCGATGTGTGCGGGGGGGGGGGTTGTGGGTGTTGGAGGAGTGGTGGGTGGTCAGGGGGTGGGGGGGAGAGAGGGCTGTAATGTGGGTGGGGAAGAGCGGGGGTGACATGGTTGGGGGGGGATGGGGGAGGGTCAGTGGAGCAGCCACTGAGGTTGGCAAGGCTGGGCAGACGGGCGCTAGGACCCGGTGGAGTTAAGTCCAGGAGAGTGGGAGTAAGCAGCGTGGAGGCTGCAGGCCCAGTGCAGAGTCCAGGCTCCAGGTAAGGCGACGGCTGTGGGTTGCTGGAGGGGGGTGGAGTGGCGCGGGTCACCGGACCCGATGGTCGGAGTCCAGTGGCGCGGGTCAACGGACCCGATGGTCGGAGTCCAGTGGCGCGGGTCAACGGACCCGATGGTCGGAGTCGAGTGGCGCGGGTCACCGGACCCGATGGTCGGAGTCCAGTGGTGGTTGAGTCGGGGTCCGCGGGCGATGCGTGGGTGGTCCCGGTGGGCGGAAGGTCGGCGGCGAGATGAATCGGGTGCGTTGCGGCAGCCATGTTGAGAGAGCCCCGGTTCGGCGGCGATGTCGGGTAGTTCGGGTCGGGCGGTGATGTCGGAGGAATCGGCGATGGGGAGGGAGTCCAAGTTACCGTAGAGGCTGCGAGGCTGGGCGTCATCGGTCGGCAGGTGAGGGTCGTCGGCGGCATCGATGTGGAGGTCGGTGAAGGCGGCGTCCCGGTGAGTATGGAAGTCGCTCCTAGTGGCCAAGATGGCGTCGCGGGACTCGGGCAGGCGATGCGGGCCAGAGTTGGGGCCCGGAGTCTGCGGGCGGTCGAGTCGCGGAGTGTAGGCGTCGGGAGCGGCCTGGAGTCGGGATAATTTAAGTTCCTTGGTGGAATTAAGGTAGGCCAGGAATTTTTTATTAAAGAGGTGGATCTTCCGGCGGATGAAATACAGCTGGGGTCCGTTGCAGGTCTGGGTTAGTGAGGCCTGAAGTACAAGGAGTGTCGATGTGAGGTCCTGTTGGTGCCGGCGCATCGCGACCAGGGTGGATCTCAGTGCCCGGTTGGAGAATTGCTGGTATGCCGGTGGATAGCCAGTCGGTACCGATGGTCCGGTTGGGGTCCGAACTGGGAGGTAGGGAACTGGAGCTGGAAGCCGTGGGGTGTGAGATGGAGGCGCAGGCAGGCCCCGAGGAAGCAAATGTGGCTGTGGTATCGAGTCTGGGTAAGGGTATGGTCGTACAGTTGGAGGGCAGGGGGGATCACAGAAGGTGTGCAGTTAGAGAGGAGGTTGTGAAACTGTCTCCGGAGAGAGGAGGAGAACTTCTTCAAAGTAGGCATACCTTGAGGAGATATCGCAGTGGAGTAGACAAAGTGTTCAAAAGGGAACTGCAGATGCTGGAATATCAAAGGTACACAAAATTGCTGGGGATACTCAGCGGGTGCAGCAGCATCTATGGAGCGAAGGAAATAGGCGACGTTTCGGGCCGAAACCCTTCTTCAGACTGATGGGGGGTGGGGGGGGGGGGAGAAAGAAGGAAAAGGGGAGGAGGAGGAGGAGCCCGAGGGCGGGCGGATGGGAGGGTGGGAGGAGACAGCTAGAGGGTTAAGGAAGGGGAGGAGACAGCAAGGGCTAGCCAAATTGGGAGAATTCAATGTTAATGCCATAAGGACGCAAGGTCCCCAGACGGAATATGAGGTGCTGTTCCTCCAATTTCCGCTGTTGCTCACTCTGGCAATGGAGGAGACCCAGGACAGAGAGGTCGGATTGGGAATGGGGGGGGGGAGTTGAAGTGCTGAGCCACCGGGAGTTCAGGTAGGTTATTGCGGACTGAGCGGAGGTGTTCGGCGAAACGATCGCCCAACCTACGTTTGGTCTAGATGTTGGCCAGACAACATCTTTGGAGAAAATGGAGAGGTGACATTTTGGGTCAGGACTTTTCTTCAGACTGAAGTTATTCCAGCACTTTGTGTCTATCAGTGATTTGGAAACAAGCCTGAAGTCTTCCTAATCTGTCAACTCTTCACTGGTGGATGAGTATCATAAGAACCAAATATCCTATAATTAAAGGCAAATATAAAGAAAATACAAGATTCAGCTAGTCACCAGCACGTAATATCAGCATCTTCATGTCCCAATTTGTCTTCAGTTTGTCGTTAAAGTGAGTAGAATTAAAGAATGCATTAAGAGAGGGAAACATGGATTTTTATGGAGTTTTAAAAAATACATTGCAACATCTCAAAGCATGACACAGGAGTATAATCGGACGAAAATTTGCAACAATTGGACAGATGGTCAGAACTTTAATTCACAGGTTCACATTGTTTAATTAAAAAAAAAATTCATCAGCAGAGATTTGATGTCACATAGACAAAGTGACGTTCCAGCAGGTGTGGGGATAACAAGAGTCCAATGTGTTGGATTAACATTTTGCAGTCAAATATTCTGGTTGATAGCCTGATTAAGCCGTCAAATTAAGATCTTAATTAATATGAAAGAAAGTCCCTCAACAGTAGTTGGCAAATGTACTGAGTGATACGGACTGTCATTCAACCAAGCTGCCATTAGAAGAAATATTTTGACCAAACAGAACTTTACAGTACAGAAAGAAAGTTACAACTGCCCCGCATAGCACATCTCACCTGTTGCACAATGGCACACATGGGGAACCAGCAAGGAATTTTGACATTGACCTTGTCCCAATCAAGGAGGCTCTGTCCTACATTTATCACAATACACCCACCTCTCTGTCTAACTGCCCCCCCCCCCCCCGCCCCCCCCCCCCCACATCCAACATTCTCTCTCCTACAACACCTGTCCAATAATGTCCTCATCTCACAGCTCTACAGTGTGACTCTGGTTGTCCAACACTCCACCCTTGTGCCTGCTCTGTCAGTAATCAAAAATACAAAACACTGGTTTAACTCAGGGGGTCAGGCAGCATCTGCTGAGGGAATAAACAGATGATAGAACATTTTCTATGTTTCTTCTATGATATTATTGGGACCCTTCTTCAGAGTCAAGGAGGACTCTCTCTAACTTCTACAGGTGCACAGTAGAGAGCATGGTGACCGGTTGCATCATGGCTTGGTTCAGCAACTTGAGCGCCCAGGAGCGGAAAAGACTACAAAAAGTAGTAAACACTGCCCAGTCCATCATCGGCTCTGACCTCCCTTCCATCGAGGGGATCTATCGCAGTAGCTGCCTCAAAAAGGCTGGCCGTATCATCAAGGACCCACACCATCCTGGCCACACACTCATCTCCCCGCTACCTTCTGGTAGAAGGTACAGGAGCCTGAAGACTGCAACGACCAGATTCAGGAATAGCTACTTCCCCACAGCCATCAGGCTATTAAACTTGGCTCGGACTCTGAACATTAATAGCCCATTATCTGTTTATTTGCATTTTATCAGTTTATTTATTCATATGTGTATATATTTATATAATGCTATATGGACACACTGATCTGTTCTGTAGTCATGCGTACTATGTTCTGTTGTACTGAAGCAAAGCAAGAATTTCATTGACCTATCAGGGACACATGACAATAAACTCTCTTGAATCTTGAATCTTGATTGACCCGCTGAGATCGTATAGCCTTTTGTGTTTTTTCCCCTCAAGGTTCCAGCATCTGCAGTTTCTTGGATCCCTCTGTAATTACCCTGGTTTATCCCAGCAGTTCCACTGTGGAAATGTCCAGAGTGGTTTTTGACAAACAAGCAAAAAAATGCAGTTACTGAAAATCCAAAATAAGAAGAGAAAATGCTAGAAATATTCAACAGTTCAGGTAGCCTGTATGATGATAGATGTCAGTGTTCTTTCCCCATGACACAGCTTCCACATCACAAGATCTCTGCTCAGCACCACAGCCACTCACCTGGTCTATTTCGATCAGCTGGGCATTAGCTCCTGGCCATTCGATTGCCACCTTCACAATGTCTGACGGGGGTGGCATTGGGAACAGACCGTCCAGCAACTCTTCTACTGCAACTCAAAGAGACCGACCAGCATGGGGACACATTGGGAGCTCAAATCTGTGCAAAAATAATTTGGAATTAAAAATCTACCAAAATTAAGTACATTTTTCAACTGTTCACACCTTAACCACACCAAATCAGAAGATTGCAGTTGTCTCCACATAAGTGGAGTTTGCAAACCTCAGTAGGGGTGCCGTATTGAATCGACTGAAAGCTCCCGGGCCACTATCCAGTTCTACCTGCAGCCACTAGGTGTATTGATGTGGCCCAACCGATAAAACACCAACAGAGAAATTATTCACCAGCACACTTGGCCAGGGTTACACTATAAAATTCTATAACACAGAAGGCCATTCAGCCCATCATGCCTGTGCCACGCTTTTGAAATAGCCATCATTTTAAAATGGCCTCTCACTCCTGTTCTTCATTTAGAACCGTGTAATTTTACCTCATCAATTATCCTTCATCCAACTGTTCACGGCACTCCCGCAAGAAATAGTAAATACAACCAACTCACTGATGCTACCTTCTGAAATTAATGACAATTAATAAATCAATAGTTTCAAATCAGTGGTTAAGACATGCATCAAATGAACACATTTCTAGGCCTCTACATAGAAACATAGAAAGTAGGTGCGAGAGTAGACCACCAGGTCCGTCGAGCCCGCACCGCCATTCGCTCATGGCTGAACACTAAACAGACACACTTACCCACAAACAGTAGACACAAGACACAGAACACAAGACACTACCCTCCCCTTTATACCGCTATCACCCCTCTCCACCCCAAGAACCTCGTGATCTCCTGGGGGAGGCAAAAAACCGGATAAAAACCCAGGTCCAATTCGGGAAAAAAATCCGGGAAATTCCTCTCCGACCCCAATCCAGGCGATCGACACTTGTCCAGGAGATCACTCAGGTCTTACTATACTAACCATACCTAGGTCCATATCCCTGCCCTCTCCCCGTAGCCCCTTATCCCCTTGGCAGCTAAAAAACCATCTATTTTAGTCTTAAATATATTTAAAGTTTCTGCTTCCACTGCTCCCTGGGGCAGTGAATTCCATAAATTAACCACCCTCTGGGTGAAGAAGTTCTTCCTCATCTCAGTTTTAAAAGAGCCCCCCCTTATTCTGCAACTATGTCCCCTAGTTCTAGTTTCCCCTACTTGCAATGAGGAGATTCAAGTAGCAAAAATGTTTATGAAAAACTTATGGAAAAGTATTAGAAAGGAAAAGGGTTACAAGAAATAAAGATACTTGCGCTCCATGAATGTATTCACTGGGTTGAGTCATACACAAATCATGCCGAGAGCAATGCACAGTTGCCCAATTTATCAGGAGGGTTGACACAAAATACTGGAGTAACTCAGCGGGACAGGCAGCATTTCTGGAGAGAAGGGATTGATGACGTTTCAGGTCAAAACCCTTCTTCAGAAGGGTTGGCAGTCTACACTTACAGGAATTACTTTTCTTGGATGATGGAACTGCACGCTGGACACCAGAATCCCTCCCTGCTCAAATGATATCAAAATCAAAGTCAAAGTCAAAGTATCCTTTATTGTCATTCAGACCTTTCGGTCTGAACAAAGTTTTGTGCCTGCAGTCACACATATAATAAAAATAACAAAACAACACAATAAACACAAATTTAACATCCACCACAGTGAGTTCACCAGACACCTCCTCACTGTGATGGAAGGCAAAAGTCTTAAAGTCTTTATCTCTTCCCTCCTTGTTCTCCCTCTGCGCTGAGGTGATCCAGGCCTCCGATTTTCCGCGAACGGGCCGGTTCAAACTCCGCGGCCCGGGGTGGTCGAAGCTGTCGCCCTCCAGTCCAGCGGACGAAGCTGTTGTTGCGGGAACCAACCTGTGACCTGCGAGCTCCCAACGATGTCATCCACTGGGCCCGCGGGGAACGCCGCCACAGCTCCAAGCCGCGCCGCCGCCTCAGCTGCGAAGTCGGGTCTGCTGCCGGAACGCCGCCACAGCCCCGAGGCCACCAGCTCCGCCATTAGGCCTCAGCGCAGACGGAGACGGGGTACACAACAAGAAAAAGTCGCATCCCCCCCCTAAGGAAGAGACTAAAACCCTGTTTCTACCACCCCCCCCCCCCCACACACACACACACACACTTACACAACCTAATAAACTAAATTTAGCTAAAACAGACAAAAGAAAACAATAACAAAAAAACAAAACAAACGGACTACAGGCGAGCCGCAGCTGCCAGGCAGCGCCACCACTTCCGGTCTCCAGATTTATGCTGCATTCAGATAGCCTAGTTTGTGCTTCTGAATGCACTCTTGTGCTTTCCCAAGAGACAGCCTAAGCCACAGCGACTATTTCATATACCAAGTACATACCACAAGTTTAAGAGTGGGTTCTTTCATCAAAACATTCTAGATGTTGAGACCACATTGGGATTTCATTAACAAATGGACAGCGTAGCCAACCAGAACCTTTTCCCCCCAGAATGGAGATGTCAAAGACTGGCGGGCATGGCTTTAATGTGAAAGGTGCAATGAGTAGGGCAAGTTTTTTTTTTAAACATAGAGGGTAATGGGCACATGAGACCCGCTGCAGAGAGGTGATGGCAGATATGATAGTACTGTTTAAAAGTTTCTAGGTAGGCACATAGATATGCATGGAATGGAGGGATTATGGATCATGTGCAGACAGAGGAGATTAGTTTAGTCATGTTTGGCACAAACATCGAGTCAAAGGCCTGTTTTTCTGCTGTACTTTTCTAAATTCTAAATGTCATCACGTCTTCCTTGTAATGTACAATTTAACACATGCGTTAGGTCAAGATACAATAAATGCATTAATGATAGTCATCAAGTCCCAATAGTAACAACAAGCTTTCAGTACATGGATTGAGAAGCAACGGCTTGCATTTATATAACATCTGACAGGATCTCAGAATAAAACCATGTCCTGATTTGCACTTTTAAAATATTGTCACAGTTGGATTGTAGGTCAAGAGTAGAGCACAAAACAAGTGTGATAAAAACCAGATTATCCACTTTAGTGACGATAGTTAACTAATAAACATTGTCCTGGTCATCAAAGAATTCTCTTGCAGCAGTTTCAATCATACCAGAGAATCCTTTACATTCACCTATTGAGAGTCTTTATCAACAGGTTTGTCCTCATTAGAAAGGATTTAACAGTGCAAAACCCTGCCATACTACCTCACAGTTAAGTGGTATACCTGCTCCTGCATGGATCACCAGTAGCTTCTGATAGTAAAACTTCACTGGGCGAGAGTTTCAAACAGCACAATAAGGATGCTGAAAACAAGCACTGGTGCACCAGCCCCAACCTGCACTTTTCATACATTTTTTTATACATGGTTTTATACACTTCTATAAGATCACCCTTCTGCCTCTAGTGTCCAAGGGAATAAAGTCCGAGTTTGCCCAACTTCTCCCTATAGCTCAGGCCTGAGTCCTGACAATTTCCTTGTATATCTTCACTATAGTCTTTCCAGCTAAATGGCATCTATCCTGTAGCAGGGTTAGTAAAACTGAACACAATGTTCCAAAAGCAACCTCACCAACGTCTTGTACAACTAACATAACATCCCATCTTCTGCACTCAATACCCGACTGATGAAGGTCAATGTACTGGAAAACCTTTCTCACCTCCCTATCAAGCTGCAACACCACTTTCAAGGAATTATGTTCTTGTATTCCAAGATACCTCTGCTCTGCACTATGCCCAGGGGTCCTGCAGTTTATTGTGATGGCCCCGTCCTGGTTCAACTACTAAAACTGCAACACTTCACACATCCAAATTAAACTCCATTAGCCATTCCTTGGTCCACTTGCCAAGCAGATCACAATCCCGCTGTAATTCATGCCTTCTTCACTGTCTACAATACTACCAATTTTATCTTTATCAGTCTGAAGAAGGGTCTCGACCCAAAACAGTATCCATTTTTTCTCTCCAGAGGTGCTGCCTATCCTGCCGAGTTACTCCAGTATTTAGTGTCCATCTTCGGTTTAAACCAGCATCTGCAGTTCCTTCTTACACTACCAATTTTAGTGTCATCTACAAATTTGCCAACCATGGCTCGCAGATTCACATTCAAATTATTATACAGGTAACAACAGCAACGGGTCCCGCACTGATTCACGAGGCACACCCCACTAGTCAGAGGCCTCCAGTCTGAAAAACAACCATCCACCACCAGTCTCTGCTTCCTACCCTGAAGCTAATTCTGTATGCAGTTAGCTAGCTCTCCCTGGATCCCATGCAATTTAACCTTCCAGAGTAGCCTATCACAAGGAACCTTAAAGGCCTTGCCGAAGTCCATATGGACCACATCTACAACGCTAACCTCATCACCTTCTTGGTTACTTCTTCTCAAAACTCAAATTTGTGAGTCATGATCTCCCAGGTGCATAACCATGCTATTCATCCCAAACCAGCTTTTTCCAAATGCATGTGTATTTAATCCCTCAGAATTCCATTTATAGAACACTTATAAATGTATTTTGTAATTCGTACACCCTATTTGCAAGTTTAAAAATGTCTGGTCCATTTCCTTTTGTACCCAAACATCCTCATTGTCAAGAGACCTTGGTCAAAAGTCCTGGAAATCTATTCAAAATCTCAAGTTTTACCAAGGGGCGGGAACCTTAGGCATACCACAAAGACACTAATAAAGAACAGAGCAGCTCCCACCACAGGATCTTCATCCAAAATAGTTTTCCTCTTCATGTCCACAGATACTAGCATTTATTAAAAGATGATTGATGCACTGTTTGAAACCCCAAAGCACTAATTGAAAACAATATTTGAAGTAATGCAATTCCAAGAGGAAGGAAGAGATTATTTGTAAAATTCTAGTAATGTTGTATCCCTAGGATAGAGTTTCAGGATCCTAAGCAGAGACAGGTTCATCAAATATTAAACACACTGCAAACTTGCCATGATTTATCACATTGTTCCCTGCTCTCCCCTACACCCACTCCATCCAACTACGTACAGATAGAAGACTGCATCTCCCAGGATATGGAATCACTGACAAATTGTGCTATGCCAAATGCACCTCATTTCCAACTTTGCTGTATATTTTATCTTCAGAGCTTTATGGCACATATAACTTAAGTAAGTAGGGAGACAGAAAATGAGAAAAGTGGAGCGTGCAAATCCCAGTGCCAGGACCCGAAACAAACGTGCAATCAATTCACCTTTTCAGTTGCACATCTGGCCCGAGTACAGCGCCCTCCATAATGTTTGGGACAAAGACCCATCATTTATTTATTTGCCTCTGTACTCCACAATTTGAGGTTTGGAATAGAAAAAAAAAAAATCACATGTGGTTAAAGTGCACATTGTCAGATTTTATTAAAGGAAATTTTTATACATTTTGGTTTCACCATGTTAAAATTACAGCTGTGTTTATACATAGTCCCCCCATTTCAGGGCACCATAATGTTTGGGACACACGGCTTCACGGGTTTGCAATTGCTCAGGTGTGTTTAATTGCCTCCTTAATGCAGTAATAAGAGAGCTCTCAACACCTAGTCTTTCCTCCATCACCTTTGGAAACCTTTATTGCTGTTCATCAACATGAGGACCAAAGTTGTGCCAATGAAAGTCAAAGAAGCCAATATGAGACTGAGAAACAAGAATAAAACTGTTAGAGACATCAGCCAAACCTTAGGCTTACCAAAATCAACTGTTTGGAACATCATTAAGAAGAAAGAGCGCACTGGTGATAAATAAATTATGGGTCTTTGTCCTAAACATTATGGAGGGCACTGTATATTAATATGGATAATTTCAGAATACAAACCGTATTTTTTTTTAAAACATTGAAATATCCTACCAATGTTGAACAGTAAAACGATTTTCAAAGTCCACATACGAAAAAACAAATCTGAATTAATAACAGAACATGGAAATTGTACAGATCTTCCTCAATTTTAGGGAGCTACAGGTACAGCCAAAAATGAAAGTGGCTATTGTACACCGGCAGCATTTACATTAGCATCCATTGTTCAAGCTTACTGCTGATGCCAAAAGTGAATTCCTCAAAATCTAAAATAAAGAACAGAAATATGCTGGAGGTCTCAGGTCAGGGAGAGGGAAACAGAGTTAACATTTCAGAGATTTGACCTTCTGAATTAACAGAACCGCAACCCAAATTGTATGGTTAATATAAATAATTACAAATCTCTATCTTATTAAAGATCTTGCCAGTTTATAAAACTCTAACAATAGATGAAAAACTTCCTTCAACAGTATTACCTGTGGAACCATACATATTGGTTGCAAACAGGTATTACTATGTAATGCAGAGTTTACATGCTCAGAAGGATCTAAATTAGGCCATTTGGCCCGTTGAGTCCACTGACTCTGTTTCTTGAAAGATCACTACTAATACTACCACAATCTTTAAAGCTACCTCTTTTGGAACCCGGGGGTGTGGTCCATCTGGTCCAGGTGACTTATCCATCTTCAGACCTTTCAGCTTCCCAAGCATCTTCTCCTCAGTAATAGCAGTTCCATTAACCTCTGCCCCCACCACCTCTGAATTGAATTTCATGCACATTGTTGGTGTCTTCCACTGTGAAGACAGTGATTTATTTTTTATTTTTATATCAATTTTGTCTCTTCCTTTGAAATTGTACCTCAAGGACCCTGATATCATCACGAAGGAGCAAAGAGCAACATTGCAGAGTTCCCTTGGTACTGCAATGAGCTGTCACACTGGACTGTATGCTTTGGTTTCTGGACCAAAATATTGGGTATTGAATACATGATCCTGCAAAACGGATACCATTGCGTATAGGCTGGGAAGTATGTTCACATGAAAAAATAACAAGGAAATGCTGTCCGCTGTTACTTTCCACCTGTGCCACTTCACCACCAAAGTCCAGCATCTGCAGTCAAGGGTTCAAAAAGAGAAGTAAACTGATACAGTATAACTTCAAGTAAGGAAAGTCAACTGCTGTCCGACAGGAAATGAATAATTAATACTGTGGGAGCAGTGTGCCTTGGGAAGCAGGGACTGAAGACAGGAAGTGAAGTACTTCCTGAATAACACTTGAACAAACAATTGCTCAGCTGAAGGAGAGTGGAAGACATTTGTTCCACCTTCCCTATGACCCCTTCCCATAACCCATCTTTCGGCTTGGAAAATAAATAAACCTAGTGCCCCAAGATCCCAGACAGGCCAGCCTCCAAATATTTCATAAAATTTGCACAAAAAGCAGTTTGGAAGCCGGCCAGTATTGGGGTTTTTAGACAGTGTACTCGTTTAAATCTTTGAAATGCACAACTCAAAACAAAGCAGACCACAGCACAGAAATGAAAATTGCTGGAATCTGCGCTCTCTGTAATTACATGCAACTGTTTCAGATGCACCCACAGGGGTTAAGAATGGAGGCAAAGATCCTGCCAAAGACAAATGTCAGCTGGATGTTGGACCATAGGCTTCGTAGCCAAGTTCATGCGTTTCTCACCTGATGTAAACAGATTTTCTGAACTAAAAATCCAGAGGGCTCTTCAGGAGCGTTGACACAATGTGAAGAAGCCTGGATAAGTGTGGATAGAGACAGGGCTGCCAACATTGGGTGAGAGTTGGGAGTGTGAAATTGCGAGAGACCAAGCCCGAGGGAGTATAGCGACCGGGGTGGGGGGCTAGGAGAGTGTCCCCCTCCCATTGGTACGGAATATTTGCATTTTTCAGCTTGAAATTGTGCAGTATGGTGCATACTGTAGCGAGTCTTTTAACTTACACTTGAATGCAATATATATGCTTTAAATTGGATTGGAGCGTTTTTGAAAGGGGGGAGGCTGTGCGATCACTGATCACTGGCCTTGGGGGTACCCGGTGAGGGAGTGGAGCAACTGAGTGGGGAGAGGGTGTGGAAGAAGGGTGTCCCCCCTCCCAGGGTAGGAACTTTTTGAAATTTGATGTAATAAAATCATGTTTTAGTGCACTGCAGAAGTATGATTTCAATGTTTTTTGTATGAAGTATTTTTAAGAGGTAACTTTTTAAGGGGTCACTTTATCCACACAACGGGTGATGGGTGTATGGAACAAGAGGACGTAGTTGAGGCAGGGACCATCCCAACATTTAAGAAAAAGTTAGACTGATACATGGATAGGACAGGTTTGGAGGTATGGACCAAAAGCAAGTGGCGTAGTTGGGACATGATGGCAGGTGTGGGCAAGTTGCACCTAAGGGCCTGTTTTCACACTGTATCACTCTATGACTACATTATACCTCCACCATGCATGAATGCTTCAAAATCAAGTGATCGAGTTTTATTGCCATATACTCAAGCATAGAAACATAGAAAATAGGTGCAGGAATAGGCCATCGGTCCTTCGAGCCAGCACTGCCATTCAATATGATCATGGCTATTCATCTAAAATCAGTACCTCTCCTGTTTTTTCCCCATATCCCTTGATGTCGTTAGCCCCAAGAACTAAATGTAACTCTCTCTTGAAAACATCCCTTATTCTTATACTGTGACCCATGGTTCTGAGCGCCCCCAACATCGGGAACATTTTTCCTGCAGTTACAGTAAGTGAAAATCTAGCAGGCAAGCACCAACCACCCCTATTTGAAGTCCACTATCTTCCACCGTATCTACCCAGTGCTTGGTACTTACTTCCAGCAGCCACTGGTTGTCCTCCAGGATGCACCGAGCCGCAGCCTGATCCATGCCGGTCACCTGGGCGAATTCGGCACAGAGACTCTCACGGCAGCGGCGCAACGCTTCGACGCCTCCGACGGCCCTGGACTCTTGCACTGAGGCTGCTCCATGGCCGGAGCTGCAGTGAGCGACTCGCCAGCCCGGAAAACACTCTCCAGCCCCGCTCCCCGTCCGCATCTGTCCCCGCCGCTGCTTCCGCTTCCAACACCCGCGGCCCATGCAGTTGATATGAGTTTTGAAATTTTCGTTGATCACAGAATTTCTCACAACAGAGCGAGATAAATTTGTGATCAGCGTGAGAATTTGGTGAAATGCATGATTCTCACGCTCAATGCATGGGAGTTGCCAGCCCTGCCTCTCTATCCCTCTCTCCCTACCACCTCACTCTCATCCTCTCTCACTCGTCCCCTCTCTCCCTTCTCTTTCCCCTAACTCTCTCACCCCTCTCCTTCCCCTAACTCTCTCTCCCCTCTTTCCCCTAACTCTCCCCCCCTCTCTCTCCCCTAACTCTCCCCCCCTCTTTCCTCTCTCTCCCCCTCTTCCTCTCTTCCCCCCTCTCCCTTTCTCTGTCTCTCCTCTCACCTCTCTCATCTCTCTCTCCCCCATTTCTCCCTCCCACCTCACTCTCCACCTAGCTCTCTCCTCTCTCTTTCTCCTCTGTCTCTATCTCCTCTTTCTCTTTGCCCCCCCATCTCTCTCACTTTCCCCCTCTCCCTCGCCACCCCTCTCTCTTCCCCCTCTCTCTCCCATTCTCTCCTACCCTCTCCACCCCCTCTCTCTTCCCGCTTTCTTCCCTCTTACCCCTCTCTCTCTTCCCCCCCTCTCCCACCTCACTCTCCCCTACCCCTCTCACCCCCCCTCTCCCTCTTCTCTCTCTCCATTCACGCCCCCTCTGTTTCTCCCCTCTCTCCTCTCACCCCCCTCTCTCTCCCCCCACTGTCTCCCTCCCCTCTCTCTACCTCCCTTTGAGAGTCTGTCCCTTCGGCACAGAGACTCTCGCGGCAGCGGAGTGCTCCATGGCCAGAGCTGCAGCTTCTGCCCCACAAACATTCGACAGCGCCGCAAACACTCGACAGCGCCGCAAACACTCGCAAGTCCCGGCTCCCCGCATCTGTTTCCGCCGCTGGTTCTGCTCCCATCCCTCCCGCAGCCCCTGCTCTCCAACACCCGCGGACCATGCAGTTTATCCGAGTTTTGAAATTTTCGTTGATCACAAAATTTCTCACCACTGAGCGTGAGAAATTTCTGATGAGCGTGAGGGCGTGAGAGTTTGCTTGAGGGCGTGAGTCTCACGCTCAAAGCGTGAGAGTTGGCAGCCCTGATAGAGAGAGGATGTTTCCACTAGTGGGTGAGTCTAGGACCAGAGGCCAAAGCTTCAGAATTAAAGGACGTACCTTTAGAAATGAGATGAGGAGGAATTTATTTTGTCAGAGGGTGGTGAATCTGTGGAATTCATTGCCACAGAAGGCTGTGGAGATCAAGTCGATTTGATTTTTTTTAAGGCAGAGACAGGTAGATTCTTGATTAGTACGGGTGTACTAATCAAGAATGAAACATACATCTAAAGAACGGCTATAAGGCAAGGCTCTCGGAAGTGCAAGTCCAACATTAGTTCATCACAGAACAAGCAAGAACACGGAAACCCGGGCATTATTCCGTATTGTTCAAAGTCCTGGAGCTACAGCTACTGATGAATATCTATTTAAACTAATAGAGTTATAGCTTAATGAATCGCATAAGATACTAAAGAGGATGCAATGATTTAAAGACAGTGGGATTTCAAAAGTTATTACACAGGTTGCCTATTTGTGGCTGGAAATTCCAAAATAAAACCAGGTTCCTGAAATTTCCATGTATTGTTTTATATACATACACACGTGTTTGCGTGTGTATATGTATACTGACCATATTTGTTTATTATGATGTTTACAGAGTACAATGTTTACGTATTCTGTTGTGCTGCTGCAAGTAAGAATTTCATCGTTCCGTTTCGGGACATATGACAATAAAACACTCTTGACTCTTGGTCCTGAGACTCCAGTCATGGAAACTTCCTGCACCTGGCATGAGATCCTCTTAAGATCTTTTAAATTTGATACATGATCTCTCCTTCAAACTGAGGCAACACCATCAGAGTTTACTCGAGTCACTTCCCACTTGGTGCTCTCACTATCCTGAGAACCACTCCAACGAATCTTTGCTGCATTTTCTCCAAGTCAAGTGCATTCTTTCCCAGGTAAGGAGACCAAAATTGCACACAACACTGGATTTTTGTCTGGAGATTTTAACAATATTAGGGTGGACTAGCCCCAGTCTTGGACTAGGGATTCCAATATTTTAATGCTGGCATTGCACTTTCACTCTCCCCTCCCCAATCCCACTACTTTAAGAATTTACTTGAACATGGCAGAGTTTGGAAACAGAGGAAGTGATTCAGTGTCTTAGCTCAAGTGTCTGAAGGCCAGTGACACTGGCTGAGGATGGGATGCTTGTATTGGTTTAGTATTGTCACTGTTTTGAGGGCCTGCTACAATTTGCCCACATTTCTAAGGCATACAGGAAGACCGGAATCACTGTTGCTTGATAGACCATGACGTTGTCGCGAGGTTCGAGATCTTGATCTCCATACTCTTTCTCAGGCAGTCAACCGTTTGTACTGGTGAACTTGAGTTCCAAGTCGTAAAATGATTACTGCATGGACTCATTATCATTCTACTGCAAGACGCTGGTTACAAGCACAAAACCTCACAACAGCACACCCCTAGATGTTTCACCCGATAGATTACATCATCATTGAGGAAGGGGTTACAAGGAGGTTTGTGTCACCCTTGCCACGGCAAAAGCAAACAACTGTTAGACTGACCAACATCTCATCTAGAGGGTCCTCAGCAAGCCCAAAAGGATGATGCAACAGAAACTGTAACAGGAAAACTAACAAAGGATTGACAGTTGTACTCAGTCAGGAGCTCACTTGAATTCCTTGTGGAGTGGGCCTCAGAAGGGCCCGGAGTAGCACGTAGATCGCTTGGTTCAGGCGTCGTTGGACGTCCCATTGAAATCAGCCAAGCGCGCGGATCCAACACCGCTTACAGTAGCCCCGGGAAGTGCACCGACATCATTGCCAGGCCGGCCCCTGTAACTCCAACCAAGTGTTGCTGTCAGTTCAACACGTTCAACACTCACCTCCAGGACGAGGAAATCCAGGACCCACATCGCAATCCCGACGGTCGCACATGGAGCCGCACGGAACTGCTCAATATAGGACGTGGCTGCGAGAAACTGGCTTGTGAGTCCTACAGCACCCTCACCACAATCCCGATGGAGCTAGGCAGAACAGCCCCCTGGATCACCACTCCGGAGGGTAGGAGACGGAGCAAGCGCCAGGAGCGAAAGCAGAAACGTGGAAGGCGAGCGGGGGTGCAGGATAGGCTACGGAGGGCTCCACAAAGACCATCGCTCCCAAGCGTCTTTCTCGCAAATGTCCGGTCACTCACCAACAAGCTGGATGAGGTGAGGCTCTGGATCAACACCCAGCGATCCCTGAAAGACTGCCGTGTGCTGATCTTCACAGAGACCTGGCTCAGCGCGCTGGTTCCCGATGGGGCTGTGGACCTAACCAATCGGTCACTGCATCGTGCTGATAGAACAAAGGACTCCGGTAAGAGCAAGGGTGACGGGCTCTGCATCTATATCAACAATGACTGGTGCACCAACCACACTGCAGTAAAGAGCTACTGTTCCCCAGACCTGGAATACCTACTGTTTAAATGTAGGCCGTTTTACCTGCCTCGGGAGTTTACTGTGGCTATCATCATGGCCATATACATCCCACCACAGGCTAATGCTAACCTAGCGCTAGTACAGCTGCACTCGGCCATCAATAAGCAGCAGGATGCTCACCCCGACGGTGCCTTCATTGTTGCAGGGGACTTTAATCAGGTCGACCTACGAGCTGCACTCCGCAAATTCCACTAGCATGTGCAGTGCCCTACCAGGGGCTCAAACAGACTGGATAAAGTGTACACCAACATTACAGAGCTCTCCCCTGCCCATCCCTGGGACAATCAGATCACCTCTCACTGTTTCTACTGCCTGCATACAGTGCGGCCAGGTCGAACCTGAACAAAGGCATAAAAAAGGCCAAAGACATCCACAGGCAAAGGGTGGAAGACCACTTCAATACTGCGGACACCAGAAGCATGTGGCAGGGTGTCAGGGACATCACTGACTACAAGAGCAGCCCCGCCTGCCCCCACGGTGATATCACACTGGCCAACGAACTAAACACCTTCTTTGCCCGCTTCGAAACTGGCAACACCACCAGGAGTGGAATAACCCCGGCCATGGCGGAGGGACAGGCCTTAACACTGAGCACTCAGGAGGTACAGTGCGCTCTGCGTAGGATCAATCCACGCAAGGCTGCAGGCCCGGATGGAGTCCAGGAAAGGGTACTAAAGGAATGTGCTGTACAGCTGGCGGAGGTATTCACGAGAATCTTCAATCTATCTCTATCTCTGGCAACGGTCCCCAAGTGCCTGAAAACAGCCACCATAGTGCCGGTGCCGAAAAAGTCTAAAGTCACCAAACTGAACGACTACCGGCCGGTTGCCCTAACTCCAATCCCAATGAAGTGCTTTGAAAGGCTGGTCCTCTCCCACATCAAATCCAGCATCCCTGCCTCACTGGACTCTCATCAATTTGCATACAGGGCAAAGATCAACAGAGGATGCCATCTCTCTGGCTCTTCACACTGTCCTGACTCACCTGGACAGGCAGGGCACGTACGTGAGGATGCTCTTCATTGACTACAGCTCTGCATTCAATACGGTCATCCCCACCAAGCTCACCACCAAACTCCACCAGCTAGGCCTCAGCTCGCCGATATGCGATTGGATCCTGAACTTTCTGACGGAGCGACCGCAGGCAGTGAGACTGGGCCCGCACCTGTCCTCCACTATCACCCTGAGCACCGGCACACCACAGGGCTGTTTACTAAGCCCCATGCTCTACTCCCTCTTCACTCACGACTGTGTTCCTGTATTCGAGTTTCTGGGCACTCACATTTCAGAGGACCTCACATGGTCCACCAACACCGCTGCGCTGGTCAAGAAGGCACAGCAACGACTGTTCTTCCTGAGGACATTAAAAAAGACTGGTCTGCCCCAACAGCTGCTGACAACCTTCTACCGCTGCACCACAGAGAGCATACTAACGTATGGCATCTCTGTGTGGTATCTCAGCTGCACGGAGGCGGAGAGGAGAACTCTTCAGCACGTCGTCCACAGAGCGCAGAGGATTATTCGGACACAGCTACCAGCCTTGGAGGGCATCTACCACACACGGTGCCTCAGGAAGGCCGTCAGCATCCATAAAGACTCCTCACACCCTTGTAATGGACTGTTCGAACTACTTCCCTCCGGCAGACGTTACAAGGCCTTCTACGCCCGAACCTCCAGACTCAGAAACAGCTTTATTCCCAGAGCTATAGCGGTTCTGAACCCGCCCTGCTGAGTGCCCCCCATCCCCCCTGGACTGTCTCCCTCGGATGGTCACGTCGCACAGTTTATTTATTTATTTATTTTATTTTTTACATCGGTTGGAAGCTGCATACTAAATCTCGTTGCACTGATGTGCAATGACAATAAAATATTATTATTATTATTATTTAAAGGCCAAACTAAGACACCACATTTTAAAGAACTTTTAACTTGTAGAATACAGGGTGGTGCAGGAAACATAGCAACTCTTATGTGCTGCCTCAGTATAATCTACTATTCTTACACTCTTGCATAATCTTGGCATGTTTGTGCTTATGTATTGCACGATTTTTTACTGAAGGAAGTTCACTGTACCTAGATACATGTGCCAATTAAGTACCAGTGAATCATAAGCAGTTTCCACAGATCCTAGTCAACCTTGTACTTCATCATAATCAGCCCAACCCCAGAACTGGTCTTTCCTTCAAAAAAAAAACCCACCTAGGCTGATTTGCGGACAATGATCAGGAGATCCAGGGCTAATAAATCACAAACACAAGGCTTCCTTTAATCAAAAGCACCATGGCTCAAAGACCTATCACATCAGCATCTGAATGCTGGCCACACTAGAAACTCATGACATAAAAAGCATACGGTGGGTGAAGGAAGCAAATGAAATGCAATAGCTCTGTGTGCTGACCAACTCATTGAGAGGCAAGTTTGTACATAAAGTACAAAGAAGCAGTCAACATCAACCAAAAGGAGTACTTCTAAGAACTCATAAGATTGCGCCTTTGATACAACGTTCCTAGACTCCAGCCTGCTACCAGAAAGCAATCCCAATTTGAGGTTCAGAGATATGGGGAAAAGTTTCCTACCATATCCCTGGTAGCGGAATCTAACAGTAGAGTGCAACAGGTATGGGGCAAGTGGTTAAGGATTAGGGGCAAGAGATTTAGGGGTGATTGGAAGATTCTCTAACAGATTGTAATCTGGAATGCATTGAGGGGGTAATGGCGGCATGTAATTGTCAGATGCTCGCCTGGATCTGAATGTAATAAACACACTTCAAGGACACTAAACATAAACGGTTTGTTTTATTCATCCACCATTCCTTTACATTGCTGCAACATGTATCCCCTGACCTTTCTAACTCATAGTAACACGTGATACATTTAAATATAACGTCAGTTACCATGACAGTAATCTCTCAACATTTAAGTATCTAGGCAAGCACTTGAGTTGCTAACACATTGTTGGTAAATGGGATTAGTATAGATGGGGTAGACAAAGAGCTGACGCCTCGCGCCAACTCTCGGACACCTCCTCCTACTTACCCTTGGACCATGACCCCACTGACGAGCACCAGGCCACCATTTCTAGCACCATCACCGACTTCATCAATTCCCACGCCCTACCTGACCAAGCCTCCAAACTCATCGTTCCCCAGCCCCGCACGGCCCGTTTTTACCTTCTCCCAAAAATCCACAAACCCGGCTCTCCCGGCAGACCCATTGTCTCTGCGTGTTCGTGCCCCACCGAACTCATCTCCACATACCTTGACTCCATCCTATCCCCCTTGGTCAAATCCCTCCCCACCTATGTTCTAGACACCTCAGACACTCTCCGCCGCCTCCACGCATTCCACTCTCTGGGCCCTCACCCCCTCATCTTCACCATGGATGTCCGGTCACTCTACACCTCCATCCCCCACCAGGATGGCCTCAGAGCCCTCCGGTTCTTCCTCGACCAGAGGAGCAACCTATACCCAGCCACTGAAACTCTCCTCCGCTTAGCGGAGTTGGTCCTCACCCTCAATAACTTTACATTTGACTCCTCCCATTTCCTCCAAACACAAGGCGTAGCTATGGGCACACGCATGGGCCCCAGCTACGCCTGCCTCTTTGTCGGGTACGTTGAACAATCCTTGTTCGACGCGTACCAGGGCCCCATCCCCGACCTCTACCTCCGCTACATTGACGACTGCTTTGGTGCCACCTCCTGCACCCACACACAACTGACTGACTTCATCCACTTCACCACCAACTTCCATCCGGCACTCCAATACACCTGGACGATTTCCGACACTTCCCTACCATTCCTGACCTCACCATCTCCATTGCAGGGGACAGACTCCTGACCGACATACATTACAAACCCACTGACTCGCATGGCTATCTGGACTACACGTCTTCCCACCCTGCCCCCTGTAAAGACTCCATCCCCTACTCCCAATTCCTCCGCCTACGCCGCATCTGTTCCCAGGACGAGACATTTCATACCAGGGCATCGGAAATGTCCTCGTTCTTCAGGGAACGGGGATTCCCCTCCGCCACCATAGATGAGGCTCACACCAGGGTCTCATCCATACCCCGTAACACTGCTCTCTCTCCCCATCCCCGCACTCGCAACAAGGGCAGAGTCCCCCTAGTCCTCACCTTTCACCCCACCAGCCGGCAAATACAACACATAATCCTCCGCCATTTCCGCCACCTCCAACGTGACCCCACCACTCGCCACATCTTCCCATCTCCCCCCATGTCTGACTTCCGCAAAGACCGCTCCCTCCGCAACTCCCTCGTCAATTCTTCCCTTCCCTCCCGCACCACCCCCTCCCCGGGCACTTTCCATTGCAACCGCAAGAAATGCAACACCTGTCCCTTCACCTCCCCCCTCGACTCCATTCAAGGTCCCAAGCAGTCGTTCCAGGTGCGACAAAGGTTCACCTGTATCTCCTCCAACCTCATCTACTGCATCCGCTGCTCTAGATGTCAGCTCATTTACATCGGTGAGACCAAGCGTAGGTTGGGCGATCGTTTCGCCGAACACCTCCGCTCAGTCCGCAATAACCTACCTGACCTCCCGGTGGCTCAGCACTTCAACTCCCCCTCCCATTCCCAATCCGACCTCTCTGTCCTGGGTCTCCTCCATTGCCAGAGTGAGCAACAGCGGAAATTGGAGGAACAGCACCTCATATTCCGTCTGGGGTCCTTGCGTCCTTACGGCATCAACATTGAATTCTCCCAATTTGGCTAGCCCGTGCTGTCTCCTCTCCTTCTCCTCCCCTTCCTTAACCCTCTAGCTGTCTCCTCCCACCCTCCCATCCGCCCGCCCTCGGGCTCCTCCTCCTCCTCCCCTTTTCCTTCTTTCTTTCCCCACCCCCCATCAGTCTGAAGAAGGGTTTCGGCCCGAAACGTCGCCTATTTCCTTCGCTCCATAGATGCTGCTGCACCCGCTGAGTTTCCCCAGCAATTGTGTGTACCCTAGTATAGATGGGCACTTGATGGTCATAGACATGGTAAGGCAAAGGACCGGATCAGTGCTGTATGATTCTATGACAAGGCTGAATGTTTGGCAGCTACCCTCACCTCTGAATTGCAAAGTAGACAGTGATCCATCTTAGCCTCCTGCCGAGGTCTCTGCATCACAGAAGTCAGACTTTCAGACAATTCATTCCATGCAATAGAGAAATGCCCAAGTGCTTTTGTTATAGCAAAAGAACAACACGCACCATAACTTCCCAAGCCATTCCAGTACAGAACAATTACTTGCATCTACCTGATGTGATAAATTGCCTTGTTCTATCCTGTTCAGAAAGCAGGGCAAATCCAATCCAGCCAATTACCACCCTGAACACAATCAGTTGTCTTTTACAGTGTTATTAAGTAGCCCTTGCACACCAGTAATCTCCTCAACGATACTAACCAGAGAGTCAAATCACATCACTCAACTTTCCCTTTCCAATATTTCCAGTTGTGAATGTACAAAATTCCTCGCCAGCAGTGGCTAAGGGAAGAATGGCCTAGAGGAGACAGTTCGAAAAAATACTTACTGCAGGTGCTCTTTAATCTGATATTTTTGACATTTGTTTTCAGCGCATTGCCATTCTCCCCTTTTCAGATTATTAGCAGCATTCATTTTACGCTGCTGTCAGAATAGCAAAACCACCAGACCTTGACGACATGCAGCTGCCCCTCTCAAACCCACAGATTGTCAGATAACAATTCCACTTTGCATCAGACAGCATTGAGCAAACATTAACTGACCACAGGTAGACAAAAATGCTGGAGAAACTCAGCGGGTGAGGCAGCATCTACGGAGCGAAAGAAACAGGCAACGTTTTGGGTCGAAACTGTTCTTCAGACCAGAAACGTTGCCTAATTACTTCGCTCCATAGATGCTGCCTCACCCGCTGAGTTTCCCCAGCATTTTTGTCTACCTTTGATTTTCCAGCAACTGCAGTTCCTTCTTAAACATTAACTTACCACAGTTGGACACAAAATGCTGGAGTAACTCAGCAGGACAGGCAGCATCTATGGAGAGAAGGAATTGGTGACATTTCGGGTCGAGACCCTTCTTCAGACTAGATAGCTTTCTGTCCTGGGCCTCCTCCATTGTCAGGACAGAAAGCTATATAGATTACCTTCTATCCAGAGATACTGCTTGTCCTGCTGAGTTACTCCAGCATTTTGTGTCTATCTTCGGTTTAAACCAGCATCTGCAGTTCCGTCCTACACATTAACTAACCACATGCAGCTCAGACTGGGCCAGTGTCAGAAATGCATGCCACTGGCAGTCAATGCCTTTCTCTCAATTTACATTAAGGACATTACTTTTGTAAAGCTAATAATAATTGCAAGTAATTCCACAGGAAAACTAGGCAAGGGAGATGCACAAAAGGATCCAGTAATCCCTAGCCTGCCATCAAAAGGGAAAACATTTGTTGCTTAATTAAGATGTTTGCAATGTGGTTCATAGATTTTTTTTCTGCCCTCGCCTGGAAATTCAGTAAGTGAGCAGAAAATTAATACAGCAAAGTTGATCTAAAAATATTAAACATTACATAAACCATCATCGTGATCTTTGCAGGGGTGCAATTTACCATACAGGAGCTCACACAAGCGCAGCATCGAGAATTCATTCATTCATCATCGTTGAAAACATTAGCAACGCAGTGGTGCAGGTTTCCAACGGGAACGGTGACGGACGCACCACACATCTCTGTCCTCCACTTCCTGTGTCCTTCCGCTGTTGGAAGTATAGGATTTTGTTGTGTGTGCTTTATCCGGCGGCGGCGACTCGACTTCGGAGCCTCGGAGGTTCAGCCGCGGGCCAGTGGACGACATCGTCGGGAGCTCGCAGGTCACAGGTTGGTGACCTGTTTTTCCGGAGCTCCCGCAACACCAGCTTCGTCCGCTGGACTGGAGGGCGGCAGCTTCGACCACCCCAGGCCGCCGTGTTTGAACCGGCCCGTTCGTGGAGCTCGGATTCAGCCGCGGGACTTACTTACCATCACCCGGTGGGGTCACTACATCGGAAGCCTGGATCGCCTCAGCGCAGAGGGAGAACAAGGAGGGAAGACACAAAGACTTTAAGACTTTTGCCTTCCATCACAGTGAGGAGGTGCCTGGTGAAGTCACTGTGGTGGATGTTAAATTTGTGTTTATTGTGTTTATTTTATTATATGTATGACTGCAAGGCATGAAATTTCGTTCAGACCGAAAGGTCTGAATGACAATAAAGGATACTTTACTTTACTTTTATCATCATTCCTTACAATGCTATGTATGACAGTGATCACAACTTCTACTGAAGTGTGGATGGCCATTGGCTCGCTAGAAGCTCATCCGCCCTTTGACAGGTCTTGTTTTTGGTCCTGCTGGGGGTCCACAGTCCCCTCCTCACCTGGCAAAGCAAGTGGGGGAGACGGTTTGGTTGCCGACTATCCGACCATAGGGTAGGTAGCACGGGATTACATGGTACCCGTGGCGGGGAAACCCACCCCTCCCCCGGCCTGACCTGAAGCAAGATATCAAATTCTATAATGCACGAAGATAGATAACAATAACAACCTCCTAGTACAACAGTAGGGAGTGACGCCATTACAATGAACCTCAACAACCCATGTCGTGAACGAACTGATGTAGGCAAACAGGATATAATCTTGACATCAAGTTTAAGAACAGTGAAATCCGACAGCTAATACAAAAGGAAGCGGTGCCAGAACACATACTTCTCACGGAACACTGCCAGAGAAGTATCAAGCTAGGTTCCACTTTAACAGTGCATGCACCCACTCCTCCCAGACTCAACCTGAAGAAAACCTACCGAATATTCCTCAGTGGTGGAATCAACTCAGGGCAACGGCCCCAACAATGGGATTTGCCACTTTGTGAGGCATGGGTCTGATATGCTGGGTATATCCCTGGCATGCCAGGCTTCACATCCAACCCACATGCTCTCTTTAATACCAACTATCTCATCCTCAGAATCCACCATTACATGGGGAGAATCCCTGAATCCCAGTGTAGGGGAAGGGAAGCGCAAGGGACTAATCTCACAAGTGAACAAATTTAGGTGGTTACAACAAAACCCGCAATCAGCCCCAAATATGAAGCTCCAAAAAGAGTTGAATGGGGCTGCCAAGGGATACATTCATAAATAAACTAGTTTTATTTACTGTACTTCATCAAAATAACAATAATGCATAGATAACAACAAATTCATTATGCCTTACAAGCTCTGAACCAGGGCTATATTTTCATCACCAGAATGCTATAGATCATTCTCCATCCGCAACATCGATACAAAACTGCTAATGCATCTTAAATTGCAACAGATTTCACCATTGATAGATTGCATGAGCAAGTGGGCTTTGTCCAGGCTGATCTTGTACAGGCCAATTACTAAACTTCACTCAGTACATCAAAGATACAGCCAAATGCTATTCCTAAGCATGTGACTGATGACTTAAGGGCCTGTCCCACTTGGGCGACATTTGGGCAACTGCGCAGCGTCAGTGACTGACGCCCGTAAAACCATCAAGTTGCAAGACATACACGTTGACGTATGCGGTCATGCAGGTGAAGCCCGGTTAAGGTTGAGGCTGTAAAATATTCTTCCTTCAATGCATGGATTTTAATCATTAATATATTAAAATTAATACAATAAAATCAATTGTGCAAATGAAAAGATGTCCGAGTTGTTCTGTTTTATTTATAGATGTATTGGTCCGCTTCCAGATCCGATCGCCGTCTCTATAACTTTTCACAGGGATGGATTCAGTGAATGTAGACTGAACTCCCCTCTCCCCTCTTCCCCCCTCATCCCTCCTTCTCCACTCCCCCCCCTTCTCCACTCCCCTCTTCCTCCCTCCCCCCGCTCCACTCTTCTCCCCTACCCCATCCCCTCACATCCCCTTCTCACCCTCTCCCTCCTTTCTCCCATTCACCACCCCCTCCCGCCAATTCCCCCGACGCCCCCCCCCCCCATTTGTGGATCCAACCTGCGACCAGCGATCCCCCGCACACTATCCCACACACGCTAGGGACAATTTATACAAACCTGTGCACCCTTGGAGTGCGGGAGGAAACCCTAACCCTAATGCAGTGCAGAATATAGTTCTCAGCATTATATTTCAATAGTTTCAGAGACAAAGTCTAATGTCCACAATGAGGTAGAGGAGAAGTCAGACGGGTCCCCAACTTAAGGAAGGACCGTTCAGTTGCCTGAAAGCAGAGGGGAAGAAGCTGTTCCCGAGTTTGGAGGTGTGTGCTTTCATTTTGCATCTTCTGCCGGATAGGACAGGGGAGAACGTAACAAAATGTGGAAAAAGTGAAGGGTCTGAATACATTCTGAATACACTGTAATGATCAGGATATGAAAGGTCTTTGATTATGTTGGCTGCTTTCCCGAGCCAGCATGATGTGTTGATGGAGTCAATGGTGGGGAGTCGGGTCTGAGAGATGGATTGGGTTACATCCACAACAATATGATGACTGATCCAATTTTCCTTGTTCGCTTTTCCCAGAACATTTTCTATCGGATGAATATATTCTTGTACCTTCTTATGACCCATTTGGGACATCGTCTATGCCAGCTGTGGAACATCATATTTCACTTGGGCATCTTACAACCCAGTGGTATAAACATTGATTTCTCTAATTTCAAGTAACCGCTGCTTGCTTTCCCTCCGACACCCTCCTCTCCCCCTCCCCCCACCCTGGTTGTCCTACAAGTTCCACTGTTTGCATCCTTCATTACAAGCTCTTCCCCAGCCAACAATGGGACATCATGGGCTCCACCCTTCCTTGGTCATCTGTTGCCGGCCCTTTTCTTACCTCCAGTTCCCTCCCCTCTACTTTCAGTCTGAAGAAAGGTCCCTACCCAAAACATCACCCATCCTTTTCTTCAGAAATGCTGGCTGACCCGCTGAGTTACTCCAGCACTTTGTGTCTATCCACCAGTGATGATTTACATTAGCCAATACACCATCAACTGGCAAGTCTCTGGGATATGGGAAGAAACTGCAGCAACCAGGGAAACCCACATGGCTATATGGACCTTCCAACTCCACGTATGATGATAGGTCTGATATCTGGTTATTGGTGCTGGCAGCAACTCAAAACTGCTGCACCACTCTGTTACACAAAATCCATCCATCTCACTGTTGAATAAATTCAAGGATTTAGTCTCCACTGATTCTGGGGCAAGGAATATCAAAGACTTGCAATCCATTGAAAGAAACCCTTCCTAATCTCAGAGGCGTAAATGGTCGCCCCTTTAGTCTGAAGCAACCCCTTCTGTTCTTGGACTCTCCCATGAGAAAAAGCATCATCTAAGTATTTATCCTGTCCACCATAAGAACCTTACATTTCAATAGTCACCTGTCAAGTTTTTGAAATGGACAGTTCTTATTTACTGACACATAGAGCTTAAAAACACCTCCATTCCATTTGTATCAAAGCACATTTTGGTCCGAGAGAGAAAAATAAAATCAGTGTCTGTGTGGTCGTATTTTACACTAAAAATACAAACAAACAATGAAGGGGATAAGCAAGCCCAGTGGGAGTACTTTTTTCATTGAGTTAGACTGCCATTACCTTGGCAACCTCACAAACTCATTACTTCCACCGTGAAAGAACAAATTCTTGGCATACTAGCAGCCACTGAGCGGAGAGTGATTAAAAGGAATAAATTTAATCCAAGGCCATACAAACAGATAGCTCTATACATCAGTGCAAGTCAAATTAAAAGCTATACTACAGAGATTTGGTGAAGGATGTATTGATAGCCTTTGTAACTCTTTCTCTGCCCAACACATCACTCTGGTTGGGTTCGTACATTAGACTGGTAAACGGGCGCAACCCGACAAGGTCAGTCCACATCGTGTCCAGATTGCTGCACACTTGGCAAAATGTGGGCATCAGACCAGGCCACGAGCAAGGCCTGCACAGGAAAACAATTTACTCCACCTGTTATTTTCCTTCCAAAGCCCACAATAACTGCTCTTGGCAACCACACATATTCTTCTATTTACCAATCACAGAAACCCATGTGATCTTTCAAAACAAAGTTTGGTTAATTTTAGATATACAGTGCAGACAAAGGCCCTTCGGGCCACCGAGTCCACGCCGACCAGCGACCCCCGTACACTAGCACTATCCTTCTTAAATACTAGGGACAATTTTATCAAGTCAATTAACCTACAAACCTGCAGATCTTTGGAGAGTGGGAAGAAACCAGAGCTCCCGGGGAAAGCCCATGCAGGTCACGGGGTGAACATACAAACTCCATAAAGACAGCACTCATAATTAGAATCGAACCGGGTCCCTGGCACTCAAAGGCAGCAATTCTACCGCTGCGCCACCGTGCTGAAGATGCGGAGAAGCACAATATTGTAAGAGACCCAAGCTTCACTGTGCATCATCCAACAGTTTCCACCAGTCACACAGAAACAAGAGTGGATGGTCATGTTGACCTGTATTTTTCTTAATTAGCAGCAAAACAAGATGCTGTGTTCTGTCCAAGTCCAGTACAACATAACTCATTCCTTCTGGATAATCCCCTTTATCTATTGCAAAATTAATCACAAGGCTTAACTATTGAAAAAAATAAAAACAGTAATTTGTACATAAATCATGAACGAGCAACTCATAAATTGTAGATTATTCTGGGACTGACCAACAGGCAGAAACAAAAAAGTAAAAGAAGTGAGGTCGTTCTAGTAAACAAACGGGTAGAAATTAGTGAATTAATAAGAAATGATCTTGGCCCACTAAGTAGCCAAGGTCGAGTGGAGATAAGAAATAGCAGGGGGATGAAGTCAGTAGTGCTATGCCACTCCAGCAGTAGGACAAGTTCTAAATCAAGAAATAATTGTAAGACAAGCAATGCAATGATTAGAAAGCAATCTCATGGATGAATTCATATTGTTCTCAGAAACTGCTGAATACAACAAGTTGTGAAACTAAGCAAGGACCAAGAAATTGTAGACTTATTCATATATAATGAAACAAGCAAAACTGATGATCTCAGAGTGAAGGATGCCCTGGGGAAGAATAATAACAATATGGCAGAATCTCCCATTTGGCTCGAGTCAGAAATAAAATCAATTGCAGAGATGGCACAGAAATTGATAAAATAGATTAAAAAGGTGGCTTGCAGACATTTAAGGAAATATTCCATAACCATATATTCCATTTGAACAAAGACTCAACAGGTCAAATATATAGTAATTTGAAAGAGAACACGTATGATGAAAGACAGGAAAACATTTAAAAAGACTAAAAGATATTAAAGATAAGAGAAAAATATAGATTATGTGAGTCAACTGTTAAGCCACGAAAACAGACAGTGACAGTTCCCACAAGTATAGAAAACGAGTGACTAAAATAACCAATCATTCCTTGGAGGCTGAAACAGGGATTAATAGTGGGAAATCAGGAAATGGCAGATGGGGGGAGGGGGAGCAAGAGAGGATCTGCAGGATATAGAGGAGACCCTGGTGAGAGCCTCATCTATAATGAAAGAGGGGAACCCCCGTTTCCTAAAGGATGAGGATATCTCCGATGACCTGGCATGGAAAATCTCATCCTGGGCGCAGATGCTGCGTAGATGGAGGAATTGGAAGCAGGGGGATAGCAGGGTGGGAAGAAGTGTAGTATAGATAGCTATGGCAGTCAGTGGGTTTCGAATAGATGTTGGTCAATAGTCTGTCTCCTGTGATGGAGACGGTGATATCTAGAAACAGTAGGGAAATGTCGGAGTTGGTCCGAGTTCATTTGAGTGCAAGATGGAAATTAGGCATGAAGTTGATAAAGTCAGTGAGTACTGCATGGGTGCAGGAGGTAGCACCGATGCAGTCGCCAACGTAGCAGAGGTAGAGTTCAGGGATAGGGCCAGTGTACGCCTGGAACAGTGATTGTTCGACATACCCTACAAAGAGGCAGGCATAGCTGGGACCCATGCGAGTGCCCATAGCCACGCCTTGGATTTGGAGGAAGTGGGTGGAGTCGAATGAGAAGTTGTTGAGGGCAAGGACCAGCTTAGTAGACAGAAATTGGCTGGTTCTGCTGTCAAGGAAGAAATTGAAGGCTTTAAGACCTTCCTGGTGGGGGATGGAGGTGTAAAGTGACTGGACATCCATAGTAAAGATGAGGGAGTGGGGGCTGGAAAACGGAAGTCATTGAAGAGACGAAGAGCATGTGAGGTGTCTTGGACATAGGTAGGGAGGGATTGGACCGGGGGGGGGGGGGAAAAGATAGGATGGAGTCGAGAAATTAATTTGGGGGACATGAACAAGCAAAAACAATGGGTCTATCAGAAACAATGGGTCTACCCTGGTCAATTCATCCGTTCCCACCCAAACCACCCCCTCTCCTGCCACTTTCCCTTGCAACTGCAGGAAATGCTACACTTGTCGCTTTACCTCCACCCTGGACTCCATCCATGGACCCAAGCAGTCTTTCTAGGTGTGGCAGAGGTTCACCTGCACCTCCTCCACCCTCATCTATTGCATCCGCTGCTCTAGGTGTCAGCAGCTCTACATCAATGAGACCAAGAGTAGGTGAAAGAGCTAATAGTCAAATTTAATAGTCAAATCTAAAATGGAGTTGTTCTTCTACAAAAGCATGGTCTAGTAAAAAAGAATGGCTCGGTGCCAAGTTTGACCTTGCAAATTATATGGAACACGATATGGAGGACAGGTTGTCTTTTCAGGTTGCGCGACTCTCGTCAGCAGCGGCCTCTGCATTCCGTCTGTGTTTTTATTATTTTTTGTCTCGTTTTTATGTAGTTTTTGTTTTGTTTTTTGTTGTGTGTGGGGGGGGTGGGGGTAACTTTAAAATCTTTCCCTTGCACGGGAGACCCGACCTTTTCTTTGTCGGGTCTCCGTTGTCGTTGGGGCTGCAACGTGGAGCGGCCTCCAACAGGAACGACCTGGGGTTCCAGCTGCGGAGCTGCCGACTACTCACCGTCACGGGGCTGGCCGAGTCCGGAGCGGGTGGAGCTGTGGTGGAGCGCTGCTGCCACCCGACCTCTGGAGCTCCGGAGGCTGCAACTGCGGGTTTGGCGGACGGCGGCACCGGGAGCCCGCGGGTCCCTGCTGGGAGACCGCTTTTCGGGGCTTCCGCAACGGCGACTTCTCCCGCCCGAGTTGCGGGGTTGAAGAGCACCTGAGCGGGGCCTTACACCATCTCCCTGCGCGGCTTGGAATGGCCGCGGGACTTTGCGAGCGCACGCCGGAGGCTCTAACAACTAGACCCGGTGTGCGACCTTGCATCACCCGGCGTGGCTTTAATGGCCGCGGGACAATCGCCATCGCCAGCCAGGGGCTTTGACTTTGACTCTGACTCTGACATCGGGGGGGAGAGTGCAGTGGAGAGGTAAGTTTTTTTGCCTTCCATCACAGCGATGTGATGGATGTTTGTGTAAACTGTGTTGTGTCTCGGGTCTTTTTGTTTTGTAATGTATGGCTGCAGAAACGACATTTCGTTTGGACCTCAAGGGGTCCAAATGACAAATAAATTGAATTGTATTGTATTGTATTGGAATGCTGCAGAAATAACATGGGCTTCTTCTTAAGGCCATAAAGAAGCCAAAATTGAAAAAAAAAATGTTCCAAAGATAAGTAATAACTTGTTAGTGGATGAGCTTGATTTGGACCCAGCTTTCCTATATTGTGAAAGGCTACAGAATCTTTCAGTCATGCCATATTCAGACTTGGTAGGAGTGTTTTACTGATAAGAAAAAGGTATAATTGTGCTAACTCTCCTTTCTTCTGTGATTGGGAGCCCGAGAAGCACTGAGCAACGTTTGTGCTCATTGTAGATCCTTGCCACTCCCGTCTGACGAATCAATTAAGGATGGCCATGGTCTGCCTTTAATATTTGTTGCTACCTGCTTTTTAAGAAACAAACTTTGACATAAGCTTGACGATCGCTTCGGCCAATACCTCTGCTCGGTTCGCAATAACCAACCTGATCTCCCGGTGGCTCAGCATTTCAACTCCCCCTCCCATTTTGACTCCGACCTTTGTGTCCTGGGCCTCCTACATGGCCAGAGTGAGGCCCACCATAAATTGGAGCAGCAGCACCTCATATAATTTGCTTGGGTAGTTTACACCCCAGCAGTATGAACATCGACTTCTCCAATTTCAGGTAGTCCCTGCTTTCTCCCTCTTTCCCCTCCCCTTCCCAGCTCTCCCACAGTCCACTGTCTCCACCTCTTCCTTTATTCTTCCCACCCCCCACATCAATCTGAAGAAGGTTCTCGACCCGAAACGTCGCCTATTTCGTTTGCTCCATGGATGCTGCCTCACCTGCTGAGTTTCTCCAGCATTTTTGTTTACCTTCGATTTTCCAGCATCTGCAGTTCCTTCTTAAACCTTTGGTCTACCAGGACAGTTCGGTTTGTGGATTTTGGGGAGAAGATTTTGCATAGCTGGGGAACGATAAGGTCAGAGGCTTTAGAGAGCAGAGAGCCGTAAGAAATTAAATCAGAAATGGTGTGTGATATTAAGGCCTGGTGCTTGTCTGTGGGGTCATGGTCCAAGGATAAGTAGGAGGAGGTGTCTGAGAGTTGTCGCCTGGTTAGGGTAAGTAAGGTCAGGGGCAGAGAGGTTAGCGTAAGTAAGGTTTCAGGGAGGTGGGGGGGAAGGGTGGGGGGGGGGGGGGGGGGGGGTTAGAGTATAGAGGTTAAAACCATGTTGACTCAAATTCTGTGGAAGGAAAACAGCATTTGACAATTTAAAAAAAAAAGATTTGAGAACATAGCCTGTAGATATTCTGCATTTATTTCATTCAACAAGGTGTCACTTAAGAGTAATACAAATGTAGTGCTGGTTTAACACAAAGATAGACAAAAATGCTGGAGTAACTCAGCGGGTCAGGCAGCATCTTTGGAGAAAATAGATTGGTATGCTCAGCAAACTTCAAGACCTGGGTGGGAAAGCAAATTGTGAGGCTGCAAGTAGACAATCGGTGATGTGGGGAAAAACTGGCAAAAGCTGTATAACGAGGACAGAAGGCAAGCTTCCTTGTTATTTATTTCATTCAACAAGGTGTCACTTAAGAGTAATACAAATGTAGTGCTGGTTTAACACAAAGATAGACAAAAATGCTGGAGTAACTCATTCGAGGGCTGTAAATGTTTGGAATTCTCTCTACTGTGTTGAATATTTAAGTGACATTGAACAATAAGAAAGCCAAGGATTGTTGGGAAAGGAACAATGAGAGTTGGGTGATTGAGGCCAAGATTAAAAAAATAACGTTGTTAAAAAATGGCAGAGCAGATTTGATTGGTTACATGGCCTGGTCCAGTATATTAGACAGTGGATACAAATTAGACTACAGTGGATTCAAATTGTGAGATTTACTTGCTCTTATATTTAAAGCATTAAACAAAGGGGTAAAGTATTCAGTATATGACCTCCCTTTTTAATCAAAGAGTAAGAGAGCATGCAGTAATCTTCTATGGAAGCAAAAGGTGTACGTTGACATTTTGGTTTAAGACCCTGCCTCAAGACTTAAGGGGAATTTACAGAGATTGGTGGTGAAAGAAACACTATCTGGCATGTGGCATCTTTTTTTTTAAATACATAAAAATTTCTATGTACATAATGCAAAGTAAAATACTGGAAGATGCTCTATCTGATATATAAAGAATTAAGGTCAGATCATTAATGTTTGGTTAAAGAGCCAGATTTTAAAGACTATCTTAAAGGATAAAGATTCTGAGATGTATTGGGAAACAGAATTCTAAAACGTAAGGCCATGATAATTGAAAAAACAATTGTCGGTCGTGCAGCAATATTGGGGTGCACAAAAGGCCTGAACTGTAAGGCACAAATTCATCGGAATAAAAAGATATGGTGGGATAAAGCCATTTATCTTCTACACATAGCTAAAACTCTGATCTTGTTATCTTTGGCAGTCATTCTATTTGCGCAAAAACGGTACTCGATAGCGCTATGATTTTTGGCCAGCTTACTCACCGTTCTCCCTGCGACTGCACCAAGTTTCGTTCCGATTGGTGGAAGCTGATAAGAGTTATCGAGGTTTAAAAATCTTAAAAAACGCGCTTGAGCAGATCGATTGCCTCTCCTGCTATTCAGCGCCGCACGGATTGGTCCCTTCTACTGTCACTCCGCGGGATGGTCCACCCTCCCTACGCCATCACGCCTTTACTGCAGCTGCGGAAGGCTCTGGATGGCCGGCAGAGGTCCCCAACCGGACATAATTTTCGGAGGGAGGGACCATAAACGGCCCGACCCAGCCCAGAAATGGACATGGCGCCGATGTCGCCAAACGGAAAGCGGAGACTCTGATCCCGGCGGAGAACGACCAGCGAAGCAGCCAGCGACCGCTGTGAGTCCCCATCGCACCGCCTACCGCTTCCCCTCTGGCCCCTCCTCCCCTGTGATACCGCACTCTCCCCCATGGCTCTTCCCAGAATTTTCTCGCGCTCTCTCACACCCCTCCCCCTGCCCACACAACACTCCCCCCCCTCATAACGGCCCCCCTGCCCCCACACCCCTTTCCCCCACACCCTCCCCCTCAAACCCCCCAATCCACCCTCTCCCCCACAACTGCCCCCCCGCGTGGCAGTAGATTGGATCAAGATCTCTTCTGATAATACCACAATACCAGGAAAGATTTAAAGGGATATGTACCAAGGTGGATCTAGTGTAGATTGAGCAGCTTGGTCTACATGGGCAAGTTGGGCCAAATTGCCCATATCTGTGTTCTAGGACTCTATGAATATCATAATGAGTCAATGAGAGTAGAATAGCCTTATTCATATCTTAGGAATGAAGCTGAGACATGTAGTTGTGCCTCCAGGGGGCGCCGCAAGATGGCTGCCTCACCAACGGTCTGTCTTCCTCTTTTTCATTCTTTGTATTTTTAGTTTGTTGTAAAATGTATGTTTTAGCTTATCTTTAGTTTTTGTATTTGTGGGGAGTGGTGGGGGAATTTTTAAAATCTCTTTTAAGACTTGTTTTCTTGTTATTACCCAAGACTATTCTCTTTAGTTATCTGAGTGGGCTGATGAAATTGAGAGATGAAAAGACAACATTGATCTAATCCAAATTTAACACATGGTCCTCCTAAGAACCTCTTTCAAATTTGTGCCATCTGCAGTGCGGTGTTAAGAGTGTTTTATTGTCATATGTCCCGGATGGGACAATGAAATTCTTACTTGCTGCAGCATAACAGAATTTGTGAATATGTAAACATAGTACATAACGGGGGAAGAGGAAAACAAAGTTCAATAAATAACAAATATAGTGCAAATAACTAATAATAATATAGACTTTTGCAGTTCAGAGCTCAGAGCTTATTCGCTGTTGTGTTTAATTGCTTGATGGCTGTGGGGAAGAAGCTGTTCCTGAACCTGGACGTTACAGTTTTCAGGCTCCTATACCTTCTTCCTGATGGCAATGGTGAGATGAGCGTGTGGCCAGGATGGTGTGGGTCCTTGATGATTTTGGCTGCCTTTGAGGCAGTGACTGCAATAGATCCCTTCGACAGTGGGGAGGTCAAAGCCGGTGATGGACTGGGCAGTGGTCACAATTTTGTAGTCTTTTTCGCTCCTGGATGTTCAAGTTGCCAAACCAGGCCATGATGTAACCAGTCAGAATGCTCTCTACCATGCACCTGTAGAAGTTTAGAATCCTCTTCGACATGCCAAATCTCTGTAATCTTCTCAGGAAGTAGAGTCGCTTCTATATAATTGCATCAATGTGCTGGGTCTAGGAAAGATCTTCGGAAATATGCACGCCCAGGAATTTGAACTCATTGACCCTCTCCACCATCGTCCCATTGATATGAACAGGATTGTGGGTCCTCATCCTTCTCCTATCAAAGTCCACGGAGTTCCTCAACGGAGGTGCAACTTTTTTCGTGTCATATCTCCGTCCACACTGCAGCCTAACATCGTGGAGTTGGCGGCCTACTGTTTGGGACTTCTAGAGCTCCACAACTGTGGAGCCTGCGGACTTTAACAACTTTGAGCGGGCAATCCCTTTGCCAGGGGTCGGCCTTTGGTGCTCCAACCTGCGGGAGCTGCGGACTTTAACATCAAGAAGGTCGCAATCCCTGGTTAAGGACGATTTTGGGAACTCCAAGCAGCAAAAGTTTCGACCGTCCCGATGCGGGAGCTCGATCGCCAGCTGCGGATGGTTCGACTCCCCTGACCACGGGAGGAATGGAGGAAAGAAGATAAGATTTTATTGCCCTCCATCACAGTGGGGAATGTGGAGGATCCGCTGTGGTGGATGTTTATGTCAAATTTTTATGTAGTTGTGTGTCCTGTTCCTTTTTTGGTATGACTATGACAAACCAAATTCCACGTATGTTGCAAAACATACTTGGCTAATAAATTACGATTATGATTAGTTTTAACATGTCCAATTCCAAAATGAATTTGATCATGGCTGCCTGCCTAATAAACTCAATTCAATTATTTACTCTGCCAAGGATAATGTCCAATTTTCAATTTCCAAGCACTCTGCTTCATGTCCAAGGCACAAGGAAAAGTTCAATTTTGGACAATTTGAAACTACTGTGCCCCACTGTTCAAGACTTTTGTGCACCCCAATATTTATTGACAACTTGTGCAATCTTACTGTGCCATTATATTGAGGATATGACATGCCATACTTTGTAAGGTAGAATTAGAAATCAGGACGATAAGTGATATTTGATTATTAAATTTCCGGACAAATGGTTTTGTTTGAGATTTTGCCGCCAAAGTGGAGATATTAATCCAGAAGTCAAAACTCCTCCCCTTCCTATCTCCATCACCCCACCGCTACAAACAATATCACAAGGTTATACGTAGAGTGAAACTCCTTCCACCCTATTCAACAAGGCTCTTCAGTTTTAATCTCACAGTATCTCCTTTTGCATTTTAACCAGTTCCTCCTAATCAAATCTGCCATCTTCTGCTGAAAGGATGAGTTTGTCCACAGATGGTTTCAAGCCACCTAGAACCGAAACGATTGTGTAAGAATTCTCCCCCTAGAAAAGGCTTTCACGTCACTAGGCAATATCATATTTCAGATTAAAAGCTGACCCATCAAACTAAGTCCTAGTTTGCATCATCTCCTTAAAAATTTCAGAGTGCTCATTAAACAAACCTGAATGTAGGATTACCACAAAAACCACTTGTCCATTTCAAGATTATAAAATAATATCCTGATCTCCTAAATCTACATTGTTTCAGCCCTTGAACATTAAAACATCTCTACATTACCTATAGCTGTAACACTATATTCCACAGCCTGTCCTGCTGAGTTACTCCAGCATTTTGTGTCTACCTTAGTCAAACCAGCATCTGCAGTTCTTTCCTACACTATATTCCACACTCTGTTTCCCTTCTCTTTTTGCATTACCTTTGTACTCATGCACTACATTGTTTGTTTGTTTTTATATATTGAACTTCCTTTTGTTGTTTATGAAAATGTCTACAGAGTACCATGTTTAACTGCTCTAACACATGGAGCATCTGGGCCGACCAGTCCTTAGAGTTTGAATAATGATGCCCACATGTGCAATATATGCAAAATTAAATTCACTGTACAGTTGCATATGGGACAAATAAAGCACTATTAAACTATCTGTTGTGCTGCTGCGTAAGAATATAATTGCTCTATTTTGGGACATATGACAATAAAACACTCTCTCTTGACTCTTGATGTATCTCCGTACACATGACAATAATAAACCAATATGACTCAAGAGGGAAATGGTTAAAAAAAAAGTCATGGTTTTGTCACTAGGAAACAAGATCAGACCCATCCACGTTTCCATCTCCACCCCCTCACCCCAAATCCAGCGGCTTTTCAACAGGCTGCTGGCATTCAGTGTCATCTCCATGCCCAGAGCTGCTGCAGTCACATGCCCCATCATGTTTCTATGGTGACCAGATGAGCAAGCAGCTCATTTCCAGACTGTTGACGTCATGTTTGGCTGGTCTGAGACATCATCCTTTTCAATTTCAATCCTCTTCCTCCCCCCCCCCCCCCCCCCATAAATGGCATCACAGCCTCCACTCAACATGGCTCGCATTAGCACCAGAGCCAACATAGAGGTTCTGATGAAACTAAGTTCCATTTTCCATGGATATTGCCTGATCTGCTGAGGACTTTCACCATTCTCCATTTTCATTAGCAACCTCCATTCTGTCACATTACATACCCACACAGTATGCAAAGCCAGTGAAGAAGTCCTCTGCCAACCTATTCCCTAAAGTAACTCAGTGTTACAACTTGCAAGTATACAAACATTACTAAATTCTTATACAACTGCGAACTGATGTCAGGGACAAAGCTTATAGGGACAATTGGAAGTTGTGTCAACTATTTTGAATTGAAGAATGAATGGAGCAGCAGGTTTGAAGGAGGTTCTTAGGAGGACCATGTGATGAATTTGGATTAGGTCAATGTTGTCTTTTCATCTCTCAATTCTATCAGCCCACAGATAACTAAAGTGTTCATGTACTAATGTTAAGTTGAGACTCCATAGATTTATCATAATATGAATACTAAAATGGAATTTAAAAAAAGATTCAAAACACTGCAGGTCAGGCATCTGGGGAAAGAGAAACAAAGTTAACATTTCATGTCACACACTTCATCAGAATCACAGAAGCTACCCAATTGTGATAATTTCTACCTCTTGTTTTCATATAGGGATTTCCAGGATTATGCGGTATTTAAAAAAAAAGTTATTTAAAATGGAACGTCCATCAGATATTGCAGGGAGAAAGGAAAGAGAAATGATAAAGCCATCACATCCAGCACAGTTAGGGGTGCTTGGTGGCATTACAGGGCAGAGAAGAGACATGTGGTCATACTGGCTCTGAGCTATTCAATCAGCACCATTCTCCTGCAGTTTAACATAGCACTGCAGTTATATCCTTTAAGTAAATATCCTATTTTCCTTTAGCAGTTATTAAATCATTTTATTCATTTCCCCCACACATTTTCTCCCAGCCTCCCAGAGGAGTTTTCCAGATTTGGCATTCTGCTGCGTGGATCTTTCGGTAATCATTTTGAATCTATTTCTCTAGTTATCATCTTTTCTGCTAGTAATAACAGCTACTCTTAGCAATATTCAAAGTTACTACATTTTTTAACTCTAGCTGGTAATGCAATTTTATCATGTCTAAAAGCCAAAGCAATTGCGATGGAGCCTTACTATTTACTATGATGGAAATAAATTAAAACCTACAGCAATAGAGGTTTGCTGGTGCCTGCGCCTGATTACAACAAGAATTAAGTCATGTATCAGTTCAGTTGGTTTCGTTCAAGCTTTCACAGAATTGAGCAGTATAGCCTGGTGCATTCAGCATGGAGTGTTGCACTGTCATTGGTGTCAACTTTCAGTTATGATGCCTCAAATAGGATCCTATTCGCTTCCCAAACGGGAACTGAATGAAGTGTTTCCCTAATGGAGTAAAGAGTTCCGTTTTCGGTTCCTTTTTACCTCACACCAAGAGGTACTGCAGTGGTCTTCCAAAAAGAGATGCCACATTACACTGTCTAATCTACAAAAAATGAACTTTTAAACATAGTACTCATAATTACACAGTACTCAGTAGAGTATACAGCCTTCAATATATTAAAACAAAACCTCTTTCAGAAAGGTGAATAGCAAACAAAAATGTTGCTCAAAATCTGAAATACAAACAGAAAATGCAAGGAACACTCATCAGATCAGGTTGTATTTATGGAGAGTGAAACAGAATGAACATTTCAGGTCAACATTAACTGTCTAGCCACAGATGCCGCCAGACTTACTCAGCATTTCCTACATTTTCTATTTCAATTAATTTCACAAAGGTGCTCCGGAAATACAAATAACATTGTCATCCTTTGCAATGAAGGAACTCGTTCACCTCTCCCTTGTAATTGAGCAGAGGGAAGAAGGGTGGTTTCATTTACCGAGCTGCCAACACCTTGAGCGTGAGAATCACGCATTTCGCCAAATTCTCACGCTCTCACGCTGATCACAGAATTTCTCACGCTCTATCGTGAGAAATTCTGTGATCAACGAGAATTTCAAAACTAATATCAACTGTGTTGGAGAGCCGGGGCGGAGGGAGGGATGGAGCTGCAGGGGCAGATGCAGATGGGGATCCGGGGCTGGAGAGTATTTGCAGGGCTGGCGAGACGCTCGCTGTAGCTCCGGCCATGGAGCAGCCTCAGTGCAAGAGTCCCGGGCGTTCGTTGGAAGCATTGCACCGCTGCCGTGAGAGTCTCTGTGCCGAATTCGCCCTGGTGACCGGCTTGGACCAGGCTGTGGCTCGGTGCATCCTGGAGGACAACCAGTGGCTGCTGGAAGTAGGTACCAAACGCTAGGTAGAAGCAGTGGAAGATAGTGGCCTTCAAATGGGGGTGGTTGGAGAAAGCATCCTGCTTGCCTGCTAGATTTCCACTTACTGTAACTGCAAGAAAACATTTCCCGATTTTGGGGAAGTTCAGAACCAGGGGTCTCACAGTTTAAGAATAAGGGGTAGGCCATTTAGGACTGAGATGAGGACAAAATTTCTTCAACCAGAGTGTTGCGAATGTGGAATTCTCTGCCACAGAAGGCAGTGGAGGCCAATTCACTGGATGTTTTCAAGAGAGTTACATTTAGCACTTGGGGCTAGCAAAATCAATGGATATGGGGAAAAAAACAAAACAGGAAAGAGGTACTGATTTTCGATGAACAGCCATGATCATATTGAATGGCAGTGCTGGCTCGAAGGGCCGAATGGCCTATTCCTGCACCTATTTTCTATGCTTGAGTATATGGCAACAAATTCAACCACTTGATTTTGAAGCATTCATGCATGGTGGAGGTATAATGTAGTCATAGAGTGATACAGTGTGAAAACAGGCCCTTTGGCGCAACTTGCCCACACCTGCCAACATGTCCCAGCTACGCTACCTGCGTTTGGTCCATATCCCTCCAAGCCTGCCTATCCATGCTTCAGTCTAACTGTTTCTCAAATGTTGGGATAGTCCCTGCCTCAACTACCTCCTCTGGCAGCTTGTTCCATACACCCACCACACTTTGTGTAGAAAAAGTTACCCCTTAAACAGTAACCTCTTAAAAATAATTAAAACAAAAAACATTGAAATCATACTTCTACAATGCACTAAAACATGATTTTGATACATCAAATTTCAAAAGTCCCTACTGTGGGAGGGGGGGGGGGGGCATACCCCCCTCCCATACGCTCCCCCCACTAAGCCGCTCCACTCCCTCGCCGGGTACCTCCAAGGCCAATGATCAGTGATCACTCAGCCTCCCCACTTTCAAAAACGCTCTGCACGCCCCTAGTTCAGACGGAGAACACTGCCAGATGTGAGCGGGGAACCGAGGCCGGTTGTCCGTGATGTCTGGATCTCAATGTTCACCGCTTCGTGTTTCAGAGGTGGCTAATGTTATCGATTTGTAATTAGCCTGATTTGTAATTAGTTTGCAAAACCTTAATTTATTATTCTGGAATATCCGGGGGGATGGGATAAGTAATATTAAAATTATATGCAAGGTGTCAGGCTGTTTGTCACAACATACAGCCTCGATAACCCATTATTTCCTTCAGTTAAATATTGGGAAGGTAGCACTATTATAGACAATAGACATTAGGTGAAGGAGTAGGCCATTCGGCCCTTCGAGCCAGCACCGCCATTCAATGTGATCATGGCTTATCATCCCCAATCAGTACCCTGATCCTGCCTTCTCCCCATATCCCGACTCCGTTATTTTTAAGAGGCCCATCTAGCTCTCTCTTGAAAGCATCCAGAAAACCTGCTTCCACCGCCGAGGCAGAGAATTCCACAGACTCACCACTCTCTGTGAGAAAAAGTGTTTCCTCGTCTCCGTTCTAAATGGCTTACTCCTTATTCTTAAACTGTGGCCCCTGGTTCTGGAGTATTGTCATTTGCCATTCAACTATTATGTTTGTTTACCTCACTGAGTATTTCTAGCCCCCCCCCCCCCCCCCCCAATTCCCTTGACAGGTTGAATAGAAATGTTCCCAATCTCATTGTTTTATTAATTGAACACATAGATGAACATCCTCAAGGAGTGTAATCAGATGGAAACTGATTCAGATGTGATGTTTAAGACCTTGTTCAAAGAAGGGGCATATTTTAAAGGAGTGACAGAGACACTTGCAGGGGAATGTGTGAGGAGGTTATTCATTGTCTTTAGTTTTAGCTTGAACCAGCATATCTGAAGATTCAAAGTTTAATATAGTAATTGTGCTGATACTGACTCCAACCAACCAACCACCGGAGGTTTCATTTTTCTGATGCCATTTAAACTTCACTTGGATTTCAATCACTTCAATCTAAAAGTTATTGGGAATGGGGAGCATTGGAACAAAAATTTGCCCTCGGTACAAATTAACTGTAATATAATAATATATGCATGTCGGTAGGTGCAATCAAAACAAAGATCTTTTTATCATTGTTGTGTTATGAATATCACAGAAAATATGATGTACTCTCAAGATCACATCAAATAGAATATTATTGCTTAAATATATAGTTATTGGACCTTGCATTTCAGAAAAGTCCCAGCTGAGAGGAAGACAGCAAATTACTGAAAATATTGAGGGTGAAAATGACTTCAGGACAGTTTGTTAGGAAAATGAAGGAAATGGTAACAGAATACTTATACAGCCGAGTGAGTATAATTTTATGGATGAGAAATTGTGTTCAACAAATTGATGACTTCTTTGGCAAAGTAACTAGCATGTTAGATAACAAGGAAATATTGCATTCAAGTGTAAGTTAAAAGACTCACTACAGTATGCACCAGATTGCACAACTTCAAGCTGAAAAATGCAAAAGCTTCACACCAATGGGAGGGGGGACTTGGTCTCTCACAATTTCTCACTCCCAACTCTCACCCAATGTTGGCAGCCCTGTAATTTATTACATATTTCAATCAATCCAACAACCCCTTGCCTTTATGACAATGCCAGGAAAAGATGTTTATGATATCTTGCAACATAGATGTGGGGCACCCAAAAGAGATGAAGTAGAAAACTTTGCTTTTACTCTACATTTTGCCAAATTCCAATTGAAGATTAGTGCAAACAACTATCAACTTCAAGTTTTATACATGCTAAGGATAGAATTTTATTTCCATTTAAGGAAAATAACAATGGATGCTTACCTTAAAAAAATGAGGTGAAATTGCTCTAATATACTTATTCTTCAATGTTGGATATAACTGTATACTGAAATTCAAGTCATTTAGTTTAGAGATACAGCATGGAAACAGGCCCATTGGCCCACCGGGTCCGTGCTGACCAGCAGTCACCCTGTAAATTAGCACTAGTACTACACACTAGGGACAATTTACAATTTTACCCAAGCCAACTAAACTACAAACCTGTACTTCTTTGGACCACGGAAACCGGAGCACCCAGAGAAAACCCAGGGAGTTTTCACATGTAGAATGTACAAACTCATGCAGACAGCACCCGTAGTCAGGATCAAACCCAGGTTGCTGGCACTGTAACGTAGCAACTCTGCCACTGTGCCATCGTGGCACAGTAGCAAATTGACAATCACAAAACGTGATCCTGGACTAAAGAGGTCAAAGATCTTTAACATGACTTAAGAACCGCAGTAATGCAAGTCTGAAGCATTATTCAATTATAGCTGATCGAAACACTAATTCTATTTTTCTTCCATTTTTGCCCTATCTATAAAACAATGGACAACTGCCAACCCAGCACTCTCAGTATTGATGGCTTCAGTTCACCATTGTTCAGTGTTTCATGCCAACAGAGTTCCAGATTTCTACTATCTTTTGAATAGAGCTTCTTTAATATCACTCCTGAATAGCCTATTTCTACTTTTAATAAACTCTCTATTTCTGGATTCCCATAGTGAACACAAATTAATTTGCCTAAATAATATTTTAATTTTGAGCACAGCTATCAAATCCAACCCCAATCGTCTACCTTCAAGGGAATAAAAGACACAATTATTCAATCATTCTCATCTTTTCAACTTCTCAATGCTGGAATCTTTATGGAGAATCTAAGATGAAAATTTGATATGATTAGATTAAATTAATAGACAGTATCAATATAACGAATGAGCACAATGTGCAATCAACGTGTCAGACTATTTCACAGTTATAGTCTCTGACTAAAAAATTAAGGATGCAATTCCAAACAGACTTCCCATCCCTCAAAACTGTAAATGGCAAAGCCAGACCACAAGGCACTTGGGTTTACTAGCATTGTTTAAATCTGGAGACTTCTAATGCAGAAATGAGTTGCAGTAGTTTTAAATATGCCAAATTGCAGCATTTTTATACCATCTCAGCAACATTTCGAGAATGCTTCAGACTCCATTTCTTACCAACTCAGTAGATTTTAGCATAACCTTCCTGTTTTCATCTGCAATGCTGATCCCAAGGTCATTACTTTCCCATTCAACATTCATATTGCAGATCAAGTGGATATTGTATTATTCTACGACCCTACAAGGTGAGATCTTCATCCCTTTGATGCGATGTCCAGGAAGAGTTGCTTAGTCAATGACAACAGTTCATTGTATTTATAGAGAACCGATTGCTGAGTAACATAGCCAAGCTTCTTCAGAGAAGCAAAATCAGACCAAAGAAAAGCAGTTACAAGTCAGAAAAATATTGCAGTTTTACCCGTGACACTCTGAATGCAAGACAAAGACTAGAAAAATGACCTTCTTCTGCCCATGTAACAGTCACTGAAATCATGTTGAAAATCCAGCGGCGACTAGAAAGACGCTACGACTCTTTGGGTGATTGTGGAAACTACTCACAACCATACAGGCGGCACCATGTGGCGACACCCTAGTCTCTGAAAAAATAGCCCTTAAGTGACATGACCAGATACAGGTAGACAAAAATGCTGGAGAAACTCAGCGGGTGCAGCAGCATCTATGGAGCGAAGGAGATAGGCAACGTTTCGGGCCGAAACCCTTCTCACAATCCAGACCTGCAACGGACCACAACTATATTTCATCCTCCGGAATAACCCTGACCAGATACAGATTGGACTACTTTTAATTACTAGCAATGAGCACCAATTTAGATAACCTAATAATTGTTTTAAATACATTAACAATATCACAAAAGCACATAATTAAATTGATCTATTCTGGATGTTTACAGAAATTCAAACAGGTTCCATTGGCATGCTGCTTGCGCATTGTCTTGAAATAATGATTCACTTAAGATAGATTTATAGTGTCTTTCACATCAATGCAACAGCCCAAAGCACTTTACAGTGAATGAAGTGTAGTCACTATTACACTGTAGCAAAAATAAATCAATTTGCATATTAAAGTCCCACAAACAGTAACTACATAACGACCAGGTAATCTAGTTTTTATGATGATGATTGATGACTAAATATTGGTCAGTACTCCAAAATAAATCCCCTACTGTTTTTTGAAGGTTCATGGGAGTTTTTAAATGGTCATCTAACAAGGCAACCTTGTTTTAATGTCTCGTCTAAAAGCCAGCAGAGAACTCAAATCAACCTCAGTCTGGATTTTGGTTGAGACTTGAACTGATGATCTTCAGTTGATCACTTACCACTGATCACATTGGTAACACATTCCACACTCCAAACGTAATCAGCATGCAGAAAAGTTTACTAACTCTCTCATTGTACTTAAAAGATTTTAAAATGACGACCTTCCTCTTTTTCTCATCATCAAGTTCTTCAATCTCCAAAACTGATGGAACAAATACAAACTCATCACAGCGCCAGATACATGGGGTCGATCCTGACCTCGGGTGCTGTGTGAGGTTTATACATTCACCCTGTGACCATGTAGGTTTATTCTAGATGCCCCAAATTCTTCCCACATCTCAAAACATACCAATTGGCCTCCGAAAATTGCCTCTGCTATGTAAGGAGAGGATGCGAATGGGATAACATAGGAACTAGTGTGAAGGAGTGACCAATGGCTTGGGTGACTCAGTGGGCAAAGGGCCTGTTTCCATGTTGTAGTTTTCAATCAAAAATAAATAAATACTACACGTTTTGAAACATGCATTACTTTTTACTCAGTTTGTGCTATATCTTTTCTGAGACTTCTAAACACCCTGGATAGGAATGGAGTGAAATATTCCATTTATTCAAAGAGCAATAAAAAATCAATATCGTCCCTGGCTCTGGGGTAACGGTAAAGGGTTCATTAAGCCGTCCAAGCAGATGTTTCATTAAAATAGCTTCGACCTCTTTAAGTGGAAGTCCAAAGTCGTAAAGAAAAAAAATGTAATGGCTATCCAGTGAGACTGAAATTTCTCAAAACTTGCCAACAATTGGAGGTGGTGGCCTTATAAAATTCCTTGTTTGTACTTAGCAAGCAAAACCAATAATTGCATTAATGAAGATACAACAGAGCTTGCAGCACAAATACAGGGTAGAGTAAAAAGTGAAAGTGTGCAGCAATAAAAAAAATTTAAAAAAAAAATCTGTATAGAGCATCCTGCTCCACAACAGCAAGAGCAGGACACAGGCCCTGGTGTTCGAACTCTACAAAAGGGGTGAGGAGATGGGGAATAGAAACAGTCATCCTCAGGCAATTACTTATTTCCTCTCAGCTATCCATTCAATAGTGTGACTGGCAGAGATCCAGAAGCAGATTAGAGAGCCTGCCACTCATCAGTTACTTACAGACATAGCTCTAGTGAAACTGGGAAGTGAAAAAAAGGCATTCATACCCTCAATGATAACAAAGAATAATGAAAATAAAAGCTCTGCCTTCAGATTCAATGACATCATTCAAGAAAACTTCCAAGCCAAATAGCGTGCAATGCCTTGAAGTCTCATTAACATTTTTACATTGAATTCCAGAAAGTCTTAGCCAAATAAGGAGCTCCAAAGGACCATTCACTTCCATTGTAAAGGATTCTTAAGCAGGGATTCAGCTGTTCACACCAGGACAGCAGAGTCTGAAGAAGGGTCTCGACCCGAAACGTCACCCATTCCTTTTCTCCAGAGATGCTGCCTGTCCCGCCATTACTCCAGCTTTGTGTCTATCTTCGGAAATTAGTGTGTATGGTCATAAGCCAAGGATAGAAATCTTGGTATTTCAGCACAATACAATACCCGGCAAAAGACACTTTTAAAAGAAAGAAAATGGACATTTGGGAAATATATCAGAAGACACCAGGAAGTTCCACCATGGAAGGAGGCAAGATGAAAATTTAGAAGGGGGGTGGAAAATATTCTATTGAGTCAATACTGAATTGGTGAGTTGGTGAGTGTCTAGCATGGCAGTAACTGTAGTGCTACAACTTGCAGCCTGTCTAGGTTGTAGCAGATCTAGAATTAACCAGGGCCAGGCTCGCTAAATTGCTCAATGTGACCCTTTAGAAGTCACTGTATGTACACACATTGATTGTAGAGGAAACTCGGAATGTTGTTGGCTCATAACTTCCTGTACAGACAAATAGCATGCCAACAATGGTAGATGAACATGCTAGACGCATCTCCTCATCTTGCTATAAAGCCATCAAATATGAATCTTGTATCCGAGGTATTGGCAAAAGAACATGCATGTAGATCATTAAACTTCTAAAGTATGTTCTGTTAAAATCATCATTGATCAAGATGGAAAGACATTGTAACATCTTATCATTTTAATTCTATAACCCTTATTAACAATATCACGTTGGTTAAAATTACATTGACACTCAATTTCATTATCACAGGAGTTTACCAGGATGTCACATCTCCCAATCTGCTGCTTACTACTCAAAGAAGTCACCCAGACACTTTGTTTGCAAAGAAAGAGCCTCATCTAATTTAATTTTAGTGAGGAACTTGTGATATCTCAGACACTGGGAAATATTAGCAATCAACCATTAATACCCCAAACATATTTCGTTAGCCTCCTTAGATTTTCTTAGGGTCAATGTTACCTTTCTGGGAAACAACGAGATGTGCATCAGGTGAAGTTTAATCTAGATAAGAGTGCGGTGTTGCATTTAGAAGAGGTCAAATGCAAGTGTACAATAAATGGCAGGACCTTTGAACATTGACGTGCAGAGGGATCTTAGGATTCAAGTCCACAGTTGTCTGAAAATGGAATTGGTCTTCTTGCTTTCATCAGTCACAGCTTAGTGTATAATACATGGAAAGTCATGCTGCAGCTGTATGAAACTTTAGTTAGGCACAAAGATAGACACAAAATGCTGGAGTAACTCAGCGAGACAGGCAGCATCTCTGGAGAGAATGAATGGGTGATGTTTCTGCTTGAGACCCTTTTTCAGACTGAATTAGTTAGGCACATTTGAAGTATTGTGTATAGTTCCGGTTGCCATACTATAGCAAGGATGTGGAGGTTTTAGAAAAAGGCAGAAGAGTTTCACCAGGTTGAAGCCTAGAGTGGAGTGGAGTATATTAGCTAAAAGGAGAGTTGGACAAATTTGGATTGGTTTCTATGGAGCGTCAGAGGGACGACCCGATAGAAGTATGTAAAATTATGAGGGGCATGGATAGGATGGATAATCAAAGGTAGGATGTCAAATACCAGAGAATGTAGATTTAGGGTGAATGGGAGACATTTAAAATGAGATCTGCAAGGCAACTTTTTTTTTTGTTTATATAAGTAGGTGCCTGGAACATGCTGCCAAGGGGGTGGTGGAAGCGGATACAATGGGAAATTTTAATAGACAATTATACAATCACATGGGCAGGGAGGAATAGAGGAAAGTGGACCACATGCAGGCAGATGGGATTAGTTTAGATTGGCATCGTAGTCAGCACAGACATGTTCCTGTGCTGCACCATTCCACATTCCACGCAGACATTTTCAGTGGCCAGTACTACTCAGAGTGCTGGATCCTGGGGCAATTGGCAGTTCCCTGCTTTTCTTGATTCAAGCATCAATTCACAGACCTAATATAGAGCCACATAATCACTAGAACTACTGTACAAATGCTATCAATCTTCTAAAAATGAGATGCTGTCACCTTCTTCAATACAGGGACAGCCTGCCGCATAGGCTAACCAGGTTGAGATTTTATCATGGTGTGCTACAATCTGGCCAACCAAAGACAGCAACTGGTGTCAGAAGCAAGCAAACATTTACAGGCAGAGAGTCACAAGGCTCTCCTCGAACATCCCAACTCAGCATTCACAGCCTCATCATCCACCTCAACAGACAAGACCAGTATTATTGGCACAGGATAATGTACCTCCAGAATAGAAAGTCACTTCTCAAAAGGAGCCTTCAAAATCATGTTCTGTAAATCAAACCCCGTGACCAATCTTCCCACCACGATACAATGCACTCAAGCACAAAGCACACGTAATATTATCCAATACATGCCGGTTGTGGGCCCACCTCACCAAATTAGTCCCCGATCTAGTTACAGAAATAGCTTGATGCAACTGTTCTGTGTGTTCTGTGCTCACCCCAGCATCTCCTGTGGCAGTGGGATGTGTGTTTGTGCTTTGCAGGAGGTAACTAAAGCTAAAGAAGCAAGGCTCAACTGTAGATTCTGACAAGCCCCTTGGCCTCCCTGCCCACAGGACATTGAGACATTCAACTCATTGATAAAAATGTGCAAGTCTCTTTCAAAAATCTGAGGGGGTCTCGCTTTCAACCCCCCCCCCCCCCCCCCCATTCAGCTTCTCTCGCAACCTTGGCAACTCCCCTTTGTGTCTGGCTGCCATCAAGCCCTTCTTAGATGGGGGTGGAGCAAATTGTCAGAAGGTGCACTCAGCAGAGTCTAATTCTGTCAGTGACTGCACAGTTCCTTCTTGAGAGCACGTTGCTCAATGAAACTACCCTAATGCCAGTTCTCGGGTTTATTCTTGTGGATGTTCCACATAGATGTCAGCAATAAATGAAATGGTGGTTTAGCACAGCAAAAATAAGTGAAATAATTGCCAAGCACCGATACTTCCTCGATCATTTCTTGCCAAGGAGACGAATAAAGGAACACGCTTTCTTGTAGATCATAAAATCAGAAACGTATTGACAGAAACATGCCCTTTTCACCCACCTCATCCATGCCAACTTTGAGAACAATCTATTTTCCTGCATTAGGGACATCTATCTGCCTATGACTCTTTTGTTCAAGTACCAGTCCAAACACATTTTAAAGAAGCAGTAGCTACCTTCACAGCAGACCGTTGCATATATTCATCAGAGCGTGGCAAAACTCAGATCTCCTTTAAATTCTCCCGTGCCCTCTAGTCCTAGATTTTCCTGCCCCAAGTAAAAGATTGAATATTAATCCATCCATGCCACGCAATTTTATAAACCTCCTACGTTCCAGTGAGAATAAAGCCAGTCTATCCAATCTCTCTTATAAGTATACCCATGCATTCAAGGCACATCCTGGTGAATCTCTTTTGCATTTGCTTTATTCCTACCACATCCGTCCTGTAGTGTGGCTACCAGAACTGTACACAATACTCTGTACGCAACATTTGTGCCACTGCAATGGAATGTTGCGACTCTTCTCACTCAAGGTCAGGGACGGAAAACCCGGGTGGGCCAGAGGGGATATGACCCCCCCCCCCATGTTTTGAGAGGTGCTGGACATCCCCCCCCAAGTTTTTGTAATCCGGATTTTAAAATCTCCGCTTTCCGCGAGACAGTGGAGGTGGGACTGCTGATCGAGAGCTCCGATTGGACGAGAGAGACGTCGGTCAGCAGGCAATGGGGGCGGGACATGATGATTCAGCGCAATGATTGGAGGAGGGAGGAGTGGGTGGGGGGGGTGGGGGTGGGACTGAGGATAGAGTGCGGTGATTGGAGGAGGGAGATGTGGCCCAGACCTGCGCCTCATCATCTGCAGCCAGGATCGATCCCGCCCGGATCTCCGGCGCTGCCCCGTCCCCTACCCGGGTGCCCCCCCCCCCCCCCCCACGGGTGGCCAGAGAGGTCAGGAGTCAGACACGAGCTGTACCCCCAGGCACACAGCCAGCGCAGAGAAGCAGCGCTAAACCCAGCTCACCTCTGCCTGTCCCGCCAGGTTAACCTGCCTGGGCTTGCGGGAAATATGGCCAGCACGGAGAAGCAGCACCGGTGTCCCGTCAGTCCAGACAGAGCTGTAGGTTAACCCGGCGAGAGAGGCAAATTTGAGCTGCATTTAGCGCTGGATTGAGCCTCCGAAGCCTCGCGCATGTGTGTGCGCGCGCATGCGCGCCAAAAAATTGTGTCCCCCCCGTCCCCTTAATATTTTGATAGCGAGTTCCGTGCCTGCTCAAGGTCGAGGCTTACAAAGGAAAACGTACCAAATGCCTTTTTCACTACTCCATCCACCTGCGTTGCCACTTTCAGGACGCTATGCACTTGCATCCCAAGGTTTCTCTGCACATCAATGCTCCCAAGATTTCTGCCGTTTACACCATGTCTGAACCAGAATGTCACCTCCCCATGTCTGACCAGAATGTCACCTCACTTGTCTGGATTAAATTCCATCTTACACCATTCCACCTGATCTATGTCCTGCTGCATCCTTGCTCAACTTTCTAACATGTTCTAAATATCCTCCTACATAATTTTCTCTCTTGGTAACAATAGTTTTCCTCTTTTCCCATCACTGCTATTCGTCTGTGCCACTCAGAATTAACTAAATTCCCGAGCTGCAGATCATATCTCCCAGCACAGTATTCTCTTCTTTGGATTCCACGACGTTGAAATCATGGAGTGTCACACCAACTCTAATTATTTCTACTTTGCAAACATTCAGGCTTCTCTTGACATTCAAAAGTTCACATTTGATATTACCACTTCCTAATTTAAGTTATCTCTCATTAACACTTTATGCTACTCTGTATATGTCCCTTAATTTTGGAAACATTAAAAATCTTTTGGCTGCATGCTCCATTTGCTTTGCCAATCCCTCTGTGCACAGCCATAATGGAAAATATCAATGCACACTTGCAGAATGTAATTACATCTTTTACCACAGCAGGTAGGTCTCCTGAAAGGATAGCACAAACATCCTCACATAACTGTAATAATCAACTGAAACAGACTGCATTACTTTAAAAATGGAATTAGAGACTCATAGAGTCAGTGTACAGAAACGGTTCCTTTAGCCCGACATAGTCATGACGACCGAGATAGACAGCTACACTAATCCCATGATCCAATTGTTTTTAAAATACTGCATTTGTATCTGGTTCTACCATCTCCTTTGACTGCTCATTCCATATCTCCAGCACCCTGTGTGAAAAACTTGCTTCTCAGATCTCCTTTAGATGTTTTCCCTTTCACCTTAAATCTATGTCCTGTAGTTTTAGACTCTCCTATCCTTGGAAAAAGACTGTGACACATCTATTGTATTTACGCCCCTTATACTTTCACAAACCTCCATCTGGTCACTGCTCAGCCTTTCTTGCTCCATCAAGAACACTCACAGTCCACCCAATCTCTCTTTGTAACTAAAACCTTCCATTCCAGGTAACATTCTGGTGAAGCCAAACTGGACTTCACCTAGCAAACGGCAAATGCCCTGTTTCCGTTATCATTGGTACTTTTTTGTATATCTTTCATTCATTTGTTCTATACCTCTCTACATCATCGTCTATATATCTCTTGCTTCCCTTTCCCGTGACTTTCAGTCTGAAGAAGGGTCTCGGCCCGAAACTTCACCCATTCCTTCTCTCCAGTGACGCTGCCTGTCCCGCTGAGTTACACCAGCCTTTTGTGTCCAACATTCTGGTGAACATCTTCAATCTTTCTAGTGCTTCCACATGCTTTCTATGGTGTAGCAACCAGAACTGCATACAATATTCCAAGTGTGGCTTAACTAATTGAATTACATCTGTACAAGTTATTACCCTCCTGGCACTTCAGCTTCCCTATCTTCCATCACCTGCTGTACATTGAGGAAAACTGATTAATATTTCAAATTACTTAAAGGAAACAGAAGAATTGCCCATGGGGAAAAGTGAAAGCTTACCCAATTGCCCAATGTGAACAGTTTCACAGACGGATCAGAAGCAACCTTTCTCCCTCCCCCAAAAAGCAACTCACATCCTTACAGTGAAGCTGAACTGCCAATGAAGTAGAACGTATGCAACTGACATTCATGCCAAAACCGTCCTACAGATCCTTCATTGAGGATAGCTGGTCACATCAAAACCATCTACTAGCAGAATAATAGAAATAATCAAGGATTTCCATAGCTCCAGATCATAATTTGAATATATTTATAAAAACTAAACATTTTTCATACACTACAATGTAGCAGGACTCTGCTCATAAGGTTTTTCTAGAAATACAACACAATTCAATTTGAACAGTTGTACTTTCAAATTAATCTTTTGAAACGGCCTCTACACACAATTTGAGAAAGAAATGTACAAGTGTAGCCTAACCAATTGAATTACATCTGTACAAATTAGCACCCTCCTGCTACTTCAGCTTCACTTGAGCATATTTAAATATGTTGCATCCGAGTGCTGATGATGTGATTTTCCAGCATCACCATCTCCATATGGTTGTGAGACAGATTCTGACTCCCTCTTGAAGGTGTGAATAATTCTCCTGTCCACATTGTGATTAAATCTACAGGCACGCACTCTGCTCTCATCTAATTAAATAATAATTCACCCGAATAATAATTATGCATTGCCTTTGTGTTAATAGCTCAACCTCAAGGCCATCCTGTTCGCTCTTTTCCTTGGATGCAATTTATTATTTTTGATATTCAAAAACTTTCTCCAATACAGCACCAAACACTATCGGGACGCATTTTATCTGTTTGAAGTAACTGTCCAGATATATTTTTGGTAAAAGAGTTCCTGGTAAATACATTAAAGCCACTTTGCAACCTCATCATACCGATGAAGTGTTACCTTAATGAGCCAGTTGCAATGCGGAGGACGGGGATGCAGATAGAATGGGTGAGGTAGGGGGCAGTAGGACTAGGAGAGATATCCTCCATTAATGCCCAGAAACAAGCTTCAGCCTCTGTTGCGTTTTACCTGAGCTCAGGCTGCAGTCTCCTTCAGCAAACCCGACGTCCTCTTCCCAGTTCTGCCTCAGCCACACTATTCGATACACCGCACCGCCGGCTCGTCTCTCTGTGTGAAAGGCAGGACCAGCTAGGAAGCAACTCATCCCGTTGGTGCAACCGGCCAAACGGGGCTTTGCCAATAACATAAAATACAGGCAACTTGCAAATCCATTGGCCCAACCGTCCATCACTCATTTTAGCTACAAGGCGTGCTTGGCGACGTTTTATGTAAACATTAATTAAAGCGAATCCGAGCGTTGCGGAAGTTATTATGGTCATCGGATATTTCTGCATATTGTGAATGGGTGATTCATTCTAAAGATCTTATGGCGAATTAGCGATTTTAAAACACGTATTATTTGCAAATTGAGACGGTGTTTAAATGGTGCACACCACTACATGCGGTGATTAGAAATAGAGACGCAGGAAACTGCAGATGTTGGCATCTTCAGGGAAAGGCAAAGTGCTGGGGGAATTCAGCGGGTTGAGCAGCATCTGTGGAAGGGCGGCTACACGCCGTTTCAGCTCCAGACCTTTCTTCAGGCTGATGGGGTAGTGGGGAGAAATCTGGAAAAGAGAGGTGGGTGTGGGGCAACGCCTGGCAAGTGTATGAAGAAGGGTCTCTACCCGAAACGTCACCCTTTCCTTCTCTCCAGAGATGCTGCTTGTCCCGCTGAGTTCCTCCAGCTTTTTGTGTCTATCTTAAATGATAGGTACATAAGGTGAGAAGGGCTGAGGTGATTGAAGATGAATAGAGTAAGTGACAAAAGCTAGAGGTGAAAAGGAGAAAAGAAAAGAAGTGAATTGTAAAGCCGGGTGGAAGCATATTGGGGGGGGGGGGGGGGGGCAGGTGGACGGGAGTGGATGAGAGGGGAGGAAATAGGGATGGGAGGGACAGGTTGGGGGGGGGGGGGGATAAAAGGCAAATATATTTAGTCTAGGTTATTATTGTCATGTGTACAGTGAAGAGCATTTGTTTGCGTGGTATCTAGTCAAAGAAAAGATAAAACATGAATACAAACAAGCCTTCCACAGTGCACAGATCAAAGATAAAGAAAGGGACATATTTTAGTGCAAGATAAAGTCCGATTAATGATAGTCCAAAGGTTTCCGATGAGGTGGATGGGAGACCAGTACCGAACTCTAGCTGAAGAGGACCGTAATAACTGGGAAGAATCTGTCCCTGAATCTGGGGAATGCATTTTCAAACTTCTGTACTTCTTGCCTGATAGGAGATGGGAGAAGAGGAGGTGACCGGGGTGAGGCTGGTAGGGGTCTTGCTGAGACCTGGGGATGGGAACTGAGCATATTAAGAAGGGAAATGAGCAAGGTGAGAGATGGGAGATGTTGGGAGTAATGTGTGGGTATCAGGGGGTGGTTGAAAGAGAGGGGCGTGCCCTCACTCTGGCCATGGAGCATGCCAATTTCAGAAAGGTCAGTATGGGAACGAGAGTTAAAATGTATAGCAAATGGGAGCTTCAGCAGACGGAGCACATGTGTGGTGAAGCGGTCGTCTATGTTTGGTCTCGCTGATATAAAAGAGGCCAAATGCAATGGATGAGTTTGGAAGAAGTGCAGGTGAGCCTGTTTGACCAGAAAGGGCTGCTGGGCTCCTGGATGGAAGTGAGAGAGAAAGGTGCAGGGCATTACATCTCCTTCAATTAAAGGGAAAAATGCCTGGGTAGGAAGGGATTAGTAAACCAAGGAGAACCAAGAAGTTGTGGAGAGAGTGGTCTCTTTGGAATGCGGAAAGGGGTAGGGAGGGAAAGATGTGACAGGTGGTGGGATAATTTGAAGGTGGTGGAAACTAGAGAATGGTGTGTTGGATGCGGAAGCAGGTGGGGTGAAAGCACAAGTTGGACTCTGGTTCCAAAGACACAAAATGCTGGAATAACTCTGCGGATTAGGTAGCATCTCTGGGGAAAATGGATCTGTGACGTTTTGGATCAGGACCATTCACACTCCTGTCAGAAACGTCACCTATCCATTTTCTCCAGAGATGTTACCCAACCCGCTGAGTTACTTCAACATTTTGTCTATCTTTGGTGTAAACCAGCATCTGAAGCTCCTTTTTATTACATCTATCCTTGTTCCATTTGAGGGGAGGGACAGCGCGAACTGAACTCCGGGACACTGGGGAGCTTACGTTCACACTCAATTTCATATCAATAACAATGCTGGAAATATTATTTTTAATCTCTTCCATCATCATTGTAATGGATGTGAACAGTTGGGACTCAAACATTAATTACTGTAGTACTCAAGATTTTTACCTGCTATGTGCTTTCTATCCATTAACCGACTTTTAGACCACATTCGTATATTACCCCCATTTCATGTGTTCCATATCTCTCCACTCCTTTAAACTTCAAAATATTTTATTCTCTTTGAGATTCCACTGTTCTCTTTATGCAGTATTCCAAAGATATATTATCCTGGGTGAAGAATTTCTTCCGTCTTCCTGCACATCTGGCCCCTATTTTGATACGATAGAATTTATTTATCCCAGGAGGGAAATGAATTTGCCAACAGCCATAAAAAATACAAAATACATGAAACATGAAATTAAAGTGATGAGTGGAAAGGCTTTGGAGATGTGGAAAGATTGAGGGGGGGGGGGGGGGAGGAGTCAGTCTCAGTCTACCCCACGACAGGGGGAGGAGTTGTGAAGTTTGATCGCCACAGGGAAGAAGGATCTGTGCTGCATCTTGGTAGAACCAGTCTGTTGCTGAAGGTACTCCTCAGGTTGACCAGTGTGTCATGAAGGGGATGAGCTGTATTGTCCAGGATGCTCCACAGTTTGAGGAGCATCTTCCCCTCCAAGACCATCTCCCATGAATCCAACTCTGCCTCCAGGACAGAGCCAGCCTTCCTGATGAGTTTGTTGATCCCATTGGTGTCTGCAGCCTTCGCCCTGCTGCCTCAGCATACGCCAGTGAAGAAGATGCCACTGGCTACCACTGAATGGTAGAACATCTGCAGCATCTCACTGCAGACGTTGAAGGAGCGGAGCCTTCTCATAAAGTACAGGATGCTCTGTCCCTTCTTGTACAGGGCCTCAATGTTCCTGGACCAGTTTACTGACCAGGTACACTCCCAGGTATTTGTACTCCCTGGTAAACTGCACATCCACATCATGGATGGAAACAGGACAGGAGTGTTCCTCTCCTCCTAAAGTCCACCACCAACTCCATAGTCTTGTCGGTGTGATGCTGCAGGTGATTCAGCCCACACCACTCAAAAAAGTTGTTGCCTACACCTCTGTATTCAGCTTCTCTTCCCTCACTGATGCAGCCCACAATTGCAGTCATCTGAAAACTTCTGCAGGTAGCAGGAGGCGGAGTTATATCTGAAGTCCGAGGTGTAGATGGTACACAGGAAGGGAGAGAGGACCGTTCCCTGTGGGGCCTCTGTGTTGCTCACTACCATGTCCGAGGCACAGTTCTGTAGCCTGACATATTGTGGTCATCCAGTCAGGTAGTTGGTGATCCAGAACACCAACCGAGCATCCACCCGCATCTTTGTCACTGTGCCCCTAGTTCCAAACAATTCAGCTCAGGAAATATCATCCCTGCATTTGACTTGCCAAATCCACTTGAATTTTCTATATTTCATTTATAATTCTTCTAAACTTTAGAGCAGTGGCGGGGCTGCCTAAGCAGCTGCAGCTCGCCTGCAGTCCGTTTGTCTTTTTTCTTTTTGTCTTTTTTTTTGTCTTGTTAGAGGTATGTTTTTAGTTTATTTTCAGTTGTGTATATGTGGGTAGGTGGGGGAAACTTTTAAAATCTCTTCCTTGAACAGGGACGCGACCTTTTCCTTGTCGTGTCCTCGTTTCGCTGAGGCCTAACACCGTGGAGCTGGCGGCCTCCAACTGGAATCGATCTGATGGTTCTCGTCGCAGAGCCTGTGGACTTACCATCACAAAGCTGGCTGACTTCGGAGGCTGCGGTGGTGCTGTGGCTGTGACCCGACTTCGGAGCTTCGGCCACAGGCCCTGTGGACGTTAACATCGGGAGCTCGCAGGTCCCCGGTAGGCGACCGATTTTCGGGAGCTCCCGCAACGGCAACTTCACCCGCCCCGAATCACGATGATTGAATCGGCCCGTCGCAGGGCTTTTCATCGCCCGGCGCGGCTTAATCGGCTCGGGACTTACCATTGCCCGCCGGGAGGCTTTAATACAAGAGCCTCAATCACCTTGACGCAGCAGTTTGACTGCCTAACCGCGGGAGAAGAACAGGGAAGAGATAAGACTTTTGCCTTTCATCACAGTGAGGAGGTGTTGGAGTTCACTGTAATGGATGTTTGCGTGTTAATTTGCGTGTTTCGTTTTTTTGCTGTTATGACTGCAGGGTATGAAATTTCGTTCAAACTTTTGTTTGTTTGAATGACAATAAAAGGCATTCTATTCATATAATGCGCAATCTGCTTAATCTTCTCACAAGCCAAATCCTCATTCCCAGGAATCAAGCTGGTGAACTTTCATTGCCCTCTACAGCAAATACATATATCTCTTCTTGGGTAAGGAGATCAGACACAAGAAATTGCAGCCTAATACAGGGTTTGACCTGAATCATCAATAGTTGTTGCTTGACCTGTTGAGTTATTCCAGCAGTAAACATGTATTGTCTTTTCGCTGACTGGATAGCACGCAACAAAAGCTTATCATTGGTCGACACAAAAAGCTGGAATAACTCAGCGGGTGAGGCAGCATCTATGGAAAGAAGGAACGGACGACGTTTCGGGTTGAGACCCTTCTTCGGACCCGAAACGTCGCCCATTCTTTTTCTTCATAGATGCTGCCTCACCCGCTGAGTTACTCCAGCTTTTCGTGTCTACCTTTGATTTTACCAGCATCTGCAGTTCTTTTTAACACAAAAGCTTTTCACAGTACCTCGGTGCACGTGACAATAAACTAAACGGTTTATTTTTTGCCCCAGTTGTAGTATCTGAAACTATGATTTTATAGCCATTACAGAGACTTAGTTGCAAGAGAACATGAATGGCAGCTCAACCTTTCAATGTTTCAATATTTCAGATGTGATAGAGAGGGAGGTAAAAGAGGTGAAGGAAAGCTGAAATCACGCAGAGCCTTTGAGGAATATAAAGAGATCAGAAAAGAACTCAAGCAGGGAATTGGGAGGGCCATGAAATGTCATTGGCAAGTCCGAATAAAGAAAATTCCTACGCATTGTATACATTCATTAAAAACAAGAAGGTAACTAGGGAGAGGTTATGACCACACAAAGATAAAAGAGGAAATTTGTGCTTGGAGTCAGAGAATGTGACAAGGTATTAAGTAAGTACTTTGCATCAATATTCACCAAGGGCACAGAGAAAGCGAGAGCAGAATTAGGGTGTTTTGAGATCAAGGAAGAAGGTAGGGCTTTTATGAAGTGCATTAAGATGGATAAGTCCCCTGGATCTGATGAGATCTATCCCATGTTATTGAGTGAGGCAAGGGAGAAGATTGAAGGGGCCTTGACAAAGATCTTTCTATCCTCTCTACCAAAGATGAGGTCCCAGAGTAGTGGACTGGAGAGAGTAGTCAATGCGGCTCTTTTGCTTTCGAAAGGCAATAGGGATAATCCAGGAAATTCTAGGCAGTGAGCCTCAGATCAGTGGTACAGAAGCTATTTGAGACGATTCTAAGGGATAGCATTTACTCCCATTTGGAAGAGAATGGGCTAATTATGCACAATCAGCATGGCTTTGTGTGGGTCAGGACAGGTGTTACCAACTTGAATGAATCTTTTGAGATAACAAAGATAATTGATGAGAGTAGGAGAGTGAATGGCGGCTCCATAGATCAGTAAGGCATTTGACAAGCCAGGTCCCTCATGATAGACTGCCCCAGAAGTTTAAGATGCATGGGATCCATGGTTTAAAAATTAGCAAAAGTAACAGGCAGTCCACGGAACCAGCTGTGCCTTGCCTTCATGATAGATTTGAGAACAGGCTTACCCATGAAAGAACAGAAGGTAGTGGTGGTAGGGTGTTATTCTGGCTGCAGATCCGTGATCATTTGTGTTCTGCAGAGATCAGTGCTGTGTCCTCTATTGTTTTGTGATGTATATAAATTACTTGGAAATTGATGCAAGCAGGATATAGATCAGTTACAGATAGGGATTCTATCCGTTCCCCTCATGATTTTATAGACCTCTATAAGATGATTTTTCAGCCTCCTGCCCTCCAAGAAATAAAATCCTAGCCTGTGTAACTTCTCCCTATAGCCTAGCCTTCGAACCCTGGCAACATCCTCGTGAATCTTTATCTTTTCCAGATTATTAATATCTTTCCTAATGGCAGGGCGATCAAAACTGAAAACAATGCTCCAAATGGATCTCACCAATGGCTTGTACAAATGGAACATGACATCCCAACTTCTATACTCAATTCCCTCACTGGTGCCAAAACATTCTTCACCACCTTTTCTACCTGTGACACTACATACAGGGAACTATTTACTTTTACTCTTGGAACCTACTGTTCTCCAGGGACCTACCATTTTCACCAAGAAAATCTTGCCCCGGTTTGACCTCCCAAAATGCAACAATCTTATATTTATCTGAATTAAACTCAATTGGCTATTCCTTAGCCATTTGCCCAGCGAATTAAGATTCTTGATAACCACCTTTGCTGTCTTAGCAAAGGGGAAATGTTTAACGGAGATGTGCAGGGCAAGTTCTTTTACACAGATGCCTGGAATCTGCTAACAGGGGTGGTAATTGAAGCAGATATGATAGTGGCATTTATGAAGGTTCTGGATAAGACATAGAAACATAGAAAATAGGTGCAGGAGTAGGCCATTCGGCCCTTCGAGCCTGCACCGCCATTCAATATGATCATGGCTGATCATCCAACTCAGTATCCTGTACCTGCCTTCTCTCCATACCCCCTGATCCCTTTAGCCACAAGGGCCACATCTAACTCCCTCTTAAATATAGCCAATGAACTGGCCTCAACTACCTTCTGTTGCAGAGAATTCCAGAGATTCACCACTCTCTGTGTGAAAAATGTTTTCCTCATCTCGGTCCTAAAAGATTTCCCCCTTATCCTTAAACTGTGACCCAAGACACATGAATATGCATGACATTGAGGGATATGGATCATATGCAGACAGGAAGGATTAGTATAATTTGGCCTTGTGTGGGGACGTTGAGGGCCATAAAGCCTGTTCCTGAGCTATATAGTTCTATGTTCTGTTTTCTATCTGCAGCCTCTTAAATTAGTGGTGTTGAGATTCCAAAATGTCAACTATCCCTTTGCTTTCACTGGTGCTGTTTGAACGGCATTCAGGTGAATCCCCTTTGCATTATTTCCTGTGCAATTACATTTTCCTGTAGCATGGCAACTAGAACTGTACACAATACTCTTGCTGTTTGCTAATCTCACTGCTTTATATTCTATGACCCATTAAGTAGAGACAAGTATCCCGTTTGTCTTCTATGTGTGCTGCTATCTTCTTTAAACTTGTACACTGAAAATCCTCTGTTCCTAAATACTCACAATAATACTCATTACCATTCTTGGTGTATACCATTAGTGCATCTTCTTGCACTTATTGTGATTAAATTCCATCTGTCATTGCTCTGCCCATCTTATCAATTGATCAATACTATCTTGTACTCAACAACTATTCCTACAATCATATTCAATTCGTAAAATGCATATAACAAGAGTAAGGTGTCAGCATTAATCTCCGTGCTACCCCACTAGTCACAAGCTTCCAATCACAAAAGCAACCCTCCATTATCACACCAATTTTGGATCCAGCTTGCCAACTTGCTTTGAATCCAAGGACTTGGATAGGTCTCCCTTGTGGTCCTTGTCAATGCCCTTACTGAATGAACACTTACTACTACCACACCAGGGCATCTGAAATGTCCTCATTCTTCAGGGAATGGGGACTCCCCTCCTCCACCATAGATGAGGCTCGCACCAGGGTCTCTTCCATACCCCGCAACACTGCTCTCTCTCCCCATCCCCGCACTCGCAACAAGGGCAGAGTCCTCCTAGTCCTCACCTTTCACCCCACCAGCCGTCACATACAACAAATAATCCTCCGTCATTTCCGCCACCTCCAACGTGACCCCACCACTCGCCACATCTTCCCATCTCCCCCCAGTTCTGCCTTCCGCAAAGACCGCTCCCTCCACAACTCCCTTGTCAATTCTTCCCTTCCCTCCCGTACCACCCCCTCCCCGGGCACTTTCCGTTGCAACCGCAAGAAATGCAACACCTGTCCCTTTACCTCCCCCCCTCGACTCCATTCAAGGACCCAAGCAGTCGTTCCAGGTGCGACAGAGGTTCACCTGTATCTCCATATAACCATATAATATAACAATTACAGCACGGAAACAGGCCATCTCGACCCCTCTAGTCCGTGCCGAACACTCCTCCAATCTCATCTACTGCATCCGCTGCTCTAGATGTCAGCTGATCTACATTGGTGAGACTAAGCGGAGGTTGGGCGATCGTTTCGCCTAACACCTCCGCTCGGTCCGCAAGAACCTACCTGACCTCCCGGTGGCTCAGCACTTCAACTCCCCCTCCCATTCCCAATCCGACCTCTCTGTCCTGGGTCTCCTCCATTGCCAGAGTGAGCAACACCGGAAATTGGAGGAACAGCACCTCATATTCCACTTGGGGAGCCTGCATCCAGTGGGCATGAACATTGAATTTTCCCAATTTTGTTAGCCCTTGCTGTCTCCTCCCCTTCCTTAGCCCTCGAGCTGTCTCCTCCCATCCACCAGCCCTCGGGCTCCTCCTCCTCCTTTTTCCTTCCTTCTCCCCGCCACCCCCTATCAGTCTGAAGAAGGGTTTCGGCCCGAAACGTTACCTATTTCCTTCGCTCCATAGATGCTGCTGCACCCGCTGAGTTTCTCCAGCATTTTTGTGTACCTTCGATTTTCCAGCATCTGCAGTTCCTTCTTGAACACTTACTATGTATGTTCAGTTTAGTTTATATAAATCTCTTCAATGAAATATCCCCATCTAGTGGATCATGTTGGAAGTGTTCAGTCTCATTGTTTGTAAACAAGACTTTTCAGAACCATAGGACATCCCAAACACTTTGGAGCATTGAAGTCTTTTTGGTCATTAACTTAATGAGGAAATATAGTAACCACAGTTATTGTGCTGCTTTTTCTACATTACATATATTTCAGGTCTTATCTATGTGTGTCCCCAGATTTGATTTAGAAAATATGGTTACTTTCACATAAAGTACAGATAAAAACTTATCCATGTTAACTCTGTCTCTTTCCACAGAGGCTGCCAGATCTGTTGAGTATTTCTCACACTGAAATAAATGCAATTTAATCCACCAGTCCTTCCTCACTCCCTGCTATGCTGCTGCCTACTGAACTTGTTCTTAATGCCTTCAGTACCAACTTCCAGCCTCACATGCATCAGTCCTGCATTGGATCCCGTCCTCTGCCAATCTAGTTTAAACCATCCCGAGTAGCACTAGCAAGCCTGCCCACCAAGATTTTGATTCTCCTCCAGTTCAGGTGCAACCCAGTGCTCTTGTACAGGCCATCCCTGTCCCAGAAAAGATCCCAATGGTCCAAAAATCTGAATACATGCCCCCAGCACCAACTCCTCAACCACACATGTACACGTCATATATTCCCGTTCTTACTCTCATGAGTACATAGCTCTGGGAGCAATCCAGAGATTACTATCCTTGAGCCCCTGGTTTTATAACCTTTTGCCCAGCTCCCTGTATTCACTCTGCAGGACCTTATTTCTTTTTCCTACCCAGGGATTTTGTGCCTAATGAGCAAGTGCATAGTTGATTACAACTTCCATCATTTTACTGATTATTGCAAGTAAATTGATTGGGTGATAATTAATCAACAAAAGATAACTTTAGCTTGGGCCCCATGAATGTTCAGGAGGATAGTAAACAGTCAGACTAGTCTGCGTGTTGTCCTCATCCTGAAGGAGTGCTCTTTGCACCCACCATCTGTTCTTTAAATTAAGAATTATTTTATATTGGATCTCAAACCTTCAGAAGTCAATTCATCTTTTCTCTCCCCCACACATTAAGATTTGCTGCTGGTTCCTAACCAAGTATATTAACCAAGTCTGAGGAAGGGTCTCGACCCAAAACGTCACCCATTCCTTCTCTCCAGAGATGCTGCCTGTCCCGCTGAGTTACTCCAGGTTTTTGTGTCTATCCTAAGTATATTAGAGGTTTATAACTATTTTTTGTTATTATATCTTCTACCAACCTTGATTCTTCTGTTAAGGAGGCTGAAAATCTCTTCACTGGTGCTTATTCTGGAGGACATCAGGCCAGCTCAGACAGTGTGCAATTGGACAGTAAAAATAAGTTGTCAAGTTGTTGAGAGGCGCTAATTGAATAGTTTTCGCTGTGGGTTGTCCAGGACACCTATATTGAGTTTCCTGTCACAATTCTTCATTGCTATCGCTATTACAGTTGAGGAGCCTATTGATGGTGCTGATTGAGCAGATCAAGCATTGGCGGTGCCCATCGTGGTGGACATCCGTGATGTGGACATTTTAACAATCCCTCAATCATATTTAATTTAGTAAAAACAAAAAGACATAGGAGCAGAATTAGGCCATTTGACTCATCGAGTCTGCTCCCCCATTCAATCATAACTGATCTATTCCACTTTAAAATAACGTGAAAAGTAACAGACCCCACACTGACCTCCGCAGAACACCATTAGTCACTGGTAGCCAACCAGAAAAGGCCCTCTTTAATCCCACTCTATACCTTCTGCTACTCAGCCAATCATCTATCCATGAAATTGCCTTGCCTCTAATACCATGGGCTCCTACCTTGTTTAGCAGCCTCACATGCAGCACCTTATCAAAGGCCTTCTGAAAATCCAAGTAAACAATATCCATTCACTCTCTTTTGTCTATCCTGCATGTTATTTCCTCAAATAATTTCAACAGGTTTGTCAGCCAGGATCTCCCCTTAACAAAAACAAGATGACAAGCCTATTTTTAGATGCACTTCCAAGAAACCTCATCCTTAATAATCGTCTCTAAAATGTTACCAACCACAGAAGTGAGACTAGCCGGCCTAGAATTTCCTTTATTTTGTCTCGCTTCCTTTTTAAACAGTAGAGATACATTTACGATTTTCCAGTCCTCTGGAACTATTCTTAACTATAGTGATTTTTCATCGATCATTACTAATGCCTCCATAATCTCTACAGTTACCTCTTCACTCACTTCTGCCCCTTGACTCGCTTGAGTGTCTGGCTTGTTGGTGTCTTCCACTGAGATGACCAACGCTAAAAATCTATTCCGTTTCTTTCTTCCCCATTATTACTTCACCAGCTTCATTTTCCAGTGGTCCAATGTCCACTCTTCTCTCTTTTACTCTTTATATCGGAAAAAAATGTTGGTATCCTCTTTTATATTATTGTCAAGCTTACCTTCATATTTCATCTTTTCTCTCCTTATTGCTTTTTAGTTGCCTTCTGATGGTATTTAAAGGCTTCTCAATCCTTTAACTTCCTGCTAATCTTTGCCATATTATATGCTTTCTCGTTTGCTTTTACGCTGTCTTTGACTTCCTTTGTCAGTCACGGTTGTCTCATTATCCCCTTAGTATGTATGTTTCTTTCTCTTTAGGATAAAGAGATCCTACATCTTCTGAATTACTCCTGGAAACTCCTGCCATTACGGCTCCACCATCATTCTTGTTCGGGTCCCCTTCCAATCAACTTTATTCAGCTCCTCCTTCATGCCTCTGTTGTTATCTTTACTTAACAATGATACTGATATATTGGATTTAGCTTCTCCATCTCAAACTACATGTTCAATTTTATCATGTTATGTTCATTGCTTCCTTGGGGTTTCTTCGTCTTCAGCCCCCTAATCAAATCTGGTTCATTACACAACACCAAATCCAGAATTGCTTCCGAGTGGGCTCGACCGCGGGCTGCTCTAAAAAGCCATCTCGCAGGTATTCTAGAAATGTCTTCACTTTGATCCAGTACCAACTTGATTTTCCCAGTCTACTTACATATTGAAATCGCCATGACCACTGTAACATTGCCTTTCTTACATGCCTGTTCTATCTCCCGATGTAATTTGTACCCTACATCCTGGTTGCTATTCAGATGCCTGTATATAACTCCCATCAGGGTCTTTTACCCTTGCAGTTTCTTAACTCTAACCAAAAGGATTCTACATCTGATTCCATTTTGTTTCTTGCTAAGCATTGGATTTCATTCCTTCCCAACTGAGCAACCCACCCCTTCTGCCCACTCTCTGTCCCGGGTCTCCTTCATTGCCAGAGTGAGCAACAGCGGAAATTGGAGGAACAGCACCTCATATTCCGTCTGGGGACCTTGCGTCCGGATGGCATTAACATTGAATTCTCCCAATTTTGCTAGCCCTTGCTGTCTCCTCCCCTTCCTTAACCCTCTAGCTGTCTCCTCCCACCCTCCCATCCGCCCGCCCTCGGGCTCCTCCTCCTCCTCCCCTTTTCCTTCCTTCTCCCCACCCCCCATCAGTCTGAAGAAGGGTTTCGGCCCGAAACGTCGCCTATTTCCTTCGCTCCATAGATATGCTGCTGCACCCGCTGAGTTTCCCCAGCAATTTTGTGTACCTTCTGCCCACTTGCCTGCATCCTTGGATGTTCAGCTCCCAGCTCTAATCCTCTTTCAGCCACAACTCTGTGATGCCTAGAATGTCATATCTGCCAATTTCTAACTGAGCTACAAGCGCACCCACCTTGTTTTGTACAGTCAAGTGTTTTACTGTCATATGTCCCCAGATTGAACAATGAAACCCTCACTTGCAGCAGCACAACAGAATATGTAAACATAGTACTCTTATGTAAACAACATAATAAACGAGAAAAAAAGTTCATGCATGTAGAAGTAACATCTTTAGTTCTATATTCACCACCCCTCTTGGTGCCAATGTATGGCAAGGCGTGGAGAAAGTGACCATCATTGAGTCTGGTTGAGGTACTAGAACAGTTCTGATCTCGAGCTGCCCCAGTTATGACCCTAACGGAATAACGTTGGCAGCAACGGCTATCTTTGACCTCACCAACATGGCGGACCACGGCGGACAACATTGGTTCCTGGTTGGTTGATTTACCATTGCGAGAAAAAAAGAAGAGATTCTTGATCCACCCCGACGAATGTGCGTTTGTGGAGAGAAGCGGACGGACACCGTGCTTCGAAGCAATAATTTAATGCTCAGGTGTAGGCGCCCATAGTGCCGTTCGCGTCGCGGCGCTGGCTGGCTGGCGGGTGAGGGCGCTAAACGTGGCGCCGTGTCCCGGCAGACATGGACATGGCCACGGACAGCAGGCATCTGGCTGCTCTGGTACCTCCAGCAGCCTGGAGCTGCCGCTGACAGCAACACACACTTGTCTGGAGAAGCAGCAGCAGCAGCACAAGCAGCAAGAGCATGACTCATTTTGATCTGTACCTGTCCTTCATAAGGAAAGCCTCGTTGACAGTTTTACTGGTGATCTTTTACTACTGCTTCTCCATCGGAATCACCTTCTACAACAAGTGGGTGATGAAGGTGAGTTGATCGATGCGACCTCCTTTCACTGACTGTGCAGCGTTTCCACTGGACTCTGCGGCTGTAAAATCACCAGGCACCGTGCAAGGGTCTCGACCCGAAACGTCACCTATTCCTTTTTTCCGGAGATGCTGCCTGACCCACTGAGTTACCCTAGCTTTTTGTGTCTATATTCGGTTTAAACCAGCATCTGCAGTTCCGTCCTACATAAAGCATAACGATTGTCTTGCATTTTTACCTTTCTTTAAATTTGAGAGTCTACAATCTCGGACCACACTAGTGTGTTTCATATCCAATGAAGGCAATCACCGTTGTTACGTGAAAAATGTAGCGGCTACTATGTAGTAGAGGTGCAGCAAAGAGGAGTGTAAAAAGTTACATGATTCTGGGGAACTTGTGGTAGTGGGAGTTTGCCCACCTGGCATATTTGATGGGTATTTTGCTGCATGCAAAGATTCGTCCTTAAAGTTAACGATTGCACAAGACTTGGTGTATAGGCGACTGTGCCTTTTACAAATATGATTGAGTTTATTGAGGGCAAAGTAGCAGACATTGTCTACGTGGACGTCAGCAAGGCATGTGATAAGGTACTGCATGGTAGGTTGCTCTGGAAGATTAGATCACATGGGATCCAGAGAGAAATAACTGATTGGATAATTTCCTTCGTGGAAGGAAGGAGAGGGTGACTTGTGGCTGGTGGTGTGCGTCAGGGATAGGTATTGTTAGTCCCATTGCTGTTTGTGGTTTTTATCAATTATTTAGATGAGAATGTACAAGGCATGATTAGTAAGTTTGCAGATGACACCAAAGTGGGTGGTATCATAGATAGCGAGGATGGTTATCAAAAAATTGCAGCTGGATCTTGTTCATTTGGGCAGGTGGGCAAAGAGTGGTTATGGGAGACAAGTGTGTGATGTTGCATTTTGATAAGTAAAACCAGGGTAGGACCTTCACAGTAAATAACAGGGCCTTGTAGAGTGGCCTGGGAGTGCAGGTATATAATTCTTTGAAAATGGCATCACGGGTAAATTGGGTGGTCAAGAAGGCCTTCGTTTGGGTGTAGAAGTTGGGATGTTATGTTCCAGTTGTACAAGACGTTGCTAAAGCTACATTTTAAGTATTGTTCAGTTTTAGTTGACCTGCAAATACCCTACATTGATGTTTTTAAGCTAGAAAGAGGGCAATGAAGATTTACAAGGGAGTTGCCAGGACATGAGAGCCTGAGCTATGGGCAGAGGTTGGACAGGCTAGGACTCTATTCTTTGGAGCGCAGGAGGCTGAGGGGTGATCTGAGAGATGTATCAGATCATGAGGGGAATAGATTGGGTGAATGCATAGAGTCATATACCCAGAGTAGAGGACATAGGTTACAAATGAGAGGAGAAAGATTTAATAGGAACCCAATGAGTAATAATTTTGCACAGGGTTGTGGGTATATGGAACGTGCTGCCAGAGGAGGTAATTGAGGCAGGTACTATAAACAACATTTAAAATACATTTGTACAGATACATGAATAGGTAAAGTTTAAAAGAATATAGGCTGAACATGGGCAAGTGGGATTAGTGTAGATGTAGCATCTTGGTTGGCATGGGCATGTTGGGCCGAAAGGTCTATTTCTATGCTGTAGGACTATGGCTTGATAGACCCAAAATGATGGAGTAACTCAGCGGGACAAGCACCATCTCTGGAGAGGAATGGGTGGTATTTTGGATCAAGACCCTTCTTCAGACTGAGAGACAGGAGAGAGAGAAACTAGAGATATGGAAGGGTGGGGTGGGAAAAGGACAGATTGAAGCAGACAATGGTCAAGGAAATGTAGAATGGTTCATTGTTGGCTGTTGAGAAGGTGACAACGAGGCATACAAACAGTAAAATCAATCAGGAGGACAGTGAAATTAATCGGAGTCCTCGAGTGGGGGAGGGACAGAGAGAGAGGGAAAGGAAGGGTTACTTGAAGTTAGAGAAATCAATATTCATACAGCTGGGTTGTAAGCTGCACAAGCAAAATATGAGGTGCTTTCTTCCAATTTGCATTTGAACTTACTTTGACAATGGAGGAGGCCCAGGACAGTATGGGAATGGGAGGGGGAGTTTAAGTGTTTAGTATCCGGGAGATCGTGTAGGCGTAGGTGGACTGAGCGAAGGTGTTCAGCAAAACCATCGCCGAATACAATATACATCAATGATTTAGGTGAAGGGATTAAAAGTAACATTAGCAAATTTGCAGATGACACAAAGCTGGGTGGCAGTGTGAACTGTGAGGAGGATGCTATGAGGATGCTGGGTGACTTGGACAGGTTGGGTGAGTGGACAGGTGCATGGCAGATGCAGTTTAATGTGGATAAATGTGAGGTTATCCACTTTGGTGGCAAAAACAGGAAGGCAGATTATTATCTGAATGGTGTCAAGTTGGGAAAAGGAGAAGTACAACGAGATCTGGGAGTCCTTGTTCATCAGTCACTGAAAGTAAGCATGTAGGTACAGCAGGCAGTGAAGAAAGCGAATGGCACGTTAGTCTTCATAACAAGAGGAGTTGGGTGTGGGAGCAGAGAGGTCCCTCTGCAGTTGTACAAGGCCCTAGTGAGACCACACCTGGAGTATTGTGTGCAGTTTTGGTCTCCAAATTCGAGGAAGGACATTCTGGCTATTGAGGGTGTGCAGCGTAGATTCACGAGATTAATTCCCGGGATGGCGGGACTGTCATATGTTGATAGAATGGAACGGATGGGCCTGTATACTCTGGAATTTAGAAGGATGAGAGGGGATCTTATTGAAACATATAAGATTATTAAGGATTTGGACACGCTAGACGCAGGAAAGATGTTCCCGATATAGGGGCAGTCCAGAACCAGAGGCCACAATTTAGGATTAAGGGGTAGACCATTTAGAACGGAGACGAGGAAAAACTTTTTCACCCAGAGAGTTGTGAATCTGTGGAATTCTCTGCCTCAGAAGGCAGTGGAGACCAATTCTCTGTATGCTTTCAAGAAAGAGTTGGATAGATCTCTTAAAGATAGCGGAGTCAGGGGATATGGGGAATAGGCAGGAACGGGGTACTAAGTGTAGATGATCAGCCATGATCACAGTGAATGGCGGTGCTGGCTCGAAGGGCCGAATAGCCTACTCATGCATCTATTGTCTATTGTCGATTGTCCATAGTCTGCTCTTGGTCTTGCCATAATCAAGGAGTCCACACCTAAAACATGTGATTTGGTAAGTTGCTGATGTATCATTTTGTTTAATTGCATCTTGGTTGTTTTTTTGCCCCTGTATTGCAACAGATTGTAATGCTATCTTGCAAATGCTTTTTTATGGCTGTAACGTGGACTCCTTATCTGTGATCTGAGGCTTGGTTGGTCTTCAAATCTTCTGACGTCATGCTCCTTACTATTGTGACAACTGTTTACCCAAAGTGAATACAAAATAACTTCTCCTCTATAGACATAAAAAGCTGGAGTTACTCAGCGGGTCAGACAGCATCTCGGAGAAAAGGAATAGGTGATATTTCAAGATGTCTATGTTTTTATGTAGTTTTTGTTATTTTTTGTTGGGGTATGTGTGTGGGGGGGTGGGGGTGGTGTGGGGGGGAGGGGGTAACTTTTAAATCTCTCCCTGCACGGGAGACCCGACCTTTTCTTTGTCGGGTCTCCGTTGTCGTTGGGGCTGCAACGAGGAGCGGCCTCCAACAGGAAGACCGGGGGCTGTGGTGCCGACTACTCACCTCACCGTCGCGGAGCTGGCCGAGCCCAGAGCGGGTGGAGCTGTGGTGGACGCTGCTGCAGCCCGACCCCCGGAGATTCGGTGGCTGCAACTGCGGGTTTGGCGGACAGTGACACCGGGAGCCCGCGGGTCCCTGGAGGGAGACCGCTTTTCCGGGCTCCCGCAACGGCGACTTCTCCCGACCGAGTTGCGGGGTTGAAGAGCTCCTGGAGCGGGGCCTTACAGCACCGCCCCGCGCGGCTTGGAATGGTCGCGGGACTGCGAGCGCGCGCCGGGGGCTCTAACACCAAGACCCGGTGTGCGACCTTGCATCACCCGGCGTGGCTTTAATGGCCACGGGACAATTCGCCATCGCCCGCCGGGGGCTTTGACTTTGACTCTGACATCGGGGGGGGGGGGGGAGTGCAGTGGAGAGAAAAGTTTTTTTGGCCTTCCATCACAGCAATGTGATGGATGTTTATGTAAATTATGTTGTGTCTTGGGTCTATTTGTTTGTAATGTATGGCTGCAGAAACGGCATTTCGTTTGGACCTCAAGGGGTCCAAATGACAATAAATTGAATTGTATTGTATTGTATTGTATTGTATACTTCTTCAGACTCAATCTGAATCGGAGTATGTTAATTAGACTCATCAGAGTGAGTCTGAAGACTGGTCTCGACCCAAAACTTCAGCTATACCTTTTCTCCAGAGATGCTGTCTGACCCGCTGGGTTACTCCAGTTTTTTGTGTCTATCTTCAGTTTAAAACAAGATCTGTAATTCCTTCCTACACACAGCTTCTCGTCTATTGTAGCTGATGAGGCAATGTGGAGCCTGCAGACTCAGCTTGACAGGATAGGTGAACCGAATAGTGATGCATTCCTTCCACCAATTTACATTGCACGTTTATGTCCGTGCTGGCTGGGCCGGGTTGGGTCGGGCCATTTCCAAGCCCTCCCTCCGAAAATTGTGTCCGGTTGAGACCTCCGCCGGCCTCCCGCAGCTGCAGTAAAGACGCGATGGCGCAGGAAGGGGTGGACCGTCCCGAGGAGTGACTGTAGAAGGGACCAATCCGCGCGGCGCTGAATGGAAGGAGTGGCAATCGATCTGCGCTTGCCCAGTTTTTAAGATTTTTAAACCTCGATAACTCTTACAAGCTACCACCGATCGGAACGAAACCTGGTGCAATCGCAGCATGGGAGAACAGTGAGTAAGCTGGAGAAAAATCGTAGAGCTATCGCGTACCGTTTTTGCGCAAATAGAATGACCACCACACCGGTATATAACAAGATCAGAGTTTTAGTTATGTATAGATTTTGAGAACACATTTGAATAATTCCCTGTATCCCCCATGCTATGATGGGTCTTTGAGGAGAATGTCTGGACATTACTGTCAGGTTATGGATAAGCTAGCCTGCCCTATGTAGAAGATTGAGTGGAATGAAAGTTGATGTGCACGGAACACAAGACTGCGGGTGCTGGATCTGGAGCAAAATACACACTGATGAGGAACTCGGGGATCATGCAGCATCTGTGGCGGGATGGTGAGGGATTGTGAACTTTTTAGGTTGAGGCCCTACATTGGAACTGAGAGTGAGTTTCAACCCAAATCATCGCAAAGTCCTTTCTCTGCATGACTTGGTGTGTTTCTGCAGCAGTTTTCGTTTTAGTCTCTTAATTATATCAGTGCAGGACATTTTAGAAACTTAATAATTATAGTTTTACAAGGTTAATCAATACAACATACAAATTCTCAGAACAAACATTCAACATGATAAAACATTAATCCCATAAAAACATTAATGCTCCATGTTTACGATATTAGTTTGCTTTTTCTAACATTAGATTTGGAGGTTTTTGCAGAGGCACTGTTAGTTGTATATCCCCAGTTCTTACCAGGCAACGTTTCGGGCCGAAACGTTGCTTATTTCCTTCGCTCCATAGATGCTGCTGCACCCGCTGAGTTTCTCCAGCACTTTTGTCTATCTTCGATTTTCCAGCATCTGCAGTTCCTTCTTAAACAACCTGTTAAAGGTGATCCATGTATCAGAAGCCTGGTTGACCATGAGGTCTATGCCAGGTTTCCTCGATGTCAGAAGGTAGTGCTGGTGCATTGATGGTGAAAATCCTCATTGATACGTCTTTATGGAAAAATAGCTTCTGCGATATGGGAGTGATCCATGCTTTCCAGAGTCTCATCATGGATCTGTGTTGTTGAATCTGATGTTGCAGCAGGGATAAGTTAGTAGAGGAGCTTTTTGTGAATGTTAAATGTAAGGGCCATTCTTGTGTATGCTTCATTGAACAAATCAATTATGATTTTGAGTTCCGACTTCCAATATATAAGCAAGCATTTTCTGCATATGGCAACTTGGGATTAATGTCTTATTATTTTGAATGTTTGAATGGTTAGTATGTTGAACTTAAAAACTCTAATTGTTAAATTGTAAAACAGTATCTCGATATTCTGGTGCTGGTACAGCACTAAACCACTCAAAACTAAAGGTCTAGAGTTCAGATAGTGGTCTGCTGAGTGAGTTGATCCCAACCTTTTTTTGGCCATGCCCCACCTAATCACCTCTAAAATCCTGATGCCCCCCCCCCATGTGGTGATATATAATTCTTATCATTTAAAAAGTGAACTCTGTTTCAGCTGAAGAAACATAAACTACATATGTTTACCTGATGGAAAATCCAAAAAAATAAAAATCGAAAATTTGGACCCAGACCTCCTCAGTCGCGCTCAATTGCCCCCCTTAAAAATCAAATTGCCCCCCTGTGGGGCGTACGCCCCACGTTGGGAACCACTGATCTACAGTATATTGCTGCATTAAAGCACACTGTTTGGTTAATTTCCTTCCCATGTCCAATGGTATTGATAGCTGGTTCTGATTAACTCCCAGTTAAGCAAGATAACACTTCGGAATAGCTAATTGGGAGAGAAGAATAACATTTTGTTTCTATTGTAATTATCGGTATCTGTTTTATTACCCATTTGTTTACTTGGACTTTTCTGTTCTGTTTTAAAGCTGGAGCACTCAGTTGTGATCAGTTAACCCCACGAGGAAAAGCAAATACTTTCATTATACATACTTTCTTATTCATTTAACCTCTGATCTCAGTAAAAAAAAATCAAAGTACATTTTGACCTCGCCAAGTTTTAAGCACAGATAATTTGTTTAATATTAAAGGACACAGTCCAACTTTGGAAAAAAAAAGTGATACATTACTGTATTGAAACCATATCGAGTCATACAACATGGAAACATGCCATTCTTCCCAACTTGCCCATGCTGACCACGTTGTCCCATCTATACTAATCCCACCTGCCCACATATGGTATGCTTGCCGTCATTGGTCAGGACATTGAATGTAACAGTCAGGAAGTCCTGATGCAGCTTTATAGGACTTGGGTTCGGGTGCATTTGGAGTATTGCATGCAGTACTGGTTGCCCCCATTACAGGAATGATGTGGAAGCTTTGGAAAGGGTGCAGAGGATGTTTACTAGAAAGATGCAGGAATAGTGGGTATTACTTACTGGCTTGGACATACTTAGATTGTTTTCTCTGGAATGGTGCAGAGAGATCTGGCAGAGTATATGAAATTGTGAGGGGCATAGAGGGCAGCACAGCAGTACAGTTGCTGCCTTACAGCACCAGAGTCCTGGATGCAATCCTGTCAACGGGCGCAGTCTGTACGGAATTTGTATGTCCCCTCTGTGACTGCGTGGGTTTTCTCTGGGTGCTCCAGTTTCCTCCCACATTCTAATGATGTACAGGTTTGTAGGTTAATTGGCTTTGGAAAAATTGTCCCTAGTGTGTAAGATAGTGTTAGTGTACAGGATGATAGCTGGTTGGCATAGACTCGGTGGGTTGAAGGGCATGTTTTTGTGCTGTATGTCTAAAGTCTAAAAATAGGGTAGACAGTCAGAATCTTTTCCCAGGATGGAATCTACTGCAAATACTAGGAGGCACAGCTTTAAGGTGAGAGGAGGAAAGTTTAAAAGAGATACAAGGGGAGGGGGGGGGGGGGGGGGGGGGGGGGGGACACACCACCAGGGGTGGTCATTCAGACAGATACAATAAGTTGGATTTAAGAGACTTTTGGATAGACATATGGATATGGAGGTACCTGTATATGTGTTATGTGCAGACAGATAAGAGATGGTTTTGGCATCATGTTTGGCACAGACATTGTGGGGTGTTTGGCACATACATTGTTCTTGCGCTGTTTTACATTCTATTGCATTACTAAAATCCTAATGACAATAGTAGATATTCACACATTTTAATGATTAAGCAATTTTTCCCTTTGTCTTCTAGAGGTTTCATTATCCTATCTTCATGACGTTGGTTCACCTGGCGATGACCTTTGTGCTCTCTGGAATAAGCAGAACACTCGTCTCATGGTATACAGGGAAGCCACACATTTGTCTGTCATGGAAACCATATCTGAAGAGGGTTGCTGCCACAGGTAACTCTTTTATTCTATATGCGTACAACTGTGTTTTGTTAATCCACACCAGGCAATGTCAATCTGCGATATGTGTGTGAAGGAGCTGCAGATGCTGATTTACATTAAAGATGGACACAAAATGCTGTAATAACTCAGTGGGACAGGCAGCATCTCTGGATAGAAGGAATGGGTGACGTTTCGGGTCGCGCATCTAAAGAAGGGTCACAACCCAAAACGTCACTCATTAATTCTATCCAGAGATGCTGAGTTACTCCATCATTTTGTGACCATCTGTGATATTTGCGCAAGGACACATAGGGAGAGAATCCCAGGTCACAGGAACTGTTTTCATTTCGTAGACTGCTAGTCATACTCGTGTAAACAGTAGAGCCGACTCCCAATCTGTTCAGTATTCAAATTGTCACTGAATTATATTCCACCTGTCATCCCTTGCCTACTTGTTTATCTGTATCCTGTTGTAACCTTGGAAAGCCACATTCACTGTCTTCTATGTCACCAGTTTTGGTCTCATCTGCAAAATTGATATTGAAACCACGTATATTTTATATGCTAATATATGTGGCAAATATCGGGGCTCTGCACCGATCCCTGTGACACACCACTGGTCACAGGCCTCCAATCTTGCAAAATATCCTTCCTCTATCAATGCCTGCTCGTTACCACCATGCCAGTTTCATTCTAAATGGTTAGCTTGCACAAAGATAAAGCAAACGTATCCAATGTGTTCTAAATTTCCAGACCAGTCTTTGTTAAAGTCCACGTAGCAAATGTGCACCCCTTCATCTTGGTCACCTCTTCAAAACAAAAACTCAATCAAGTTTGTGAGATGTGAACAATGCTGATTATCCATCATCAGACCTTGACTGTCCAGATGCAACTGGATACTTTTTTATTTAATCCCTTCCAATAACTTTCCAACTACTCACTAGCCTGTAGTTCCCCGACTTATCCATGCTTCGCTTCTTAAATATAGGCAAAATATTAACTATCAGTGCAGGTACCTCACCTGTGGCTAACAAAGATATTACAATCTCAGCCAGGGCCCCAGTCAGGCATGGAACTTGCTATCAAAATATGGAGGGGACCGGGGGACGGGGGCACAATATTTTGGCGGCTCCGCGCGAATGCGCACATTCACACACATGTGCGAGGCTTTGGAGGCTCAATCCAGCGCTAAACGCAGTTCAACACTGCCTGTCTCGCCGGGTTAACCTACAGCCCCCTCTGGACTGACGGGACACCGGCGATGCTTCTCCGCGCTGGCTGTAAACCTGGGCCATATTTCCTGCAAGCCCAGGCAGGTTTACCTGGCGGGAGAGGCAGAGTTGAGCTGGGTTTAGCGCTGCTTCTCATCGCTGGCTGTGGGCCTGGGGGCACCGCGCCTGTCAGAATCCCGACGTCTCTGGCCACCCGTGGGGGCACTCGGGACAGCGCCGGAGAGCCGGCCGGGATCGATCCTGGCTGCGGATGAGGCGCAGGTGTGTGCCACGTCTCCCTTCTCCAATCACCACGCTCTATCCTCAGTCCCACCCCACTCCTCCCTCCTCCAATGATCGCGCTGAATCATCATGTCCCGCCCCCATTGCCTGCTGACCAACGGTGCCCTCGATCAGCAGTCCCACCCCCACTGTCTCGTGGAAAGCGGAGATGTCACCGGGTTTTAAAATCCGGATTACAAAAACTTGGTGGGGATGTCCCCCACCTCTCAAAACATGGGGGGGGACGTGTCCCCTCTGGCCCCCCACCCCGGGTTTACCGCCCCTGGCCCCAGCAATCTTCTGCCTTGCTTCCTATAACATCCTTGGATGCACCTGATCAGTCCCCTGAAATTTGTCCGCCATTGTGCATTTAAAGACCTCCTCCTTCATGATGTTGATATGCTCCAGGATATCACTATTCCCTCCCCTGAACTTGCTAAATTCCATGTCCTTCTCCACGATAAATTCAGGTGAGTAGTATTTATTTAAGACCTCACCCAATTCCCATTGCTTCACACACAATACCATCCTGATCTTTAAGGGGCCCTCTCTCTCCCTTGCTGCCTTCTTGCTTTAAACCAAAGATAGGGATAACAGTTAAATATAAAGCAGAAAATGTTGACAATACATGCCAGGCCATAGAGCAGTCGTAGAGAATGAACTAGAGTTAATGTTTTAGTTCTGCGATTTTGTTTTTGTTATACCTGGGAAATATTAAATGAAAAGTATTGTCCGGAATGTCTGATGTCCAGAAGCAGAAATAATAGTTTTGTATTGGAATGGGAGTAAATAACAAGGCTGCAAAGCAGGAGTGAATATTCATGAGAAAAGAGAAGAATCCAAAAATGTCTGGAGGTGTAAATGGGATTGACAGAATCATCACTGTCTAGTGGAAAATAATGAAAGCCACAGTTGCAATTACTTGCATCCAGAAGGGTATAAACTGAAAGATGTGATGGTGTTTATCTGTAATAAGAGGCAAAGGTCAGAGAGATCAGGTTTGAGTGGCAGAATTATCAAACTATTCTAAGATTGGAGGTTTCTCGCAGAAGTGTGAGCAGCAAAATGTTTACCTGATCTGCTTTTGGTCTTGCATACATGTTTACCTAGTCTGCATGTTGGAAGTAGTGTCATAAATAAGCAACAAATCCATAATATTAAATGAAAAGGATAGTATATTACTTTCAACTGAAAGGAACGTTGAAGGGAATTTACTTTTTTCCATTTAATATTATTCTATTTCATAATATTAAGCAGCAAGGTAAAGTAAAGTACTTTCTGCACAGGGAAGAAGATGAAGTTTTTCTCTGGTGTTGTGTTAGATTAGGTGTAAGGGACGGGAATGGTGTATCAGAGACAAAGGGTGCCAGGTTGTGGATCAGCAGCAGTGGTGACAGCAGGAATGGGTGGGCTATCAGATGGTAGTTGGCTAGAGTGACTCCTCCAATATATAAGCTTGTTGTTTGGATACAGTTGAGTGGAATATTAAAGGACGAGGGATAAATGTTGTGAGACTCCGGCATCTGCATTTCCTTGTTTGTACAATGTGGTGGGTGACTTTTTTCACACTGAATTTTGTAAATTTGAAACGAGCTGTCAGGGGAAGTGGTAGAGAATTATGACATTTAAGACTCTTAGACGGGTGCATAGATAGGAAAACTCTGGAGGGAAATGGGCCAGGTTCGGGCAAATGAGACTAATTCTGTTAAACAACACGGTTTGCATGACCAAATTAGTCAAAGGAGTCCATTTCCATGTCGTATGACTGACTTATTTCCTAAAGTTGAATGAGCCCTGACAGATGACCCTTCAGTGGTTTAACAAGACAGTAATGAGGGAGAGGAAAGACAGCAGAGAGAATGGCAGCCACAGGGTCCACAATTCACCATGTCTCTGTGCAACTGCTGGTCTCTCTTCAATTATTGCTGTAGAGTTTGGTCAACCACTGCTGGCAGCAATTTCCTGCTTCCTAACCCTGTAATGGTTAATTTAAGATCAGCGTAGGGAATGTGGTAAACTGCACCACTACAACCTTTCACTCGGCTAACCTGAAGCAATATTGCTTGTAGAATTCAGGGAGTGGTGAGGTGAACATGAATTTGAAAAATTAAATTGGTGGTACTCTGAGGTTGTGGTTGGGAGCTGTGTTTGAACATTTATGGTGAACTGAGTGAGTTTTAAGTCAAACATTTCTTTGTTAATTTGTGAGAAGAGAAAAAGGGTGAGATTAAAATTGTGGGCAATGAGTATGGGTGTGGTCTAGTGGTAGATTCAACACGGTGAAGGCAGAGGGTAAGAAATTCTTGACAGAAGCACAGATATGAAAGCTAGTATTCAGTGTAGATCAGAGGTTCAGTTTAGAATCAAGTTATTGAAGTGAAAAGTGTGGAAAGAAGTACAATCAAAGTCGCAGTAATGATGGGCAGAAGTTGAGGATTCGTATCAGAAATGTAGGTGGAGGGTGAATAAGTCGAAGAAGTTTGAAGCAAAGTTGATAAGTTTTCAGTTCCAGGCAAAATGTAAATGGCACCAATCCAGTCTCAATTATGCAGAAGAGATAAATGCTCAGGAAGGTTTGATCACATGGGATCCAGGGAGAGTGGATCCAGAATTGGCTTCATGGAAGAAAACAGAAGGGGATGGTGAAAAAGTGTCGTTTGGACTGGAGGCCTGTGACGAGTGGTGTGTTTCAAGGATCATTGCAGTTTGTGGTTTATGTCAATGATTTGGATCAGTCTACACAAGGCGTGTTTAGTAAGATTATTATCAAAAATTACAGCTGCCCCTTGATCAGCGGGGCAAGTGGGTCGTGGAATACCTAATGAAGTATAATGCAGAAAAGTGCGAGGTGATGACTTTGGAAAATCAAACCAGGCCATGACTTTCATGGTGAATAATGGGGCCCTAGAGAGTGTTGTAGAGCAGAGGGATCTAGGATTACAGGTACATAGTCCCTGAAAATCGCAGGTAGACAGGGTAGTAAAGAAGGCTATTGGTACATTGACCTTCTTCCGTCAGGGTATTGAGAATAGACGTTGAGGGGCCTTATGTTACAGTTGTAAAGACGTTGGTAAGTTCACATTTGGAGTACCGTGTTCACCTTTGGTCACCCGACTATAAGAAGGATGTTATTAAGCTGGAAAGTGCAGAAAAAAATTGAGGATTTTGCCAGGACTTGAGGGGCTGAGCTATAGAGAGAGATTGGTCAAGCTAGGACTTGGAGTGCTGCAGGCTGTGAGGTGTATATCTTGGAGGTGTATAAAATTAGGAGGGGAATAGACAGGATGAATGCAGAGTCTGGTGCGTATGTAGAATGAGCTGCCAGAGGAGGTAGTTGGGGTAGTATTATAACAGCATATATAAGCCTCTTGTATAGGAAAGAGGGAGATGGGCCAAATGTGAGCAAATGGGACAAGCTTAGATGGGAATTTGGTCAGCATGGATGTGTTTGGTCAAAGGACCTGTTTCTGTGTTGTATGACCTGAAGGCCTGGGGACAACGTTGGATGGCATATAGGTCAGCTGCGATCAGTGATGATCTGGAAAATAATGGCTTGATGTTCGTTAATGGTGTTGTAGTCCATGAGAATAAAGGAAGGAATGCTAGGGTTATGGCACTCGGCCTCTCTTAAAAAAAAAAAAAAAAAAAAAGTGCCTGTCGTCAATCTCCAGCAATATTTCTCAGCAGATTGTTTATAATGTCAGGATCGGAACTTGGAGAACAGCTGTAAGTTCAGATATTTTGCAGGTTAGAATGAGTGAAGGGAGAAGAGAAATTGAGACCACTCGTGTTGTGATGAAATTGGCAGTGCAAACATTGAAAGAGGATGACAAAAAATAGACGGAGGGCTCCAGGTGAAAAGTGAATTCTGTAGATAGAAGGGTTCCTTGAGGAAAGATTCCTGGCCAAAGAACTGAGGATGGAGGCGCCACGAGATTTTGAGCTTGAAATAGATTGACATGTATGTGTGAAGGTGGTATTCTTGGGGGATTGTTTGGGGGTCAATAGAAGCAGTGATATGCAGAAGAAGGAATAGTGACAGGAAGTTTAACACTAAGTAAGTGTCAGTGTTTAACTCCAAGCAAGTTTAAGACATGGTTCTTGCTTGGAGCTCTTGACACATGTAAGGAAAAGGATTCCAAAGCACATGAAGCTGTTCATGTAACTATAGAACAGGATAACTAGTGAATGAATGTTGTTGATGAAGGTGGTCCAGAGAGTGCATATAGTTAATCAACATGGTAAAGCACAGCATTGAGTATGGATCTTGAAGAACAGTCATATAAAACATGCTGCATATCACGTATATTTATGGAGGGATCTTAAGGCTAGAATTTGATTTTGAATCGGTGGAGAATAAATTGAAATTGAAAGAGATTTGATTGATAGCCAATGAAAGGAGAGAGAAAATAATACAATGGAATTGAATTTTGATAAATAAATTTGAGTGTTTTACTATGTTATTGGAAATGAAACTTTTAAAATATTGACCAAAACAAGTGGAAGAAGCAAATATAGCATCCCAAGAGTTAGAGAGCGAGCAGATTACTGTGGTAAACTGGCAAATGCACGTAGGAACTGTGTTCATTTATTAACAATGGCATGAAAGAAAAACTAATTATTAACTTCATTGTGCTATTTTTCCTACCTATCTTATTTTAAAATAAAACCTTTTCTATTGCAGCCCTGGCAACTGCATTAGACATTGGCCTGTCTAATTGGAGCTTCATGTTTATCACTATCTCACTGTAAGTCACCTGTCTTGGTACTGAGATTGCTTATAATGTTAAATTCTGTGCAATGGTCATCATGCTTAAGCTATTTGAACATTATATTTTTCAATCAATTGCTCTAATTTGGTGATTTTTTTTTTACAAGCTTTGTAACGAATCATCAGTACCTATTTTTAATCTTGTATGCAGAGTAGTGCTGACCTAGTTTAACCCTTTCAGTTATGTTTTTTCTGTGCTCAAGGTAGAAAAAGGCTGGGTGTCAATTATGCTTGTATATTAATTATCAGTAGCAGATAGATCAATTTGCAATAATACCTTCAGCTTACAAGTTTCTAAAATTCCCTCCATAATTCATTTACCATTCTCCTCTTTTAAGGTATTCATTAAGTTTGACTTTGATCACTTTTCCTGTAAGATTTGGCTCTGGGTCTTGAAGAACTTGTGAAGCAGCCCAAAGCATTTAATTGCATTAAAATATTATTGTTAAGATTTATCACACTGTAATGAGCCTTAGTAAGAGCTACTGTTTCTTTTAGGTATACAATGACAAAGTCGACTGCTGTCCTATTTATTTTATTCTTTGCAATCATATTCAAGCTAGAGAAATTGGTAAGCATTGTTATTTCAAATACTGGTCTAAAACCATTGCCATAACTATCAGAATAATCCCAATAACGTGAGGAAGTATGGTGCCATGTTTACCTTTTGAAGAGTTTCCAGTAGGCGGACACATGGGTAGTGTCCCACTTTTCTGAGTATTGAAAAGAAATATTGAGCTTAAATTGTATTCGGTTTTGATTTTAATACAACAATGAATTGGGGAAGAGGAACTATAAAGTATTAATGGAAGAAATACTTTGTGATTCTGTATATTAAAAGTTTGCTAGTGGTCTGTTGTTATAGTATACCGAATAAAAAATAATGGTACAGTTTTGGGTTTAGTTTTGTTTAGTGTTTTCTGAATTATTCATAACTATCACTGTATGTCATGTTGTGGGTGGAGCACCAAGGCAAATTATGTGGTATGTGGTAAAAGTATGTGGTAAATTCCTTGGCCAATATACTTACTTACTTTATTGCTCATCTATCCAAGTGCAGCTCATTCAAAAGTGGTAGGTAGGTAGAATAGGAATAACTGAGTTCATCTGGGAAGGCGAGAAGGTTCAATTATTGTAGAGTTTAACAGTGTGGATTGTGTGCATAGAGATATTCACCTGTAATTCATTTGGAAACCAAGAATCGTATCCAAATATTGTGGAAGTCTCAATATTTATGTCTCAATATCGCTATTTCTCCAAGAAGAAAGGTAGTAAGATCCTGTGTAAGATGCATCTCTCTAGCACCTTGTTGGCTTTTTCATCAGTGATCCACAATGCTCTTTTGCTGCAGTGGGTGTCATAGCCTGCCTGGACTGTCTCTGTCCACTTGACCAGAGCCAATATGTTTCAGCAGGTGTCACAATCAACAATCAGTTTATGGAACTACGTATTATTTTGTTTTATTTCCCCTCCTCCTTGGGAGGAAACTCATCATTTAATCATTCTCTTGCTCCCCTTCCCGCATAGTTAGAGAAAAGTTTTACACGTCCTCAATTAAACTTGGGCTCACGGTTTTATTTTGTATCCATCTTTGTTTGCAATGATGAAACAATAGTAGTAAAATATTGACTCGTGTGTAGATTAAATGAGGACATGTTGATATAACAGGAATATATGAGACAAATGGGAACATGTCTCATCAGTGTGACTTGAACATGTGGTGGAATGCTTTATTCTTAAGTCAACGGGTTAAAATTCTGGAACTCACTACCTAATAGCAATGTTAAGAATATCTTCACCACAGGGAATGCAAAGGTTGAAAACGATTGAATATTAATCAATAAAATGGCTAGTTGTGAACACGCTGAACCAATCAGCAGCATTGATGTGTTGATTCTGGAGCCAGGATAATTTAACTTATTCTCTTGAAATGGAGTAGGAAGCAATCTGTCCCATCGAGTCTCTGCCGTCTCTTGGAGCATTCTATTCCATCCCATTTACCTCACATTTTGCCCTAAAATCTATTCTCTCACTCATGCACATCGTCTTCTCCTGATTTTCCACCACTCGCCAAGAGGCAATTTACAGCGGCCAATTAGCCTACCAACTAGTGTGTCTTTTGGATAAAGCAGGAATCCAAAGCACCTGGGGAGCTTGAAACATAGAAGAAGTGGAAACCACTTTCGACCATTAGGGAGACTGACAAAAACCTCCGGGAACCGCACGGAAACCGTGGCAAAGTCTCCAGAGGTTTCCGTTCAGGTTTCCTAAGTGGGACAGGGGCATAACCGATTGCAATGCTGATGGATAAAACTCCATTTTGTAGACTTTCCATGTGACATTGCCCACTCACTCTTTAGTCCTAAATCATTTGTTTCTATTCTCCTTTAATTTCATTTTAATCAACACATGTGAATAAATAAATTATCAAAACTTTAAATGAAAATATAGAGCATAAAAAATGGATATTGAATATAGTAAATGTAAAAGTAAAAACCTAAATTGTTCTGATTTCTCGCTATATGTTGCAATTTTTGTAGAGTTAGCTTTGTGTTGCATTCACCAATTAGCCCATCTCGAGGGATTACTTGAAGACGGACCAACTGATTGGTTGTTGTCTAAAAGTGTTGTTTTGGATGGGAGAATTTTATCTGCAGTATTTTAATTGTCTAATTGAGTACAGATGTATTATATCTTTTTCGGGTCATTTATTGAATAATGTGTTTTCTGTATTGCTATTTATTTTCTCAGAGATCATGGCTATTAATAGTTATTGTGTTAATAGCTGGAGGCCTCTTCATGTTCACATACAAGTCAACTCAGTTTAACACAGAAGGATTTATCCTGGTATTGATTGCATCCTTCCTCGGTGGAATACGATGGACATTGACACAGATTCTTACCCAGAAGGCTGATCTAGGTAATTTTGATTTCTTTTTGATGCAGCGCAGTGTGTATAATGCTCTGTTTGTAGTTGAAACACGATATTACTCGGACGATGCAGCAAGGTGTATAAAATTGCCTGCAATGTTGGGGAAAGCAGTAATAGGGTCAATTAAGTGTGGGAGTTTAACAGCAAATACAGTATTTGAACACGCTGTGTACCATATGATGTGACTCTAAACACAGGCACTTAAAACTAATGGTAAAGGAATACAGAAATGGGCATACAACTACTTAAACTTGTTTAACCACTCAATGAGATCAGAGCTTAAATACAAAAACATACAAATTAGGTGCAGGTGCAGGCAATTTGGCTCCTCAAATCTGCTCCACCTGTTAATACGATTATGGCCGATCTGGTAGTCATCACCACTATTATAAGTCAATTGTACCTGTACCTGACTGTTCGTGTACATATGACAATAAATTTGACTCACCCATTTTATATGAAATATTTCCCCATGTTACTTTTTGAATGGCCTGTCACCTATTTTAAGATTATACTGTAGAAAGAGAACTGCAGATACTGGTTAACAAATTCGTCGAGACCAGGCGTGGGCTTGGCAACCTTCTCCTCAAATATGGACACTCAATCCATCAGAGGCTACTGGATCTCACATTTTAATTCCGTTTCCCATTCCCATACTGATCCTTTTGTCCTGAGTCACTGCAATTGCTGTATTGTATCCTTGTGTTCCTTCCTCTGGCTTTCCTATTTCCAATTCCTCTCCTCGTATCGCTCCTTTTTCTTTGGACTTTGCCCAACCATCTGCCTGTCAAAACCCCCTCCTGTCCCTCCTTTCTTCCCTCCCCCTCCCCCCCCACAACAATCAGTCAGAAGAATGATTTGGATGAGAACATACAGGGCAAGATTAGCAAGTTTGCTGACGACACAAAAGTGAGTGCTTTTGCAGATAGTGAAGATGGTGTAAAAGATTGCAGAAGGATCTGGATCGATTGGCCAGGTGGGCGGAGGAATGTTTGATGGAATTTAATACTGAGAAGTGTGAGGTTGCATTTTGGGACGTCGAACAAGGGCAGAACCTACACAGTAAATGGTAGGCCTCTGGATAGTGTTGTCGAGCAGAGGGATCTAGGAGTAGAGGTGCATGGCTCTTTGAAGATCAATACACAGGTAGATAAGGTGGTCAAAAAGGCTTTTCGTACTTTGGCCTTCAGTCAGTGTATTGAGTATAGAAGTTGGGAGGTCATGTTGCAGTGTATAAGACGTTGGTGAGACCGCTTTTAGAATATTGTGTTCATTTCTAGGCACCATGTTATAGGAAAGATATTGTCAAGCTTGCATGGGTTCAGAAATGATTTACAAGGATGTTGCCAGGACTAGATGGTGTGAGCTATAGGGAAAGGTTGAGTAGGCTGGGTCTCTATTCCATGGATCGCAGGAGAGTGAGAGGAAATCTTATAGGGGTGTACAAAATCATGAGATGAATAGATTGGTTAGATGCACAGTCTCTTGCCCAGAGTAGGGTAATCGAGGACCAGAGGACATAGGTTCAAGGTGAAAGGGAAAAGATTTAATAGGAATCCGAGGGGTAATCTTTTCACACAAAGGGTGGTGGGTGTATGTGTAATTCCGGTCCTAAACTTACTGCCCTTAGTCTGGTTCAGTCAAACACCAAATACGAGCACTGGAAATCCAACTCTTATATTACACCAAACCAATACAATACCTAATCCAATACTGTGGGTCCGATCCTTGTCTCTACTTATTCGAGCCCAACAGCCTTGCGCAAATAGAACACGTACCCCAGAAGATCGACACACCCCAATGAGCTCCCCCCTCTTTTATACCTTTACAGACCCTTGGCATGAAAATACATGGGGGGTGGGGGGGCACCCCTACAAGCCAATTATCAATAAGGGTTGCAGAATACATTGAATGACAGTTCCCTAACTCAATCATAAAATATCACATAACATAGTTTCCACACAAAGCACTTAGGGGGAAACAATTCTGTTGGGTAAAGAAACATTCTCCCAGGTAAATAAACATCGTGGGTAAGGTCCCTCTTCTGGACCAATCATAATTAGCAGCGGGAAGACTCTGCAACATTGCAACCCATCATTTCCCCAACTAATCCCAAGCATGTGTATGCAACTGCTGTATTGAAGGCAGCGTCATCCCTTTCTGGAGAGCAACCTGGATGGGATCAATGCGAACACATCCTACCTGAGTTGCATCTTCTGCCCACACCTGCGGGTCCACATACCCGCATACCTCACTTCCCAGATGCTGGCATAGCTGGGCAACAACTGTCCTCTGGGTCTGATCAAACTCAACAGTACATTGGTTAGACAAGCTCTGTTCTTCATATATATTCGGATCTGCCAGATCAATTGCTTTCTTTACCATTGCTCCCAAGTCCTTCACACTTGCTGGAAAATTCACCTTCCTCGTTATGTGTGGAGCAACCTCTGAAGCTCGTTTCCATAAATATAGGGGTATTTTAATGTACTCTGCAGTTCCTCTTTGTCCTGTTGCCTGTGCCAAATTATTCACGTTTCATTTTTTTTCCTTCTTGAGGTCTGAAAAAGATTTTCTAATTCTTTATTTTTGCCACTTCTATCATAGCCCAATGTGATATGAAGCGGAAACTCATCTACTAGGTCTAAGGACCACCATGTTGCTGTTGAATAGCACTGCCTTTCGGGAGCCCATGGGGGTTACTATTATTCCACCATCGCTGCATTCAATTTTCAATTGAAATGCGCAGAGCAAATCTCTAGCCATTAAATTGCAATCCAATCCAGTTGTTATTACGAATCTATGTTTTATTGCCTTGCTTCGATACACCACTTCAAGTGACTTAGAGATGGGATACTGGCAAATTTGTCCCTGAAATCCGGACAGGCTCTGAACCTCACTAGAATTGGCAAGGTTATAAATTGATTGAAGAAATGACATGGATGCTCCTGTATCTATCAAACAGGTGCATATCCTTCCTTCTACTCGCAATGATAGTACATGTTCTTCATCAGATTTGCATCCGTTCACCACCAACTTAGCTAATCGGGAACGTGAGAATGGCTTATATTGAGAGAAGGGTGTTTCTCTTCTCTGTCACTGATTTATTTGCCTGTTCCCTCTCTGCTGTCACTGTTCGCCCCCTCCTTTCTGTTGTTTCGTGTCGGGCACCCCCTACTCCAGTGACCTTGTCCGCCGCAAGTACAACATTGGCCTGGTCCCAATACTCTATTCCCTTTCCAGTGTTGTCTTGGAGAAATTGGTTCTAAGGGAGGTGGTTCTTCAGGGTAACCTGGACAATCCCGTTCTGGCGCCCTTGTCCAATCTGGCGCATCATGCCTTGCTCTTGCCTGAAGACTATTCCATAAGTCTAAATTAGATCTTGGCACATCCTTTTTCATTATGTATTCAGTTTTTGCCTTAGCGACCGGCTGGTTCTCTTGTTTTCTAATATCTTTCCAGTGATACCTAACTTCACGGACCATTTGACTTGCACTATTCTCGGACCAATCCATGTTGTTTGTCTTGATTGCTTCTCCTACATTAGTTGGCAGACAGTTTAACAAAATTGAGCAGTACTAGGGAGAATTCACCTCGTTCCGAAAATTTACATCTCCCGACTGATCCATACATAGTTCCAAGAACCTTTCTAAAAACTCCACTGATCCCTCTCCTTTCTTTGGTCTAACATCCAAAATCCTAGCGATGTCTATTGGCGTTTGGAGGGTAGTGGCAAGGGCAGTTAAAACTGCATCTTCTCCTGCATTGTTATTGGCAATTACATTAGCCAGTACCTCGTGAGTTGGGTGTCCTAAAGTGGCGAGGAACCTGGTATGTTCTATAGGAGTTATGATCTGTTGTATTGCAGCCCACAAATCTCTCGAATCCGCTTGATACACACGCATAGTGGTCCGGATATAGTCCACAAAGGAAGCAGGTGATTTCTTTCTGTCAGGTATTTTACTCGGTACAGCCATCATTTCATCTGCTTTCCATGGGGAGTACACATCAATAGTTCGAGGATTGTTGGCACCAACTGCATTAGGCAGATCAAAGGCTGGGTTAGGCATCTCCCTAACTGGGAACTGGCGGCGAGATAATTGCTCTGCCTGCAAAATTTTTCCTATGCCTGACTCCCTCTCAGTGTCCCTAGATACTACATCACCCTCCGATGTATCATCCTCATCACTAGGAGGAAGGCGGTACTTTTTAAAAGCATGTCTTTTCTCTCTGGGTGGTCGTTTTATTTTCCTAGGTTTAGGTTCATAAACTGGTTCTGGTGGTTGTTCTTTTTCTTGAAATATCGATGCTATTTTCTTTGTCTTGCTCCCTGTACTGAGCGCTGCTGGAATATCTGTTAGTGCTGGAGCTGTTGGGGTCAAGGAACTCTGTGCTGGTGCTGCTGTCTGGGGAGCAGGTGATACTATAGGATTACTATGAGCAGGGGGTGTGGGTGATGCTGCAGGCACAGGAGGTCTGTGAGGTACATAAGGTGCTGGAGATGGAGGTGACATAGGGAGCGCAAGGGGAATAAGGTGGATGCTGCAAACTTCTCTTGATATGAATACTTTCCTAATCTTCCAAATATTCCTCGTCTCCACCTTCCAAACCAAAGCCAACCAACGAGTCCCTCAACTCTAATTCTACAAGTGCCACTTTTCCTTCAAGAGTCCTCTTAGTCTCCCGTTCCCTATGTTCTTTATAAGCACATCCACATTCCTTTTTCAAAGTATCCAGAGGTTTATTCCTTTCATCTTTTAATTCTATTCCAAGTTTCAAAGCTGCCTTCTGCCAATTTGTCATTATTGCAGCCACACTATGTTTTCTTAATCCTTCATAATATTGTCTCCACAGCCCAAAAAATTCCTTTGCTGTCTCACTTTGACTATATTGACAAATAATCTTTTCAATATATCTCACGCCCTCCAGGGTTCCCTTCAGGCAACAACTCATCTTCTAATTTCTTATTCAAAGTTCCCGAGAAATGCTTTAATCTCTTTACCTCTTTAGAGAACTTACTGCAAACCATTTGTAATGGGCTCTCGGGGTCTGTCGCTGTATCAATCACAATCTGGTTTCCCATTGTTACTTACAATGCCTTATAAGTTCTTCAACGCACTAGTAAGTCTCTCACAAGACAAGGGCGGGGTGGAAGATTGCAACCTTCACGTGGTCTGCCCTGTTTCGACTAATGCAATCAACTCGACGTGCACAAACGGAAGATCAAATAGAACAAGTTGTCCAACAACTTTAGGCTGTGCACGCCACATGAAAGAAGAAGAAGAAGAAGTCAAGGACACAAATTCCTAACACCGAACAAGTTTTTTCACACAACCTTTCTCCTTTCAACAGGGTACCCAAGAATCTCACACACAGAAATCACACAAGCTTTTATAATGGTAAACACTCTCAGCTCAAGGTGGGGACCACCTTCTACATGGAACAATCAAACGCACTTCAGCAGCAAATTTCCTGAACATAAACACTTGAATCCAAACAAAAACAGATAAGGTTGTAACACGCAAGCAAAATCACACTCAAACAAGAAATAATACTGCTAATAATTATCAAACATAAACACACTACAATATAAAATATATGCATTCGATTACAGTACAATTCTAAAGTTAATCGCACTATTTTAAATGACACTAGATCATGCTATATTAATATACAGCCACGATTCAAACTACGATTACAACAGCAGCATTAATCACACAATCGCTATATTACAATTACGGAGTTATATACAATTACGGCGCTATTTTACAAGATCAAAACAGATCTCTATACAATAACCAGTAGCCTTCAATATAAATGCCCTGAATTTGGTAAAATTTAAATCGGAAAATTTAGATCACTGTCCGGATACTAGACGGGTCCCCCCTCTCAGTGTTGATTTTAAAGTATTCTCAGCCAATTTTTCTCCAGCACTGAGTTCCCAGTACTGTTTGGGACTTAAACTACACACAGGCGCAGTCTCGAAGCCCCTGTGTCTTCAGCACCTACCCGCTTCGTGCTGGTTCTCGATGCTGATCTTTATAGTGTCGTCTTTCCAGTCGCACTCTCAGCACCGATTCAGTACTTTCCCTCTTAGTACTGACCTTCTCAGTCCTGTCTTTGAGGATATCTTGAAATCTATATTCCAGGCTGAGTGGGGCCCTAAAACCCCAGGGTCTACCAACCCTCAAACCTCGGGCCAGTTTCAGTGGAATCCCGATTGCAACAGCTGTCGCCTTACCAATGGTGTGGGGCCTTTAACCCACTAGAGAATAACCTCTAGCAGACTATTATCTAAATGGTGGCCGATTAGGAAAAGGGGAGATGCAGCGAGACCTGGGTGTCATGGTACACCAGTCATTGAAAGTAGGCATGCAGGTGCAGCAGGCAGTGAAGAAAGCGAATGGTATGTTAGCTTTCATAGCAAAAGGATTTGAGTATAGGAGCAGGGAAGTTCTACTGCAGTTGTACAGGGTCTTGGTGAGACCACACCTGGAGTATTGCGTACAGTTTTGGTCTCCAAATCTGAGGAAGGACATTATTACCATAGAGGGAGTGCAGAGAAGGTTCACCAGACTGATTCCTGGGATGTCAGGACTGTCTTATGAAGAAAGACTGGATAGACTTGGTTTATACTCTCTAGAATTTAGGAGATTGAGAGGGGATCTTATAGAAACTTACAAAATTCTTAAGGGGTTGGACAGGCTAGATGCAGGAAGATTGTTCCCGATGTTGGGGAAGTCCAGGACAAGGGGTCACAGCTTAAGGATAAGGGGGAAATCCTTTAAAACCGAGATGAGAAAAACTTTTTTCACACAGAGAGTGGTGAATCTCTGGAACTCTCTGCCACAGAGGGTAGTTGAGGCCAGTTCATTGGCTATATTTAAGAGGGAGTTAGGTGTGGCCCTTGTGGCTAAAGGGATCAGAGGGTATGGAGAGAAGGCAGGTACGGGATACTGAGTTGGATGATCAGCCATGATCATATTGAATGGCGGTGCAGGCTCGAAGGGCCGAATGGCCTACTCCTGCACCTAATTTCTATGTTTCTATGTTTCTAACCTTTTGAGCCCAACTCCCACCTTCCTTGGGCCTCAAACCCCCTAGACGGGGACTCAAACTCTCTAGGGCCTCAAACCCTCGCCCTCAGTGCTCGCCAGACTACTAATCTTCTATCGATCTTGTTGGGAATCCAAGCACAAGCACGTGTATGACCGATTCGTCGTCAGATCAGCGGAGCAGGGAAAACCGATGCAAAAGTCACACCATGGCGCTAGTTTCTCCTCCCGCAATCCACCACGACTCAATTCCCTGACCGCAAATTTATGTTTGGCAATCATTTAAGAAACAGTTAGAAAACGTACATGGATAGGACATTGTTGGCCGGTGTGGGCAAGTTGGGCCAAAGGGCACATTTCCACACTGTATCTCTCTATGACTATGACTAACGGTCTCGACCTGAAACATCAACTATCCAAGTTCCCCAGATATGTTGCCTGACCCACTGAGTTACTCCAGCAATGTGTGGCTTTTAAAAAAAAGATTATACCTTTTGTTCTGCATTTGGGACTATCATATGCTGCAATGGAGCAGCTGGGCTTGTACACTCTGGAATTTAGAAGGATGAGAAGGGATCTCATTGAAACATATAAGATTGTTAAGGGCTTGAACACGCTAGAGGCAGGAAACATGGTCCCGATGTTGGGGGAGTCCAGAACCAGGGGCCACAGTTTAAGAATAAGGAGTAAGCCATTTAGAATGGAGACGAGGAAACACTTTTTCTCACAGAGAGTGGTGTGTCTGTGGAATTCTCTGCCTCAGAGGGCGGTGGAGGCAGGTTCTCTGGATGCTTTGAAGAGAGAACTAGATAGGGCTCTTAAAAATAGCGGAGTCAGGGGATATGGGGAGAAGGCAGGAACGGGGCACTGATTGGGTATGATCAGCCATGATCACATTAAATGGCGGTGCTGGCTCGAAGGGCCGTATGGCCTACTCCTGCATCTATTGTCTATTCCCCAACAACCCACATAATTTTCCATTCGACTCCTTCAGTCATGTTAAACACTCTCTTAAATCACCTATTTATTTATGTATTTGACAGAATGGACCTTAATGTGTGCAACCTGGTCTTGTGATATAACGCTTGTCCCCAGAATCAGCACTCCACAGTTCCCTAATTTTCCAGCAGATAATTTTCCAGACCTCAAATTGGAACTCCAAATGGATTTTAGCCAGAGAGTATAAACATTGTTACATAATCTGCTCTCTTCTACCAGTGCCTGAGACAATTTACAACTTATAATTGTATAAAGGGTAAGAGTGTTGTAAAAACAAGCCTGAAGGCTTTGTGTCTCAATGCAAGGAGCATTCGTAATAAGGTGGATGAGTTGAATGTGCAGATAGCTATTAATGACTATGATATAGTTGGGATCACGGAGACATGGCTCCAGGGTGACCAAGGCTGGGAGCTGAAAATCCAGGGATATTCAATATTCAGGAGGGATAGACAGAAAGGAAAAGGAGGTGGGGTAGCGTTGCTGGTTAGAGAGGAGATTAACGCAATAGAAAGGAAGAACATTAGCTTGGAGGATGTGGAATCAATATGGGTAGAGCTGCGAAACACTAAGGGGCAGAAAACGCTAGTGGGAGTTGTGTACAGGCCACCTAACAGTAGTAATGGAGTTGGGGATGGCATCAAACAGGAAATTAGAAATGCGTGCAACAAAGGTTAAACAGTTATAATGGGTGACTTCAATCTACATATAGATTGGGTGAATCAAATTGGCAAGGGTGCTGAGGAAGAGGATTTCTTGGAATGTATGCGGGATAGTTTTCTAAACCAACATGTAGAGGAACCAACGAGAGAGCAGGCTATTCTAGACTGGGTATTGAGTAATGAGGAAGGGTTAGTTAGCAGTCTTGTTGTGCGTGGCCCCTTGGACAAGAGTGACCATAATATGGTTGAGTTCTTCATTAGGATGGAGAGTGACATTGTTAATTCAGAAACAAGGGTCCTGAACTTAAAGAAAGGTAACTTTGAGGGTATGAGACATGAATTGGCCAAGATAGACTGGCAATTGATTCTTAAAGGGTTGACGGTGGATATGCAATGGAAGGCATTTAAAGACTGCATGGATGAGCTACAACAATTGTTCATCCCAGTTTGGCAAAAGAATAAATCAGGGAAGGTAGTGCATCCGTGGATAACAAGGGAAATCAGGGATAGTATCAAAACAAAAGATGAAGCATACAAATTAGCCAGAAAAAGCAGCCTACCAGAGGAATGGGAGAAATTCAGAGTCCAGCAGAGGAGGACAAAAGGCTTAATTAGGAAAGGGAAAATAGATTATGAAAGAAAACTGGCAGGGAACATAAAAACTGACTGCAAAAGTTTTTATAGATATGTGAAGAGAAAAAGATTAGTTAAAACAAATGTAGGTCCCTTGCAGTCAGAAACAGGTGAATTGATCATGGGGAACAAGGACATGGCAGACCAATTGAATAATTACTTTGGTTCTGTCTTCACTAAGGAAGACATAAATAATCTGCCGGAAATAACAGGGGACCGGGGGTCAATTGAGATGGAGGAACTGAGTGAAATCCAGGTTAGCCGGGAAGTGGTGTTGGGTAAATTGAATGGATTAAAGGCCGATAAATCCCCAGGGCCAGATAGGCTGCATCCCAGAGTACTTAAGGAAGTAGCCCCAGAAATAGTGGATGCATTAGTGATAATGTTTCAAAACTCTTTAGATTCTGGAGTAGTTCCTGAGGATTGGTGGGTAGCTAATGTAACCCCACTTTTTAAAAAGGGAGGGAGAGAGAAAACGGGGAATTACAGACCAGTTAGTCTAACATCGGTAGTGGGGAAACTGCTAGAATCAGTTATTAAAGATGGGATAGCAGCACATTTGGAAAGTAGTGAAATCATTGGACAAAGTCAGCATGGATTTATGAAAGGTAAATCATGTCTGACGAATCTTATAGAGTTTTTCGAGGATGTAGTAGAGTGGATAAGGGAGAACCAGTGGATGTGTTATATCTGGACTTTCAGAAGGCTTTCGACAAGGTCCCACATAAGAGATTAGTATACAAACTTAAAGCACACGGTATTGGGGGTTTAGTATTGATGTGGCTAGAGAACTGGCTGGCAGACAGGAAGCAAAGAGTAGGAGTAAACTGGTCCTTTTCACAATGGCAGGCAGTGACTAGTGAGGTACCGCAAGGCTCAGTGCTGGGACCCCAGCTATTTACAATATATATTAATGATTTGGACGAGGGAATTGAATGCAACATCTCCAAGTTTGCGGATGACACGAATCTGGGTGGCAGTGTTAGCTGTGAGGTGGATGCTAGGAGGCTGCAAGGTGACTTGGATAGGCTGGGTGAGTGGGCAAATGCATGGCAGATGCAGTATAATGTGGATAAATGTGAGGTTATCCACTTTTAGGCTGTGGGCCGAGCATCAAAAATGTGTCTAGAAATAGGATTTTGTGACCCAAGTCACCAAACTACATGAAATGTTCACATATTGTGTAAAAAAAATTATATAAATCACCCCTGAAACTCGATATGATGAAGACTTGCACATTTTTATTAAATTAGAGAAAAACCGGAAAAATGTCGGGTAATTTTTAGTCCAATCAAAGCACGTTTAACATTGAGTTGTCTGCCAGTTGGCCAATCACGCGCTTTGATTCAGGCTAGCACACAAAATGGCTGAGGGGACTGCACAGATGCCTGTTTTACTGGAGATGTGTTGTTTTGTGGAATACATGTCGTGGAAACTTGCAGCAGGTTAATTGTATTTAGTGGGAAAAGCATTAAAAAGGTCGAAGAATGTGCTGCTAAGTTGATGGAAGTGTTGAAAGTGATGGAAGTCTTGAAAGCAAAGTCCCTGCTGAGGTCCTGGAACACAAAGATTAAGAGCCAGGAACCAACTCTAACTAAAAGGTTAGATCTAAAGTCTGAATTTATGAAAATCTATCTGTATGGAGTTTAATTAATTTAATTGCACCCTTTTATAATGTGAATAAATTCATTCATTCACTTACTTCATTCATTCACTTACTTCATTCATTCACTTACTTCATTCATTCACTTACTTCATTCATTCATGAAATTGAGGGCCTAAACTATATGTTTCCATAACACAGTCAATTAAACATTGTCACTAATGCCAGCCTGTTGTAGAGTAATAAGTCTTTAACAGCTAATCTCGGAGCTGCCTGCGAACGCGGAGCCGCGGATCATCTCCGTGGGCGGGTGGGGGGGGGGGGGGAGGCTGTACATAGTGCCGTCTATAGCGGCCGTTATCAGACCCCGACAACGGGAGAAAAACGGAATGGAATTCCACTGCAATGGAAGCCTATAAATAACGATCGATATCCCTCCGTTTTTTTCCCGTTGTCGGGGTCTGATAACGGCCGCTATAGACGGCACAGACAATTGACTGTGTTGTGGAAACATATAGTTTAGGCCCTCAATTTCATGAATGAATGAATGAATGAAGTAAATGAATGAAGTAAGTGAATGAATGAAGTAAGTGAATGAATGAATTTATTCACATTATAAAAGGGTGCAATTAAATTAATTAAACTCCATACATAGAAACATAGAAATTAGGTGCAGGAGTAGGCCATTCGGCCCTTCGAGCCTGCACCGCCATTCAATATGATCATGGCTGATCATCCAACTCAGTATCCCGTACCTGCCTTCTCTCCATACCCTCTGATCCCCTTAGCCACAAGGGCCACATCTAACTCCCTCTTAAATATAGCCAATGAACTGGCCTCGACTACCCTCTGTGGCAGGGAGTTCCAGAGATTCACCACTCTCTGTGTGAAAAAAGTTCTTCTCATCTCGGTTTTAAAGGATTTCCTCCTTATCCTTAAGCTGTGACCCCTTGTCCTGGACTTCCCCAACATCGGGAGCAATCTTCCTGCATCTAGCCTGTCCAACTCCTTAAGAATTTTGTAAGTTTCTATAAGATCCCCTCTCAATCTCCTAAATTCTAGAGAGTATAAACCAAGTCTATCCAGTCTTTCTTCATAAGACAGTCCTGACATCCCAGGAATCAGTCTGGTGAACCTTCTCTGCACTCCCTCTATGGCAATAATGTCCTTCCTCAGATTTGGAGACCAAAACTGTACGCAATACTCCAGGTGTGGTCTCACCAAGACCCTGTACAACTGCAGTAGAACCTCCCTGCTCCTATACTCAAATCCTTTTGCTATGAAAGCTAACATACCATTCGCTTTCTTCACTGCCTGCTGCACCTGCATGCCCACTTTCAATGACTGGTGTACCATGACACCCAGGTCTCGCTGCATCTCCCCTTTTCCTAGTCGGCCACCATTTAGATAATAGTCTGCTTTCCTGTTTTTGCCACCAAAATGGATAACCTCACATTTATCCACATTATACTGCATCTGCCAAACATTTGCCCACTCACCCAGCCTATCCAAGTCACCTTGCAAACTCCTAGCATCCTCCTCACAGCTAACACTGCCCCCCAGCTTAGTGTAATCCGCAAACTTGGAGATATTGCCTTCAATTCCCTCATCCAGATCATTAATATATATTGTAAATAGCTGGGGTCCCAGCACTGAGCCTTGCGGTACCCCACTAGTCACTGCCTGCCATTGTGAAAAGGACCCGTTTACTCCTACTCTTTGCTTCCTGTTTGCCAGCCAGTTCTCTATCCACATCAATACTGAACCCCCAATGCCGTGTGCTTTAAGTTTGTAAACTAATCTCTTATGTGGGACCTTGTCGAAAGCCTTCTGGAAGTCCAGATACACCACATCCACTGGTTCTCCCCTATCCACGCTACTAGTTACATCCTCGAAAAATTCTATAAGATTCGTCAGACATGATTTACCTTTTGTAAATCCATGCTGACTTTGTCCAATGATTTCACCACTTTCCAAATGTGCTGCTATCCCATCTTTAATAACTGACTCTAGCAGTTTCCCCACTACCGATGTTAGACTAACTGGTCTGTAATTCCCCGTTTTCTCTCTCCCTCCGTTCATAAAAAGTGGGGTTACGTTTGCTACCCGCCAATCCTCAGGAACTACTCCAGAATCTAAAGAGTTTTGAAAGATTATTACTAATGCATCCACTATTTCTGGAGCTATTTCCTTAAGTACTCTGGGATGCAGCCTATCTGGCCCTGGGGATTTATCGGCCTTTAATCCATTCAATTTACCCAACACCACTTCCCGGCTAACCTGGATTTCACTCAATTCCTCCAACTCCTTTGACTCGCGGTCCCCTGCTATTTCCGGCAGATTATTTATGTCTTCCTTAGTGAAGACGGAACCAAAGTAGTTATTCAATTGGTCTGCCATATCCTTGTTCCCCATGATCAACTCACCTGTTTCTGACTGCAAGGGACCTACATTTGTTTTAACTAATCTCTTTCTTTTCACATATCTATAAAAACCTTTGCAGTCAGTTTTTATGTTCCCTGCCAGTTTTCTTTCATAATCTATTTTTCCTTTCCTAATTAAGCCCTTTGTCCTCCTCTGCTGGTCTCTGAATTTCTCCCAGTCCTCCGGTATGCTGCTTTTTCTGGCTAATTTGTACGCATCATCCTTCGCTTTGATACTATCCCTGATTTCCCTTGTTATCCACGGATGCACTACCTTCCCTGATTTATTCTTTTGCCAAACTGGGATGAACAATTTTTGTAGTTCATCCATGCAGTCTTTAAATGTCTTCCATTGCATATCCACCGTCAACCCTTTTAGAATTAATTGCCAGTCAATCTTGGCCAATTCACGTCTCATACCCTCAAAGTTACCTTTCTTTAAGTTCAGAACCATTGTTTCTGAATTAACAATGACACTCTCCATCCTAATGAAGAACTCAACCATATTATGGTCACTCTTGCCCAAGGGGGCACGTACAACAAGACTGCTAACTAACCCTTCCTCATTACTCAATACCCAGTCTAAAATAGCCTGCTCTCTCGTTGGTTCCTCTACATGTTGATTTAGATAACTATCCCGCATACATTCCAAGAAATCCTCTTCCTCAGCACCCCAGCCAATTTGATTCACCCAATCTATATGTAGATTGAAGTCACCCATTATAACGGTTTTGCCTTTGTCACACGCATTTCGAATTTCCTGTTTGATACCATCTCCAACTTCACTACTACTGTTAGGTGGCCTGTACACAACACCCACCAGCGCTTTCTGCCCCTTAGTGTTTCGCAGCTCTACCCATACCGATTCCACATCCTGCAAACTAATGTCTTTTCTTTCCATTTAGGTAGATTTTCATAAATTCAGACTTTAGATCTAACCTTTTAGTTAGAGTTGGTTCCTGGCTCTTAATCTTTGTGTTCCAGGACCTCAGCAGGGACTTTGCTTTCAAGACTTCCATCACTTTCAACACTTCCATCAACTTAGCAGCACATTCTTCAGCCTTTTTAATGCTTTTCCCACTAAATACAATTAACCTGCTGCAAGTTTTCACGACATGTATTCCACAAAACAACACATCGGAATCTCCAGTAAAACAGGCATCTGTGAAGCCCCCTCAGCCATTTTGTGTGCTAGCCTGAAGCAAAGCGCGTGATTGGCCAACTGGCAGACAACTCAATGTTAAACGTGCTTTGATTGGACTAAAAATTACCCAACATTTTTCCGGTTTTTCTCTAATTTAATAAAAATGTGCAAGTCTTCTTCATATCGAGTTTCAGGGGTGATTTATATGATTTTTTTTACACAATATGTGAACATTTCATGTAGTTTGATGACTTGGGTCACGAAACTGCAGAATAAAGCTCCTCGGCCCACAGCCTATTTGGTGGCAAAAACAGGAAAGTAGACTATTATCTGAATGGCGGCCGATTAGGAAAGGTGGAGATGCAACGAGACCTGGGTGTCATGGTACACCAGTCATTGAAAGTAGGCATGCAGGTGCAGCAGGCAGTGAAGAAAGCGAATGGTATGTTAGCATTCATAGCAAAAGGATTTGAGTATAGGAGCAGGGAGGTTCTACTGCAGTTGTACAGGGTCTTGGTGAGACCACACCTGGAGTATTGCGTGCATTTATGGTCTCCTAATCTGAGGAAAGACATTCTTGCCATAGAGGGAGTACAGAGAAGGTTCACCAGACTGATTCCTGGGATGTCAGGACTTTCATATGAAGAAAGACTGGATAGACTCGGCTTGTACTCGCTAGAATTTAGAAGATTGAGGGGGGATCTTATAGAAACTTACAAAATTCTTAAGGGGTTGGACAGAAGATTGTTCCCGATGTTGGGGAAGTCCAGAACAAGGGGTCACAGTTTAAGGATAAGGGGGAAATCTTTTAGGACCGAGATGAGGAAAACATTTTTCACACAGAGTGTGGTGAATCTGGAATTCTCTGCCACAGAAGGTAGTTGAGGCCAGTTCATTGGCTATATTTAAGAGGGAGTTAGATGTAGCCCTTGTGGCTAAAGGGATCAGGGGGTATGGAGAGAAGGCACGTACAGGATACTGAGTTGGATGATCAGCCATGATCATATTGAATGGCGGTGCAGGCTCGAAGGGCCGAATGGCCTACTCCTGCACCTATTTTCTATGTTTCTATGTTTCTATTCTCTATCTGCCCTTTAGAACTTAAAACTAATTAAAATTACAGACAATTGCGGATTCATTTGAGATAATGCCAATTAATTACCTTGGTGCATGAGATTCCAAATTGGGGAAGTAATGCTTGAGTAGGATGGATATCCAATCTGTAAAAGTTATTAAATATTATTGTGTAAAGAGCACACATTGTTGATCTGGAACAACGAGTACTCGTCTCCAGCTGCAAGAATTGAATTTAATCTCCCAGACCTGACAAGAATGATATAAATGAGTGTACTTGTCACATCTGACACTGTCAGGTTTCAGGTGAATGAGAACTTGACAACTGGATGTTAATTGGAATGTAATTTTTTGATCGTCCTTGACACATTGTTGGTGGCAGTTTAATTTCAAAGCAAATGCAGTTGTTCACTTAAACTAATAGAAAGCCACTATTGTTCAATTAAAAAGAGCATTGTCTATATGAAGCTTCATAACACACCACAGTTAAATTGCAAGTGTCTGAATGTATGATCTGGTTCGAGACATTGACAAGTATTTCCAGACTTCATTTTCATGGCATTGAGCTGGTTGGTACAGTTTGTATCATTGGTGTAAAGGGATGTGGACATTTTGTTTTTCCCCTTTATCAGATTTGAAATCTCCTGTTTGTGCTGCTCATAATAATTGTTTTTACTTGGGTTATTACCAGAGTTATATGACTATTAAATAACAATTTTAACTGAAGTATAAATTATAACTGAATTTGTTGTTATTATAATTCATGGAATATTATGCAGATTATAACTGAATTTGAAACTCTTGCTCAGGTTTACAGAATCCTATTGACACCATGTACCACCTCCAGCCTCTGATGTTTATTGGTCTCTTCCCGCTGTTTGTGTTCAATGAAGGTAGGTCTGCGAGCTGGGTCGGTGGCCAGTGCTCTGGAGATCTTGATCACCATAGACCAAACTCCATTTACAATAACTGCACTAAGAACCGCAGATGCTGGTTTGTCAAAATAAAACAAAGTATTGGAGAAATGTAGCTGGTCAGAGAAAATCTCTGGAAGACATCAATAGGTGAAGTTTTGGTTCAGGTGGTGGAGGGGAGGGGGGTGTGGAGAAAGCTGTGAAGAAAAGGTGAGGGTGGACAGAGCCTGGCAAATGATGGGTGGAGACAGGTGAGGGATGTGGGGACGGTCTATTTTGCAGATCGGTGGAGTAGGTAACAAAGGTTGGAAGTGAAAAGGAGCGAACAGGGTGTCAGATAAGGTTGGAGTAGGGTGGGATAGTGGTCAAGCTATCTGTCTCCAAGCCTTTTTCTCTCAGCGATGACCCTTTCTCACGTCTCCAACGTTCTTCCTCATGAGCTACAGCTGCTGGCCTTCTACCCTAGAAACGTAGAAAATAGGTGCAGGAGTAGGCAATTTGGCCCTCCGAGCCAGCGCCGCCATTCAATATGATCATGGCTGATCATCCAAAATCAGTACTCTGTTCCAGCTTTTTCCCCATATCCCTTGATTCCGTTAGCCCTAAGAGCTAAATCTAACTTCCTCTTGAAAACATCCAGTTAATTAGCCTCTACTGCCTTCTGTGGCAGAGAATTCCACAGATTCACAACTCTCTGGGCAAAAAAGTTTTTTTCCATCTCAGTCTTAAATGGCCTACCCCTTATTCTTAAACTGTGACCTCTGGTTCTGGACTCCCTCAACATCAGGAACATTTTTCCTGCATCTAGCCTGTCTAATCCCTTAAAATTTTTACATTTCTATAAGATAACCCCTCATCCTTCTAAATTCCAGTGAATACGAGCCCAGTCAACCCATTCTTTCATCATATGTCAGTTCCACACTCCCGGGAACTAACCTGATGAACCTACACTGCAGTCCCTCAATAGCAAGAATTTCCTTCCTCAAATTAGGAGACCAAAACCACACACAATACTCCAGGTGTGGTTTCACCAGGGCCCTGTACAACTGCAGTCAGACCTCCTTGCTCCTAAACTCAAATCCTCTCGCAATGAAGGCCAACATGCCATTATCTTTCTTCACTGCCTACTATACCTGCTTGCCCATTCCAATCTCACCCCTTATGAATGCTTTGCTCACTCAGTAACAATCCCAATATTCTTATTAAACCACCTGACAAGGCTCTATCGTAGTGTGGCATGCTGACCTGTACCACACTGAGGCCAGGCACCAGCTCTCGGACACCATCTTGTACCTACCCCTTGACCGTGACCCCACAGATGAGCACCAGGCCACCATCTCCCAGACCTCGTCACCTCCAGCATTCTCCCCATCACTACCTCCAACAGTTTCCAAGCCCCATCTTGCCCATCCTGATTTCCTTTCCAAAATCCTCAAATTGGATTGCCATGGTAAACCCATTGTTTCTGCTTGCTCCTGCCTCATCAAACTCATCTCCAAATACCTTGATTATATCTTGCTCCCTCTTGTCCAATCCCTTTAGACCTACATCTAAGACAACTCACACTCACTTCAACATTTCATTCACTTTTAATTCATAGAGCCATAGAGTGATACTGTGTGGAAACAGGCCGTTTGGCCCAACTTGCCCACACCTGCCAACATATCTCAGCTACACTAGTCCCACCTGCCTGCGCTTGGTCCATATCCCTCCAAACCTGTCCTATCCATGTATCTGTCTAACTGTTTCTTAAATGTTGGGATAGCCCCTGCCTCAACTACCTCCTATGGCAGCTTGTTCCATACACCTACCACCTTTTGTGTGAAAAAGTTACCCCTCAAATTCTTATTATATCTTTTCCCCTTCACCTTGAACCTATGTCCTTTGGTCCTCGATTGCCCTACTCTGGGCAAGAGGCTCTGTGCATCTGCCCGATCTATTCCTCTCGTGATTTCATACACCTCTATAAGATCCCCCCCCTCATTCACCTGCGCTC